>NW_023605083.1:66833939-67452587 GCF_014898055.3 Talpa occidentalis | reverse complement strand
CTCACAGAAATATTATTTCTTGAGGCTCAGAGAGGCTTAGTGAGGTGTCCAAAGTCACACATCAGCTGAGCTGGAACCGGAGAATTGGTCTCTCCCACCAGATCTGCTGCGTTCTGAATTCAGGATTCTCCACTACCCGTCCCCCAACCCCCCAGTCACCTGCCAAAGTTGTCCTCTAGTTTTCTGCTTGTGTTTTTGTGTGGTGGTAGCATGTAATCATGAGTAGTAAAACAAGCCAGCTCTAACTGTCATGTGGAAGTGGGAAATTGAAATTATAAGTCATTAAATGGAAAATCCCAAGCCATATAGTAACAGCGAGTCAGCCTTAATCCATTATTGTCTATATATTTAGCCAGTCTATTTTTAAGAGTTTAATATGGATAAATAGGACAAAGTTATAATGTGGTTACATTAATTTCACTTCCAAATCCCTACCATTTGCTATAGTTGACTTACATATGTTTAAATTTATAACCACCCTTTTGCATTGAGAAGATTTTCTTTTAGTTTAAAGGAAGACGGGTGGAAAATCTGCCAGTTGAAGTATTAGGAATCTTAACAAATTCAACACTCTAGTCCCTGGTCCACCCCACCATAATGTGGGTTAGTCATGAAACTGTGAATGGGCCCATTTTGAATACTACTCATTAAGTGCCATGTCATGCATTCCATGAAATGTCTGTTCATTCATTCAGTATGTATGTCCTGACCCTGAATGCTCTGAGGAGTTGTGTTGAGTCTTTATGTCATTGAAGACGGGGGCCTTAATGTCAGGTGATGCAATTTCTAGGATTATCTTCATATTTGCCATTAATATGTTCTAATGGGAGGCTGACTTATTCCTTTCATCCATTCTAGTATGGAAGTCAAATTATTAAATCTTGTTTATTGGTCCCACTGTGAATCCAGCAACAAAAATTATTTGAAGATGTTTGTCCAGCTCTGCTATTTATAGGCTATATGAGTCTCAAAAAATTAATCAACCTTGGGGGGCCTCATGTACCCACACCTAAAATAGAAATGACCATGTGTATCTTGGAAGGTTGTGTATCAAGGCCAGGTGATCTCTTAGAGGTCAAATCACAACCTTGATGAGCATGTATGAGAGTGGACAGAGGACCATGAGTCCATGTTGTGATCCCAGGATTAATGTTGCAGTCCTATCCAAGGCCTGAGTTATGGCTGGAATCAAGGTATAGTCACAATGGAATTGAAGTAGAATAGAGATGAACCCTTGATCAAAGACCCCAACCAAAAGGGAAGTGGGAAACCTAGTTTGAATTAAAGTTTGACTCAGTTCAAGGTTCTCTGCACATGTATTTCATTTAAGCTAAGTAATGATGATGATGATAAAGATTATGCTTTGTGGAACACTTTAACTATTTGAGGCACGTACAACACCCTACAATTCTTGAGAATTCATGCTTAAAGTTTTACAGATTAAAAAAAAATAAAGTTTTACAGATGAGAAAAAGGCTTAGAGAAGTTCACTCAACACCCACAGTTACATAAGGAATAAAGGACAGAATAGAACTTTAAACCCAAGTCTATGGGACCCCCCCACTGTGTTGGGGAAGCAGAGCTTCTAAGGGGTGAAGTGATTTTCCCAAGCCTGGAAGCTAGTAAAAACCACAGTGAACACTCCAAACTGGCAGGTTCTAAAGTCTTTCCTTAGCCATACTTTGCCAGCAAGGTGGTAATAAAGTGACCAGACACCTTTGGCTCCGCTTATCAAGTTACATGAGCCTTTGAACTAGATTTGTGGACTTGTGGCATCCATTCCAGTCTGGACTTTGGGCATCTCCTTTGCCTCTCTGAACTCTATACAGTGGAAAGTTGGAAGGATAGTGTGAAAGAGATGAAAGTGCTTTGCAGAGTGAAGAGTGTGGTTCCAGTGGGTATTGCATTCATCTACTTGGAAGCACCTTGCATTTCCATGTAGAATTACAGGACTGTGTGGTGGGAAGGAATCATAGAGGCCCCCTGTGTCCTGACTAGGGGCTGTGGACCCAGTAGCAGAGAACCTGGCAGGTATTGTGTTTTTAGCAGAATAAAGGAAAATATCACTAAATTTAATTCCATCACTCAAACTCGAGACCGTTCTCCAACAAAAGTTATGATCACTCTACAAGACTGCAGTATTTACTGACAAGTCCAAGATCGTGTGTATAAGAAAAGGCAATTCCCAAGTTTCCCAATTTATATTTGTTGCTGTTTGTTCATTTGTCTTGTCTGCAGGCGCTTGCTTGAAGATAAGCAGTACTAGGCACCAAAGGTTTAAGAAAATATGTGGGAGAAAAAGCTCAAAATTGTCAAAATACTATCCATCAAGTTTTTTTTCCTAAGCGTTGGGAGGAGGTGGCCATTTTAAAAATGATTTGCTCTGCTAGCAGAATATTTTCATTTGGCTAAATGTTCTTTTTTTTATATATAAGGTGCTTTTTTTTTTAGAATTTTTTTTAAGATTTTATTTATTTATTTATACAAGAACCGGGTACAGGCCAGATGCACGGGAAGATGAGAGGATTCACCAGAGACAGAGCAGGGAACAGAACAGGCAGATTGACGAAATACACTGCTAAGGGGAGCAGCGGGCGCGACAGGAAAGGTCTGCCATGCTATATGGGACCCTCGCCAGCCGGCCAGGATCGAACCAGCACTGCAGAGGCTGCAGACAGCTTCACGAGCTGCGTTCAACCACCTGCGCCACCAGGGGAGGTCCTAAATGTCCGTTTCTTTTTAATTTTTTTTTTCTCTTTTCATCAAAAGGTGACTTCTATATGAAACAAACTATTGAATTGAGTGACTATACTCTCACTACTTTCAGATTTGGTGATTTTTTTGCATTTATACCAGTTCTTTCTAGCTGAGGTATCCTTTAGGAATGGGATATCTTCTCTTATTTTCTCAGTCCAAAGCCATTGTTCTCCTGATAAACAGAGCAAATAAGAGGTATCTGTCTCTATGTCATCTATGGGTCATATGCATATTGTATCTCTATATCTTTTTGTTTATCTCTCTGTCCGTCTGTCTATCCATCCATCATATATCTCTCTACATTGTCTGTGTGTCTATTGGAATAGGTTTACCTGAATAATCTCCATGATTGTAGAGACCCACAATTTAAAATCTTCAGAGTGGGCCTCCCCAGTGGCGCAGCAGTTGAGCGCTGGGTTGCGAAGCTGCCTGCAGCCTCTGCAGCACCGGTTCAATCTCCGGCTACTCCCTGGTCACCGGAGGAGGGTCCCACATGGCGCACATGACCTCTCCTGCCGCCCGCTGCTCCCCTCAGCAGTGTACTTCGGTCCTTCTGCCTGCTCTGCTCCCCACTCTGGCTCTGGTGAATTCTCTCACCCTCCTGCGCTTGTGACTGTACCCAGTGCTTGTATAAATAAATAAAAAAAATCTGAAAAAAAAATAAAATCTTCAGAGTAACATAGTAGGCTAGAGATCCTGGGAAGATTGGATGTTTCATCTTGAGTCAGAAAGTGGTCTACTAGTAGAATTTCATATTCCTTGCGAGAGGTCACTCTTTTTCTTGTTAATGACTTGAACTATCAAATGAAGCCCACCACATTATAAAAGGTCATCTGCCTTGTAGTCCTCTAATTTAAATGTTAATCTTGCCTAAAAATGTACCTTCTTTAGAATAATCTTTGGCCAACGGTTTGGGTCCTATGGTCTAGCCAAGTTGAAGTATGTAATTAACCAGTATGGGGATCTGAGGTTAAAATTATCTTAGAATTTGGAGAAGCAGAAAAAGTAGTAGAAATCAGAGTGTTGGAAGCTGAATCTCGGCTTGCTCCTGAATTTTCTCATGACTTTTCTCATCTCTTGTGCCCCTATTTTCACATATGGGGAAATCAGGAAATATAAAATATGTAAAAAGACTTTCCAGTCTGGATATCTTATAATGCAGATGACATTCAAAATCGATCAAATGATGAATGGATGAATGAATGAATTGCTTGACCAATCAAATATGAAGCTGAAGGGTGAAAGGAAGTTTGGTAATGACTATTCTTTATTGAGCGCTTAGTATGTCCTAGAAGTTCTCTTATACATCTGCACATAATTAAATTTAATCCTCCCAACAATCCTGAATACATTTAGAGAGGAAAAAATTGAGGGTTGTGAAAGTGAAGGGAATTGACTCCAGGTCACACAATGGCAGAGTTGACATTGGGATTCAAGTGGACTTTCTCACTTTTATTGGGCCAAATGGCTAATTAGCACCCACCTGTTGCTTGGTTCTCTGAACATAGTTCTGTATTGAGATAGAAATGGCACAGTGGGGCATGAACGGAACCTACAACCTTCAGGTTAGACAGTCTTGACCAGGGCCAGATGCTCAGATGATCTAAAGAAGGACTGGACTGTCCAAGTCACTTTCCAGGCTTGGAGAAGCCACATCCAAAATCTAGGAATGGGATAACCATCTCCAACCACCAGGTGGGCCAGAAAGTGTGTGTGCGGAACAGTGTGGCAGATGGAGCCAAGTCATTAGAGTCATGGTAAACTGCCTCCAAATCTGCTGTGCCAGCTGTGTGACCCTAGGAGATTAGTGAACTTCTCTGAGTCTTGGTTTCATCATTTCTAAATAGCAGTTATGATATTTACCTTTCAAGGTTATTAGCAGGAATAAATGAGAAAACAGAAGGAGAAGCCTGGCTCTTTGCCTGGCAAAAATTTGGTATTCCAGAATTGTGCATTCTGCCTACATAGGCTGCAGGAGTCTAGAAAAATTAAAGAGTCTGATAAAGGTGACACAGAAACTTGAACCCTGAGCTACATGAGTTTCAGTGCCAGGATGCTTGGTCTGTGTGGTGAGAGAAGACAGCGGTATAGAGTTTGATTACAGCAGTCTTGTCCTCTAGTGTAGACACAGCATGTAGCATCTGCTCTGCGGAGTGGGGTATCAGGCAGAAGCTTGCCTGGTGTCTGGGGACCAACATACCACTTATGTTATTGCAGAGGCACTGAGCATCTCCCTTCTTTCTGCGTTCTCCTTCCCCCGCTCTGGCCTTCTGTCCCTACTCCTTCCCTTCCCTGCTCCTCTTCATTTGTTTTCATGTTCTCTCCTCTCCTGTCATGTCTTCTCCTTCCCTCTCCTCCCCTGCCCCGTCCGCTCCTCTCTCTCTGTCTTGGCTTGGGGGCCGTGGCTCCTCTCCTCAGGCCCCAGTGGTTCATTCCCATTAAACCTGACAATCTCTCATATGTCATTTAGAAAGAGGCGGCGCTCACTCTCATCTTCCTCCCTTTCCCGGCCTGCTGCGATGCTCAGATCAAGCACCATCTGTTGCATTCATCCAGGCGAATGGTGAGCATTGTGCCACCCTGGGGAGGCAGCGCTCAGCAGGTACCAGGAGGTAATGCGGCTTGTTTGGACAACTTGATATATTGATATTGATAGAGCTGCAGAGTAAGGTCAGGGGGGATGGTGGCAGGAGATAGTGGTGGGCAGGATGGAGTAGGCCATAGGGGGCTTGCACAAACACTTTCCCCATAGTCCCCCAAAGTCTGTCTGGGCTCTAGGCTCAGTTGCAAGGACAGAAAACAGCTGGATGGGATTTTCTATAGTCAAGAGCAGAAACCCTTGCAGCTCAGGGGGCCAAACCTTCCCACTCTGTGTCTTCCTCTTCTCTCGGTCCCTCAAATCTGCATCAGCTTAGAAGAAAGGGAAGCAGAAAATGACAGGTGGGAAGTGGCTGGTCTTTGGGCATTGCTGAATGTTCGAACCACGAGGAAACAGGCTGGTGGGTCAGTTAAGGTGCCAGCTGGACAAAGAAGACCCCCTTGAAGAGTATATTTAGGAGAAATTCAATGAAACAACCCTTTATAGTGGTAAAGGCAGAGTGAAGAGAGTCTACAAAGGGGCCTCCAGAACCAGGGACAAGAATCAGGAAGCCTCTACTAGGCCCTAGAGCTCAAGGGGCAGGGAGAGGAAATGGGTTCACTGGAGCAGACCGTGTTGGAGGGAGGATCTTCAGCTCCGGCTCTGGCTCTCGCTCTCCTAGCCATGCGGGGTTTATCTTTGCCTTTATCTCCTCCGTGGATGTCCACACTGCTGCACCAGCTTCCTCTGTGTCTCCCCATTTGGATTGCTGCCCTTCAGTGGATTTTCTCTGCTGCCACAGCAGTAGTACCTAAGTGAAAGTCTCATCAGGTCACTGTGCTGTCTAAAACGTGCATCACATTCTCTCCTTAACAAGACCAGAAGTGTTAGGGCTAGAGTGAGGGTGAGGGCTAAGGTTAACTTTGTGACTGGGACTTGCACTTCTCCAGCAGTATCTCACATCACTTGCTTTTGATGTTTCAGCCCCTTCCATAGCTATTGCAGCCCCTTCCACAGTCCTTCTGCCCTGGGGATCTCTGTTTAGATTCTTCCCTATGTCTCTTTTGCTCTCCACTGAACTCTCCTCTCCTACCACTTCCTTCCCAACAGATTTGCTCATATTCTTCTCAAAGCTTAGTCACCCTGCTTACTTCTTTGAAGCAAGTTTCTGTGATTCTCCTAGACCTGGTTCTATTCCTCTATTTAGAGCTGCTTCTATCACCTCTCACCTCTCCTTTGTAGAACGTGTCACTTTGAAGTTCTGTACTGATATGTCCATCAGCTCATTAACATTGGTCTTTCTCATATGTGCTGAACACCACCCGGGCTTCCGTTTGTTTTCTCACTACTGTAACTTGCTGTGGGCTGTGTTGGTGTTCATATTCCTGTGTTGAGGCCTTAACATTGTTGATCTGTGTTGATCTATTTGAGCTGCCGTAACAAAATATGGAAGACTGGGTGACGTCAACAACTGATATTTAATTTCTCACAGTCCCGGAGCCAAGGAGCCCAGCATCAGGAGGCCAACACAGTCAAGTTCTGACTCACAGAGGGCCAGTTTCTCACTGTGTGCTCACGTATCCTTTGCTCTGTGCGTGCTTGGGAGTGCTCTCTTTCCAAAGCCAGCCTTGGATTAGGAACTCCTCTCCATCACCTACTAAAAACTCTGTCTCCAAATCCAGTCACATTGCAGGTTGAAGCTTTAACATGTGAAATTTGGAGGCAATAGAATTCAATTCAGAGTATTGGAGACTGGGTCTTTAGAAGGGAATTAAAATTAAATGAGACGGTAAGGGTAGGGCTCTAGACCAATAGTTTGATAAGACGGTAGCCTATCAAAGAAAGAAGTGATCTTTCTCTCTCCTCTCTTGTTCACCTGCCACTTGACTACCCTACCACATGAAGACACAGAGGCAGCCACCTGTAAGCCAGGAGAGCCCTCCCAGCCTTGCTGACACCCAGCTTGCAGACCTCTAGCCTCCAGCAATATGAGAAAATAAATGTCTGTTGTTTCAGTTAGCCAGTCTGTGATTTTTGTTATGCCGTGCAGATACATCTGTCTAAGTTGATAAGCTTTTCAGAGAAAATAGGAGCTCCTTAGAAATGGGTGCTGGGTTACTTACAGGCCTCCTTTATCCAGTCCAGTGAAATTCCTTCAAAGAAACTAGGATCTTTGGCACATCCCATCTCTTGGCATGTTACAGTAGGTGGCTCATGCTGGAGAAATGTCCTCGCCTCTAGAGACATAGTTGGAGAAAGCAACGAGTTTGAAGTTTTCAAAGTCAGTGCTCTCTCTGGGGTTTTCTTGGAACAAAGGGGCTGAGTCTATTCGGCAAGTTCCTTTTGTCTTTCTTGTTTCCTCTCCATGCCTTTTAGAGTGTCTCTCTCCTTCCTTCTCAGGCTTTTCTGTTTTTTTTGTTTTGTTTTGTTTTTGTTTTTGTTTTTAATTTCTCCTTTTGATCATTCACATTTTTCTCTCTGCCCTTCTGACGTCACTCTCTCCATTCTCTTGGCCCTTCTGCCACTCTCCATTTTGAAGTGTTGGGGAATGTGGCTCCTGAAAGATCAGTAGAGGGGAACGATGGAACGTTAGACTAGGAGTTAGAGGGCTCGATGGTCACTTCTCAGCTGGAGTAAATTGTTTGCTTTGTTTGGAGGCCTCAGTTTCCCGTCAGAGAAATGGGAATATTGCACCAAACCATCTGTGTATCAGTACTGTGGGTGTGCCTTCTAAAATGTTGTTGGACCCATGTACTGCTTTCTGCCTTCACTGTTTTGATTTAAGCTGATGTTGCCTCTGTCCAGTTACTGCAAAAGACTGCTGGCCTCTCCCACAGCCTCTACTTGCATTGTTCATAGTCCAGTTAGGGATTATTAGCAGAGGGAATTAATGTTACTGAGGTATACTTGACATATAACATTAACCCCACGTATACAATATAAGAATGAAACTATTCATCTGAAGATATACATGCACCCCCCATGTTCATTGCAGTATTATTTATAATAACCCAATATGAAAAAAAAAATCTAGGTGTTCACTGATGGATGAACATATAAACAAGATATGGTGTGCCTACACAGTGAGATATTATCCAGTCATAAAATAAAATGAAATCTTGTCATTAGTGACAACATGAGTGGAACTTGAAGGTATTATCCTAAGTGAAATAAGTCAGAGAAAGACAAATATTATTTAACTTACATGTGGAATCTAAAAAGGAAAACAAATGCACAATCAAAACTCATGATACAGAGGACAAAATGATGATTACCAGGAGGGAGGTGGTTGGGGGACTGGAGGAAATGGGTGAAGTTATAAAATAAGTAAGTCATGGGGATGTCATGGAGAGCATGGTGACTAGAGTTAATAATATTATAGTGCTTACTTTCAGGTTGCCAAGGGAACTTAGTTTGACATACCAGTGTTCTTTTAAAATCCTTTCGGCAATTATTGTTTACTCTTAGGATAAAATCCAACCTCCTAGGGTTGATCTTCCTAAGGTGATCTCACCTCTCTTTGCATGCTTGATAGCATGCAACCAACCTCCTCTTTGCATGCTTGATAGCAGCCACACAGAACTGTTTTCAGTGGCTCAAGAACCATGCTTTTTCTCTTTCCATGTCTTTGCACAAGCCGCTGTCCTTCTACCCAGAGTACTCTTATTCCAAATATCTTCAGTAACTTCAGTCTGATCTACCACCTGGGCTAATTCTACTCACTCTTCAGGTCTCAGTGTTGATATAGCCTCCTCCAGGAAGTCTCCCTTCACTCCCAGGAGAGTGAATGACCCTTTTTGATGCTCCTCTATTACTCTTTACTCTCCTAGCACAGACTTATTATACAATGTTGCAAATACATATACCTGCACGTGCATCCCATTAGATATAAATTCCTTGAATCATGGATTGTGTCTGAATTTTCACCAGTTGTCAAGGGCTTGGGGGCTGGAACACTCACAGTGTTAAATAAATGGATGTATAAGACCATAGTTCTATCTATACTGGTACCTATGGCTTCTGTATCATGCTGGGCGAGGGAGGGAGCACCAGGGACTCAGAGTGGCCGGCCCAGTCCTCCAAGGGCTGGAGATGGGCCGAGCCCTAACCTCAGTCCCATTGCCCACCCTGTAGCAGCAGCTGAGGCGACGCAGGAGACAGTGGAATCCCTGATGCAGAAGTTCAAGGACAGTTTCCGTGCTAACACACCCATCGAGATTGGTCAGCTGCAGCCAGCGCCACGCAGTGCCTTGGCAGGGAAGCGGAAGAGGAGGAGCAAGTCTCGAGGTAGGCCCTCCCAGCCCCCCCTGCCAGGTTGTCAGGGAGCTGTCCCCACTTCTGTAGATGCCAGGCAGGACTCCTTGTTTCCCTGTGGTCATAGAACTCTGCCACTGATGAATCATCTCTGCAGAGGCTTGGAGAGAGCAGATCTATGCCCCAGGATGTAGGGCTGGCCTCTCTGAGCCCATGCTGCTTTATCTGACAGCAGGGATGGGTCACCCATCCTTTGGAGTGGTTGAGAAGATTAGCAGCAACCTTAGGAAAGTGCCTAGCTCAGGACCTGAGCGCAGTAGGTGCTCTGGAAGTTGCAGCTGGGGTCATTTTGGAGAGAGCAAGAAAAGTAGAATGTTCTCATGGGAAGCAGGGTTTGGGCTCACTCTTTAATCATCTGAATAATCTGGTTCAAGAATAGGAGCATTGCAAGTTAGATTTGGATTCAAAGTTTGATTTTGCTATTAACTGAATCACTGTATCACTTTGGCCACTACTCTCCAATCCACCCGTTGCTCACAGCGTTGCTGTAATATCTCAGCACAGTGCTGAGCTCACATGTCAAGAAAAGCAGACCTTTCTGTTCACTCCTCATCCTCCTGTCTGCCCTCACCCTCTCTTATTTGTTGTTGCCCTGCTTCTACTCCCTCTTCCTCCTCCTGTTCTCCCTACTCCCCTTCCCTTGCTTTTGACCCTTCCCCTCTTTCTTCTCCTGCTTCTCCTCTTCCTCTGACTTCCTGTGTGATTTTGTGTATGGGATGAACCCTCTTATTATAACCTGACTCCAAATCCCAATTTTTTCTTTCATATTCCCTTTATAGACTCCAGCTCATCACTCTGTTTCCTGGCTCTCACTTCTCCAGTTTCTGTAATTTAATGTGGGTTGTAATTTGGTCCCCAAAAGCTACAATGGTTGTGGAGTTACAATCAGACATCTTCAGGCTTATGAAAATGACATTCGAGGTCACAACAGAGATATCCTCTCTTTGCTGCCTCTTTTAAATCTGTGTTCTCACTTCCACATTCTTTCAAAATCATTCTTTACCTAAAATCTCCTACTCAGACCCTAGGAATAATTGTTGTCATATTTTGACATGTTCCCATGCTGCAGGTGAAATCTTCGATTCATCTGGTCTCATTTTTCCCTCAGCAATCCTGTGAAAAAGCTGCGGTGAAAATTCCCATTTCACACATGATATCACTAAGGCACAGGGAACTATAGCCACTTTCTTGAGGGACATCTTAGTGAACAGAGCCAGGAAGAACTGAGCAGACCAAGTCCCCAACTTAACTAGATGGCTGTATTCTATACCCAGAGAAGTCTTGTCTGTCTTTCCAACTTAACTTGCAGGGCACATTTCCATAAAGACATCACTTGCTCTCACGGTCATAATTCACTCTGAATTCTTCCATGTGTGAATTCTTCCTCATCATTTTACATGTGTTAAGCATTGATTGCATTTTTATGTGTTATTATTTGCTTTTGTCTGGCTCTCTCTTAGCTAGACAGTTCTTTGAAGTTGGGGATTGTCTTATTATTTGAATCATCTTTGGAGTTCTAGACTTAAATCAGTGTCTGTTGTAGATACTTACAAATTGCTGAGGGAATGTCTAGATCTTAATCCTGGGAAATCCTGGATCCTTTGAAGAACTAAGATCTGCACATTAGGTTGAAGTCATAAATTGAGGCAAAAGTTGATGATGAAGCACCTTTGGGGAATCGCCTGGTAAACCCTGGTTTGAACTTGGGTGTGATGATAAAGGTTAGTTGCTTTGAAGACAGAAGTGTCTGGGTTCTAATCCCAGTCAAGTTAGTTTCAATTTCTAGGATTTTGGAAGAGTCCTTGGAATCTCAGTCTCCTTTTCTGTACAAGGGGTATGCCCATCCATATGTGGGAGGATTGGAAAAAATGATTGAGTATTTAGGGTCACCTGTAATTTAACTCAGCCTCAGCTCATCTTTGTTCTTCCAGCATCACCCAGAACCCCTCTCCTGTATCTCCTGTCAACTTGATTTGCTTTGACTCAAGTTGGAGTCAACACACTTGACTCCAAGTTCATGAACTCCCCTCTCTTCACTGCTGGCCTGAATTCATTCCTTTTTATCATATCCCAAATATTTGTTTATGCCACTGAAATCATCTAAAGAAATCCCTTTCGTGCATCATAATTGTCTTACCCAGGACCTCACTACTGTTAGGCATTTGGGCTGTTTCTGATATTTCACTGTTGTCAACAATGACACATACAATTTTTTTTTCATAGAACTTCACTTTGGAACCTTTGTTTCCTTCAATGAGAGCAGAATTTCAGAATTTGGTTATTAATGAAATTCTGTCCCTTCACTTGGATTATGATTGACCATCATTATTTTAATTTAGAAGCTAAACGGGGCCTCAGAGATCTAATGTAGGAAGAAATTCACTTTCCCCTAAATGTCCTTCAAGTCTGACTTCCCTTTTTCTGGTCACCTCTATGACTGCTGTCACATCTCACGTCCTGCTTGCAACTTTACCCTACTTGAGCGCAGTCTTAGCAACGCAGTCAGATTAATGTCATAGAAAGATAAATAAGAGTCCTCTCCTGCTTCAAGTCCTTCAGTGGTTTCTATGGCCCTTAGGACATGATCCAAACTCTGTGCTGTGACTTGTGGCCCCACTTCCATCAGGGAGTGGCTCCCGCCCTCAGTGCCAGTGACATTTCCCTGCACTCCAGCTCTCCTCACTTCCTTTGTATTGAACAAACACAACAGACAGTCCCACACTGAGCCCCTGTACCCCTTCTCCTTTGCCTGGTGTCTTCCTATCCCCAGCTGTTCTCCAGGCTGGAAGTTCTCACCTTGCTGTTCTCAACTCAAATGTCAGCCCTTAGAACCATGTTCCCTGACCATCCATTGTAACTCATGTCCCTCCCCAAACTGCCACTATCTGTTCCTTAACCCATTTTTATTTCTCCCATGGTACGATGGCCTAAAATTAATTTTGTTTGCCTGTTTACTGTCTTCCTCTCTAAAATATAAGCTTCATATTCATAAACCTAATACATGAAAGTGCTTAGTAAATATTTGTCAAACAAATGAGTGTATTAACCTCAAAGATCATTGGAAAGTGGCTCAGTTTTATAACTTTCAAATTGATGGTGTAAGAGGGATCTGGAATAAACCAAAACCTCCTGGTACAGACCTCCAGGGAATCCTGTTTCCTCTAGAGATAGACGCACTGATGGATAGCACATTAACTGTGCTCAAGTGGATGCTGTTAAAGCAATTTTCAAAATGGCTTAATAACATTGTGTTCATGATTTTACTGCCTCCACTGGAGAAGGATTTTGTAAGAGAGGGAGGATAGTCTGTGCCAGCCTGCATTTCCCAACTCACATGCTTCCTACCGCCAGTCCTCAGGACTCTCTTAGACAAAAGAATTTCTTGGTCAATACATGCTTTGAAATTCTTCACATGCCTTCTTCTTCTTGGACATTTCCTAATGCACCTCAGGCTGTGAAGGACCCTGGGAGTCCTGCAGTACAGAAAGTTGGGTCACTTTGTTTACTCAACGTCTGTGAAATCATCTTGTCCACAGACTCTTATTTTCCCCCTGGAACATTTATTAACATCTTTTGGAACAGAAGTGTCCATAGGAACACAATTTTGGAAGGGCTTCATTAGCCTCCACTGGCTGTCAAAGCTCCCATATAGGGAGGTTTAAAATCCTCGTCTTTCACTGTCTCTCTCCGCCCCTGCCACTGAGGTAGCCATGGGCCTTCTGGTCCAGAGCGGGAGCACCTGGCCTCTGTCTGCATCATTAGGCTTCTAGCCCAACCCATGGTGCCCAGGGGTTCACAGCAGATGGAATGGGGAGCAGAGAAGCACTGTCGTGGAATTGAGCACATGGCTCAAAGTAGCTTCAATGTGTTTTTGTCACGGGGGCTTCCTCCTGAGAGGCCTGTGGATGCCGAATACACCATCCTCAGGCTACCACAGAAGGCGGTAGAGGACTGGGCTGCTGCCTCCATGTCTCTGACAGGGTTTTATGAGGCAGCTGCTGGATAGTTGCTTCCCAGTGTCCGCAGGCAGTGAAAGGAGGCTTGACATGCAAAACAAGCAGATTTCCTTGGACTTGAGGAAGAACATGAGGAAGTCAGTGCCGTTTAGGGAGTGGTCTTTCTTTTCTTTTTAAAGATTTTATTTATTTATACAAGCACTGGGGTATAGGCCAGAGGCAAGGGAGGGTGAGAGAAATCACCAGAGACAGAGCAGGGAGCAGAACAGGCAGATGGACCGAAGTACACTGCTGAGGGGAGCACCGGACAAGACAGGAGAGGTCTGCCCCTCTGTGTGGGAATATCCCTGGCAGGCCGGGAATTGAACTGGCACAGCAGAGGCTGCGTACAGCTTCACAGCGTAATGCTCAACCCGCTGCGCCACTGGGGAGGCCACTATGGAGTGGTCTTTCAAAGCTAGACTTTGTGTTCGAAATTTATTTCTGCTCTTGGCTAATTTAATCTCCTCAAGAAAATGAACATTGTTTTTAACCTCAGTCTTCTCATCTGTAAAGTAATGCTTATAATGCCAAAGTCACACATGCACAGTGAGCTACTTACTTTCTGCAGAATTCTTAGCCCAGAGCCTGGCACATGGTCAACCCTCAAGAAAAAGTAGCTAATATCCTCAGGACCTGCTCCTGCACCTCCAGCATCTTGCAGATTCACCAATGCTTCCCCAGGCCATTGCCTCTGGCTTGGTTGAGGTTTCATTATTCTATTCCGTGTTCCTGTACTCACTTCTTTACCCACAAACCCATCTTCCACCCTGGAGGTGGAAGTGATCTTTTGAAAACACACTAGGTTTGGTTATGTCACCCTCTTGCCTAGAACATTCTCCTGATGTTCTGTCCCTTGCATCGGGGATTTCTTAAATTTGGCCATAAAGATTTTATAAAGACACATGAGCATAAACACATCCCCAAATGGTCCGAAGCTGTGGTCAAAAGACATCAGTCATTTGCCTCAAATTACAGATTCCATCAAAAAAGCAAAACAAAACAACAACAACCATGCTGTTCTATTTCATAATATGTGCATATGTGTTTTTATAGATTTATTTCTTTTTGCATACAAGAGCTGGGGTACAGGCCAGAGATGCGGGGGGTGAGAGGATTCACCAGAGACAGAGTGGGGAACAGAACAGGCAGATTGACTGAAGTACACTGCTGAGGGGAGCAGTGGGCGAGACAGGAGAGGTCTGCTGTGCCATGTGGGTTGCTCCCGCACCGGCCAGGGATCAAACTTGTGCTGCAGAGGCTAAGATTGCTTCATAGTGCGGTGCTTAACCCCTTGCGCCACCAGGGAGGCCCCCATATTTGTTTTAGTTTAAAATTTATTAGTTAGGGGCCTCCCTGGTGGCGCAGGCAGTTGAGCGCCACACTGTGAAGCTGTCCACAGCCTCTGCAGCACGAGTTCAATCCCAGCTGGCCAGCGAGAAACCCACATTGTGAAGCAGACCTCTCCTGTCTTGCCCACTGCTCCCCTCAGCAGTGTATTTCAGTCAGTCTACCTGTCCTGTTCCCCGCTCTGTCTCTGGTGAATCCTCTCACCCTCCCACACATCTGGCCTGTACCCCAGTTCTTGTATAAATAAATAAATCTTTAAAAAAAATAAAATTTATTAGTTAACATTTTTCAAGTCTTTAAGTAATGTTGATGTACCAGAAATAGCAACCATGCTTATGCCGATTATGCTAAGTAGATGAGGAACCGTCCCCCTGAGGGCTTCCATGGGGTCACATGAGATAACATACCCATGGCCCAAGCACAGAGCTGGGCAAAGGAGCACACTGAGCATGCATGCTCTATTATCTTTTTTGCTATTCTTATCACTGCTCTATCATTACTTTTTTTTTGGTCAGTGTTATTATCCATTAGGGATACATTTACCCAATTTTAGAGGTGAGCATCTACAGGACGAATGGCACACAATTTAGCAATATTAAAAGGTTCCCCGAGCTGGCTACACGGCTGCTTCTCAGCCTGGACTCCAGCCCACCCCTGGCCCCTTCAAGCCCCAGGTCACTGTGGTCTGCATCCTCAGCTGCTTCTCCTTCCCCACCATGCTGTGCTTTCCAAGTCTGTGTACTGATCATGCTCTGCCCGAAAGACCCTCCTCTCCTCTCTTCTCTCTACTCCAGATTGAAAATTGCTACTCAGTTCACTTTTAAAGCCTTCTTTGTAAAGACCCCCACCCCACTCTATCCTCAGCTCGAAGCTCTCATCCCAGCTGAGTGGGCCACTCCTTTGTCTAGCACTTGAAACTCCTGTGCTGCTTGCCACAGCCCTTATCACAGCAGCCCGCTATAAATATGTGTGGACACATCTGTCTCCCTCCTCCACTCTGACAGTCCCATGATGGGAAAGACAGTGATTTATGTCTCTCTTTAGCCAAATGCCTGACACAGAACTGACATGGAATAGCAATTGGCTGAATGGGAAAATGTATGGTTGGATAGGTGGGTGGGTGGGTGGGTGGGTGGGAGGGTGAATGAATGGACTGTGATTATTTGGGGCCTTGCAGGATACAATGGGTTAGTGAGATGTGGTATAACTAGAATCTGTTGAGCACTTAGTATCGTCTTAGTAGCATGCACATCAACTATTATATCATTTTAAATTTCCCCTCAACACCGATAGGTAAGGATTATAATTATCCCCATTCTACAAAAGAGGAAGCTCAAGCTTAGTTAGGTGACATGCCCACGTTTTCCAGTTCATAGATTGTGAAACTGTGAATCCAGAGCCCACATTTTAGCTCTCAGGTGACTTGAGTTCTACTGTTAGCTGGCTTGACTAAGATCTTTGAGCTGTGAAATTCTACCAACTCTATCCAGATACTGGAAGGAGAGGCTGTATTTCCTCTTGTATTGGCAAATGTGTCTGTGTGATTACTGCTGCTGTGAGGGTGATCATTGGCTACAAGGTTCTGAAAGATGAGACATTTCTTTCTCTGAGCTAATGAAGAGTCAGGGCTACCTACTGCAGGGTCTTTTTGGCCCCAGGGAATCAGTTCCTTGTTCTCAGGAGTGGCATTCCCAATGGTTATGTCGTTTTTAGTGCTCTGTACATTTTCTAAGGTAGTCTTTCTACTTCGATTGATATGTCCTGTACAGGCTGTGCCACTCACATCTGCCTACCAGCACATCACCATTTAGTGAAGGAAGCAGGGATCATACATTTGCGCCCCATGGGACACATGGGAAAGTGTGTTCACCGGTCTGGAGTGTTACTAACCTAGGAGCTTAATTAAACAAGATTGCACAAGAAGGTGGCCCTCAAAGAGTGCATTGATAGTAACCAAGGAGACAGGTTGGCAAGGCTTTGCTGGAAGAAGAAAGAAAGTATGCAGTCACATGAGAGTGACACTGTGCAGGGCATTCTGGGAATATCTGGGGCGACAAAGTGTGAACAAAGCTGATGCTGGTGAGGTGGGTAGGCTCCAGATCCACCGTTGGAGCCGGGCCCCAGATTCCCAGCTATGTCCCCACCTGGGAGGAAAGGCACATTCTGCCTTATCCTCCCTAATAGATGGAGCCCAATGGCTCTTTCACTGTGGGACACTGACTGCAGAATGCAGGCTTATGTTAACATGCTTTGGCACAGATATATATATATATATATATATATATATATATATATAACAGTGTGTGTATACATACTGTTGATTTACAACTGACTGTAATTATTCACTTAGTTGGAGAAAAACACTATTTAGGAATAGTGACTTTACTTTTTAATTTTTTTCCCATTAATGTCTTTAAATGATTAGCCTTAGTGGGATAATTCCAGGCCTAACGATTCCTTGGGCAGTTCCAGGATTACTCTCTCATTTCTGTGGTTCACAGTGTTGTTCCCCCAACCCTGTGTCCTTAGCAGCCCTCCCTTCCAACCATGGAGTTTTGGATGGTGCTCACTGCCCCTCTGCCAAAGGAAGTTTTGAAACCACATAATCAAAAGATGAAGTTTGGAATGAAAGCAGGAGATGCTTGCAAGGATAGAGGGGAGACTGGACAGACCTAGTGGCACAGTCTAGGCCAAGTCTATTTTCTCCACCTCTCCACTCTGTCTCCAGCTGGATTTTCCACACCCTCTCCATTCATTTGCCAAGTGTCTGCTCGTTTTCCAAACTAAGCTTTAAAGCCACTTCCCTCTTCAAATCTTTTCAAGTTTTTTGCAATGAAAGTCATGCATACGTCCTCTACACTTTAATAATCTCTTCTCTCCCTTGTTACTTACTCCCTTTTATTTGAATAATTTAGGGCCACTTCTCTTCCCATTAATTAATGTCCTCAAGTCCTATCTGTGATGCATCTGACAAATAGCAGATGCTCATTTAATGCTTCATGAATTACAGGAAGATTAAGCAAGTATGCTATATGATCTTGAACAAGACCTTCAGCTCTCCAGGTCTCAGTGTCCCCATCTAAGAAGCTGTGTGGTTTGGTGGAAAGTTGAGGAGCTCAAGTTCTGGATTCAGATAGAAGTGGAGTCATACCTCACTTTTGCCTTTGCCTGGCTCAGTGCTGGGAACTGACTGACCTGACTGAGTGGCCATTAGCCAATCTGCAAACATTAACATCAGCTCACTGGTAGGGAGGCTGGGAGGCTTAGAGTAAATTTATGACCGGTGCTCAATGGGCAGCACTGAATATAGTAGGGACCTAATAATCCTGTGCTGTTGCTAATTTGGTAAGCAAGAGGGATGGTCTAGATTTTGTCCACAAGTCTCCTCCAACTCAAATGGTCATTGACTATCAGTCCGCTTGAGAGGTGTTATTGTCAAGTGAAAAGTCCAGTATTAGGAGTCAGCAAGCCCTGGATGAACCCCAGATCTTAAGGGCAGGCTTCCTCACGGCAGCTGTTCAGTTCCCTAGGGATTCCATCTGTGCCACCTGGATAGGCCCACCTTTCTTGTTTGCCAGGGCTGTTGTGAGAATGTGCTAGAAAGTTTATGGAAATACTCTCTATAGATTAGCTGCATCCTGGAATCAGAGCCTTGGCATCTTCAAAGACAGATTATTTGATCTAAGGCCCTGGCTTGCCTTTTTGTGGACTGCAGGACCCACCCTGGAGGTGTTGGCAAGGCCAGTAACAGAGCCACCGAGTGCTCCCTGGGCTGGGTTGGCTTGAGGCTTGGGAGAGCCCATTTGCAGTCAGAGCACACTTCTGCCTTCATAAATCCTCCCTGGTGTGTCTTGCAGAGAAGTTTGCGTTCCTAAAAGTGTATATCTCCTCCCAGCGATTTTCCTTGTCCATCTGAAGTATGTCAGGGGCTCTCAGTCAATCCTGCCTGCCTGGCTGAGTAGAGAGGCACCTGGAAGCCATTTTGATAGAAGGCTCTGGGCCAGGCCCTGGAGGGTCTGGGCACAGTTCTAGGTTAGTTCACTCATCAGAATGGGCAGTGTGATGTGACTGAGAGTCATGATGTAACAAAACACCCTAAAACCTTGGACTTAAATCGGCAATATTTATTAAGCTTAAAGTCAGCCTGACAGTTCTGGTTTGGGTAGAGCAGCTGACCTCGGCCATGTACCTCTGGTTGGTCTTTGGAGATCAAATAGTTGAGGGATCCCCAAAGGCGAAGAACAGGAGCTGCTAGACTTTTTGAGGCAGAAGCTCTGAAGTACATGCTATTCTTTCTGCTTTGTTGTGTTGCTCGAAGTGAGACTGGCCCCATCTCAGGTTCCCAGGTGGAGACAGAGGGTTCATCTTGTGAAGGAGGAAGGGGCAAAGCAGTGGGATGATTTTTGCAACCTATAGTAATGATATTTAATTATGTCTCCAATGTATACTAAAGCCTGGGTGGGTCCTCACAGCCCCATGATGTAAGGATAGTGGTTCTCAATTTGCTGATGAAAAAAATGAGACTCATCTATGGGAAAGAACTTCTGTAGATATTTGGTACAGATGGTTGAGGGAGGGCCAGTTCCCCTATTCTAATTCTTTTATGGCTGATCTAAAGTCTGGACAGTTGACTAACAACACGGATTTGGACCACATGGGTCCACTTACAGGTGGATTTTCTTATAAACAGGTGACATGAACTCAGAGTATAGATAAATACACTACTGTCAATGTATTTTCTCATGAATTTTCTTATTTTTTTTTCTCTAGTTTGTAAACACATAATATTGTTCATCAAATATTTTTGTTATTGCCCAGGCTGCTGGTCAACTGTAGGCTATTAGTTGTTAAGTTTTTTTTTTTTTTTTAAGATTCATTTTATTTATACAAGAACTGGGGTACAGGCCAGAGGCACAGGAGGGTGAGAGAATGTGCCAGAGACAGAGTGGGGAACAGAACAGGCAGATGGACCAAAAACACTGTTGAGGGCAGCAGTGGGCAAGAAAGGAGAGGTCAGTTGTGCCATGTGGGTATCTCCCTGGCTGTCCGGGAATTTAACCCATGCTGCAGAGCCTGAAGACAGCTTCACAGCACTGCGCTGAACCTGCTGTGCCACCAGGGAGGCCCTAGTTGTTAAGTTTTGAGGGAGTCCTATGTTATGTGTGGAGTTTTGCATGGACCACATGTTCAAGGGCAAATGGTGCCTTTTATAACTGCTGCTTATTTACCTCTGTATTCGTTTTAGAAATACAGATCAATAGAAATATAATTTCCCCTATATGTAATTTTTAGGTTTTTAAAAAATATTACCCTTCCATGTACATACACAGCTATTAAAACAGATAAACTGTTGCCTTTTGTGACATTGTGGGTGGAACAGGAGGGATTATGTTAAGTGAAATAAATCAGAAGGAGAAAGACAAATACTAGGTGTCACTTATATGTGGAATATAAAGAAACAAAGGATCAGATAAAACCAAACCAATAACACAACCTAGAAATTTCTGACTATAGAATAATTAAAGTTACCAGAGTGGGAGGTAGAAGGAGGAGGACATAGTAGGAAGAGGACCCTGGACTGTGGTGGTGGGCTGTGGTTCTTTGGTGGTGGATGCGGCGTTGTTACATATACAAGAAGGGAGGATCCTAATCGTCATATATCGATTTAAATCACATATGGTGTTGCAAACCAATATTGTAGAGAGAGAGAGAGAGGGAGGGGTGGAGGGAGAAGGGAAGGAGGGAGAGAGAGAGATTGACCTCTTTTAACAATGCTAAAGATACTCTGCTCTCCAGCCATTGCTGGATATAGTCTTGCTTGTGGTATAGAGAAGGACAGTAGATCTGAATCTTGATATCTTGGTTTCATCAGCACATTTTTTTTTTCAGTAAAGGGCCAGGCATAAAATATTTTAGGCCTTGCTGATTATGAGGCAAGCTTGAGGATAGTGTGTAGATACTTACACAGTGAGAGGAAATTTTTCACAAATTTTGGTCCTGATATTCCAAAGATAATAATAACCAAGTACCATTTTTTTGGTAATAGAGTTCTTCTAATGAGAAAAGTGGAATTTATTTATGGACACTAAAATATGAATTTCATATCATTTTCCCATCTTAACATACGCTGCTTCTTTTGATTTGTTTTAACCGCTCAAAGATGTAAAAACCATTCTTAGCTCCTGGATCATATAAAAGTAAGCAGTTGGCCAGACTTGGCCCACAGCCCCTGGTGTAAGGCAAAATCTCAGGTGTGGACTCAGAATTCTAGTTCTGTGACTTTGGGTGAATCCTGATGTCTTAGTCATTGTCGCCAGTCTAGAGACACATGGGGGGGAAATATTCTCTGTTTGAAAAAAAAATTCTGTATTCTCTCTATATATATATCTAAAGTCTCTAAATAGCTATACCCTATATATAGACATATCTATATATTCTATAGTCTTAGTCCACGAAAAATGAAAATCAACTTCAAGGTCATCTGCTCCAACCTGCTTATAGATGTGGAAAGTGATAGAGAGGGAGACCTTAGTGTCACAGTGGGAAACTGTGTCTTTCTGAGGCCCATATTGGGCCTTAATAATTTTTTTGGGAAAATGTCCTGTTTCTAGAATGTGTTCTTACAAACAAGAATGACACAGAGGAATGGAATCCTGAGTCTCCTGACTTACAAAACTGTCCTATTTTCATTTTCAGCTTGTAAAATCATGTGGGCCCGTTACCTACAGAAGGAATGACTCTTGAGTAATTTGGGCAAAATACACTCTTTGCAGTAGGAAGCTTGTCTCTTTTCTTATTCAATTGTCATCAAATGTTTTAATGACTTAGAAGAGTACAAAGAGACACATTTCCCCATGTTCAAGATAGACATGGCTCAACTCTGGGGTGTGGGGTAGGGAGCAGAGCCATCTGAGGGAGCTGTCCAGTGCATGCCTTTCAGTGCTAGGGTAGTGGGGTGGAGTTGCCATATTGGGCCTCAATAATTATTTTGGGAAAATTTCCTATTTCTAGAATGTGTTCTTACAAACAAGAATGGTTTTGCTTGTAACAAAAGCTCCTATCCTTAGATGGGAATTAAGCTTGTAAGATGTATGGTGAGCTCTCAAAAGCTGGTGGGCCTTCTTCCTGTCACACACACACACACACACTGGTGTTAAGTAAAGCCTGACTTTTCAAAAAATGTGAGTTTATCTCAAAAATGAAAGGAATCTCCTTAGGTGGAGGGGACAAGGAATGAGGAGGAAATGCAAGCCCGAAACTTGAGTTTAGAAGTCAATGTCAGGATGAATCCAAGTAGCCCTGTTGTGGAAGGAAGTAAAAGCAAAGAAGAAACACAAGCAAGGGAAAAAATGAAAGAAATATAAGGTGGTTAAAATAAGCCCCAAAGCATCAATAATCATAGTAAATATAGCATGCACATCAAAATTCAAAAATAGATTATATTAAGCAAAATCTCATCAGATACTATTTACAGAGATCTTCCTAAAACTTAAAGATACAAGGTTTGACAGTAAAGGGAAAGGAGAAATAGATAGTAGGCAAAATACTAACCAAATGAAAGTTTGGGGAGAAATATAAATATATGGCAAAATAAACTTTACAACAAGAAACAAAAAATCTTTAGGAATAAAGAGGGTTATTAACTAATCATAAAAAGGAGCAGTTCACCCAGAGAAAAATGAAATCTGTCTTTACATACATACAGCAAAAAATGAGAGAAATGCAATGACAAGTTGATATGTACATTTTTTTTAGAGAAATTGTCCTAAATCTAGCAGGCACAATAATAATAGTCATAATAATAATAATAATCATAATACAGAAAATTTCAACTATCCAATATAAGCAAATGGACATATGTCAAATTCTGTCTCCCAAGAACTGGAGTTTGTAGATTGTTTTTTCTCAAGAAATGAGTAGTTCTGTTTATGGATGTTGATTAACATCTTACGACCTCAATTTTCTGGCTTTGACCCAATTTTCTGAACTATTTTCAATGATATGCCTTTGCAAATTTATGACTCAATGTAGTTTAATTTTGGCCCTCTGAAAGATATTCCTTTCTACCAAGGATGGGAGAGGGGGAGAAGCAACCTGAATCTGTGTTTTTTTTTGTTTGTTTGTTTTGTTTTTTTTTGTGATGGGAAGTAAGGAGTGTATGGGGCATTTGTGGCTGAAGGAGAACATTTCCAGAAAAATGGTTACTGTCAAGCCAAAGTCAGAGTATTTTGTTTCAATCAATATTCCTCATATTCTCCTTTGGGCCATAAAAATAGTCCACTTTGTCAGGATATCTTCTGGAAATAGAAAGACCTTATGCTTAGGCTAGTGGTGAAAATTTTTGTGACCTCTTTCCACAGCTGTGTCAGCCTAGTTACCTTCCCAAGGGAGTTTCCCGAGAGGGTCAGTGTGACCCGGTCAGAGGAAAGGCATGGCATGAGTATCAAACCTCACAGGTTGTGTGATGGGGCAGGGGCTTGAAGAATCATTCTGTTTGCAGGCAGCACTGTATGGAAATAACTGCACAAGACTGTGAGAACTCAAGACTAGGTACTTATATGGGTAATCTAACATCCCAGGATGTTAGGGTCTCTGCTAGACTCTGACTTCTCAAAGCTCAACCTCTGTGGTCCCAGCATCCTCCCTGCGATAACATGGGTTTCTTCCTATCCCATCTCTAATGCTGCTTCTGCCCTCCCATTTCCCAGTTACTAGCCCCTCCTGCTACTTCCCTGCCCAACTAAGTCTCTATCAAGTGGGAGACACTATGCCGGGCCCTGAGATGGCAGCAGAAAACCAGGTACACAAGATCCCCACTCACTGTGGGGAATCAAGGAAAGGAGGAGGAAACACGCAAGCCATCAGTTAGGCAAGGAAGCATTCAAGCACATGATTACAAATTGTTGCAAGTGCACTGGAGAAAATGACCTTGACGTTGACCACCAAGTCTGCAGTAAAACCGGTCAGGCTTCATATTCCTTGCCTAGTTGAAACGCATTTCACTGCCTGTGACTCCCCCCGCCAAGATGAAGTTACAGGAGGGGCAAACCTGGGGCTGGTGTTGTGATAATTTTTTCTTTCCTATTTTCTGCTTTGGGCTGTATGTCTGATAAGAAACAACAGCAGTAACTGGCCATTTACGGTGGGCCAGTCGCTATTCTAGATGCTTTCAAATGTATTATTATTATAACCATTTTCTTTCTTTCTTTTTGAAGTAACATTGCTTAACAACACTGTATGTGCTTCAGAGGCACAGGACCCCACGTCCTCAGATACGCATCACCATACCCACCCACCACCAAGACACCCAGGTCCTCCACCACAGTCCACTGTGCCCCTCCCCACTCTGTCTTCCTTCTCCCACTCCCCTCCCCCATCTTGTTGCTTCAATTCACAGTCAGAGTTTTAGTCAGATTTTTGCTATTTGTTTGGCTTTGTCTGCTCCTTTATTTTCTCTATATTCCACATGTAAGTGAAACTATCCAATATTTATCTTTTTCCTTTGGCCTTATTTCATATAGCATTATCCCTCCCAGCTTCATCCAAGAGTTCATCCTGTTGATGTAGCTGAATACTATTCCATGGTGCATATATAACACATTTTTCTCGTTCATTCCTCTCTCTCTGGGAAGACTGGGCTAGTCCCTATGGAAAACAGTGCAGAGATTTCTCAAAATATTAGAAATAGAACTACCATTTGATCCAGAAATTCCACTCCTAGATATCTATATGACGAAAACAAACAAATTCAGAGGGCTGCATGTACTCCTTTGTTCAGTGCAGCACTGCTTATGTAGCCAAGCTATGGAAACAACCATCTTTCTTTACCCTTATTTGGTAAAAGAAAGTGGTGCAGCCAGGATATAAACTGAGATTTGTCTGCTTCCAATGTCACTGTCCTTTCTCCCAAGTTGCCGTTGTATCTGCTGGGAGTGGCTACCTCCAAGACTTGCGTTCACATCACATGTCTTGGGTCCTTGTGCAGGCATTGTGCTCAAAAGTTAGGCTGAAATTCGGCAGAAGTCAAGGCAACCACAAAAAAAGGACCCTTTCCTGCATCCCCTGATCACCCTAGTGGGATTTGCATTCATTTCCCTGCCTAATTATTATTAAGAATATGCCATCTGTGAAAATTTGATTTTATGATTTTGTTGTAAACTTAGGTGCAGTTTAACTTTTAAAAATCCAACCTTTAATCTCATTTCAGTACGGAAAATGTTGGTTTGATGTACAAGGTCTAATTGCCCCCACCACGTGCTAGAAATCCAAATGTAGCTAAACATTAAGGTTAAATGATGATATCACACTTACTGGGTTTGCATTTTACATCCAATTGAAAACACAAACCCCTCGCCTCATTAATCCTTTGCAATCCAATCCCCCCCCCCCTAAATGAAATGATCCTTTTGGGACACATTTATATCCTTTTAACAGCTGCCTGACAGTTCTGCTGATGGAGTTTGTATCCAACTTTGTTACTGGATAGTGACAACTTGCCCTGATGGATATGTGTACATAATTATTCTCTCGCAGTTAGATTTAATTAATGCTTACCCTCATCATGATCTTGCAGCCAGCGAGCTCTCTCTGCAGGAACAGTTAATGGCAAAAGGATTTCCTTTTTAGCCAAGAGAGACTCCAAAAGGCTTTGTGAAAACTCTTACAGTTTTTTAAAAGGAAAAAAAAAGATGAAAAAAATACCCACCCTAACCTGTTCATTTTTTCCCTCTCCACATTAATGCTACATGTGAATGGATTGGAGACTATATATAGGGCCGGAGTTGCTAAACCTAATTTCACACAACGGTCGCTAATATGAGCAGCTCTGGCAGATCACAGGAAGATATATATTTTTTAATATCCTGACTTAGAATTGAGGTGTCCTGGCTTCGTTTTGTTTATGTCTCTGTGCAAAATACGTATGTGTATATTTTTCGAACCAACTGTCTCCCCAAATGCCACCCGGGGTTTAGCAATAAATAGCTCCACAAGAGAGAGGATATTAAGAAATAATCGGCAGACGGTGGGAGTAGACAAAGAGAATTTGAAGATAAGATTTGGAAAGAGATCATTAGGAAGTTGATAATAAGGAGAGGGAGTGTGTACTTATAAAACCCCATTAACAGGAGTGCTTTACAAATCATCTGTCCCAGTCCACGCTTGTGAAATATTCATGTGCCATTTACTTTTTATTATCATCATGCCAATGCCTTGTGTTTGCAGAGTGCTTAACAGTTTACATCACATCCTGACATCCATTACCTCAAGAGATCTTTGGGAGGGGAGGGGAGCTGAGAAACATTTACAGATGAGGAGACTGAGGCCCAGAGAGGTTGAGTCACTTGACCACAGTCGTACAGCTAACAAGTAAAAGAACCTGCTTGGCTTTTATAGTCAAAGCCAATGCATTCTTCACTACTTAGGCTACCTCTCTTTAGGTTGGAAAATGCATGCAGGGAACATTTAAGCGAGTGGCTTAAATAGCAAGCTGTCTTTGCCTTCATCTGTCTTGCTGAAGCATCTGACTCTCAGCTTAAAGATGCCATCTGATTTGAGAGTAATATGATGCTACTTGCTTTAATGATTACATGCAATATTAATGATCATTATTACTGTGCATTATTATGGGAGATTTCATCCAGTAAGATCTAAGAGGCCGCCAGAAAAACGTGGTCATCTGAGGATAGGAGGAAATACAGTCTTTCTCTATCCCCTCAAACACTGTTGCAAGGTCTTGATTTTGAACCCCAAATAAAATAAAAGATCCTAGAAATTCAAGACTGTGGAGCAGGAGATGAGACCTCAGAAATCATTCCATAATGTTGATGAGAAAACTGAGGTCCAGGGGACCAGGGACATCTCCATCATGTGTTAGTGGCAGGTCTGGGTCCTCATCCTTGTTTACTCAGTCCTGGCTGAGATCTCTGTCCACAACATTCTTAGGGAAACCTTAAATGAGAGGGGGCCTGAGAAAGCTCATGTTTGACAAATGGAGAACTGAGACCTGAGTGAGGGGAGTAGCTAACCCCACATTACACATGGACCCAGAGGCAATTATGGGCCCCAAATCTTCTTAATTTCTGTAAACTCAGCCCAATTCCAATAAATACTATTTGTGCCAGTGTTACATGCCAGGTAACCTGCTAACAGCTGGGGTTACTTCAGCTCACCCAAAAATTTGTGATAGGCTTATTACAGAAATAGGAGCTAAGAACATGGCTGCTCACCCTTACTTGGCACTGCAGGTTAGACTGGGGAAGTGTATTCCTAGGGAAGCCAAGGTTCAACCTGAAACAAGCCGACCTTGGAGAAGAGGGCTCAGGAAACGCGAGGCGAGTGGTGGGTAGCGGAGAATAGGAGGTGTTACAGCCCCCATTATAGTCTCTTCCTTGCTTCACTTCTCACGTTACTACTCTGTGTCCCAGAGGATTTGAATTGAAAAATAAGCAAGATGCCAGGAACATACAGTCTTTTACATTGGTTGGCACTTTACAAAACATTAGTAATACCCATTGTCTCTGTTTCCTTATTGACGGAGGGCTCACTGTGTGCCAGTCACCATGCCTGTTTATTTCCACTACATCTAATTAAATATGCACAGTGTCCCCGTAAGGTCCATATTACTACTACCTCTACACAGGTGAGAAAATTGAGGATGTCTAGGCAAGGTCTACTTGCCAAAGGTCACATACCCAGTCAGTGGCACAGCCTGGATTTGAATCCAGGTAAGCTGAACCCCTGAAGCCCAGGCACTTAGTGTGGGACTCCCTCTTGGAAGCCAGCTCCTAGAGCACAGAGTGGGAGCTCAGACCCTGTCCATGGTCCTACTCTGCATCCCACTTGCCCTACAGCGATGCTCAAAGGGCAGTTCTTTGACAGGCAACCTGGGCACTCCCTGAGAACTTGATAGAGATGCAGATTCTCAGGTCCCGTCATTGGGGGAGCCTATAATCTGTTTTCTCAGCTTCCTGGGTGACGCTGCTGTGTTATTGAGAGACAGCCTCTCTAATCCTTGATTCTTTTATCGTGGAACTTCAGGGCACGGGGCCCTGCAGAACACTGAGGCCAGCCCCTTTGGAGCTTGTCCGTTCCTCTAGTGTCTGTTTTTTGCTCCTATTTTATCTCACCCAGCCATCAAGACCAGCTTGAAAGGGCTGGCGCTCTCGAAGCTTTGTGAGCAGGCTCCAGGGAACTGGGCTGAGTTTCATGTGGGGTGTTGAGCTGCAATGTGTGAGTGAAGCACTAACCGTGGTCTTTGTTTGCTTCTGCTTCATAAACCCTCCACTGACAACCATACCCTGGCATAGGGCATGCCTTGTTGACAGCGTGCAGGCTGTTGTTTGGGTTGGTGTTGAGCGAGCAAGGGGAAGGGATCTTGCTGTCTCTGTGCCAAGTCCCTGACTGGCCACTCAGGTCATGCAGAAGTTAGGGCTTACTTGACGCTTTCTCCTTCCCACACAGTGAGTGGCAGGTGCATCTTGGAGGTGTCCCCATTGAGCTTATATTCCTATGCAGGGTCAGTATCTATTTGTCAATCCAGCCTGGCTTTTTCCCTGCCTACCCCCAGGTGGCCATGGGTAAAAAGTGAGTGGAAAGTTCCAGCACAGAAAAGTAAACCACATGGGATCTGGGCTGTCCCTATTTGGACCCTATTTGGACCTGACCCTATTTGGACCTGATCTTGAATGTGCCATTTCTGTTTTATAATGAGACCACAATCTTCCTTGTGACTTGGTGGCCTGAGAGAATCCAGCTCACGGTGGGCAGCTCTGACTTCCTGGTCTCACAATAGAACCCTGAAGCAAACCTGGAATTTTCTCTCTTCCTCTTTGCTGCAGATGGCATGGCCTTACTGAAGACACTTGTGGGGTGCTACATTATGGGTCTCCTAATTGGTACCTGCCATAAGCACCTCATAGTCCCTCATAAGTCTCCTCATACCCCCATAAGTCAAGCAATGGGTCTGGATCATGTGGGGCAACTGGCATCATTGGCACTATAGCCTGATCCCTTGCAGAGCCTTCTCTTGCTCTGGGACCTCCCACCCCCACTCCAAGCTGGCAGCCAACCATGCACTGGAGATAAGGGTCAAGGAATTCCTCAGTGTGTAATATGCTGCTTGCAGAGCCAAGGGGCCAGCCAGCATTCTGCTTGCTTTTTTTTTTTTTTTTTTAAGATTTATTTATTTATACAAGAACCGGGGTACAGGCCAGATGTGTGGGAGGGTGAGAGGATTCACCAGAGACAGAGTGGGGAACAGAACAGGCAAACTGACTGAATACACTGCTGAGGGGAGCAGCGGGGGAGACAGGAGAGGTTTACTTGCCATGTGGGTTGCTCCGAGGCCAGCGGGGATCGAACTGGCACTGCAGAGGCTGCAGACAGCACCACACCACTGCACTCAACTGCCTGCGCCACCAGGGAGGCCCCCAGCATCTGGCTTTCTTCCTGGAGTTTTGACATATAAGATGTAGGAGTCCCTTCTCTATTTGAGCACAGGTGTATGGCATGCCATAGACCACTGAACCCTAAAATCTACATTGATAAGGAACGCCTCCAATTCTTCATAGAACTTATCTCCTATCTTCTGGAACACATATATCTTATCAAACACTTAAAGGTACTTCCCCTTTTTTGTTCAGCTGTTCCCAATTGCCTGATGCATCAACAGAGTGGGCAAGTGTGACATTATACAAAATGCCCAGGTGAGCCATTTCCCCTCTGGACAGCTGTGGTAAAGATCAGGGCATTTAACACAGCCCTGGGGCCAGGCTGTGGGTGTGCAGTGGTCCCATACCACATGCATGAAAACTGCTTTCAATCCTCTTTCTAGATAGAAATGGAAGCAAACTTATTTTCCAGATCAGTGACCACAGACTATGTACCTAAGGCTGTGCTAATTGATGTAGTGGAGACACCGCATCTGGCAGGTCCAATTGAGCCTACAATTGGCTCGAGGTTGATTGCTCACGGTCATCTTCCTGGACCTGTCTGCATGTTTAAGGGACCGGGTAGGTGAATTCAATGGAGATACACTGCAGGCCGCCGCCCCTGCATCTTCTGGGTTTAAGAGATCACTTATCATGCCCACTACCCTCAGGATGAGATGTTGGTTTTGCTTTCCTCTCTTGGTTGGGAATGTAAATGCCTCCATTTTCTTTCCCCACTTCTGTAGTTTTACTCGGAGATCACAGAAACAGTGGGGTGATGGTGATATACATTATACCTCCAGGGATTGGGAAAATCTCATGTCTTCGTGAGTTGGACCTTGGCCTGAACTCCATCCTATTTCCTGGTGGCTCATCCATCACCCCCCATCTGAGCCCTCAGTGCCTGGGATTAATGTCACCTCACATTCAGCCATCTTTGAAAAATCAGGCTATTCCTCTTGCTGGGGATATGGTTACCTAAAATCTTTGGCCACAGGTCTTGGAAGAACTATGACTGTGTTGACTTGCTGTGGCGCTGTGACTGACAGGAGAGCCAGGCTGGCCTTTCGTGAGTGGGTTTGGGTCTGAGAATGGGTTCTGGACCAGAAACTGGGCAAGAATTAGATACTCAGCAACCCTTGCCAGCTTAACAGAATGACTCCTCTTGCAGGAAGTGGAGGGCACGTGTGTGGGAAGGTGGGACGCTCAGCTGTTCGCAAACAGACATGATTTAGCTCTCCTATGAGCCTCCACCTTCCCAGTTTCATGATTGTGTGCCCCTCCCCCATATCCAAGAGGAGCCAAAATATTTTGTAATTGTTCAGGATTTCACAATTACATAATCTCTGAATTCAAGTCACTTCCTTGAATGTGAAGTGGAGCTGTGCATGCTAGGGAATCACCCTGTCTGCATTCCTGCTCTCATCTGTTCACTTCCACCTGGCAAACTCTACCCACAATCCACCCACAGAAAAGCTTCTGAAGTCAGCCTGTCTCCTGCCAGGGAAAGTAGGGGTAACAGACAAGTCACAATTTGTGTTAGCCACTAATACCTCATCTCAGAAAGAGCTGCTGGAGCAGGAATCAGAGTTCTGACCTCTCATATTGTAAAACTTTTATAACTTTAAAAGAGCCAAATAATTTAAGTATTTTTTTTTTTTTCAAAATCACACAGTGAGGAAGAGGCTAAGCTCAAATTAGTCCCAGGCACATGTTCTTTCCAGCATGGGTAAGGGTAGGCTTTGTCATGGGCCGTGGCTTGGAAAACTCTGGAACCAAAGGTGAGGGAATAAGGTGAGGGGAACTGAGATCCTTGGAGGCCTCTTTCCAAGCTTGTGTTCCCTCAGAACAGGCCCGACTCCTCTGTCAGCACAACTGGTCCTGACTGCTCTGGCCCTAGCCCTCGTTCCCTACACCTGAAACCATTTCCTGGGAAATCCAGAGCAATTTGGGAAATAACACACTGTGTCTGCAAAATGAAAATCGTTTTTTTTTTTCATTTCCTTCATTTCCCCGGAGACTTTCTCATAGAACCACATAGGCAAGTTCCTAAAATGTGTATGTGTTTGCAAGAGATTTCCCAACCTATAGGCAAATGCTCTCCTCTCTGGAGGAGCCAGGCAGAACTGATACTGGGGAATCTTCCCTGCAGCTCTAACCTTTTGGACTTTGTGCATGTTTTCCTATGCATTGTCTATTCATTTATTGCACAAATATTTATTGAGTGCCTTCTATGCGTCACACCCTTCACTAAGTCAAGCGTATGGTGATGACAGAGATTCTAACCCCTTTTCTATTCTTAAGCAACAGGAAAAGATAGCACTTTATCTCATGTAGCAATAAATGTGAAGAAAAATAGAACATGGTATTCAGATACTGGTCATGGAGAGCTTCTTGGAGGAGGTGGCACTTGAGCAGAGACCTGTATGAAGTGGAGAAGAACACTGGTTTTTGTTACTACCTACCATGCATCAGGTACCACACCTAGCTAAGGGAGAAGAAAAGCTCCTGTCCACATTTTGAGACAATGTGGGAAAATTCTGCCTTTTCCAACAGAGTCCTGATTCTTTCAACCCTTTCCTAAAACAGCTTTAGTGTGTATTAGAGCAGGTTTCTTTTTCTAACTTTTATTTTCCCCTCTCTCCCTGAGCTATTTAAAACCCTCAACGTGTCCAAGGGAAAAAAGGAATGCAAGTAAAAATTGAATTTAGTTCATTTCACTTGAATCTGAGCTCATTAAATTTGGTGTTTGCATGGAGTCCTTCACGTGTCAACCACAGAGTCCTAGAACTTCCCCACAGAAGGGGAAACTAAGGCTCCTCGCCCTGGTCTCTCTTCTTCATCCTGAGACTTTAATTGCTATGAAATCACCACCATCACCACCAGTCATCATTTTCAAGTGGTACCATATTGTCTGAAAGAGGTGCAGGGAAAGACTGATGGGTGTAGAGACTCCAATGGTTGCAGGGTGGCTCTTTAATGTCACTCCCTAAACACATGGCTACCAGAGGACCTGCAAATTCTGCTTATATAATCAAGTTAAAAGGATGTACTTAAGGCATGAATGGGAAAGTGCTTTATTTTTCCAATAACTGGATTTTCCTGGTCCCCTACACATACACACACACACACACACACACACACACACACACACACACACACACACACACTTTATGCAGAGGGCCACAATCATCTGAGTGATTCCACTGACCACAGAGCAGTATTTGCCCGGGTGGTGTTGAATCCTGGCCAAGCCTGATTGGAGAAGAGGGATTTGGCAGATATGCTGAAGCCAAACTGCCACTGTTGCCTCCCAGCATGCCATTTTCTGTCCTTGCACTCAGCAGAATGAGAAGCTGATGTTGAGATCCTGTACTTTGCCCTTGTCTCCTAATATGTTGGTGCAAAGTGACAAAGATTTTTCAAGTGGAAGTTCCTTGAGCCTTGTTCTTGATGACCTGTTTGCCTATTGTTTTTATTGTCCTGTGGTCTCACGGCACACAGCAGATGAACACTGTAGTGACTCCATCATGGTTCAGAAGTGCCTATGTTTCACCAGGATTGACAGAGGTCACAAGAAACTTTGCGCAGCTGCCCACATTCTGCTTTCAGTTTTCTCCCATTCACTACAGAGCAAATCCAGGTGCTCTGTGTCTCTTGTGCCCTGATCTTTCTTCCACCCTCATGCCTCCCACTCCCTCCACACATCAGACCTGGAATCCCAACTATTCCCTCTAATCTCCATGAAAGGAGCAGCCCCATATACCCACTTCTGCAGTGGCCTAGCCTCCGAGCTGAACTTGACACATAGTAGATATTCAATAGTCTGATGAGCAAGCTTATCAATAAATGAGTGCAACAACACTGCAAGTATTTGATCAGTCCTTCAAAATTGATCACATTCTTTAAAAGTCTTTCAATGGTATTATGAGTAGATGGCATTAGAGATGGAAGACTTAAAGAATCTAAAAGAGGTCACAAGGCTCACCCAAGAACAATGATATAGTTTTTGTCACTGATGTTGTGGCTAAAAACAACTACTCTTACTTTACCCACAGTCTTGTGGGTCAGGAATTAGGGCTGGGTTGGTTGCGCTGGGCAGTCTTTGCTTGGAGTCTTGTGTGGTTACAGTCAAACAACAGGGGGCGGTACAGTCACCTGAGGGCTAGCTGGGCTGGATATCCAAAATAAGCCACTGACATGGTGAGTGGTTGATGCTAGTTGGTAGCTGGGCCTCAGCTGGGCTATTTTCTGAGGCTTCTATAAGTGCCCCCCCCCCAACATCATAGTCTCTGAGGTGTCTATAACTACTGTGAATGGGAACAAGCTGCTTTCTGTGCAACCCCCCAAAAAGAGCCATGTGAAGCTACATGACCTCCTCTGACCAAATCTTGAAGCACATTGTCTCACCTTGCTATTGTCCTAATAAAAGCAGTAGCAAGCACACCCCAAATCAAGGAGAGGAGATCCTACCTCTCAGTGTGAGGTATATTGGAGAATTGGGTGGGGGACTGTGTTTAAAACCATCCAAGTCACACAAAATTAAAGAAGCAAGACTCAGACTCCAAATATCCTGACTCCCAATCCAATCATTTTTTGCTACACCATGATGTATACATATGTGATGAATTTTGAATATACAAAACAATTCAGAGCTAATGCAGTGTATCAATGAAGGCTTCAGTTCCCCAGATAGCTGCAGGAAGAATGACTCTACTAAAAACACAATTTCTGATAAATTATTGAATTGTCTCTGTTCCAATTTCATGCATGGAATGTAGAGAAGTGCGAACACTTATTCCGCTGGGATTCCCTCTCTGTCCTTAAGTCTGACCAACAAGAAGAGCATTATTTGGAAACAATTTATCTTAGACTAAAATGTGTTTTTGAGTCATGCATTGAACCGGGAACAGGTTGCTGGCCTTCATCTGATAAATGCCACCGACAAGTTTATTTTTTTTTTAATTTAAAATGATTCATGTTCATTAAAGAGAGTTTTCCCCCTCCAGGATCACAAGGATTTTTCTCCTGTTTCCTTTTGGAAGGTTTATAGTTTTAGTACTGCGATCCATTGTGAATGAATGTGTATCTGTGGCGTGAACTAAGGATCTGTGTTCATTTCTTTGAGCATATGGCTCCCTGGTTGTTCCAGCACCATTTGTTGAAAAACGTTTTCTTTTTCAACAAATTATCAAAAATCAGTTGTGTGTATATTTTGAACTCTCTGTTCCATTTCATAGTTGTACATGCCTGTCCGTTAGCCAATAAAACACTGTCTTGATTACTTGTGTTTTATACTAAACCTTGAAAATAGGTAGAAAATGTCCTCCAGTTTTGTTCTATTTTTACATTGCTTGGCTCTTCTAGGTTACCTGTACAGCTAGATAAATTTTAGAATCACTTTGTCAATTTATATCCCTCCAAAAAGCCTGCTGGAATTAGAATTAGAATTACACTTAACCTACAGAAAAATCGAAGGAGGGGGAGGGAGAATGATCTCTTAACAATATTGAATCTAGCAATCTACAAGCATGGTGTATATCTCTGTATTTATTTAGGTTCTCTTTCATCCCTCTTAGCAGTTTTCTTCTATTTTCATTGAAGAGATCTTGTGTGCCTTTTGTTAAACTTATTAAGTAGTTTAGAATTTCTTGTATTATTGTAAATGAAATTGTTTTTGAAATTTCATTTTCCAATTGTTTGCTGCCTATATATAAAAATACAATTAACCTTTTATATTAACCTTTATCTTCTACCGTAGTAGAGTCACTTATTCTGATAGTTATTGTGTGGCTTCTTTGTGATTCTTTTTCTAAATAATCATATCATCTGCAAACAATATTTTCAGTTCTCTAATCTTTGTGCTTTTTCTTGCCATCTTGAAATGGCTTGAGTGTGGTTTCTCTTAATGTTTTATTTTCAGCTGTTTGATTATAAGTACAGACTTTTTTTCTTTTCCCATGTTACTTTGTCAGGTGTTTCCTGAGCTCTGTGAATTCGCTCACTTATAGCTTATGCTGAATTTGGTAAAATCTGCCACTATTTCTTTAAATGTTTTAGTTCTTACCCTGTTCTCTTTCCTTGTCTTCTGCAACTCCAATTATCTATATTTAGAACTTTTGGTATTATCCATGGATCCTTCAGATACTGTTTAATTTTTTAAATCTCCTGTTTCCCTTGTTCAGATTAGAACTTTTTTTATTAATCTTCAAGGTCACTGATTATATCTGTCATCTCCATTCTATTAAGCTCTTCCAGTGATTTTCAAATTTCATGTGTTTTTTTTCATTTTTCTGTCTTAAAATCTTCATTTGCTTATATATATATATATATATATACACACACATGTGTGTGCGTGTAATTTTCCTGTTAATAATTTTTACATTTTTATTTGTTGTCTTCTCTTTTACCTAATTGAGCACAATGGTAGCAGTGGTGTTAAAGTCTTTGTCCATCTGGACCGTCTTAAGCTTCGTCTTTGCTAAGTGTCTGCCCCTCAGGATAAAACTCTTGTTTCACCACCACTAGAGTAATTTGGGGTTGAATTCTGGAAATGGTGCATTTATTGTATAACGATTTTAGGATTCTGTTTTTCAAAGAATGCCAGTGTTTGGTTTATGTAGGCAGTGAACTTGGTTAGACCCACACCTTGCCTGGGTTGAGCAGAAGAACAGACCTTGGTTACTTCCTTTGTCTGAGCTGCTGGGAGTTTGTGTCACACATGTGTGGCTTGGAGGTCATCCAGAGATGTGACAGAGATTGTCCATGGGTTGGGAGACCTTCAGTGGGTCTCTCCTTCTCTGGAGTTTTCCTCACTCCCTGGTGGCCTTGTTTGATCTGTGACTTGTCCACTGCACCCTCCATCCAGAAAGACAGCAGACTTCTCTTGGTCTTTTGGTCTCCCTGAGCTCTACTGAAATGATGACCCAGCTCAGGACAACATAGGAAGATGGGAAATTTACCCTGCTACATGCTTCCTCCAAGTGCCAACTGCTTTCCAATACGTACCTGCTTCTAGCTCCTTCCCAAAGCCCTCAGATAATCTGTGTGTATGTTTTGTCCAGAATTTATTATTGTTCCCTGCTAGAGGGAGGAGTTGTATCATGCCTTCATATCAGAAGCAGAAGTTCTATCTTCAATGGTAATGAGTTTACTCTTATAGTATTTATGTTTTTCACCCCTTTCTTAAAATTAGAATTAGACCTAATTCATTGTCATCCAGGCTCATGTCATATTCCAACATAATTAGACATGTATGTCCAGTTGTACATGAAGATTGTTATTTTCCACATTTTTATAAATAATAGTGCAATGAGTATAGTGTTGCATAAACTGTTTTCTATATTTGGGATGGTTTCCTTAGGGTGAATCCCCAAAAGTGGGTCAAAAGGGAATGGCATTTTTAAGGCTCCTTTTTATCATGCCAACTTGCTTCCCAAAAGGGCCCTGCAAATTTGCACAGCTTGCAACAATTTAGGAAAATGATCATTTCATAAAACCCTTGCCAGCACTGGATATTATTAAACCAAAAAAAGCCCCAGCATTTCTGCTTCAAAAGATGAAAAATCATAACCAGGAATTTATGAACACATGCACACATAATATTTAAATACCAGAGTATAGACTTTTCTGGTTCTATAACTAGAGACTCTAAAAATGAAATAGATGTACGACAGAGAGGAAGATTCTGAACAACAAAATCCCAAACAAAATAATCACAGAGGTTTACAGTGAAGGAGGAATTTAGGAGACTTACAGGGAAAAGCATATTTATATAGGAAATTAAAAGAAAAAAGTCCAAAAATATATAACAATTTAGCCCAAATTTATGAAAATACTACCAGAAAAAGCTGACACTTCAAATTTGTCAAACAGGGCGGGAAAATTTGAAAGCAAACAAACAAAAATAAAACCAGCTTTTAAAATTGATTTAGAAACAATAAAAACAAGAAAATGATTGTCCCATTGCATGAAGCAACTGAAACCTTATTACAAGATGAAAGTATAAAACTAAATTTATTCTGAATCTGTCAGATTGGTCACTTATCAAGAAAAAAAATCTGAAAACTAGCAAAGGGAGAATAAAGATGGTTCAGGAGAAATAGAGTTCTAGCACACAGCAGAGACACTGTGAACTTACTCTGAAGTGTCTGCATCAGTTTCAGTCGTCTCCAGACACAAACAAATTACTTTTCCAGGGCTAAGTAATTTGATGATATGTTTCCAGAACCATAGACATAGTTTTTCTCTTGGAAGAATCAAAGTAGTTTAGAGACACTTGCAAAATTCTGAAGAAGGGCAACTCTTACCCTGCTCCTAAATGGTTGGTGAGGCACTTTTGACACTTGATTTTGATTCTCAAGAACAATGAGGTGAGTTGGTGAAATTTACTTAATGAGTCTGAGGGGAGGGAAATTGGTGAACACTAGATTCGTCATGGGTTCCCTAAGAATAAATCATGCCACGTGAACTGCATTTCTTCTTTGCCCAGGTAGCTTAGGGAGGTGCCACAGATGTAAGATGTCTTAATGGCAATGAGATATTTGACAAATCTCATATATTTTGCATCCATTCATTTGAGCAGTCTATCTTTCCAATTAAGCACAACTTCTAAGAAGGAGTATTTCTGTTTTACTCCCTAGTTTCTGTCACTTCCTAGCACCTTATAGACTCTCAACAGATACTTATTGAATGAAATTTCTATAGGGTAAAATCATAGAGTGTTGATAGGATTGTCAAAAGTTTCATTTTTATTACATGGTGCCAAAACACTTTCATTAAGGGACATAGATCAATCTGATGGGAGTTCTATTGCCATAAGCTATCAAGTCCTAATGTCCATCTAGTTCTTTTCAACACAGATGTCATTTCTATATAGATGGGAAGACCTGGTTTGGGATACTGTGAATAGCAAGGACCATAGGTTAGTCTTGTGTAACCATGCCGAAGACCATGCCTACAAACATCAATTTCTTAATATTTAAAACAAGGATATCAATATCAACATAATTATATTCACATGAGCTAAAGAGTTTTATTATGCACAAACTTTTAGTCCTGTGTTTTGACATATTGTAGACACTTAGTAACAATAAATTATTTTTCTTGCTTTCTGTTCCTTTTTGTATAAACCCAATTCATAGGTGGCCTATTGTCAGGGAATAGTGAAAATTTGAGATCCCAGATTTAGGACAAACCATATCACGAGATACTACAAGAAAGGGCTGAAATACAGATATAATTTAGTAGTATAAAATGTTCTTTACTTCCTTTTAGAAAAAATCAATTCTGTAAATACAGGATGGCGAAGACCAGATTTATTTGCAGTGCATGTGAACAAAGAACTGAGGGCACATGTAAACAACTCATCTGCCAGTTAAGTGGAAGCAGTCCTGTGTACATCACTGTCATTCTCGCGTTCAAGAGGAATGATCCACTTCTGCTCTGTGTGAGTCAGATCACACCTTGGTTATCAAGTCTAGTTCTGAACCGCGAAATCTATAAGGGACTTGAGCCAATTGGAGTATGTTGAAATAATCTGACCCAAAGAAATTGAAATGTGGGAAACATATCAAAATCCCTAAGATTTGAAATCAATGATGTAATACCTGATGTTAATAGAGGATACAGAGAAATAGTTATTCTTATGCACAGCCAATCAAGGTGAAATTGGGATAACCTTTCTGGAGGACATCTTGACAATGTGGATCAAAACCTCTAAATACATCAATCCTCTTTGATCCAGCATTTTGTCTTTTTATGCTCAAGAAATGTTTACATCTGGATGCACAGAAATGTGTAGAAATATTTATCTTTAGTAATGTGTGATGCGGTATTACAAAGAATAATTGGAAGCAATAGAAAGTTTAGACAATAGGGGACTGGTTAAATAAATGATGATAGATTGATACAGTGGAGTATATTTCAGGCATTAGACACTATTAGAGGTGAATACTTAATGACATGGAAAAATACATATGACATATTTTAGTTGGTTCTATTTTAATTCCACAAGCAATCTCAGCTCATTTTGAAAAAAAAATGAGAAAAATGAAGGTAAACAAAAAGAACAAAATTTCAATATTCATAGAAAGTCACTGTTAACATTTTATTGGGTATAGGTTTAGATACACACACACACACACACACATATATATATACACTTAACTCTAGAGATCTGGATATATACATCATATGTAAATTATATATTAGTAAAAGTGTCCAATATAGTTGTAGTCCAACTGACATAAATTTGTTCTCACATAAATGAATGAAATCAATAGATACATAGATATTTTTAAACAAAGCAAAGCTCACAAGATGTACTCAAGTTACAAGACAATAAAACCCAGTTGTAAAAATGTATGCCTATAAATTTATGCTTAGAAACTAGAAATTGGAAATAAGGGAACTCAGTTGGGAATGGTAATACTTGACTTGATTATTGTTTCTCTCTTTGTGTTTCCTTCCTTTTATTTCTAATTTTCTACGATAAATGTGTATTGACTTTGTAATCCAAAATAATCATAATTTTATCAAGCATAAGGTATTAAGGATGGCTAAGTGTGTTTGGAATATTTAGCTTGGATGGAAAGATTATTAATGGGCACACAGGAGTCTTCAGATAGCAGAGGCCCGTTATATGGTGTAAGGAATAATCCAGACTTGCGATTCCAAAGGACCAGACAGAAAGTGGAGAGTGGAAATTACAGCCAATTTAATTCCTGGCAAACCTCACAAATCCGGATATGATCTCTTAATCTATTACGTCCCCTGGTCCTGCCCCTATACCCTAGTCACTCCTCTGTCATTATGAATGCTGTGATCTTGAGTGTCTCTGATCCCAAGTCTCCTCATCTTTTAATGGGATCACAATGCTCATCTCATCCAATTATAGTGAAGGTCAAATGGGCTGCTGTCTTTGGGAAGAAAATAAAGGTATGAAGTGTTATGCAACCTTTGCTAGAAGTTAATGTTTTCTGTTTGTTCAGTCATGCAGTGACTGAAAGGACAGGAAATGTGGATGGTGACAGAAAGGACACAGGACTTCATTCTCTGGATACCTGGTTCATCTTTCCGCTGCCCAGGGCTGCCATAGGCTGACAGCTTGGAAGGCGTGTGTTTTTTTTTTTTTTTTTTTGTAAGAATGGAAGGAGCATAGCTTACCACCCCAAATGTCATGCCTTCACACCACCACAAGCTTTTATGCTCATGAACTCTAGAAGTCAGATATTCATAAGGGCAAAGGGGAGATGGGTTGTCTTAGTTCCTCAATGACTGAGCCTCAGGTGGGGACACTCAAACATCTGTGAGTGACACAGATGTTTGGAGGCTGGAATCAACTAGATGCTTCTTCTCTCAGGTGTTCTGACACCTGGGCCAGGATGTCTTGAAAGCTGGGCTCAGCTGGGGCTATTGACTAGATCACTTCAACTAGGCCTCTCCATTTGACTGAGACTTCACAGTGCAGAGGCAGGTTTACAAAGAGGAAACAAGTGGCTAGATGGTTGGTATTTCAAGAGAATCAGATGAAAGGTGCATGGCCTTCCATGACCCAGTCCTGAGGGTCGTGCAGAGAAACAGCCTGGCCACCTCTTTATTACAGCACCTCCCTAAGAGAGCCCCAAATCAAGGGGAAGGAAATTAGAACCCACCTTTGATGGGGAAGTAGCAAAGGTCACATTGCAGAAGAGACTGAGGTGGGAGATTTTGTTATAGCTGCCTTTGGAAAACACAGCCTCCCACAGGAATGTTGTAGAAGGTGAAGCTTTACTTTTATGAGCTATTGAGTTAAGCTTGATTAGAGAGTTTCTTCTGCCTCTTAGTTCTTTAAGGCAAATTTTGGGGATAAATTGACCTGTCCCCTCTCTTGAGTGGTGGGATAATCACCTCTGGGATGGCAGTATTGTAGTGAAGGTCAAGTGAGGAATGAGCTTAAACTGTAGCCATAAGGAGAATCTGTGTTTTTAAAAGTAAGCATAATTTTTATTAAGTGTCTTATTTTATTAACAAGCATTATATCATCATGGAAGGAAAATTATAGAATGCAGATAGCAGCAAGAAGAAAAAATATAAACATCTAATTTTAAAATTACTACCGAGAGCAGAACCACTAAAGCCCCATAATACATTCTCTTTGCTATCTTTTTATGTGTATGTATATATGCCTGCATTTACATACAGAATATGGTCATTTTGTGCTTACAGTTTTGCCATATGCTTTTAAAAACCTAGTTCATAACCTCAGTTCATGAACATTGCAGAATGATTTTTTACTTTTCCTCTTCTTTTTTTTTAAAGATTTATGTATTTATACAAGCACTGGGTACAGTCAGAAGTGCAGGAGGGTGAGAGAATTCACCAGAGCCAGAGCTGGGAGCAGAACAGGCAGACTGACGAAGTACGCTGCTGAGGGGAGCAGCGGGCATGGCAGGAGAGGTCCGCATGCCATGTGGGACCCTCGCCGGCAGCCAGGGATCGAACAGGCGCTGCAGAGGCTGTGGGCAGCTTTGCAGCACAGCGCTCAACCACTGCGCCACCGGGGAGGCCCTCCTCTTCTTTATTTTTTTATTTTTTACGCTGAAATATATTCACCTTTTAGTACACGCACTCAGTGGCCTTCACACCAAATATCAGCAACTATGTGTTAATTCCACAAGTGGAATCCAGCTTTGCATTTTCTCTGTGTACTCTTTCACCCCACAACATCATGGAGAAGTTTGCGTGTCAGTAAATATAGATTCATGCCACTGTATTTAAAGGCCTCATGAATGTCTATTGGAGAGAGATGGCATCACTTTTTTTTTTAATCAGTTACCTATAAATGGGCTTTGGTCAATTTTGGTCCAAAATTATAAACAGTCATGTTTAGTCATACTTAACTATAAACACATTTAACAATAAAGACCAGTTTAAAAAATTCAACGCAGATCCCAGGAATGCAGCAGAATCTTTTTTTGGGGGTTAGTAAAGCAGGACTTAAAGCCAGGTCTAGCCACATAGCTGCTGTGTGACAGCAGGCGTGGAGCTCTGCTTCTCAGCCTGTTTCCCCACTGGGGAGTAGGAATGCTGTGTAGAGACTCCTCTGAGCAAAATGCCCAGGCCCATAGCAGCTGCCCCATGACAGAGCAGCTTTGGCCAGAGCATCTCCCAGCGGCGGATGATTGTGGCCATCCACAGTTAGCCCTAGAAGTCAGAGCAGCTGGGACTAGAGTGGCTTAGGGGGCATGGGATGTTTCAGCCATTTCTGTCCTCTTCCCTTGACTGGCACTATTTGTATTCCCCGGACAGTTGGGGGTCAGATGGGACTTTGCATTCCCAAGCTACATATTTCTCTATCTGGTGCAGTTCTGGGCAATCTAAAAATGCAATATCGCTGTCACTGGCACGAGGAAGACATGGAGCCAGAATAATTTAACATGTCACCACCATCCATCATGATAGCGAGTGTGTGGAGATGGCAAGAGGCAGCGTAAGCCCACCAGAGGAGGCAGAGCAGGGCTGTGGATAGGGAAGCCCAGTCAGAAGTCTGATGGTTGCAAAGAAGATCAAGGAGTGAGTCCTCACAGGCGCAGCAGAGGCCAGGCTTCCTGCCTCCTGCCCAGCCTTCCCATAATATGACTCTCAGGTTGTTTGAAGGCTGACTCATCTCACGGCCAACCTGGGGTCAGGTCCCTGGTTTATTCCCAATCCCATCCCAAATGGCTGTGATCCCGGGACAGCCTCTAAAATACCTCTGACTACCTCAGTTTATCTTTTAGCAAAATTGAGAGAGAAATGGCCAGAGAGAGGCTTAGCATCATGCCCAGAATGTCTTCGTGGCTGCCCTACTAGAAAGAGAGCTCCGGGAAGTCAGGGAGTTTGCCTCTGGTTAATGCACTGCTTTATCCTCAGAGCCTTGAACAGTGTGCTAAGGCCTGGGCCCTTGATAAGTCATAGTTGATGGATGAACAAGTGAGTGAGTGTTGTCGGCATTATGGAGGTGACCACTGGCTCCAGGGCAGATGAAAATGCCACCCTCTGTGTCCTCCAGCACTGGGCTCAGGACTCAGGAGGCTGAGACTTGACCCCATCAGCACAACTCTGTCCTCTGTGTCTCAGCTGCCCCTCCGCCTTTCCAGCTCTCACATCCCCCCACTCTACAGTTCTATCCTCAGTGATGCAAAGTGAAGAGGGTGTCTTCTTTTTTACTTTTTATTTGTTGAAGTAAAATTCACCTAAAGTTAGCCATTAACCATTCTAAAGTATGTATTTCAGTTCCCATTCGAACATTCACAAGGCTGTGGAACTATCACCTCTATCCACTTCCAAGATGTTCTCATCACCCCGAAAGAAAAGCCCATACTCATTAGCAGTCTCTCCTTATTCCTCTCCTCCCTCTGTCCAGCCCTGAACACTGTATTTTCTGTCTCTTTAGGTTTACTTATTCTGGATGTTTTATATCAATGAAGTCGTGTAATATGTGACCTTTCATACTGACTTCCTTCACTTAGCAAAATTTTGCAAATTTCATCCCATTGTCACATGTCTATTGTCCTTTTAATAGCTGAATAATAGTCCATTGTGTGGATGGACACCTTTTGTTTATCTGTTCATAAGTAGATGGATACTTGGGATATCTCCACCCTTTTGCTATTGTAAATAGTGCTGCTAGGAACCTTTGTGTACAGATATTTCTTTAAATTCTCTATTCAAATAATGTCCAGCAGGATTGCTGGGTCCTATGCTACTCTGTGTTTAATTTTGGGGAACTGCCCAACTGTTTCCGCAGTGGCAGCACCATTTTTCATTCCTGACACCAACGGGTGGGGGTTCCAATTTCTCTTTTCCGACACCTGTTATTTCCCCATTATTTTCAGTATGGCCTCCCTAATGGAATGAAAGTAGTGACCTCGTTGAGGCTCGGCTTTGCATTTTCCTGGAGGGTCATGATGGATCTTCTCATGAGAACGAAGGGTTTGTGAATCAGACAAAAGCCAAGTTGAAATTGGAGGGCTTGGCCCTTTGCAATTTGTGTGATCTGGAAGAAGCAGCAGTGAATCTGAGTGTTGGCTTGCCCTGTAGCACAGTGGAACTGAGCCTTACCTGTCTGAGCACTCAGGAGATGTCCGCTGGACCCTGTATTTCAGCTGCCCAGGGTAGCTGTCCTCACCATGCTCTGTGTTCGGCATCCCTCTGCCTGCTTCCTCCCTCCTCCTCTCCCTCCTCCACACCCACCACCCGCTTCCACCCTCCACCACCAACCACCAGAGACCCATAGAATGGGCTCAAGGAGGTGGCCCTCCATTCCATTGTTCCTGGCAATATCTGACCATTCCTTCTCCCTTGGTCCCTCAATGGACATACTCAGGCGGCCCATTGTAATTAATGGCTGCACTTTAGTGTGCGAAATCACCAATTTCACATGAAAATGCTAGCAGAGGGGGCCATTTCCCGTTCATCTGAATCATCTCCAAGTCAGTCCATAATTGGCCTGTGGCCCCTTCAGGTGGTGGACACTAAAGGGCTATGTGCCTTGGGTGGCTGCCACCTCCCTGAGATATCAGAGCAGCCAGGGGATCGCCCCACCCACAGGCATTACCATTTCTTCTAAACATAGACAGGCAGTGACTAAATGAGAAACATGCCCTCACCTTGCTGCTTTGCTCTTTGTGCTAAACGTTCGCAGATCATCTCCCTCATAGTGACCAGGTGAGCTGAGAATCATCGTCCCCCTTTAGAGATGAATCCAGAAAGGATAGGTGCCTTGTCCCAGCTCCCCCAACTAATTCATGAGACCTACGATTAGAACTCACGTCTCACTCCAGTATCCTCATTTCTTCCTGCTACATGAACCAGGAATTAAACCAATATAGAACCTGCTAGAATAAGTGCCTGAGGGCAGTTTCAGTGGCTGTTGTCTTTTATTAGAATCCGACCCATACCATTTATCATTCAAGTCACATTTTAAAAAAAGAACTCAACCCCTCAGTGGGCCTGTGACTTATTCATCTCTTTCCCATGCCCAGATCCTGCCCTTAATTATACTCAATAATATCTGTTGTATAAGTGCCTCAGGAACTGTTCTCTCCAAGTGCTAGGCACTTGCACTGCATACATTAAATATTTCGGTAATAATAATTTGATGTTAATTACATGTTAAAATGATAGTATTGGGGTATATCAGGTGAAGTAAAATATAATCTGGATTCTACCTGTTTGTTTTGGCCTCTTTAACTTTGTGACTAAACCGTCTCACATGGCAAGTATTCGTGCAGCAGATTTCTGTGTGTGGAGGCCAGTGCCTCAGAGCCTCAGCTTTCTCTCTGGAAATGGTCCTGAGGGCCAGAGGGCAGGGACAGATGTAGGGATCAATGGAGCTGTGAGGGTAGCAAGGGCCTGATGTCTGTGTGCTTGGACCTGCTGACTTTGGGAGCAGGATCTCCCCGAGCCCCATCAGAGCTCAAGTGAGACCAGAGGAAGCAAGCCTGGGGCACCTCACACCTGCACACCCCTCCCCAGGATATCTCAGCCACTGGGCGGGCTCTGCAGGTGGGCAGCCCTGATTTCAAACCCCGCTCCCTTCCTCCCTACCTCCCTGAGATGACGGATATTTATTCATCTGAAAAAGAAGGTCCATCCTGCCTTCCTTGCAGGATTGGCTGTGGGCAATCAGCGAGGTCTTTGCTTGTGTTTTATTGCCCAGCAGCAGAGAGACAGCAGGGCTAGACTGCAGCTTCTGTCTGCATCTGCATGTGGCTGTTCCCATTACAAGCTGTGGGACCCTGGGACATTGACTTAATAACCCTGTACCTTCATTTCCTCATCCATTAAAATGGGGGTGGAAATAGTTCCTGGCCTCTGAGGGTTATTGTAAAGATTCAACGAGTCAGTACACACGAACGCTTTAGCACAATGCCTGGCAGTGGATGGAGCTGTGCAAGGGCGAGCTCTCCTTATTATATGAGGATTGACACCCCCACTAAACTGTCCCACTAGGGAAAGAATCGCTGGAATCCTCTCCTCCATGGTCACCACAATGGATGAGTATAATGGGTCATTTGTTTGAAAGAAGAGGGAAGATACAGACGAGGGAAAAAGGAGGAAGGGAGGATTTAATTGGATGCTTGCGAGTACAGGGTTGGCCTAAAAGAGACATGTGCAGAGCTTGAGTTCTCCCAGGAGTAGATTCTTCCCTCTTCCTCTGCTGCCCAGGACATGGCAGGAAGTATGGCCAGTGCTGCTGCTTCATCAGACGCCTTCATTTTCCCCTTGGTGGAGAATTACACAGAGAACAAAGATATCCCATCCCCTCTCCCTCCTTCCCTGACACCTCCTTCATCCTTTCCTACCTTCTCCTCTTTTTTTTTTTTTTCTGCAACAGTAAAATATTAATTTAAAGAGCGCTTCAGGCCTCTGGAGACCTCTGCTCTTCCACTACTTCCAGCATCTCCATGGGGCTCCTGCCACTCCATTTCAAAGGTGAGCCTTTCAGCAGGGAACTGCACTAGGTAGGATCTGGGGTCTCCTGCCATCTCCAGGCCCAACACTTAGTTGCAGGTAATGGGAGAGGTTTGCGTCAGCAGCATGGACAGACCCTGGTCAAAGACATATTTGAAGACAGAGATCAGCCTTCGCTGCCCCTTGTACTCACCCACCCATCAGAGAATACTATCTCAGGGGAAGAGAGACAAGGGTTAACACTCCATTTTACAGAGCACCAAAGGAGAGACTGTCACAAGTAACCACAATTTGAGACTAGCTATCAGGTAAGCTACCAAGTCTGACTTTGCTCTTTATTAACAACTCACATTACTGAATCTTAGTTGCCTCGTCTATACAGTGGTGTCAGGCCTCTCTCTGCGAGTACGAGGGGTTTGGGATGGGATGATGTTTGCTAAGCTCAGAGCACAGTCCTTGGCAATGCTCGAAGGAAGGACAGGCTGCTTTTGCCAAGGTTCCCTCTTGAGTCATTTCAAGGAAACCATTATTGAAGAAGGCTTGACAACCCAAATTTGGAACTGAGCAGACTAGCCCTGTAGCCTACTACTCAGGCCATGTGAATTCGACAACTAGTGTTGCCCATGCGTGTTTTGTGGCTCTGTTTTATTATGTGGTTTGTTATTTGCCCCTCCCCTGTGAAGTCTTCTTGATGAGGATTATACACAGGAATAGAAACAGTTCTTCTCAGTACATAGTGGGTCAGTTAACAATGTTGCTGGCAAGAATGCAGTAACTGGAGTGTGTGTGCCCCATTTCTGTTGCTGATCATTTCAAGTGCCTTCCCGGAGGACACAACATAACAAATTATTTAGTCAACTGGACAACACTTCCCTCTAATGTATGTTTTCCTTTTCCTGGGATATAATTTTTGAATAGGTACTGGATCTGCCTGGTGCTTGATTTAATAGAGTCAACATTTATAGAATAAGGCAATGCCCTATGCCCCCATCCTTCAGTCCGTAATTCTCCATCCAGGACCATGACTTACTAGGGTCTTGAGTCAGTCTTCTAATGTAGGTGCCTGAAGCCTACATACTAAACAGTTTTCTAAACCAAAGTCCCTATTTTCCCCTGCCCAGCACACAGCCCCAACATGGCCTGAAGTTCTCCCCACTTTGTGTCCTTTCTGGGGTAAAGAACCCATCCTTTAGTCCCCCTCTTCACATCTTATAGTTTTTTTCTAAGTAAAAATGTGAGAAAACCATAGAGAAGAAACAATAATACACATTTCTCCCTTCAGAATGAGCCCCTCTTAGTATTTTGGTGTACTTTTTTTCTTCCTCTTTTTGTAATTAACTTCATCACATGTGAGCGCTTCCACATTCCTCTGAATTTGTCTCTGAAGCAACCCTTGTGCTATACTCTTCTCTTCCACAATCTCTCTGCCCTGGGCCTCAGCTAGACCCCCTTTTCCTCTCACTTGGGGGACCACTGAGCCTCCTACCTGTTGACCCTCCCTGGCATCCATTCTGAGCCCTGTGCGCCAATGTCATATCCTTCTTGTATGCACAGTTGGTGAATTATTCTCTTATTCTGGAAATTTCCTTGATAACTATGCATGATGAACTATTCTCTGGAAACTTCTATGACAACTGTGCCTGTTGGCCAGCTCTTTGAATCTGGAACCTTCCGTGACAACTGCACATGATGATCTAATTTCTTGCTTTGAAACCTCCCATGATGCCCAAAGTCCCCTGTCCTCTCTGTAGCACTCAGAGCTTTCCACTTTGTGGACTGCATCTGCTTCCCAGTAGATGCTGCTGCCCGGATGTGTAGGGTCCTCCCACCCGTGGATTGTTCTAGCTCTTGCCTTGGAACTTCATCTTCTACCACTGAAGCCCATTCATCTGTCCTGCCCTGACTTACATCTTCCTCCTCCATAAAGACATTCCTGGTCTTCCAAGTTGGGATGGATTGCACTCTCCCACATTTCCAGCATCTCATTATCTGATAAACTTAAGGCATCAAAAGGTTAAAGGTTCCATTATGTCTCATTGGTGTCCTTGACTAGTTTCTGATCCCTTGGCTGCCAAGGACCTGGTGACATCTGTCTTCTTCTCTCCCATATCTGACTCTGAGCCTGAAAGATAGCAAGCACTTGATTGCAATACGTGTGAAATTAAGTTGCCCAGAGTGTTTACTTATAGGTTGGCTCTTCCTACAAAGCAAAAAAATAGCTCCAGCCATACAGTGCTGCCCATCAGGTATTTTAAATACCCTGTCTCTTTGATCTTCAAAGTAGACCCCTATTTGAGGGAGAAAGAACCCCGGGCTCAGAAAGGTGAGGTCACTCCTCAAGGTCAAGTAGCTCTGAGCTATGACTGGAACCCAGTGCTCTCTCCCTGCCCAGGCTGAACTCCCTCCACAAGCCACGCCTACTCCTGGGTCACATGGGGTTCACAAATAGAAGCCGGTGAGGTTGCTGATCTTTGGGAAGGTTGAAGGCTTGAACAAGCTTCTTGGGACCTGCAGCAACTGACAAATTGTTCTTCCTCACAGGGGGAATCAGCTTTGGGAGAACCAAGGTCACTTCGGGGTCAGAGGCAGATGACGAGACCCAACTGACATTCTACACTGAGCAGTACCGCAGTCGCCGCCGCAGCAAAGGTAATGGAGTCCAGGGGAAAGTTCTAGACCTAGAGGGTCTACGAAGCCTGGGAGCAGATTCTTTGCTCAGTGACAAACCTTAAATCTTCTTCAACCTGGTCCTGATCTTATTAACACAGCTTGGCCTCCAATACTCTGGCTAAATAAGTGACGGTCATTATATTCTCTGCCTGAGCTCACTTTTTTATTGCCTTTCTGTCCTACCTCATTTCTCAAAGGATCTGGGATTTTAAGTCTATGCAGGTGTTTTGTTTGTTTGCTTGTTTGTTTAATCCAGCACAAGAAATGAAATATCTGATAGAATCAGACTGAAGGGAAATTAGGAGCAAGGATAATGGTTAACATTTAGGTTGGATGGTGCAGGGTCACGCACTCCATACTGGGTGGTGCAGCGATGGACGGTGCTGACAACTGAAGTCAGAGATTCTTAGTCCCCAACATACAAAAGGAAGCACACTCGGCAGTGAAACCTGCAGGGTCTGTGGCTAGAACCAGGCACAGAAAATCTTGTTTCCCTAGCACCAAGCCCAGAGGGAGAGTTCTCCAGTTGGTTCTTCTCAACAGGATACATGGGACTTTCTAGACAGGGTCTGGGGCAGAGTGTTGATCAGTGTTGATGCATAAATACTTCTCACGTGGACACTCAGTGTGAGATGGAAAATGCTAAAGCAGGGTCATGCAAAGGGCTGGTCCTGGGGGCCAGGCCCCAGCACTCTGATGGTAGAACTTGCCTTGAAGGGAGAGGGGAGCCGATTCCAGGCAGTCAGCTGTGCCTGCCATGCCTTCTTTCTGAGTGTTTGATGAGGAGGGGCAAGTAGCAAGTTCAAGAATGCATTTTTAGAAGAGAATTTTGGATGCAAACCTGAACTCCAGGCCAGTGATTAGGGCAGATCCAGGGGCTCAGGCCAGGCTCTGGAAAGCAGTGAGGGTCCTCCAGCAAATGTGATGGCAGCTGGACAGGGCATGTGGCAGGCCTCAGCCCTCACACCTCTGCACAGAGGTGGCTGGGAAAGCCCTGGAGTAGGGAAGGAGGGATGAGCCTTCTTCACAAAATGATTCTGCTGACTTATACCCACCTGGTGGACAAAGAGCATAGGCAACTAGCGTGTCCAGGCAGCTCTTACTCTTAGGTAACTTATTTATCATCCTTATATCTTAGTTTTCTGATCTGTAAAATTGGCTTTGGAGCTTCCTCATAGACTTGGAGATGAATTTTCCTTAAGTTACTTTTAAAATGTAGCATGGAACCTGATATATCCTAAGGGAAAAGAAAGTGAAATCTATTCATGTCAGTCAGTTCCAAGTTGCTTTCATAGCTTTGAAAAGCCACAACACACACACACACACACACACACACACGTGCACATGTAAAGCACTGTTTGAGGCTTTCCCTGGGAAAGGTCTACAGTCTCAGTGGCCATGAGAATCATTGCTGGGTCTGCCTCTCACTCATGCCCACCCTCAGGTCTGGGTGTCTGCTGCGCTGGAGATTTAGATGTTGGTGATGGATGATTTCTGACCTATCTTCTCCCTCCCCCAGCAGAGCACCCAGCACTCAGGCTGAGGAAGTCAGTGGGTCTCTTCTGCAGGACTAGGCTATTTACAGTTAATTGCAAAAGCATCCATCACTGAGTATCCCCTCGTAAACTGGAGTTAAACTTTAAAAAAAAAATAAAAATATAAACAGCCATCGCGAGCCACAGGACTGGAGATAAACGATTTGGCCCTGAGCCTCACACACTCCAGAAGGCCAGCTGTGCTCCCACATCTCTAGGATGCAGGCTGGTGTGCACCCTACACCTCCCTCCCCTCCCCTCCTGCCAGTGCCAGCGGATGCCTGTTTCCTTCCCCGCACCCCAGTCCCTCACTTCCAGGCAGCCTCCTTCCTGCCACCTCTTTCCCACCATACCTTTCTCTTCCTCCTCAGTGCCCTGGGTTTGTTTGCATGTATCTCACTTATTTCATTTCTAGCTCTGTCTTCTCTTGTTTCTCGCTTTCCTTCTCTTAGCCTCTATTGTCACTACCTTCATCACTTGGTCTTTTTTTTCATTCTTGTCTGTGTTCTCTCTTCCCTCCACTCACACCCCCACCCTTGTGGATTCTTCTCTTCCTACCTCTCGCTCCCTTTTTCTCCAGCCATTTCCTAGTGAAAGTATCCTTCATTCTGCCTCCCTCCCTTTCTCTCTCCCTCCCTCCCTTTCTCTCTCTCTCCTTTCCTTCTCTCTTTTTCATCCTCTCCAGCACTGCCACTGCTATCCTTCCAGAGCCTTCACCAGAATTATCTTACAGCACTGTCCCCACCTTTGACTCACGCCCACTCCTGGCATCTACTGTAAAGGGCATGTCTTCAGCACAGCCACTCCATGCCTTATCTCCCCACGCCATCCCAGCCAGCTCCTGCCCCCCACCCCCACCCCGTAGAGTTCATCTACTGCAATTTCACATTTATGTTATCTGGGTCACATTTGTACCTTCTGCTGAACTGGAAGCTTCCCCAGGATGGGCACATTGTCATTTATGCCCAGCTTTCCATCTCTGGCACCAAACATCTCTGGATGAATCCTGAGTTGGAATTGGCATCATACTCTTGAGTGAATGGGCGATGAATGAATGAATGCATGAAAAAAATGCCTGGCCCAGTGTCTGGGTTATTGTGTAGGGGATGGGTGTGTCTTCTCTGTCTGCTTCCTCTTGTTTTCTCTTGCTCTTTGCCCACTTGCTGGAAAAGCCTCTCTCTGCTTCCTGCTGCTCCTTCCTACCCCTTTGAACAGGACTGAGGCCTCAGCCCTGCCTGTTCTTGCACTTCAGTGTCTGCGGTGGTGGGAGGACCTGAGTACTGATGGTGAAAACCCCACTGTGGCTGGGTTCTTGTGTCTGGTTGACATGTAGCATTCTAGATGGCTCCCTAGCAGAGAAGTATGTGCCCTGAACAGTGGTAGAGACAGGGACATGCAGTGGAAAGAGGGAGGAAACCTCTAACAGGTTCTTCCAACCTAGGGTTCTTGCGTTAGCATATCCCCGGAGAGAGGCAGAAGTGGCATTAGGTTCAGTCAGCCTGGCTTTTAGTTCTAATTTGCCCTCATTTTTGCATGGCCCTGGATGGGCTTTTATACTGAGCGATTCCCTCTGTATAAAGTAGGCCTGTCGGCTCCTTCCTCGGAGAGTGAGCAAATCTGGAGACTGAAGTTTCTAGACCCACCCAGAAGTACCCAAGAGATTTTCTTCTTTCCTTGTGAAATTTCCCTTCTCTTGGAAATATTCTAAGCCACAAAGCACCAGATAAAATCACCCAAAATCCCATTGTATGCTGGGGCGGGGGGTAAAGACTAAGAAATTTATGATTTAGCCTGGGAGTCATAGTTCAGTAATACGGCACAACACAATGCAATCAGGGGCGTCCTGTGCTTTGTATGAGGCATGAGACAAAGGTGCCTTCTGGTATGACCAGAATGAGCCACATCTTACAGGAAAGAGCTGTGGGAATGAAGATGATGACAGGAGGAGAGGGAGGGGAGAAAGGGGCTGAGAAAGAGAGTGAGAGACCAAAGTGTGTGTACCAGGTTGGTGTTCCCTTTATGGGCCATACAGTCACTGTTGGAACTACTCAACTCTGCCCTTGTACCTTGAAGATTTTATTTGATGACATGTAAATAAATGAAAGTAAACATGTCCTCATAAAACTTCATTTGTAAAAGTGGATGCTGGTACAGAATTTCCCTGCAGCCTGTAGTTTGCTGGCCCTGCCCTAACCCAGCCCCACCATACAGGTGGCCCTCACCGTAGGACTAGTCCAGGGAGCCTGATGGAATGTCCTGGACAATGTGCAGTGAATCTGGTCTCACACCACACATGACCTCGCTGCCTGAAGGAGTCTGTCAAGTCCAGAGTCCATGTTTGATCAAATAAATGCCCCCCAGTCTATCACCTGTTGGAGGGTCGCCACTTGCTGGTGTCATGCAGTAGAAAAAGTGAAGTGGCTGCTTATGATTTGGTTTTGCTGGGCAGAATTTCATCTTTATTAAACAGAGAGGGCACTCCCTACAACAAAGACCGTGGCCAGAGTGGGAAACTGTGGACTGAAGTCTGTGCCCCCACCACTCACTCGTGCACCTACCAGCTAGCCCATGCCCTCTGGGGCTCAGCCCTCCTAGCGGGCAGAGGAGACTTAAGCCTCACACCCTCACGTCTTCCGCTCCTGCCCATCTAGTGTCTCTCTGTGGAACAAATGACCTTCCTGAGCCTGATCCCAGGGGTTTGGACCCCTGACCTGCTGATGATGAGCTCCTGCAGTTGCAGCTCACACAGAGCACCCATGGCATGCAAGAGAAGCAGGAGTACGCTGGGAGGTCCTGAAGAGAAGCGCAAACCATGTGTGCAGCCCCGGGTCAAAGCTGAGTGGGAGAGGGTGGCCCCAGCTGCTGGTTGAATGGTATCAGTAGCACATGCATGGCCCCCAACCCAGTTCCTCACAGATGGCCATGTGGCCCGGGCCATTGCCTCATCCTCTGTGAACCTCACTCTTCTTGCACAGTAGATGCTCAGATGATTCTAGAAACCTAGGTTTTCTGATCCCCAGCCCCATTCACTTTCCTCCCAGCTTTGCTAATTATCTCCCCAACAGAGAGAACCAGGGCATGAATGTCCCCTGGCTATGTTTCATTCTTTGTTTTAACATGGCAGTCCTTTAGCTGAGATTTCTTGTAGTGATAAGAACTCTTGAATTGCAAGCAAAACTTTGTGCTGATGTATATGGATGTGTGAGTATTTTCTTTTTGATTTCCCCCCCAAGGAGACACACACACACACACACACACACACACACACACACACGTTGAATCCTGTTTTAAAGGAAGGGTTCAGCTGAGGGAAAGTTCAACTCTATCTGAACAAAAGAAAACTTGTGGGGCTGAAGGTGAGAGATGGTTCCTGGAAACAGGAAATGGGAGCAGGTGGAGGAGAAATCTCACCATCTACAGAACAGGATGAGGACAGAGGGCATATGGTCCAGTGGGTATGGGGTGGGAGACATGCCAGAAATGGGGCAGAGACCAAGTATATGGTTCTGGGATGGCACGTGGGTTGGAGAAATAGACAGGACTGTTGATAAGAGTAGCTGCCGCATCCTTTACCAGCACTTCCCATCAAACCACAGGATGATTTCAATTCTAAAGTTAATTCATCCAGTATCCCATCATGTGCTCATGGAAGCTAAGGCTCAGAGAAGGGGATCGTTTTCCCCAAGGTTAAAATGCCACCTCTTCAAATAATGGGGCCAACAGGCAAACTGTGGCTAAGGGGAAAATCTGGGCAAAGGATATGAGTGTCATTTTTCTTATTCTTGCAACTTTGCTGGAGTTCTGAAATTATTTCCAAATGAAAACACCAAGTAAATTGCAGCCCTTCTAGGTGGATGGCAGATTTCATAATCAGCAGGCAGAGGAGTGACCTTGCTTTGCTGTTTCCTAGCTATGTGGCTTAGCAAGGTACTTCTCTGAGCCTGTCTCCCCTGGGTACAGGAGGGTAAGTCTAGTATTAATTCTTCGACTTTCCCAAGGCTTGTTGTAAGGATTAAATGAGATAATGTGTGTAAGGGCATGCTTGGCCAAGTGGGCCTGCCATGTGGCCGGTGCTCACAAAATGGTAACAGGCTCAGCACAGCAAATCGGCACCTGAACGAGGCATAGCTCCCTGGCCTTTGCTAATGTGCAAATTGGTCTTGCTTCTAGAAAATAAAAAGTAGACATTTTTGATAAGGAGGATGAATGGTGGATTATGTGTCTTGTGGGCATTGTGATTTGGCTTCGAACACCCTCTGTCCTTGTTTAAGAACTGCCTCTTTTACAGGCTCATCTGCAAGCTATCCTCTGTGAGCCTGCCGGCACACCCCTAGAACCTGCAACTCAGGAAAGACTAAACATGCAAGGCAGGTTGTTCTATAGGTAATCATCTTCTAAGCCTTTGTAGTTAGAGAGACCCAAAGCAAAGCTTTCAAGGGAGGGGATGATGTAGTCTTGCGATAGAGGAGATTCAAGATGGAGAAGCAGGTCTCCAGGGTCCTTATTTCTCTCAACCTCCTCTGCCCACTGCACCTATGACCCCACAGGGATACCACTGAGCACAGCATGATGAAGCCCAAGACAAAGGGTTAGCTAAAGGCCCAGTGTTGAACTTCCAGTCAGTGCAATCAGGGTGAGTGTTTCTTGGGTTATCCTAGGACGTGGCGTTGTTGGGGGTAGGTTCAGACAGAGTGGAGAGCCAGGGAGAGGGATTGCTTGGTGAGCTTGCAAGGGAAGGAGTGTGATAGAGACAGAGGGAGGAAGGGCTAAGCAAGAGAGTATCATGAAAGTTCTAGAAGGGCTAAAAATTGGGTTCCAGTCCTGGGCCCACCCTTGTTTGGTTATGGATTTGAGCAAGGCTTTGGACCTCAGCTTCCTTTCTGTCAACCAGTGAGGTATTCCCTATGTACTCTTAGCAATACTATTCTGTGAGTCCACCATACACACCTAGACAGCAAAGAGGCAACAGACTTAAGAACCACATTTGATGTATTGGGCTCTCTCTATGCTGGTCTGTGGCCTTGAAATATATCATCTCATATGCTTCCAGTAATACATTGAGGAGGGATTTTTTTATGTCCATTTTCCAGATAACTAAACTGAGGCTCATAGAGATCTCTTAGCTGGATTACCCTGAGGCAAGGGGAGCTAGAATTTGGACTTAAGCTATTGGGTTTCAAAATCTGGTTGAACCATGGTAAGGATGAGTGAGATAGTACATATAAGATAAGCACTGCAGTACCTAACACAGGTGTGTCTAGGGACTGGAGGTAGCTACCTGTGTCTGTGCTGGAGCACAAAACCTGGTCAGGTCCCTGCCAACTTCCTGTAGATAACTGAGTAAGCCCTCCAGGGGGGAAAACCTGAGGGAAGTAGGGACAAGAAGAGGAGTGAGATCAAAGCCAGATCAGGCACTGAGAAGTGAGTTCGGCCTGGATACCAAAGGCAATGTCTCCTGGACCCACCCTCACAGGGCACCACTAACAGGAGTTCCAGGTGTTTGATGAGGTAGAGAAGTGTTTGGCAAGGAGACAGTCCAGTGCTGTGCAGGAGTGAACCCATGGTGCTTGTTCCCAGCACGGCTGTGTGTGATGTTACGTAGCTGGCTTGTTATCAGCCCTGGCAAGAGTGTTTACACCCTGGAAATTGGCCTACACTGTAATGGGTGCTCCCCCATCCAGTCCCAGAAAGCCCCTTGTTGGGGCATTATTATTATTATTATTATTATTATTATTATTATTATTTTTCTTTTACCAGCACATCCATGCAGAAAACTGTCAGTAGGGAGAGGAGTTTAGCCACAGTGTGGGTAAAGGACATTTTCCTAGAAGTGGTGTGAGCAATGCAGGCTCCGTCCTAGAGGACTAAACAGTAACCCTGGGGAGAAGCTGTCAGCAAAGTGCAAGGCAGAGGATTCTTTTTGGAAACAGGAGACAAGGTCAGGTAGGGAGGCTGGGTACTTATGGCCCCAGCGGGAGCTTGGACCCTTTGGTGCTGATGAGTTAGAAGCTGGGTCATGACAGTGCAGGCATCCTCAGCTGTTAGGTAGGAACAGTCAGAAGGCAGGTCACTCTCTGACCCAAACTTACCTTAGAAACTCCTAAAAAACTTAAATAGCCAGTTCTGAAAACTATCTGAGCCCCATTATCTGGGAGTGTTTCTGCTCAGGGCATCTGGTACTGGCTTATGGTCCCCCCGATTCTGATTTCCAGCCAGCGCTGAGAGAAGATGCTCCACAGCCTCCTTGACATAGTAGCCAACAGCACACTCCTGTTCCTCTTCTGGCCTTGGGTCCTCAGTGGGTTTATCTCCTTTCTCAAGCCAGGAACCCGAAGAACTATGATAAGAAGTAAAACAGGGGCCTCCCTAGTGGCACAAAGGGGTTAAGCACCACATTATGAAGCAATCCGCAGCCTCTGCAGCATGAGTTCGATCCCCAGACGGCCAGGGAGCAACCCACATGTTGAGGCAGATCTCTCCTGTCTCGCCCGCTGCTCCCCTTTGCAGTGTACTTCAGTCAGTCTGCCTGTTCTGTTCCCCGCTCTGTCTCTGGTGGATCCTCTCACCCCCCGCATCTCTGGCCTGTATCCCAGGTCTTGTGTGCATAAATAAATAAATATTTTTTAAAAAAGAAGTAAAACAATGGATAATAGCCATTGCTGGAACATGTTTGCGTCTGGTTCATTCCTAGTCATGGTCTCCTGTGTGTGCTGGTACTCTCCTTGTCTGGAAGAGATGGGACACACCTGCAGAAACTTCTCCAAGGTCATAGAATCAATATGGCAGAACTGGGACTCGAACCTCTTTCTGGTTGGCTCCAGAAAGCATTGCGGAACTCTAGGAGACTCCGCTGGATTTTCACTCCTTTCCTCTTGCTAGGTATTTGTAATTTGGTGTAGGATGATACCTTCCTCCAGAAGATTCTATTAGCTCACAGAGGCTTTCTGGAGCAATTTTGGTTTCCCCAATGGGAACATTAGACTGGGAGTTTGGATTTCTCTTACTGCAAGAAAACAGTGAAATGCAGACCTAACTTTGATTTCCACCTACACCTGGCCTTATTGAAGGAGATATTAAGAAGAGAAAATTACATATTCAGAAATGGTTATGGCCTAAAAAACTCCTATTGGGTATTTCTCTCTTCTCTCTTCCCTCAAACCTCAGAAAAAAACAGACTTTTTGTTGTTGGTTTGTTTTTTTAAAGGTCCCCCTCAGATTCCCTCTCCCCAACCCACAGAAACATTAAGCAGGTCTTGGCAAATGAGGTTCCTTGATGAAGCGAGAGAGCCAGACAACTTCAAAAGTGCCTCTCCAAGCCTGTAACGGTCCCTGAAATATTGTTTAAATTAGTCTTAGTTCTCCTCCTCCTCCCTGGCGAAGCCAGCCAGCTCAGCACCTGACAGCCCGGCACTGAGGGAGGGAGACGGCTGTCAGGAATCAAATGGGAGACCAAAGGCGATAAAGCAAACATGTCGTTTTGAGTTGCTTACACTAGCGAGAAGGAATAATCAGTCTCTCTCACTTTCTTGTTTTTCAACTAAGCTCAGCAGGATTGTGCCCCTTTTCCACACACTGAGAGATTGGGCTCTCTGCTTTCCGCCCCAGGCATGAATCCTCTGTCATCCTCTTTCCCCACCTTCCTGCGGGATGGCCAGGATTCCTCTTACCCTGCAAAACTCCTTCCAGATCAAGAGGTACATCTTTGGCCCCGATTGCTGACTGCGTGTCCACCTCTTGGTTTGGGTGATCATGGATGAGTTACTTTTCAGGTCTCCATTTGCTTGTCTCAACAATGGAGGGCAGAACCCTAACTTATAGGATTTATAAGGTGACCTAACAGAGCCACATGGGGCAAGAACATGAGGTATGTGAAAGAAGAGAGTGAGGGCAAAGGCTGGGACCCAGACTGGGAAAGACTGCCAGGTTCAGCTGATTTCATTAATTAATGTTGACTCAATGTCTAGTTCTTGCGACTGTGCTAAGAGCAGGTATACAGTGGAAAATAGAGCAACAATGCAGCCGCCCTCCTGAAGCTAATAGTCTTGCAGGAAAAGAAGAGGAGGGCATTTCACAAATAAACACGTAGATGAATACATCATTCAACATGTGAGAAATGTGTCTGACGAAACTCAGGGGGCTGACAGAGCAGGGAAAGTCACGAACAGCATCTTCGAGGAAACTGCATTAAGCTAAAGCCTGGAGCGTGGTTGGGGGGTGGCCAACCACTAAGGAAGCATGTCTCTTTGTGAGCAGGGAAGAGCCTGAATTTGACCTTGTGAGAGGTGGCATCCAGGAAGCCTTTTGAAGAAGAGATATCCACCATTCTGTGTGATTGGGGAAGATCATTCTCCCCACACTGGAGGAAGAACTGGAAGGGGGAGAGGCTGGAAGCAGGGAGACCCATTTTGAGGCCATTGAGGTAGAATGGAGGAGAGCATGGGCAGAATGGCTGCAGGGACACACTAAAATACGAAAAGCCAGTGGCTGATTGAGTCTAAGAAACTAAGCCACTTGGCACTGCCGAAGAAGAGCATTTGATTCTGACAAGAGAGCTAGAGGGAATCACACAGCCAGGGAAGGGAGCAGCAGTGCAGCTTCAGGAGAGAAAGGGATGTGCTGATTTTCAGAGATGCCACCTTTCTGGTGTCTGCCACATTCTGATGGAGACATTGTCAGCCAGATCTGAGCCCAGGAGAGGTCTGGCTGGGAGACAGTGTAGAAGTCAGCCCTGTGTGTGTTAACTTTCTGTTTCTGCATAGCTATAGCAGTGCTTTTAGAAGACCACACAATGTGTGCTTATTATCTCTCAGCCATTTTGTAGGTCAGAAATCAGTCAGGCCATCATTGGGTACTTTGTTCGGGGGCTCGAATCAAGGAGTCAAATGGTGCTTCTGCCTCAACTGAAGCTGGAGGTCCTCTTCCAAGCCCTGTGGTTGTTGGGAGGATTCATTTCTTTTTTTTTTTTTAATAATAAATTTTATTTTTATATTCCCCATACAATTGCAGCCCCCCCATTCTGACCCCAATCTCTCCCCTCCCACCCCCGCCCCCTTAAAAGTGTCTCTGGTTCGTAGTTTTTTGTTGATTTTGATTTTCACTTTCTTATAGTTATTCGTTTTCCTGGTCCCTTATTTAAGTTTTCTAGATTCCTGCTATGAGTGAGACCATCCGGTATTTTCCTTTTTCTTTTTGGCTTATTTCGCTGAGCATGATCCCTTCCAGTGCCATCCATGTTGCTGCAAATTGCATGTGTTTATCTTTTTTGAATGCTGAGTAATATTCCATGGTATATATGTACCACATCTTCTTGATCCAGTCATCTATTTTTGGGCATTTGGGTTATTTCCAAAGCTTAGCTATTGTAAACAGTGCTGCTATAAACATAGGGGTGCAGGTGTTCTTTGGAATTGATGTTTCTGTGTCCTTTGGGTAAATACCTAGGAGTGGAATTGCTGGATCATATGGAAGCTCTATGTTTAGTAGGTCCAGAAATCTCCACACAGCTCTCCACAGTGGTTGGACCAGTTTGCACTCCCACCAACAGTGCAGAAGAGTTCCTTTTTCTCCACACCCTCGCCAACATTTGTTGTTGCTAGTTTTTTTTAATATGTGCCATTCTCACTGGTGTAAGATGGTATCTCATGGTAGTTTTGATTTGCATTTCCCTGATGACAAGTGATGTTGAACATTTTTTCATATGTCTGTTGGCCATTTGCATTTCCTCTTCAGAGAAGTTTCTTTTTAGCTCTTCTGCCCATTTTTTGACTGGATTATTTTCTTTGTTGTTGTTGAGTCTCATAGCTGTGTCAGAGGTGCCTGTTTTTCCACTGCTGTAGCTGGGGGGGATACTCCCAAACCTTGCAGGCCACTCTCCCGCCCTTGCCACGTGGCCTCTCCATAGGCAGCTCACAGCTTGGCCGTTGGCATCTTCGAGGTCAGTGGGGAAGCATTGCTAACACTCTGACTCTCTTCCTTCAAGGTCCCAGTCTCTATTAAGGCTTCCCTTCTTTTGATGAGACCCATCCCAGATAAACTGTTTTATGATGATGAACTCAAAGTCAGCTGATGAAGACTTTAAGAACATCCAAAAAACCATTCATCTGTGTCATTAACTTAATCACAGAATGATAGCACGTCCTGTCCACACGCTCAAGAGGCAGGGGAGTCTACAGAGTGCTACAAGAGGTGGGGTCTTGGGACCATTGTAGAATTTTGACTCCAGGGCAGGAAAGGAAGGCGGTGGTGTGGGGGGGTCTCTCCTCAGAGTGGGCATGGGTGAGAAGCTGCAGACTGAGTGCTGCTCCAGGCATAGATTCTGAGTTGAAAATGTTTTTCCTTCAACATCTGCAATACAATGGAACCCCCTGGGGCCCCATGGGAAGGAAGCAGATGACACAGCTCAGGGCCTTTTGCCCTGAGAACAGTGTAGACACTGTAGCACATAGGCATTCAGGGAAGCTGTGTAGCTGACTCCATGAGTTACATGACAATGCATGTTAATGCTCTGGACCCCAAACCCACTGTCAATCCCATTCAGTGCTGGCCTGGCAAAGAACTTTTTCCTTCCTGGTGCCCAGAGAGCAACCTTGCTAACCATCTGCCTCCTCCAATTAGAGAAAATTTTTGAAAAAGTGGGGTCAGTGCTGGCTTTTACAATTCAATGCTGGGGGGCTTTGTATTAGTGTCTTTGGTTCTCTATCCATTTCTTGAGGATGTGGCATTTGGATAAATACCATCCAGGTCTCTTTGAGCTCTGAAGTTCTATGGCTTTTTTTTTTTTTAAGATTTATTTATTTATATAGGAACAGGGGTACAGGCCAGATGTATGGGAGGGTGAGAGGATTTATCAGAGACAGAGCAGGGAACAGAACAGGCAGATTGACTGAAATACACTGCTGAGGGGAGCAGCAGGCATGACAGGAGAGGTCTGCTGCACCATGTGGGACTGTCCCCAACCTGCCTGGATTGAAACAGAGCTGCAGAGGCTGCGGACAGCTTCACAGTGTTGCGCTCAACTGCCTGCGCCACCAGGGGAGGCTCGTGAAGTTCTATGCTTTTTTCATTTAGCCCATATTGTAGATTTAGAAAAGGTGTGGGCTTCTGGGGAAGCAGGGGTTTATAAGACAAAGCTTCAGCCTTTCAGAAGTTTTTTCTCTAGTTTCTATCTATGGAAGAGGTCAAGACCACTGACAATCTTGGGACATCCAGGAAACTAGATGTTTCAACCCTTTGGGGGGATGGCATGCTTATTGTGTTTACCTGTTGTTCGCCAAAGTAAAATAATGTCTTCATTTTTCTAGGGTAAAATAGAAACAAACAAGAACCTTCTAGACCAAATAGCTCATTTCATTTTTTTCTCCAGCCTCGTTTATTTATATATATGCTTTCCCATTTTTATAACTGTAATCAACACACACATTTGCAGTTTTTTTTAAACTTGACATTATATCACCATCATATTTTTTCCATGACACTACCTATTTTTCATGATGCTCTAAAGCTGAAGATAGTCATGTAGCATAATATGTAATATTGAAAAATTAGAATGAGCCTACATGTCCAACAATGGGGGAATGGCTCAGTAAATTACTGTGCATCAACTTGATGGAATATTATGCAGCCAAATAATTGTGAAGAATGAGTTTTTAAGAAGGGCAGGCTTACAAACCACAGTGATTGCCTTTGAGGACAAACAGAATGATTCATTTAAAAAGCATATGTGGGTGACTCATCATTTGTTATGCATGTGTGTGTTATTTATCCTTCCATTTATCACGCACACACTGCCTATTCCCAAAAGGGACCTGAGATGAAGGGATTTTCTGGAGATAGCACAGTGCGTGGTGTTGAACACATGGTCTTTGCAAACAAGAACAGCTAGTTATGAGTCTGGAAGATGTGTTTGGGGAATATCACTCCAGTGCCATAGCTTCCGCTTTCCTCCACTGAAATGGCAAACTCATAGTTCCTTCTCCTAAGAGTGTTTCTGAGTTTGAAAGAAAATGATAGCAGGAAAGCCCTTAGCATGGTCCCTGGCAGGTGTCAGGTGATAAATAAATAGGAGTGGCACATCCGGGAGAGGTGCTCGACATCTGAGGAGCCTGTCTCAGTAGCTGGGTCAGAGGTTCTCAAAGGTCTACTGTATCTTTCAATTGACTTGAAATCTTGAAAAACTTTGCCCATGTCATTTCATGATTCATTCAAACCATAGGGAGTCTGGTCTTGAGATCCCTGGAGACATAAAAGTGTTTTATCTCTTCTTAATAGGGGAAAATAAAAGAAAGAGGATGAAGAAGACTCAAAGTTAAATGTCCAGGTATAAGGGCTCCTGAACCAGGAGAATGAGCTCCTTGTGCTCTGTACTTGAGTGATGCTGTGAGCAGTGGTTTCCGTCCCTATGAAGATGGGAAATGTGTTGGACTTAAGAAGCAAATACTTACCTTTGATCCTCTATCCTAAGTTTGATTTAGTAAGATTGGGGCGGGACCTGGACATCCCTGAGGTATTGTAAATGTTTTCCAGTTGCACCCAGGGTTGAGAATCACCACCTTAAGATCCTCACCAAAGACTGGTGGTCCCTACCCTCAGACATTGTCAGGCTAATAGAGGGAGCAAGAACTCATGGGAATACCACATCCATCGATTTCTGTGGTCTCAGTTTCTTTCTTTCTCGGATTATGAATCTATAATGTCCTCCTTGGCTCTGCAAATCTGTGATTCTAGTTATAAGATACTTTAAGGAAAAATAAGATGGCATCATGTAAGCCATGCTGTGGCTGAGAAGGTGTGGAGGGAGGGTCTCAGGATGCACAGGACCCCTAAATCAAGGATGACTTTGAAACATTGGGAAAGCACTATGATAGAGGGTGCTGGTGAATTCCCAGATGCTGCAAAGGAATTCCCTGACTGGCTTGGTGGAATCTTGGGCAGCATACTGGCAAGGAAATACCTAGGTTGACTTTTTAGCAAACAAGGTGACATTGTGGAAGGAAAGAAGGTAGACGTTTCTTCCAGATAGAGGGGATTGTGGATAGGGTGAGATTGAGCAGAGCAGAATGCCCTGTATACTGTGGAAAAGAAGGAGGGAATGAGGGGGGGTGGAAAGGATATATTTAGTTCATTTCATTGATATATACAGTGTATGGAGCAGAGAGCTAGAGGTGATACTGGCTAAGTGATCTGGGCTTTATCCTGATGAGAAGCCATCAAGAGACTTCAGCAAAGAGGTGATGTCTTCAGATTTGTGTGATAGAGAGGTCACTCTAGTTTATGTGGGAGCTGGGATGCAGGGGGACAAGAGTGAGGTGAGGGAGACCAATTAGGAGGCTGTTGGCAATAATTCAGGTGAAAAATGACACCATCTGGCCTAAGGCAGGGACAGTGGGGATGCAAGCCATCTCCTTTATTCCAGAATGTGTTTACAGTCCACACCTACCTACCTGCCTTGTGGTCCAGCCCCATCACCATGGCAACAGCCTCTTTAACATCCCTGGCCAGAGAGAGTGATAAGAACTCTTACATCTGTTCCTGGAGGTCCTGCCTCTCTCTATTTTTTTCTTTCTTTTTCTTCTCCCCCCTACTCCCTTTGATTGTATCTGATCCAGCCTCACTGGGTAATTGAGTGTTTGAGAGTGAAAAATTATCTCAGCAGCTTGGCCCTTATCTTGACAGCGAAGCAGCACTTTTAATTTAATTTTGTTCGGAGACGCATGGGTAACAAATTTCACTAATCGCCCCGCTGTCGCCTTCCGCATGGTAACGAGCCGATTGTTACCAGGCAGCCCGGCGTAAATACATGTGGAGGAGCAGGCCAGGGACAGAGACAGCGGTTGGGGAGGAAGGCAGCAGCAGCTGCAATCAATATGAGTCAGGCTTGGAAGCTGCGGTCAGGTGTAGCATCTGAAATGGGAGGTGCAGCAGTGCAACGCAGAGGGGACCCCTGAGCTCCAGCCACTGAGCTCCTGTCCTCGCTCTGCTTCCAACTGAGTGCAGCCTCCAGCCAGCAACTCCAGTCTGCATCTTGGGCTTCCGGTCTGTAAGCTGGGGGCGCCTGCCTTATTGGGTTGCATGCAGTCAATGAGAAACCATACTGTAAGTGAATCGCACCTCAAAGCATTATGCTGGGATCACTACCATCCAATGTTTAAATTTCTTTCAGAACATCCATCCAGACTATTAGCCAGCTTTTGCTTGTATTCCTCCAGCCCTGGGGAACTCACTATTGAGGCAGCCAACAGAACTGACTCTTGGGCTTGTATTTACCCTGATGTGAAATAGGCACCCTCGACATCTCAGCCTCAGTCAAACCCAGCCTTGCCTTCTGGACCCCCACAAAGAGCAGATTTGCAATTACTTTCCTAGGTGAGATCCCTCCTCATCTCCAGATCTGGAAATAATGTTTCTTTCCCCACCCCGGTTTTCTCATATTCGGTTAAAAATACCCTGAAGAAATCAGTGCTAAGACGACCCTTATATTCATGTGGCAAGACTTTGCATTTTATATATGGGGAGGAAAATTTTCAAATACCTGTTATTTATTGAGGCTGCCTTATGGATCAAGTACTTTACCTGTGTTACCTCATCTAATCCTTATCATACAAGGTATTTTATAGATGCGAAAACTGAGGCATGAGAAGGGAAGTATAGGGTAAAGAAAAAATGTCAGGTTTTTCTGCCCTCCCGCCATCAGGATAGATGATGGATCCCTGCAGTCCTGAATGCATGCCTGATGGCGGGCACCTGGAATAGGGTGTGGGCATAGGTAGATGGGATTCACCTGGGCTCAGACTCTGCTTTTAAGGGCGGCATCACAGGGACGCTAGCAGAAGCCGAGAAGAAGCCAAGAATGAACAGAAGCTGAGAGAGCGAGCGAGAGAATGTCAGAGAGCCCAGATAGAGTGGAGACTTGCTGGGGGCTCGGAGGCCTGCCAGCCTTCCTGCCCCCCAGCACCCCTGCCTGCCATATGCCTGGTAAACCCCAATAAAAACCTGGAAAAAGCCACTGAGGACTCTGACTGCTCCTTTACCCAGTCTGCTGGATCATAGAAAACCTGCTCTGTGTCCTGTCCTGCCCTTACAGGAAGCATCTTGCCCAAGTGAGAGTTCCATAAGGGCCACAGAAGAGGGAGGGATTTAAACTCGACCTATCTCCAAGGCTGCAGGCTTAGTGATGTCATCTGTGCCTCCAACTCAGTGGTGGAAAGGGGATGAGAAATGAGAGTCATTAACTCCTGGTCCTTTAGCAACACTAAAATAGTTATGTTCCAAGGGATTCTTGTCTACAAGGTGGCTGGATTCCAGCCTTTCTATAGCACCTGGATCAGAAAGCAAAGGGAGCCGGTGAAAAAGCTAAAGCCCTAGACAATCTGCCTCCGCCCCTCCTCCCATCACTCCCACCAGAGTCCAGTTGATGGGTCCTTGGCTGGGTATTTATGAGTCTTCTTGGTGCTTCTCTTCCTTTCCATCTGAGAGGGCTTGACTCTTCCTTCTCTCAGCTAATTAAAAACTCCAGTCTAAGCCATCAGCCTTGGCATGCAGGCTGGGGGGCAGGCCTGCTGACGCTGTGCTGATAAATCACTCTGGGGACCCGGGAATGTCGGGGACTGTCAGAGGGCTGGGCCCATCTGCTGCACTTCTGGGACATTCAGGCATTGCTACAAATGGACCATGTCCACCTACTCTGTCCAGAATGGCTTCATTAGGAACAACAAGGCAGGGACCACCCAAAGCTAATGGAGTATGAGTGACATGACTGTCATCTTCCGAAAGCATTTGTTAGATTGTGGCATCTGCTTATACACCTTTGATGGCTCCCTCTTGGTCTTGGCCATAAATTGCCCAGGTCTGACATGGGGAGAGGTGGAGCATGGCATTTGGAAGCACTGCCTTTGGAGATAGGCCTGAATGCAGGTCCTGGCCTCATGTTCACTTCTCTTGGATATGTTACTGAACCCATCTGTTTCCTGTTCTTCATTTATGAGATGGAAATTAAGACGACATATTGATAGTTATACATATGCATAATCGGATATGTGCATATGTAAATGTTTAGGACACAGTGAGGCACTGAACTTGCAGCCCTTAGCATAGTCCGTGCCTTGGCTCCATCTGGGCAGCCGCTGCCAGGCCCCGGTGGCTGCAGCCACCCACCCCTAGGACTGTCTCTGCTGCTTTGAGAACTGTTGCTTGTGCTTAGTATCGGCCAAAGCTGCCTCTCTCTCCTTAGCTTCCATTCCATCTTCTGTTCAAACAGCCCTGCGCATAGTCACCTGCTTGTGTATGCTGGGGCCTTGCTGCCAGCCAGGAGAGTCATGTTGATCTGGCCCCCTCTGCTGAGCCCCAACTGTCTCCGAGGACTGGTTAGAATAAATGTCACAACCTTTCTGATGCTTGCTGATCCCTCCAGACAAAGTGTCACTAGGGCTTACCACCTGTATCTCTTTTGTATCAAATCCTTGTCTTTTTAAAAATCATGGTTAAGTTTGAATATCTCTGCTCCCTTCTGCACACGTGGAAACCAGGGCAGCAGCTGGCTCACACCTATATTGTCAATACCTGGAATCCCATATGACATCCTGGCCACGCTACCAATTAGAATAAGAATCCCAGATAGCCTCATTCCTTATATTGTTAGGGTCTTCTTTTCTGAGTAGATCAGAAGGTTTTTGTGCTCCTGCCTCCTTCTATTCCTGGCAGGTGTGGGCCATGATAATAATGGTCATTGCCTATGCTTGTGTGAAGGGAGGGAAAGGTTGCCCTTTGGTGATGAGTGATTTCCCCAGGCCACAGAGCTAACCAGTTCCACAGACTAGAGTCCAGTTCTTCTGACTTTCATTTTAGTCTTTAATCCACCAGGGCAGGCTTTGTTCCATTCTCAGCCTCACCTGGTGAGGTCTGGAAGGATCTCTCCAGTTTTGAATTACTTTTGCCTTCCCTCTGTTTTGCAAAGATGTTTGGTAGTAAAGAGAACTTCCACTCTATCTGCCCCCTCCATGACTGGCGTTACCCACGAGTGCCCCCCAGTGGTGGCAAATGTGTTTTTCCTACTTGGAGAGGTCTACACAATCATTCATTCATTTGTTATACAGTCATCAGTCACACATTGGGTGTTTTACCTTGTGGAAGGTGCTGGAGTTATAGATGAATCAAACCCACTTCCTGGACCTGGGAAATTTACAGGCTGTAGGGAGGAGGAGGGTGACCTTAAAACAGAGATTTAAAGTCCATTGTGGGTTTTTTTTTTAAGGGGGGGGGCGGTTTGGACACATACAGCAGTGGAGGGAGAGAGTTCAAAATGGGAGGGGAAAGCATAAGGGATATGCTGATGGTTCATGGGTGATGTGGTAGCAGGAGATTTATGAGGATTACACCTGAGGGGAGAAAGCAAATGTTGTGCAAAAATGAACAACAATATGAAAAAATAAAAAAGATAAAATTAAAAAAGATAAGAAATAAAGTCCATTGTGGTAAATAGTATGATAGGGGCTTACAGGGTGTCCTGGGAACACAGAGAAGTCTCTTCCAGCATTGTCTGGAATGGAGGCTGGACGGCAGGAAGAGGAAGGGGAAGATGTTCCAAAGGAGAGAACATTTAAAGGATTAGGTGACGTGAGCCTAGCAATATCCAGGAGTAGAGAAAAAGGACAGTTCAGTATTTCAAAAAAAGTTAAAACCTGGTGTGTTACCCATGTCACCCTATCCCACAACTGCAGGAGCCACTCAGTTCCTGGGGTTCCAGTCCATGAGAACAGGGCGCTGACCGGCACTGAAAGGACCTTAACCTAGAGGAGCCCTAAGCATCTGATCAAATTGATGACTCCATGTTGTGCTCCCTCCCCTCTGTCTTCTCCTCCCCCATCTCTGCCTCTCTCCACTTCCACTCCCTCTCTTTCTTCTCATTTCTAACGGGCTCCAGACAGCTAGATGCTAGCTCCAAAGGGAAGGGCTTCCAAATGGATATAGTGATCTGTAATTGAAATATGATGGTTTGAGCAGAAGGAATTTGTTTTCATACTCCCAGCATTACGATTCACAGTGTCTCAAACCAGCTGAGACTCGGGAGACTGCATTAGACACGGATTTAGAGGCCTCCCAAGGAGTCTGAAGACTGAACAAGAGAGATTCAAGCTTGTGTGCTGTCTGGGGAGGCTCATTCTTGAAAGTAATAGAGTATTTTTTATTACCCAGCAAATGCATTGGGATGGGGGGCTCTGGTTGGGTGTGGGAGCCCTGGGATCTCACTAAGTATGGTTTAGAGTGTGCACTTGAATTGTCTGAGGTTCAAAGCGCAGCAATAGTAGGTATGCAGCCTGTTCCACCCCGAACTATTCACTTCTCTTGGATTCAAGGTCTTAATCTGTCAAATGGAGTGATGGTGCTTCCGAGAGGAGTTATTGTTCACATTACTTGCATCAATTCATTTAGTCTTTAACCTAGAGTTTAAAGGTGCAGACTCTGATGTCCAGAGGTGAAGTTACTCACTAGCAAGTGATAGAATCAGAGAAAACACCGAGGTACCTTTGACTCCAAAGCTTTTAGGTGTGTGTTTGACATTGTTCTGACTCATGTCTGGGCCTGAAAATACCTGGTTTTTTTTTTGTTTTGTTTTTTTTTTTTTTTTTGGTTGTTAGTTTTTGGTCTTTTTCTTTATTGAGGTAACACTCGTTTATAACACTGTATGTGATTTAGGAGAACAGGATCACACTTCCTTAGATGTATGTCACCACCCCAACCCCACCACCCCAGTACCCACAGTCCTTTACCCTAGAGTCTTGTATCCTTGTTTCCATTCCCTCCCATGCTCCCCATCTAATAACCTCAATTGCACAGTCATGCTTCTGGGGTTTCTTTTGATTTAGTTTTGTTAGTTCTTTGTGTATGTTTTATATTTCCATTTGTTTGTTTTCTCTGTATTCCACAATGAATGAAATCATCTGGTGTTTGTATTTCTCCTTCTGACTTATTTTACTTAAGCACCATCCCCTCCAATTCCATCCATCACAAATGGCAAGAGTTTATCTGAATAGTATTTCACTGTGTATATATACACCACATCTTCTTAATCTAGTGCTCTGTCAGTGGGAGTTTATGTTGTTTCCAAAACTTGATTATTGTAAATAGTGCTATAGTGAACAGGGTGCATAGATCCCTTCAAATTAGTAATTTTGTATTCTTGGGAGAGAGAGCTAGGAGTGGAATTGCTGTATCATCCAGTAGACTTAAATTTAATATATTGAGGAAACTGCATACTGTTTGGCATTGGGACTAGACAATCTACATTCCCACCAACAGTGTATGTGGGTTCCTTTTTCTTCCCACTGTCACCATTTGTTGTTTCTGTTTGTTTGTTTGTTTATGTGGGCCATTCCCAAAGAAGTGAGGTATATCTCACAGTGGTTTTGATTTGAATTTCCCTGATAGTAAATTTTGTTGAACATTTTTTCATGTGTCTGTTGTTCATCTGTATGTCTTCTTTGGATAAATTTATATTTAGTTCTTTTTGATTGGGTTTTGTTGTGTTGTTGAGTTGTACCAGTTCTTTGAAAATCTTGGATATTAGCCCCTTGTCAGCGTATGATGTGCAAATATTTTCTCCCATTTAGTAGGATGTCATCTTATTTTAAAGAGAGTTTCTATTGCAGTGCAGAAGCTTTTTAGCTTGATGTAATCCCACTCATTTATTTTTCCTTTTGCTTCCCTTGCTGTAGTCAAGTCCCTAAGACATCATGGAAGCCAGTGTCATGTAGTATTTTGCCCAAGTTTCTTTTGCTTTAATTTATAGATTTTGGTCTTCCATCTAAGTTTTAATCCATTTTGAGCTAATTTTTGTGTGTAGTGTGAGAGAGTGGTCTAGTTTCATTTTTCTGTGTGTGGCTGTCAGTTTTCTCAGCACCATTGGTAAAGAGACTTTCCTTTCTCCATTGTATACTATTGGTTCTCTTGTTGTAATTAACCATTCATATAAATGTGGGTTTATTTCTAGGTGGTCAATTCTATTCCATCGGTCTATGTCTCTTTTTATTCCAATACCATACTGTTTTTACTACTATACTTTGTAGTATAACATGAAGTCTGAGAGTGTGATACTTCCATCCCTCTACTTTATGTGTCAAGATTGCATTTTAAACTCTGAGTTTGAATAGACTTTAATTAGGGCCAGAGGCATGTTAGTAGGTGGGCCCAGGGATGCAGTGGGCTTGAGTTTCTATCACTGAAAAGGAAGGGAGAGAGCAAAGATTAAGTCATTCATTGATGCTCACATTAATTCTACAGATGTTTCCTAAATACTTCTATAGGTGTGATTGTTTCTGGACCCAATACTGAATCAGACATGGTCCATGTTCTAGATTAACTCAGCATGTGCTCAGTTAGAGGACAGGAGCTGAAATGAGTTACAGATGCTGAGATGAATGTGACAGGTATATACACTTAGTGACACCAGGGAGGTTGGGGGTCGATTTTTGCTGGAGGTAGATTCAGACAGGGTCCTATACAGACTGGTAGCAAAATTAAAACTGAGTGTTTAAAGAAAGTGGTTTACACATGAAAGATATGAGTAAAGTCATTCTGGAAGGAGGAGAGTGTTAGGTTCCTGAGGCTTTTGTTATTCTGTTACAGTTCTGGAGGCCAGAAGTCCAAAGTCAAGATATTGGCAGTGGGTATCTCGTGGGAGCTCTTTAAAAAAAAAAAAAAAAAAAAGATTTATTTATTTATGCATACAAGAGCTGGTGTACAGGGCAGATGTGTGGGGGGTGAGAGGATTCACCAGAGACGGAGTGGGGAACAGAACAGGCAGATGGACCAGAGTACATTGATGAGGGGAGCAGCAAGCGAGTCAGGAGAGGTCTGCTGCGCCATGTGGGTTGCTTCTGGTGGGGGATTGAACTCATGCTGCAGAGGCTGCTGACAGCTTCATAGGTTGTGTCTGAACCCTTGCACCACCAGGGAGGCCCACTCTTGTGGGAGCTCTTGAGGACAATCTGTCCTAAACCTCTTTGCTAGATAGGTGGCTGCTGGGAGTCCTTGACTTTTCTTACCTTGTAGCTACATCACCCCAATCTCTGCCTCTATCATCAACTGGCCTTCTCTGCAGATCTCAAATCTCATTGTCTTTTATAAGGGTCCACACCATTGCATTTCGGGCAAACCTAAATACAGGATGATCTCATCTTGAGCTCCTGAACTTAAATACATCTGTGAAGACACTTTCCAAATAAGACCATATTCTGAGTTTCCAGATGGACCTATAGTTTTTTTTTTTTTTTTTTGGGGGGGGGGGGTTGTCACAGTTTAACCTCCAAGTGGGAAGCAGGAAACAAGGCCCACATATATTGGTAATCATACAGGTCGGCTCCTGTGCCAGTGGCAGGGGGCACTTATAAACCTCTCAAGAAGCTTGGATTCAGGATACTAGGGGATGCTGGGACACTTCTTTTGAGACCTCAGTTTCTTCACTTAAACCCCAAGACTCAACAGAGATGACCTGTAATATCTCTCCAATTTTGAATTTCTGAGACCTTGGGACTCAGGGAAAGACTGTTTTGTCCAATAGATCCCAAAATAGTAATCTGGATGAGAGTGGGACCACAGCAGCTTGGAGTGAACACAGACAGTCCCAGTGGTGCTGGCTGGACTATGATAACAGCTCTGTAACACCACTGTTAATCTTTAATTGGTATTTGATTTGATTTAACATGATCTTCTGCTTGTAAAACACCTTGAGATGTTTCTGCGTTGCAAGCGCGTCCTGGAAATGCTGGTTTATTGTATTAACAAGTCTCGGCCTGAACATAAAGAGAGATAATTAGAAACAGCAAAGTCCCTTGACACGCCAGGGCAGCCAAAAAGCTCTCGGGAAAACAATCCTTTCAGCTGCTTTCATGTATCTGAAAGAGAAAGCTGTTGGAGCAGCCCCAGTGGATAGAAGAGCTTGTTAGGGTCACTTGGCATGCTATTTATAGCTCTCAGTGAGCACTGCTTTTATCCAGCTGTTGTGGTCCTGCGGCCTCAAAACACCCCTGCTAAGTTTTTGCTACTAGCCCTAGGAGTCCAACCCAGGAACCCAGGGGTTTGCCAACAATTGGTAAGACCTTTTGACATGCACAGTGTGCTGCCTGATAAAAGCAGACATAAATAGGAGCCACATTCCCAGGCTAGCCCACGAAAGTTGACTTACTGTCCAGAGGATAAAAAATAGGACTATGCTGTCAAGATGCCCAGGTGAACCTCCACTTGTTCTTTTAACTAGAAGAAATGCACCTGAAGATGACAAGATTATAAGCAGAGGTTACTCCTAAGAATAGCCCTTAACTGACATTTTACCACGTGATAGGTTTGAATTAGATTTGTACCCATGTAGGGTAAGTGAATTAACAGGCTTTTTATGCCACTGGCCTCTATGGTTATCTCCTGTGGCTGTGATCAAGTTAATGCGGAAGGTGCTTGGGAGAGTGGGCGTGGGTCCCACATGCCTGATTGTGGGCACCTGGAGGATGGGTGGGGCCATGAGTAAGTGTGCGCACCTGGGCCTCGAAGCCAAGGCACTACTCAGAGATGAGAGGACAGCTATGGGATGGTCACTATCAGGGGACGGGGGACTACAGAAGAGGCGAGACCATAAGAGAATGCCAGAGAGAGCCCGGAAAAAAAGAGAGCACTAAGATGCCAGGAGGCCTGGTTGCTGCTAGCCTCTTGCTCCACCACCTCCCCACCCCCCTCCCACCCGCCACCCCATCCTCCCTGCCTTGCCACTACTACCTGACAGAACAGCTACATAACAAAAATCTGCAGAAATGTGGTTGGGTTTCCAAGCTCTGCCATTAGCATTTTACATATCCAGAGTACATTAAAAGTTAGAAAATACAACAAGGCTAGTGAGCTTCTGAGGCTCGCACACAGTGTTCTCTTTAACCTCTGCTCTGCTGTGGTCAAGTCTGACCACAGTGGTTGTCTAGAGCCAAGTGAGCTCCTCGAAAAATTTTTGTGGATCCTAGTCCTCCTGCAAGTTGACAGGATTCTGAATAAGTTCCAGTCTTATCTACAAGCCAAATGAACCTGTTACAGATGACAAATATGAATAGAATTAATTTTACGACACAAATATTCCTTAGGTAGCTAATTTTAAAGATACATATTGTCCGCATTTCTTGACAGCCTGGTGGAAGGTTGGCACATGCCATCACTTTGCTCAGAAGACAGGGGTGTCACAGGCACCCAAGGTCACAGCTTGGTGCTGGAACATAGATTCCACTGAATGTATGTGTCTCTGCTCCTCCATGCACAGGAACAAAGGTGAACTGTGAAGGGTTAAAAGAGAAAAGAATAAAACTTGTTTAAACTCAGATTGTTGGGTCCCAGCTGGCCACTCTTTTGTTCATTTGCAGGCCTAGAGCACTGCATTTTTAAAAACCTCATTGGAGATTCTGGGCCAGGGAGCTAGCAAAGCTGTATCTGCAAGATAAGTTTCGGGTGCTGTTGAGAGCAGGGCCACTCCTAGGTGCTAGGTATTGTGTGTTGCTACCTAGCAGAGTGTAGGCTGATCCTCTCCCAGGGTGAGAAGATGCCTGGGAGTGACTGGTAGGCAGGTAGGCAGGGGTGGCTGGCACCTTGATAAGTGTGGGGGTGTTGCATTGGGGGCAGGCTGGGCCACTCACAGCCTCACTGTGGAGCCAGCCCTGTGGACAGTGGCCCTAAACACAGTCATGCTCCTTGCTGGGCAGAATCTGAACTCAAACCTGACAAAAGTCTGGGTTCTGCTGCTTCCAGGCCTTGGACAAATAACACAACTTCCCTGAGTCCTGGTTTGATCTGTGGAAGTACGAACAGTGTTGTAATGTGCTATGAAACTAAATGATGTGGTAAAGGAGCTATTACAGGATGTGGCACTTAGAAGATTCCTTCCCTTCTCTCCTTCCTCCATCTCTTTTGACACCCCCTTTTCTGCACCCTTCTGCCCTTGCACAGGGAAAAGGAAGGCTCCTGAGGACTGAATCGGGGCCTGTCCTTCATTCTCCCACTGAAAGTTCAAGAATGATAGTATTTATTTCCTTGTTCAGAGACTGTAAACAAGCATAGCCTGGACCAGCATTAATAATTTACACAACAAATCACATAACATGCATTTGTATTACGAGGTACAGCCTCCCACAAACATTAGAACTTACCCCTTAACTCCCTCCTGCACATCAAGGGCTCAAGCTGGACAGTTAAGATTCTTGTGAATTATATGTGTGCAAAGACAGCACCTAGAAACAGACAAAGACTAAGGTATAAAACAGCGGAGCAGATTGGGGGATTTGGGTGGCTATTTTTCCATAAAGGAAAGCCAAGAGTAAATTGAACTTGAGTAAGCAAGAACATTAGCTCTTAGCTTTCTAAAGGGGAGGAGAGTCATGAATAGGAAAATGGACTGTTGTGAAATGACACTGCCACTCAGTGAGGTCTTCTGGGGGCTCCATTGAGACATATTTATTTATTTTCAAGCCAATAATGGGTTGAAGTCCCCCCAGATGTCAAATTCTGTAGCATAGACACCATGTGTTCTAGTGCATGGAACCCCCGCAACCACCTTGGAGCCAAGTGCTTGTCCTGTTGCAGTGAGCAAGCAGTACAGTCGGCACTGAGGCTGATGGCAGTGATCTGGATTCAGGACCCATTGACTATTTATGCACAGAACATAAACATCTTATGGGCTTGGCTTCTTGAACCTTAGCTTCTCTCTTTTAAAAATGACATCTGCCACTGTATACTTTATCATGCATATATAGTCTTGCTTCTCATTTGATTTTATGCCTCAAGTATTTATAGGCAGGACCCTCAGACACAACATCACGTCCTCTATATCATGAGACAATTTTAGTTTTAAGCAGATACTATCCTGAGCATGATGGCCTATTATTTTAATCTTAGACAACTGTCTACATGGTCTAAATATACAAATGAGGGTATAAATGCAAAGACTGGCCTGAAGACATGCCACTAGTGAACCTCCAACAGGAATTGCAAGTCAGGCCTGCCGGATCCAGAGCAAGTAGGCTCGACCTCTTGCAGGTTCATTATTAGAGCAGACACAATTCACCTTGCATCATCCGGGGTTTGTGTCTGCAGCCCTGATGTAATTTGAATCTTGTAATGTGCATGTAGCAAACATTTGCACAGCACATCGTCAAATAAATGAAGACTATTGGTGAACAGATACCATTTCCTGGTTGAGAAAGAGCTTTCTCATACCCAGAGTTGACTACAGGTAGCATGGGTTGCTTTGAGAGTTGTGGGATCCCTTTCCAGGAAGTATGTAAGCCAAGGATGCGCACTGCTGAAGATAATCAAAAGTAAAATGGGGTGAGAGGGTCGATGGAAGGTAATAGAAAAAGAACAGCAGCAATAATATCCATTGTGCATTAAGTGTTTACTAAGTAGCAGGTGCTTGCAAAGCACTTATAAACATCATAGTATCAATGATCTCCAATTTAAAGGGGAGTTGGATCAGATTGCAGGGGAACAGGATGAACACAGTAGGTTAATCCCTACCTAAGACACCAAAACCAGAAATGACTGTCCTGAGATCATGTAACCAGAAACTGGTGAATCTGAGAATTTGAACTCCGCTGACTTTTGCAATGGCATTTTCCATGCTTGGAGCTGCTGACGACTGGAAAACCAAGGAGGAAACAGTATTGCTGGTGCCGGTCTTGGTTGACAATTGAAATGGAAGGAGAAATTCATAGTTATGATTCCCAGGGCTGCTGTTAGTTCTACTGTAAACATCCCTCCACCCTAATCTCAATTCTTATAGACTTACACATATATTCACATCCTCATATACACACATAGGTTTCTATAAAATTTAGTAAGGCTTCTATGTTAGCTCTTCAGGCTGTTCAGGTGTGGACACTTTATAAATAAATGTGTGCTAATGTTGTTACTATTATTGCTGTCCCATAAATTTAATGGCAGATGCTAGAAGCTCCAGGTGTGTGTAGCACCTGAATTATAGTTACTTGGGGAACCACTGCTACCTCGTTCCTGCTGTCTCTACCTGACTGATGCCTCAGCACAGCTCTACTGCAGAAATGATCTGTGCCCTGCCATAGCAGCACAGAGAGCCAAGTGCTCCTAGGGGTGGGGTACACAACATTCTATAAATACGCAGGGACTTGTGACTTGGATGCATCAATGCTGACCAGGCTTCTTCTTCTACAAGGTGCCATCACAATGCCTGGGTCTGGGGGCTCCACTGGTAATATACTAATGGTATAGATAGAGTAGCTGACACTCAGTGAACCCTCAGTATACACTCAGCAATGTGCTGGGTGGGGCCTCTCCATGCCTAAAGAGGCCTAATGAAGCTAAGTAGCTTTCCCAGTATTATTAGCCACTGTGCTAAAATCTTGCTTCAGCTCAAGTACTCTCAAAAAGTAGGTGTTTTAACTATCCTTATGTTATGATTGGGGACAGTGAAACAGATGAGATTACTGGAATACTGGAATCAGTATCCATACCTGTAATGGGCCATCCTGGTACCCGTTCCCAGCTCTGGGGATTCCTAAGGGCCATGTTCTTAGTTCTTCCTTTTATTGACTCCTAGGTTCACAGTGTTAAGAGATTATTGAGCTGGATCTCAAACTTAATTTGTCTGATCACAGTGCTCACAAACCTTTATTTCATACTAACTTCGCATCCAGGATTGATGTGTGAGCACAGGATGTGCCAGAGATGCCTTTATAGAGAAGAAAGGAACTCCCTCAGCCATGAAGCCGGCCCTGATTGTGTCGCACACCCTTCTGTGGCTGCTTCCTCTCAGCTCCCACAAGTTGCAACAACTTCAGTCACATAGTCAGACAATTGTCTGAGTAAGGTAGAATTTTGTCTCCTCCTGATCTAATCTAACTGTGGGTCATCCAGTCTTGAGCTGTGCCTCGCCCGGGCTTAGCACCCAGCAAGCACAGGTGACCTTTTATAAATGAATAGAGGTCTCTCCTAAAGTTGAAAGTCTCCTTGTGTCTCCTGCTAAGGAAGAGGACATTTTAGCCTCTCTTGTTGATTCATCTAGGTAGGTTCAGTCAGCTTTAGCTTAAGAGGCTACTTTGTCTTGTCATTCAAGGAGGTCCCAACATTAGTTATCTGTTATTACTATGTAACAAGCATTTAGCTCAGTTATTATCTCAACAAACATTTATTAACATTATTTTGATGAGCATTCTGTGGGTTGGGGATCCATGTAGCACATAACTGGCCCTCCAGCTCAGGGTTTCTCACAGGCCTCCATTGAAGTCAGCCAGGGCTATGGTCTCATCTCAAGGCCAGAGTGGGGAAGTAGCAGCTTCCCAGCGCCCTCTTGTGATTGTAGTCAGGATTCAGTTCCATGAGGGCTGGTTGCCAGTGTCTACCCTTGGTTCCCTGACATACAGGTTTCTTTACAGGGGAACTGAAAACATGGCAGCTGGCTTTACCAGAGTAGGGATGTGAGAAGAGGTGAGAGAGTGAGACAGCAAAATGAAAGTTGCATCTTTTCTCCCTTAGTCTTGGAAATTATCTCCTGTGACTGTGTTGCATTTGACTTGACAGAAGCAAGTCTGGGGAGGGATCACCAAGGGTATAAGTAGCAGGAGATGAGCACCTCAGGAACCATTGTAGCAGCTGCCTACTTCTGTTGCTGTGAATTTCTTCCTTTTGTGAACCAAACCTTTCTTTTATTTCAGATTGCTCCTGCTGGTTGTTTTCTGTGACTTGAACAATGATTTATCATCAAATTTCAAGTTCTCCCATTCTCTCAAGGATGTTATTCAGCCTCCTCTGATGTAAACATCACCTGATCATGTGTGGAATGTCTTTGTAGAATAAAATTACTGCTTCTAACCCACAGTCTATCTTGAACTCTACTCCAGAGTGCAGTGGACCTTTGGCACAAGGTCTTCGGATCACTCTCTTCGGGATTCTGAAGTCCTTGTAGTATCCTTAGTACTGGATACAATGTCTGACTTTTGGTAGAGCCTTACCACCTCTTTGTTGACAAAGTGAATGAATGTGGATGAGTTTTTGGTTTGCACAGAGCCAGGAAAGCTGGCCGGAAAGGATTAGTGCCATCAGCTAGGATGAAGTCCACTGTCCTTGCCATGGACCATACTTCCTACCTCTCAGGCCTCTCCTACTAACACTGCCTGCATGCACCTGTTGCTCCTGCCATTTTATTTGATGTGCAATGTCCTGTTCATCCTGCTCCTGGACCACACAACTGTTTTTCACTCAATGCACTCTCATGGTACACACCTCAGCTCTCAGGAATGGGTCTCTGACCCCAAAACTGGATTAGGGGTCCCCTCCTTTGTTCTGATCCCTGCCACTATGGTGGTCCCATTACATTCCATCCTCTGCTTGCTACCCCTCTGAACTGTGAGATCCTTGATGGTCCCTCTGTCCTTTCCAGCTCACAGCACAGAGCTCAGTGCAGAGTGGGCTCTCAATAAATATTTGCTCAGTGAGTGGATTTCCTCCTGTGATAGATGACAGACAGAAGTTCAGAGAGAGGAGGGATTTGCTCAAGGAAACGGCAGTGCTATTGTTCATATTTGGGTCCCAGACTGACAGAACAGAGCTCTTTGCCCAGTCCCTCAGCTACTCCCTTGACGCGAGAAGACAGAAGGTAGGTCTAGCATGTCCCTTGGTCAAAGATCACGCTGTTCTTTTGGATGAGCATCTTTAAACCATCGAGCTTGGAAGGTTTAGGCCCAGAATGTCAACCAACAATGGTGAGAGGCCTCTGTGTGGAAATGTATTTGGGCAGAAATGCTTCACAGGAACATTTTTTCCTCATTTTTCCCCCTTCTTTTATCCTCTTTTATATTCCTTCCTCAAAGGTCTAAAGGCAAAGCTGTTTATCTCCAGATGGCTGTTTAAATACAATGCAAGCGTGCTTTTACTGAAATGTTAGTGGTTTGAAGAGGAGGCAATGGATTGGAAAACCAGAAAAAAATAAATGCCCCTCTATTTAAAGAGCTGGAGACATGCATGCTTATTCCAATAAAGTGCCCAAGTGTTTTACAGCTGAACTTTTACACACAGGAAAAGACAGTTTTCTCTCCTCTGTGGGCCCTGGGGCCTCCCTTTGTAAGTGAGGGTTTGGATGGTGGTAGGACCTTTGGTCTTGGAATTGGCTGCCTTGGACTAAAGCTGGTCAATACATCTTTGTTTCCATTCCATCTCTGCCCCTCCTTAATTCTGAGGCATTGAGTAAGTCAATTAAACCTTGAGTTTCTGTTTTCCCAATGTCAGATAATGGCAGCATTACCTAGAGTTTATAGTGAACACTTAGAATGAAAGAGATACTGTAGGTAAGGACTACAGCAGACCTAATAAATATTAAATGCACAGTAAACTTTATTTCTCTCTTCTGATTTTACAAACATGAGGCCAAAGTCCAGTGGCACTTTCTAGCCAAATGGAACAGTGACATTTGGGGGCAAGATTTGAGACACAGTAGCTAGAACTGTGCCATTCTTGGATGCTGCAGATTATGGGTTCTGATCATCCGTGGTTACCATGGAAACTTGTGATTGCTCTTTTGCTGTGTCCCTTAGCACTCGCTAGCTGGTCCCCTGCTCTTCTGTGGGATGAATGCACTGAGGCACCCAAACAGCCTGCAGTCTTTAGGGGTAAACATAAGCATGAAACCCCAGTGTCATCGTCTTTTGGTTTTTGGTGTGTGTGTGTCTTTTTTTTTTTTTTTGGTAAGTCATTGGCTGCTGTTGATAACTTGTGAATCTGAAACTTAAATACCACCATTCCTTCTTTCTTCCTTCCCATTTCTGAGTCTTTCTAGAACTTGAGCTCTTTTGATTACCTTCTCTACTGCAATTTCATCTACAGAGTACAGCAACTTTTCCTCTCTTAATGTATTCCATCAGCCTGCTAAAGATCTGTTGGATAGTCTTTAACCTCCTGAACTGACCTCTTGTTCCTGCCTCTTTTCCTTCCATGCACGTAGTTTCCTGTAATTCTGAAACTCCATTTTCTTTGAACACTGGGGAACCAGAAGAGTGCAGACATTGAACTTAGACAAAGCTTACCATGAAGGTTTTCTCTACCATTTTCCAATCGTTAAGTCTTGATTTCCACTTTTTTGAGGGAGGTGGTAATCCCTGCCTTGGAAAGCTGTTAAGAAGTTTAAATATGTTAACGTCTTAATGTAGAATCTTTAACACAGTGTGTGACTTCAGGGCAACATTTAATTATAGGGAGCTGATGATATTGCTAACAGTCATTTTTGCATGATATTAAACTAGCTCATTGTTTTCTCTACTTTGTTGCAGATAATAATAGTTGTCTAACAATTGTGTCTATATATATTAGTACTTTTAGGAAACATCAGGTGGAATTCTGCTAAATAGAATTCACTGTAGCCTTTTCAGAGATTTTGGCACCAGATATACACACTAGCTCTCTAAGAGGTGACTATAGAATGGAATATGCCCCACATTTTTTTTCCCCTTTTAAGATGCATCTTATTTTGTAGGAAATACTGGTGTTGCTTTGGGAGCATTTGGATACACCTGTGTGGCCAGGGGCCATCTGGTAGGGAGCCATATTCTAATACCCACCTTCACCAGCGAGACCTGGGCCTTGTGTCATGGAAAGACTGGGGTAAGGGGAGGTGGTTCCGGGTCCAATAATGACTCTGGTGTCTAAGCAAGAGTTCACCATGAAGTCTCTGCTTCCGCACTGATATACTGGAGACACTAGCATAGCATCTTGGTGGAAAATACAAGGGATACTTGGAAATGATTTGTAGACTAATAACTGAAAAAAAATATGGTACTCTTTGTGCAATCTTCATCACCAACACCATTGTCTCTATCTTCATTACCATCACCTTCCAGGTCCAATACTGTAACTGGATAGCTATAGCCATCCGTCTGTAGCCTCATTCAGTATCTGTTGCCAGTGGCTTCCTCCTCAACAGGGTACCCCAATCCTGCACTATCAAAATATCCCTTATCCATCGAGCAGGGCTGGTGAAAGGTGTCCCTGGTGGCCTAGCAGGTAATGACTTGCCCCCAATAGCAGATGGTGCCAATTAAGGTCATGTAATATGTTCTAGGGGTCAGTGTGGAGGAGAAACAGTCATCTAGCATATTCCTCTTACCTTCTGCCCTTCTTGGAATGCTCCCCCTGATGATATGGAGAGCTTCCTTTAAAGACCTGTCATCACATCAGGTCGGATGAGGAGGCTGTTCTTTCTACTCGTGGTCACCATAGCTTCATGGGGCCTGCAGGGGTCTGTTCTCCACTTAACATTGACTTTTTTCTTGCTCAGGCTACACCTAGTGTGCCAATAGAGAAGTTGCAGAGGGTAATGGTTAAAAACTTGGACTCTGAAGTCAAGTGGTTTTCCATTTAAGTACCTTTGGGCTATCTGTCCTTTGGCAAGCAGTGACCTCAGTTTCCTCGTGTATAAAGTGTGGATGGTAATAGTGTCTCATGAGGTTTCTGTGAAAGTAAAATGAAATACTGCATAAAAAATGTTCAGTTATATTATCTGACACATAAGTGCTTTTATAATGTTAGTGATGAAGATGGTGGTGATGATGATGATGATATTCTATACTGGGAGAGTCCTTATAAGAAAAGCAAATCAATACAAAGTATAATAATAACTCAAAATATGCTTTAGAGAAATAAAGTTTGGCTGACCATATTTGTTTTGGAGGAAAGAAGGCTCATGGCAACCTAGTCGCTACCCGGAACTCACTAAATAACTATGCCCAAAAAGGAGGGATTAGATACATCCTACCTGACTTAACTAGCAGAAGTTGGCTTCCTGAGTGAGATTCTAGCACTCTATATCACAACTGTGTGAGAGAAAAATTATTGCTTGGTAAAGGTTAAGTTTATGGTCTCTGGAAGTTTGCAGAGATTGCATGGACATTTGCAAAGATCTTATAAAGTCCTATGCAAGGTGAGAGATTGGAAAATTACATATGATTTAACAGATTCTGTGGATTTTGTAGTACTAAGGTCAGAGAGGCAGACAGTAAAAGAATCTAGTTGATGGTAGAGAAAGAGATCAGGAGGTGAAAAGAAATATGATCCAGAAGGCCTCTGCACTGAAGCAGAGTGAAGAAGCGAGATGTGAGGCAGGCTGGGGCCATGGGGTCCCCACAGTTGTGAGAACACCCCAATTTCAATTAATCATTCCTCCTGCTTCCAGAATGACACGGGCACTTGTCAAACAATGTGTCCTGATTTTGGTTTCCAGAAATACGAAGCCAGGTGCTGGAGCTCAAGTGGGGCCAGAATCCTGTGAGGGTTCTTGGGAGATTAATGGGACTTGCTGGCTGTTACATGGCCACTCTGATATACAGGTGCTTTGGTGGCTTCACTGGACTTTTTGTATAATCTCTGCCCCTTTGGGGACCAGTTCTCAGAGGTAGAAGGAAATCAATACATTTAACTAGAAAAGACGTAATATTTCAATACTGACACCTGTTGGTAGAATGAGGAACAACAATTTAGCATTCATTCATTCAATCAATAGGTGTTTACTGAGCAGCTGATATGTTCAGGTACAGCTGTAGGCCCTGGAAATAACAGGAGAGCACACGATAGGCACTCTGGCACATAGTAGATGTACATGAAATACCTACCGATTGAGTGCATTTATCTCCAGATAAGGGCACTGGGATATCTTGTTCTTTAAGTCACCCTTAGAGGTGACTTCTCCATGGGGATCATAAGCTAAATGTAAAACCCAGAATTCCTACTTGAGCCAAAGTGTGCCACATCTTGCTGATACCCATGTAGGTGTCAAGTGTCTGGCAGTGAAGTTTTGAGGAGTTGAAAGGGAAAGTATCAAGAGCTTATGGAGCCCTAAATATGCATGCTTAGTATTGCAATTGCCACCCCCCTCCCATTTAATTCACACAGCTCCTGTGTGAGTTAGAGATTATCACTGCCATTTTATAGATTAGAAAACTGATGCTCCCAAGCTTAGATAGCTTGCTAAAAGGCAAACAACTGGTCAGTGGAAGAGTTTGGATGTAAATCTCAATGTCCAGGTCTAATACTTAACCTCTTGTCCTGGGCTAAGTGACCTGTCCTCTTCCTGGACTCCACTCTTATGTCCTGGGGCCCAAGAATCCCTGTCCTTACCCTGACACCATATTCCATTCAAAGAAGAAATGACTTCTTGGCTTTGGAGCTAGTCTCTCGTTCCCTGGGGATGTCAGGAGGAAGGAATCAATGGGGATAGAGCAGCTTTAAGTTTTCCACACACAGTGGTCTGATGGGGTTAGATCTATTTTCTTCATTGTAAAATGTGATTGATTCAATTCCAAATTTAACTTAAATTTGATTTTCTTCTCTCAACCTGGCATTTCCAAACTGAGAATCAATCAAACCCCAAATTATAGGCAGCGTGTGGATCAACAATGCCGGGTTATTTCCGGTCGAATTTCTCAAGCAATGCATTTTATGCCATTCTCTGCTGGCATGAGAGGAGTTGAGCGGTAAGAGGGAGGGGGAATGAAAGGGAAATTAGATTATTAACTTTCTCCAGTTCCAGCAATCAATATGCCCTGGTGAAATTCTATCCCTGCAGCATCACTCACGCCTCAGCAAGTGATGGGGAGGGAATTGCAAATTGGGATATGAACCTCTATTAACCATGACCTTAACCCTCTAGGTTCTCATGCTATGCAAAAGTAGCATTTATTAAGCTAGCTCTCTCTCTCTCTCTCTCTCTCTCTCTCTCTCTCTCTCTCTCTCTCTCTCTCTATTTTTGCCAATCATGTCTTATCATACTCTGTCCTCCGGTTAACTCTCAAAGAAGACCACTGTACCCATTTTTCAGATGGAGACATTTTGTCTCATTAGGGTTATTAGATCATCAATCACATAGAGATTTTGTGGTTAAATCAGTATTTGGTTCCCAAGACCACATTCTTTCTGTGAATACATTATGCCTACCTGGGGCCTGAATTCTGTGCCACGGTGGGAAATAATACAGGGAAGAGGATGTAAAGTCCTGGTTCTAATCTTGCCTCTGAAATACAAATTTGGTTACCTAGGGCAAGTGATGTAACTGTTTTCCCCCTCTGCTCACATGTAAAATGGGGATAGAGGCAACAGTTTGCTGTGAGAATTAAATGAGGTAATTCTTCTTCATTATTAAAATATAATCAGAAAGGACATTGGTAATTTTATTCAATATCATTTCTCCTATGCCTGGAACAGTGCAGGAAAAGAGTAGATGATCACTAAAAATTAGTAGGATGTGTGCAGGCATGTGTGTGTGTATGTATATGTGTATATGTCAATGGATGGATGGATGGATGTTAAGTAGTAAGTATGGAAACTGCATCATTAAAGTCACAATGGACAGAGGCTGACTTTCCTGCCCCTGCTTCCTACAATGCAGTGCAGAGCCTGGATGAGGCGGGTGTGTGTGTGTGTGTTATGGGATACCCAGTTTCTACTTTGCTGTGGGCTGCAGCCCCTTGGTCAGAGTTAAGTGCTGATGCTTAGTTTCCTGGGCCAAGAACTCTTAAGATGTCACCTCTGTTGAGTCCCACTGTGAAGTTTCTGTCAGATCCAGTTGCCATGGTAACTCCCCAGCCCCAATGGCTTCTCTGTGGGCATCTGGCCTGAGTGCAGACTTGACCTGCCTGCCTTCGTCCAAGACTCCAGAGACTACTGCGGTGATTCAGGTATTCACTGAGTAAATGGTTGCCCCAAGCACTGCTTATTTGAATTTTTCCTTTTACTCCTCATCCCTTCTTAAGACTCTTCCTTCATAAGCTATACCTTGTTTTCAGTTTCCATTCAGCGAAATAAGCCAGAAAGAAAAAGAAAAACACCGGATGGTCTCACTCATAGCAGGAATCTAGAGAACTTAAATAAGGGACCAGGAAAATGAATAACTATAAGAAAGTGAAAATCAAAATCAACAAAAAACTATGAACCAGAGACACTTTTTGGGGGGTGGGGGGAAGGAGGGGAGGGATTGGGGTCAGAATGGGGGGGTTGCAATTGTATGGGGAATATAAAAATAAAATTTATTATTAAAAAAAAAAAACCTCCTGTTGTTCAGGACTTATTTTTTATGCCAGTTATTTGATGCCAGTATCAGCCATACAGCATTTCTGTATGTTTTGATAAGCTTATAGGTTCTCTGCTTTTTTAAGAGGTAAATTGTGATAGAGAAGATGATAATCAGAGATCTGCCTGCTATATTCTGAAAATACCTCTGTGTTTGTAATAAAGGCTTCATCTTTACCTTAAAAAAAAAAAAAAAGAATGAGTTAATTTCTAGTGTATTCTGATACATTGGCTAAATAGGTAAATGAGTTCTGGTTTCTGCTATCAATTATGAGATAAATACTGATATATGATTTGGGAATGATTATTTACTCAGCATCAACCATGTGCCAGAGACTGTGCTGGGCAATTGACATGAACTGTCTCACTTAGTTTTTACAACTCTCTTGAAGGATGTGTATATTTCATTGTTTTTCTACTTTCCAGGTGAGAAAACTGAAGGTCAGTAATCTAATGTGATTCCACCAGCAACTCCATTGACTCTTATGGACCCTGGGTTGCTGTGAAGGTTTAGGTAACATAGGAATGCAGTAAGCATGATTCCAGGGACACAGTATAAGCAACCCTACTCCAACCCCTCAGCCCTCTTCCCCCAGACTGGAACTCAGGCTTGTTGAGTGAGGGTGGTATTTGTGTTGTGACAGTTGTCTTGGTTCTCTCCATTTCTGCTCTACTCTGGAAAAGTTCTGAGGTGTCTTCTGGAGACCAACAGGGTGGTACTGTCCATCCAGGCCTTCCACTTGGCCAAGTACATTTCACCTCTCACCCTCTGGTTCTTCCCAATAATTTGTGCATGATGGAGACATCCTTCCACATTCTTCTATTAGAACAGTCTCCATAAAAATCTTCATAGCAAACTCAGCATTATTGCTGTAATTTGAAGGTTTGGAGAAATATGTTGACTTTTTTTTTCATTTTATTTTATATATCTTTACATCATTTTTCACTCTTGTACAATGTATGCATTTTCATTTTGGTTATTGTCCCCATACAATTCCCACCACCCTTGTTTTTTTCTTTTTTTTTAAATTAAAGATTTATTTATTTATTTATTTATTTATTTTATTTTATTTATACAGGCACTGGGTACAGTCAGAAGCACAGGAGGGTGAGAGAATTCACCAGAGCCAGAGGGGAGAGCAGAGCAGGTAGACTGAAGAAGTACACTGCTGATGGGGAGCAGCGGGCGGCAGGAGAGGTCTGCACGCCATGTGGGACCCTCCTCCGGTGTCCGGGGAGCAGCTGGGGATCGAACCGGCACTGCAGAGGCTGCTGGCAGCTTCGCAACCCAGCGCTCAACCTCTGTGCCACCGGGGAGGCCCACTGACACCCTTGTTTTGATCCTGCTCCCTTCTCCCCCCTCCCCCCGTAGTGCATCTCTGGTTTCTAGTTGCCTGTTGATTTTGATTTTTACTTTATTATAATTAGATTTTTTCATGATCACTTATTTAGGTTTTCTAAATTCCTTCTATGAGTGAGACCATCCAGTATTTTTCTTTTTCTCTCTGGCTTATTTCACTGAGCATGATCCCTTCCAGCTCCCTCCATGTTGCAAATGGCATGAGCTTATCTTTTTTGATTACTGAGTAATATTCCATGGTGTATATTTACCACATCTGCTTGATCCAGTCATCTGTGTTTGGGCATTTGGGTTGTTTCCATAGATTACTTATTATAAAAAGTGCTTCTCCTCTTCGGAGAAGTTTCTTTTTAGCTCTTCTGCCCATTTTTTGACTGGGTTATTTACTTTGTTTTTGTTGAGTCTCATTAGCTCTTTGTAGATTTTTGTGATCAGTCCTTTATAATTAGTGTTGTGTGCAAAGATTTTCTTCCAATCAGTGGGGTCTCTCTTTGTTTTGGCTACTGTCTCTTTTGCTGTACAGAAGCTCTTTAATTTGATTTAGTCCCAGCTGTTTATCTTTTTCTTCACTATTGCTGCTTTGGGTGATGTGTCTTAAAGATGTTACTGAGGTGTATGTCTTGTAGTGTTTCACCTACAATATGTTGACTTATTAAGGAAAAAACTAAGCAAGGCACCAAACACTAGTCCATATATTTTTTTTTTAAAGATTTTATTTATTTATTTATTTATATAAGCACTGGGTACAGTCAGAAGCGCGGGAGGGTGAGAGAATTCACCAGAGCCAGAGCGGGCAGCAGAGCAGGCAGAAGGACCAAAGTACACTGCTGAGGGGAGAAGCAGGCGGCAGGAGAGTTCTGCGCACCATGTGGGACCCTTCTCTGGTGGCCGGGGAGCAGCCGGGGACCGAACCAGAGTTGAAGAGGCTGCGGGCAGCTTTGCAACTCAGCGCTCAACCACTGCGTCACCGGGGAGGCCCTAGTCCATATTTTTTTAAGTCGAAAACATTGTTAGCTTGCTTTTGCAATTTAGTTATTAAAATTATCAGAGTTTGGGATGGGTTCTTATGACACTCAAATGAGAGAGAAAATTTGTTCCTTTTACTGTATTCATTTTAGGGTTAGGCATTTCCCACCCCTTGACCCCAGAACAATCTTTGTACTTTATCTGTTGTTCCATTTAACAACTTTAAGAACCACATGTTATGATAGCTATGATATGATAGCTATGCATAAGCTATGCATTGTCTGAGAACTGGCCATAAATTGAGAACCTCATGCTGGAAATAAAGAACTTTCAGGTCCTGGGCTCATACCTTGGTTGTTTCTGGTTGTCCTGCTTTTGGGTGGTCATTACCCATGACCGGTTGCTAACATTGTCATCCTAGGAAGAAATGATGCATTACTGAGACTTCATTTGATGGCCAACATGTGTGACACATGACATCATGGGACACTAGGGTACAATGGGGATCACATGACATGGAGCCTGCCATTAAGGAGGTTGCCACCTGGTTACTAGACTGTGGTGTACAAATACCCTATTTTGAGAAACACAGTGAATGTGGGTATCTTCCTTCCTAGAGTAAAAGGAATATATTTAAAGTTAACCTGAGAGAGTGACAGGGAACAGGGAAGCCAGTGGCTGTCTCTCCAAAGAAATAGCAACTATGAGTAGCATGATGGAGAGAGCTGAGGGCGGGCACTGCAGTAATGCAGTCCTGTCAGCAGCTGGGCCAGTAGGAGAGAGCAGCAGGGGTGAGTGGAGGCACCCTCACAGAAGTCTCTCAGGCCAGCCTAGTGAGTGTTGGTCCAATCCTGTGGCTGCAAAAGGCCTCAAGGAGTGCAGCAGAGAGCAAAAGGGTAGAGGTGTCCATACCTCCCTTACCCCACAAGCAAACAGACTGGAGAACAGTTGGAGGATAAGGCCATGCAATAAACAAATATCCAGCATGATTGTTTCAATGCCATAAAGAAGGAAGACAGGACATAGGAAAACATGTCCAGGTTGCTGGGGGTGGGGGTCAGGGGGCGCTTGGGGAATTCAGGGAGGGAGTGTTTGAGGAGAAGATTGTGTATTCATTTTGGAACTTGCTGTTTTTGTCGTGTCCATGGGATATCCAGCAAGAGATGGCCATGACTTTTAGTCATAAAGTGTGCTCAGAATAAGATCCTAGTAGGTGACAGGAATCTGGGAGGCATTACTCAACACACGGTGATCAAAACCTTGAATGTGGACCATGTGAGTAGCAAAGCCTGAAGAACAAGACACGATGGGTCTCAGCACACAGTGCACAGAATTTCCTTCCCGGCCCAGGGCTCTCCTTGCCAGGCAAATTCAATCTGCTCATTCTACTGCATCCATGAAATTGTCTTTAATTTTCCCAGGCAAAGCTCCCTCCTGATCCTGTGCCCTTTCTACTAGCTCTAAACCCAACTTACCAGGGATTCTGATTAACTGGGTAGCTGCCTCCACCCCTGGCCTATGAGGTCCTGAAGAACAGTCCTTTACTCATAAAAGTTTGCTCAAAAGAAGATCTTGGTAGGCAATAGAAACTTGGGAGACATTTCTCTATAAATGGTAATCAAAATCTTCAAAGAGAACTATCCTTTTTCTCTCCATGTGTCTCCCATAGCAGGCGCTCCATAAATGCTTGTGAAGTCGATTCAAACTAATCAGCTTCTTGTAGTTTCTAAAAGAGAAATCTTTTTGGATGGTGGACATTAGACACACACTGTGCTGTGTAATCATCAGAGTAATGCCACAAGCTCTTTCCTAGTATCCTCAACATACACATAAGAAAATCCAGCTTTAGGGACTGAAGCAGGGCACAGGTGATGATGCCAAAATATTTTTCTTTAAGATTTTATTTATTTATACAAGAACTGGGTTACAGGTCAGAGGCACTGGAGGGTGAGAGAATTCACCAGAGACAGAGCGGGGAGCAGAATAGGCAGACAGACTAAAGACACTGCTGAGGGGAGCAACAGGCAAAGCAGGAGAGGTCTCCCATGCCATGTGGGTCTCTCCCTGGTCGGGCCAGGAATTGAACCCACACTGTAGAGTCTTTGGACAGCTTCACAGCATGGCGCTCAACCCGCTGCATCACCGGGGAGGCCCGACACCAAAATTTGAACCCAGGATTGTCAAATTTCAAAGCCCACACTCATGCCACTAGGCCCTATGAATTCAGCAACATGGCATCTTTTCACTTGCATCTAAAGAGACTAGAGAGTCTGATATCATTTAATTATTATCAAGAATGGCCAACATAATGGGAGGGATGAGTGTGAGTTGCCAGTTTTCAGCAAACTTGTTTCTTTTGTCTTTAATTCAAAGGATAATGAGCCCTTTTAGCAGAGGGCCAAACCCACACCTCACCAGGGGTCATGAAAGTGTCATTGCAAACACAGAGGTTGGAAAATGTGTCTTTTTCCAGCTTCCCATAGGGAAAATGATGGGATTCTGAAGCTCCACGTGTCCCGCTTCCTCCTGTCATAGAATGACGTGTCTTCCTGTGTGTGTTCGTGTTGTTAGGTTTGTTGAAAAGTCCAGTGAACAAGACGGCCCTGACACTGATTGCTGTGAGCTCCTGCATCCTGGCCATGGTGTGTGGCACCCAGATGTCCTGTCCGCTCACCGTGAAGGTGACCCTGCATGTGCCCGAGCACTTCATTGCCGACGGTAAGCACTGAGCTTGGAGGTGGCCCACCCCTGCTCAGCATCCCATATGCCAGGCTTGTCTAATGTCCTCCAGGTGCAACCCAGTCTCAGGATTAGATCACAGGGAAAAGAAACCATCCACAGGCCTTGGGAGAGGCCCTTATTCTTTAATTTCCTGGTTTATTTGAACTGAACTAAAAATGTCTCCCCCTTCCCCATATGGGCTAGGAATTAGTTGGTTAAAGGAAGAGTTCAAATGTGAGTGTAGAAAAATGGAGCTATTTCAGAGAGAATCTACTATTTCTTGTTGTGCCCATTGATTTCATTCCGTTAAAATATCCCCCACAAAATGGTATTTGCTGATTAAAAACACAACAGGGAAGATTGTATGAGCTTCGTTGGAATTTCCCGGATGTCCTGGGGAATACTCATATCTCATTCCCTGCAAATGTACTTTGCAAGTATCTTATATCCTACCACTTACTCTTCACCTAATTAATTTGAATTAATGAGATACCATAGTCACTAAAAATCATTTGCGAAGCATGGTCCAAGAAACTGATGAAGGTGCCTGATATCTATTGCTAAAGTGCCCTCCAGAAAAGTTGCTGCAGTTTATATACTCCAGCAGGATGTGATGGTGCCTTTTTCCCCAAGTGCTTGTCGTCACTTGGCACTGCAATTTTCAAATATATTAAAGGTTACTATTAATATAATAAAGAAGACATCTTAATTATGGCAGTTTAGTGAATTTCCACATGCAAATCCACCCAGATCAAACCTGACCACATTTCCAGCACCTCAGCTTCCTTGCACCCCCTCCCAGTAAAGACCCTTTCAGTGGCAACCACCCTCTGACTTGAAGCGTCATATTACTGCTGTCATTTCACCAAGATCTTTTCCTTTGGCTATGTATTGAATGTCCTTGAGGTCCTTACCTTATGTTTACCAGTCTTTTCTAAATGTCACTCAATTTTATCTCCAGTTGTTAAGTTACAATGTTCAGAACTTAGCTCTGATTCTTTCAGTGTGTTCAGACCAGACTATCTGTCACCCCTTTTCTTGGAAACGGCCAGACTTTTATCAATGCCTCTGATGATTGCTCCCACATCACTTCATCCTAGAGAACAAGCCCCACCTTGGTTTTCACTTGAATTGCAAACATGTACAGTATTTCTCACCATGCACACATTTTGACCTAAGCACAAGACTTCTGGTTCATTCTTATCAAATCATGTGTGCACCTAAGGCAGGCAGCATTTGAGTGTGAGATGGCAGAGGATGGTGGATAGAGGCAGAAGGAACAGAATACATACAAGCATTTAGGTAAGTGGACTCATGGAATTTGAATTTGGAAAAATTGGCAGAACAAGCGAATGGCTGGAATGTGGGATGAACAATGATGCTAGAAAAACCAGTAGAGAAAAATTTGACCACTGTACAAAGCATATGACCTTACTTTTTATTCTCATCTGTTACTTCTCATTAACTATAGTTAATAATGCAAAGTAGATGTCATATAATGTCAAGTAGAATGCTAGGCATTCTAGGTGCTACAGACATTCAAATTTGAGTATTTATTTTCATGCCTGTAGAAAATGGAGTTCCTAAGAGGCTAAGTAACTAGCCCAATGTCATGGTTAATAGTTTAATGACTATGAGAAGAAGCTGTAGAGTAAAATAAACATGAACCAGGTACTTATTCTGTCTGCCACTTCACAATCTAGGAGTTCAGTGCATGCCTTACCTCTCTAGTATCCATAAAATGGGAATGATATGGATACCTGTCTCATAGGATTATTGTGAAACCTGCATGTCCATTTTTATTTTTATTTTTATTTTTTTTAATTTTTTAAAATTTTTTATTTTTTTTAAATCTTTATTTTTTAAAGATTTATTTATTTATGCAAGCACTGGGGTACAGGCCAGAGCTGCAGGAGGGTGAGAGAATTCTTTAGCAGGGAGCAGAACAGACAGAAGGACCGAAGCACACTGCTGAGGGGAGCAGCGGGAAAGACAAGAGAGGTCTGCCTTGCCATGTGGGAATCTCCCTGGCCGGCCAGGAATCGAACCGGCGCTGTAGAGGCTGTGGACAGCTTCACAGCACTGCACTCAACCTGCTGTGCCACCGGGGAGGCCCTGCATGTCCATTTTTATAAGATTTTCAGATAGTGTGCATTGGGAAATTGCAGCATCAGGGGACCACCCAAGAATACCGCAAAATAATTTTGACCTCTTGGAAGGGTAGCCCAAAATGTGGTCAATTAATAGGTACTCTCAGTGGTCTTTATTTTGATATTGGTTATAAACTTAAAACATCATAACTGTCTGAGGACTTGTGTTTCTACTTCTAGACTGGAAGCTCTGTGAGGCCAGAAATTATGTCTTTGGACAGAGATAGTGTATCCCTGGTAACAAGCCCACTGCCTGGTCGACAGTGGTTGCTCAGTAATTGTGAATGAACGGGGCCTAGTTAAGGCAGAGCTCTGAATGGGCCTATGGAATTCTCCTATTATATCATAAAACAGAAAGGGCAGTGTGAGTCAAAAATTAATAAAAATCAAAGTAAACTGGAAATAACCACAGAAGATGTAAGCACAGAGCTGTGCTAAAGCAAACAGCAGGCAGACGGAGAAGGACCTTTTTGCCCAAAGTATCTCGGTCTGGAGATATAATGGTACCTTCTTCTCCTACACACTATAAGGTCTTGGGTAGGAATATATCCTTTTAAATGAGCTATGTTTGGTTTCAAGTCGCAATTCCATTGCTCAGTTGCTGTGAAAGGTGGGAGAGTCAGCTAAGCTCCATGAGTCTCACTTTTCTTATCTAAAATATGGGAGCTATTCTGAAAAAAAAAAATTGAATGACAATGTATATAAAGTGCCGAATAGAGTATCTAAAGCATTACTGTACTTAGTAAATACTGTCTGTTATTTTTCTTAAAATGATTCAGGAAGGAAGCAATATCAGAAGCATAAACATGGTTGAACAAGCAGGTATAGAAAACTAAAGGAGTGTCCTGTGAGAGTAGCTTTGTCATTTAGTAAAGAGATAGGAAATTCATTATATGCCCCCATGGAAGTTATTCCCACTGGAAGACATTAACACATGAGGATCAGTGTTCTGGATATCAGTAGAAATCCTGAAAGCAGCCAATACTTGAATTCAGATGACTCCTGTCTGGTAATTCCAGGCAAGCAGACCTTCTCCAGAATGATCCCAGGGCCTCCTGTGTGTGGAGGAGGAGTTCATTGTTCATTCCATTCTCCCAACAACTCTCCAAAATGATCTTTGTTACACCCATTTGACAGATAAGGAAATGAGGACTTGAAGTGGAATGAAACCGAAGTTTCTGTAGAGGTGTAAAAGTATCTCACAGAGACAAACTTTGTGCATTGGGTTAGCAGAGTTTCCACTCTGATTTCTGGAGATACTAGTGTTATGCAGGAAAACAAGAGAGAAAGTGATGATGGTACCTATTTTTCTGTAAGCTTATCTTCTAGGCATTAGTATTTACACACATATAAATACAATGAAGCTTAAATACAATGAAGAACACATATTGTAACTATACAGTTCAATGATTTTTTTACATGTATTTTTAAGCCCATATCATAATATACGTCCCCACCTAAGACCACTGAATTATAAATAAAAGCATCATAATGATGTCTATCAGGATGAGGGCGGCCCCCATGAAATGGGAAGGACTCCACTGTGACCACAACACCCAAGGACCATGCCCATGGCAGTTCTCACCTTTCCCACCTTCCCCTGTGAAGCTTAAGTTGCCAGGTTACCAGCCCTTTCTTAGTTCTTAGCCAACCTTGTAAGATAGGTCCTGAAGTCTTGGAGGGAGTGAGTAAGAGGTCTGATCTTCAGGAAGAAAATGAATTCTGCCCTTGTGTATCAGACTAGTTATACTTGATGCTTACTGCCCATTATGGGGGAAAGGTCAGCACAATATAGCACTTGTCCAGAGCCCAGTTGGCAAGAACAATAAATACTGACACAGCCTCTTCTTTGTCTGGGCCGTCTCAAGGCCACTAGTGGCTTTTTGCCCACATACAATGATGCAAGTGACTGGGTTTGTGTCCAGATTTACTGAATTTCACACTGTTTTCTAGCTGTTGCCTATAAGTCACCTGCCTTCAGGTCATCTGGGCTGAAGATCCCCAGAACTAGTGAATCATATTTTCTGGGAGCTGAGCCCAAGTATTAATACTCTTAACAAGAACTCTAGGTGATCCCTTAACAAAAGTTTGAGAGCTGCATCAATATCTCTGTAAGTGTAACTTTTCTTCCATCTAACAGATGTAATAATTCCTTGAAACCCCTTGACACTCTGATAATGGGCTTTGGTTTCTTCCATCTTGGACTTTATCAGTATCTTATTAATGGAGCTGCCTCATAGTGCAACTCCAGTGGTTGCTCAGAGCACCAAATATACTGTTAACTGTCTATTGTGAGTTTTAAAACAAAGCTTCCAGATTATTTGGGTTTGAACTTCATCCAGATTGCCACACAGGTAGTATTATTGATGAAAGATTATCAGTTAATATTGAAAGTTCATCATAGTTGAGTGTTAATTTGTGCATCCTTGGAGACTTCCAATGTGAGTCAGGATATAGTCTCCCAATGTTGTGACCCGATAGTAAGTCAGTAGACGGAACATCTTTCAAAGGAATAAATCGTCTGGATTAAGTGGGTGAGGTGTTTCCACTCTGGACAGGTGACACAACCCTAGAGTTCTCCATTCTGTTCTGGGAATTGTGGTTTCAAAAGGTGAATGATATATTGGAAGTTATCTGAAGAAGAGGATTTGCAGCCAAAAGATTAGATAAACGTTGTAGATGACTAATGATCTCTTTTAAAAAGGGTGAGAGAGAACCATTATAAGAAGAGGAACTTAGACATAAAGGAACATAATATTACTGAACATCTCTGTTATAAATATGGCAGTGTGTCAGAACACTTTGCAGGTAGTTCTTCATTCTCAGTTCTCAGAGCAGAACTGAGAGGTAGACTTTGCCATGCTTATTTTGTAAACATAAAAAGTAGGGCTCAGAGATGTTAAGCCATTCGGCCTGGTTAGTGCACAGAAGTGAAACAAGTTGTGAAAGGCCAGGTCTACCTGAACCCCTGATCCAAGATCATCCCATGCCCCATGTTTCCACAGAAATGTTAATTATGTTTGTATTGAAACTGGATCAGGCTTCTTCTAGAAGTTTCCATGAAACCAGATCTTTATATGAGGGTTGTCTGACTTGGGAGAACTTGGAGCCTAAGTCTGGGAACATCTTCACTTTCTAAGATTCAGCCACATTATCTAGAAAGTGGAGATAATGGCAGTACATGTCTCATAGAATTATTGTGATGAATAAATTAAATAAAGCTCATAAAGCTTTTAGCTCAGCACTTGACAACCAGTTATGACTCAATAAATCATATAAATGCTAGTAGTTGTGATAATATTTTTTTTAATATTGAAAGGGGGTCATTGTAGGTAGTGAGTCCCCCATCATAGGGAATTTCCTGAGACTAGACTATCCTGCTTCTATGAAGCCATAGAAGAGAAATAAAGGAGTATGTTGGGTTTGTTAGATATTTTTATTCCTTTTTCAAACATGTTAGAACACGTTTATTCTTTTTTTAAGATTTATCTATTTATGCATACAAGAGCTGGGTTGTAGGCCACAGGTGCGGGGGGTGAGAGGATTCACCGGAGGCAGAGCGGGAAGCAGAACAGGCAGATCTACTGAGATGCACTGCTGAGGGGAGCAGCAGGTGAGACAGGAGAGGTCTGCTGCGCCAGTGGGTCACCTCCCTGGCCAGGGATCAAACTCTTGCTGCACTAGCTGTGGATTGCTTCATAGTGCTGACGCTTAGCCCCTTGTGATATCAGGGAGGTCCAAAACATGTTTATTCTTTCCAGCCTCATCCTTGAGTGTCACCCCTACTTTCCTTAGACTCATAAATGGAGTGAGACTCAGGAATGGGTAAAGGTCAGGGATATCTTTTGAGTATTTTCCTTGACTAAATACATACACATACACACAAACACACACACACACATTGTATCAAAATATCTACTTGTTAAGGTTGAGTCAGATGGTCAGCTTCACCTCTTGAGTTAAACTAAGGAGATGTCCAAATTTTCTCTGTTCCCTCCGATGAGGAATTTGGGGTCTGAGAATCCTTAGGGAGCTGTGAAACCCATAAGTAGAAATGCGCCTTAGAATGGCCAAGCTCATTCATAAGCCTCATGTGTAGTGGCTTTTGAACACAGAACTTGATACAGTGAGTCTTGGTCTTCCCGTGTTTTCTTCCACTCCTACTTTATGGTTTCCAGCCCAAGAGAGTGAACAAATGTGTGGCTTTGTGCCTCTTGTGAGAAACAAAATTTATAATTAACCTCAGTGCTAGTTTACAGTGATCTGAATACTCGGGAGGAATGTGTTCAGCACTTGGAAGGGAAATTATACCACTCCAAAGGCTGCTACCTTCTCACAATCTGGCCAGAAGCATGTCTGAAGGAGTGGTTCCTTGGACATCCTATTCGTGAAATCAGCCGGAGCTTTGTTTCGTTCAGTGTTGATTGCAGACTCATGAGCACATGACACAGGTTCAGGCATAAAATTGCTCTACAATATTACCCCTGCCTTTTCTGTCCTCAGCTCCTTTGTATGCTATTTAGACACGATGCTGTTTATACAAACAGATCACCTTGCTTGTATCTGCTTCCCATATACATTTGCTTGTGCGTTGCTTTTCCCGAGGGTGCCCTTTTCAGTTGGCACAGACAGCAACCCTACCCAGCTGAGTCCTAACAATTTTCTCCTGCCTTCAAATAAACCTTCTTTAACAAAACCCTCAAACTCCCTCCTTCCTTGAAGATGGCACAGAACTGATGACCCCACAGTCTGTCTCCCATTTCTGATATTGTTTCTGTTTGCACCCCTGGAACCACCGTAGTTCTAGGAACTAGCCCCCCCCACACACACCTGCATTAAATCTAGCCCCCCTTCATAAATCTAGCCTCCCCATCCAATCTGCTCTCAACACTGCAACCCAAGTGATCTTTTAAAATGAAAAAAGCTCAACATTTTATAACTTCCCATAAAACTGTTCAAGTACTTCTTATCATGCTTGTTATTGAGATTGAATCTCATAACATGACATTTAAGTCCCTGCAAGTTCAGGTCCCAGCCTGCCTCTCCAGCCTTGTCTCACACCACTCTCTGTATGTTAGTCCCTTAAATGTTCACAATTGCCTTCAGCCTCAGGGTCTTTGCACATTTTTTTTTCCCACTGTCTGAAAACGTCTCTCCACCTGCTTAGTTCCTCCTGCCCAAACTCCATTACCCTTCAGTAATGGACCTCCACTTTTCTTATCCTAGTCTCTATTAGATTCCTTACTACTCATTCTCCTCAAATTCTGCTCTATTTCTTGATCGCATTTGTAGCTGTACTCATCCAGTTAATGTTGGATTATCCCACTCAGTTGTAAGCTCCCCAGGGATAGACAGCATATTTGTTTGTTTTGCACATTATTTTAGAACCTCGGACAGTACCCAAAACAGAGTTGTCCCCAAAAGGCACAGGGAAATGATTCCAGTAGCTAGACTTAAATTTCCTCAAGGACATGGACCACAGCTCTCTCATTTCCTAACCTATTGTGAAGCCTGACGGAGGTTCTGAGTCAGTAGACATACAAAAATTTAAGTCTGTGAAATGAATGGAACGGAGGGAGGGCAGGTGGGTAGACCCAGATGCCCCATGAAGACATACCTTGGTAATAACTGGGCAAGAAGTCTGAGGCTGCCTCCTCTTCAATGATTGACTTCACTCCTCAAGGAGTGTCCCATCCCCAAAGATAAGAACTCCTGTCAAACTCACATTCCCCACCCCCTCCAACACCAAAATGAAACAAGCTTTCTTCCAGAGCCCAGGAAGAAGGGAAAATATAAATTGAGCTGAGATTCAGAATACTCAGGGGGGAGGTGGCAATGAAATACCAATAAACCATATTAATATGCTGAAATCAGGAAGAGTAGGTTGAACTCCAACCCAGATTTAATAACTATATGTGAGCAAGTGCAAGGAGAAGGCAAGACTGGGTTTCAGTCAGAATTAAAATGAGATCTGTAATGAAACTGCTAATATAATTATAAACTGTGAAAACTTTTTTCTCTTCTCCCCCTTTTTCTGCTTAATGGGCAACTTGCTCAGCAATGGCCTGGAGCGGATGCTGGGAGCTGTGGATACCCCCTAGAGTGGAATCCATTTTTTTTTCCCTCAAACCTATTCATTAGGAAAGTCTAAATCCACAAAACCATGGAAGGGAAAAATGCTTCAAGCCATTTTTTCCTTAAATAGTAACTGATCCCCAGGTTAAAAGTGATAAGGGGCTTGAGGGAAAACAAAGCCTGGAAACCATTCTAAGTAGCGGAACAATCAAGCTTTTAAAGATAACACAACAGCCAGTTTGGTTGGGATTTATAATGACACTCTGTGCTAAGATGTTAGCTTGGCTTCCGACCAGGATGAATTGTTACTAATTTCCCTTCTTAACAAAAGGGATAACTGAGTTTGACGTCCAAAATTGGAGACTAATTTCTGTGTTTTGATAGCAGATTGAGTCCAAAAATATGTTCCTAGGAACGGGGGGCAGAGGATGGTTGCAAGGGGTAGGGAAATTTAATTTCCTCTCGTTAATAATTGCATTCCGCTGCTGTGAGCAGACCGCCAGTTTGACATTTAGATTGGGAGGAGAGAATGATGGGTGGGAGTCTTGATGAGATGGAACTTGAGATTATCGAACTAGCTATTCCATCATTAGAAGCTTGGTGTTTACAAAAGTGGAACAGGGCTGACGCGAGGGTGCAGGGCTGGGAGAGAAGGTGACATGGTTTAGAGGTTGGCTACATTGATTTGCGACTCTGGAGATCCTTTCCCAGATCCAGCCTTGTGACTCTGAGTACATTAACTTCCTTCACTGAGCCCCACTTTCCTCATCCCAAATACCTGCTGCCTCAGAGGAGTATTGGTGATCACTGTGGAAACCCTTGGCCAACAATGAGAACAACCCTGATTAGGAGAACATTGTGTGTTCCCCTTTATGTGTGGCCATGACTTTACTATTTGTAGAGACAGTAACAAGATTGGAAAGAGATCTTTGTGAACATGGCTCGGAAAGCAGGAGGTACAGTTTCAGGGCAGCTCAGTTAATGATAATGCAACTCCCTTATTCACACGTCATGCCTGTTTTCATTCCTTCTTCCTGTGTTCAGCAAATATTGCAGACTGCCTTCTCTGAGGCATGCTCAGGTGCTGGGAATTCAGGATCCAAGCTGACCTTCCCTAGCTTGGTGGGATGAGACCAACCAAGCAGATAAATAGGGAAGGAAGTGTGGTGGGCACCTAATGGCTTTGCCCTGAGTGCTATGGGGAAGTGGAAGGGCAAACCACTCCCCGAGCTGGGGATGGGGAGGGGTACAGAGGAGAGGGTGTCATGAGGAGGTGTTATCGGAGCAAGGTCTCTGAGTTACTGCTGTTTACTAGAGGTGGTGAGGGGCGCCCGGTCTTCCCAGGGAAGTCATGACCACTTTCCACTGCATTCTTACATTCCTCTGCACCTTTCAGTTCAAACCCCTCACCATTGCCATAATAACAACACTGATAACTGGCAACACTTACAGAACATTGATTGCTAAGTGCCAGGCCCTTTGCTCCATGTCTTGCAAAGGATTGCCTTCTTTAATTCTCTAACTCCATGAGAGTTAACACTTAAGGGAAACTGCACCTACGGCATTTATGTTTCCACCTTCGTGTTTACACAGGTTGAGCAGAATTATTTCAGGTGAGCAGCCACAGAACCTGGCAGACAGACTTGGGTGACAGATAGCAGGGTCTGGCTTTGCCACTCACCATGACTTTGGCCAGATCTCTACTTCTCCAGGCTTTGATTTTTTCTTATAAAATATGAGAAAGGAGCAGGAGAGAACATGAAATTGCTCCCTGCCTTAACATTGTAAAAGTAGAATGAGAAATACTGGGGCTCAGTATTCCCCCTTACTCAGGCCATTAGGCACTTGACCTTTGGAGTCTCTGTGTGGCCATCCCAGAGCACCCCTCCCCCACCCCTCTTCTTTCCTCTTTGGTCCATCTCTGCCAAGGAAGCCCCTGAGCAAGGACCTTGGGAGCAGAAGCAGCTGAGCAAACCTTTCACAGCCCACAAGTTGCCATTTGAAGAAAGCTTAGAAGGATCACAGCCAAATTTCTGCAGGCATTGGGGCTCCCAAAGCTGCAGGGGGATCAGGAAGCTTCTTGTCCCTGGGTCCCAGCCTCAGTTGCCCAGGGACCTGGACTATCTCAAATGCCAGCAACAGTAGGGGAGGGGGAGCATGCATCCAATTCAGAGGGGAAATGATGGAGTTGAGGAATAATTAAATAGCACACCTCCCTCTAGCTTCCCAGCTTTCCTGCTCTCAGGCCCTGGTGCCCAGCAGAAACTGCTGTTTAGTTTTCCTCACCCACTGCCCCTCTGCAGTATCTAAGCTAAATATCTATTCAGCTGCTCAAAATTGGGCTTGGGGGACAGCTGTTGTCAGCTTTCTGAACTTTCTGCTGAAGGTCTGGGCTTCTTATCCTTGGCTGCCATCATCTCTAGAAGCTGAATCTTCTGGGTATTCCTTTGGCTGCTTGTCCCTGATGTCCATTTGTGCTGTATCAGTAAGTCTGGACACTTCAGACTTTCAGCTGACTCTGGCTGTGCATATGGACCAGGACTCACACTCCAGCTCGAACTCACCATGGGCAGAGAGTGAGGTGAGGCAAAGAACACGAGGTTTAGAATCAGAAAACCTCAGGGGCCTCCCTGGTGGCACAGCGGTTGAGCACTCGGTTGTGAAGCTACCCGCAGCCTCTGCAGCGCCGGTTCAATCCCTGGCCACAGGCGAGGGTCCCACATGGCACACAGACCTCTCCTGCCACCCGCCGCTCCCCTCAGCAGTGTACTTCAGTCCTTCTGCCTGTTCTGCTCCCCTCTCTGGCTCTGATGAATTCTCTCACCCTCCCGTGCTTCTGACTGTACCCAGTGCTTGCATAAATAAATAAATAAATCTTTAAAAAAAAATCTTTAAAAAAAATCAGAAAACCTCAGGTTCTCATCTGCAGTCCTCAGCTTCCTAACTGTATAACTTAGAAATCACCGCATTTCTCTGAACCATCAATTTCACCAAAAAATTAAAAAAAAAAATTCCAGAACAGATGCTCAGTAAAGCTAATCATGGCTTCCAAAGGATGGTCGTGTTACGTAAAAGGACTACTATAAAGTGAAGGACTTGCATAGAGTATGCATCACAATTGGGACCACGCAGTATACAGACAAGGGTCAGCAAGGGGGCCAGGGAAGTCTGCAGGGTTTTCCAATGGACAGATTTGGTTGAAGTTGCTGGGAGCAAGAAGTTGCTTGGAACTTGTCGCACTGGAAGAAGCTGATGGGCAGAGATTGGGAGTGAGAGTCAGTGTCGGTGCTCTGTTGGGGATGGTGGGAGAGAGTGGGGACAAGAGGGTGATCTTCCAGACAAAGGAGACAATACTCTGAGCGAAGGTGTGGCAGCAGCAGTGTCCAGTGCTCTGGGGTTCACTGGGCCATGAATGAACTCAGGCGGGAAAAATAGCCCTCACTGTGTTCAGAGGTGGAGGTGGTGGGGAACCATGGACAAGGGAGTGTAGGGGGCTCAGGAGCTTTTGCAAAAACAATGTAGGATGGTCATGAATAGCTCAGGCTGCAGACTCAGCACTCCTGGGTTCAAATGCTGGTGCTGTGAATCAGTAGCTATTCTGTGTTATCAGCGGCACCTAATGGCTTGTTTCTGAATCTGTGACGTTGGCATAAATAATAATACAATCTCCATCTCAGAAGCACTAGATGAGATATCTGTTGGGTATTTAGTAGAGTATTTGGCAAACAGGAAGCACTTGGCAATGTGACCTCTTACTGGCCTCTGAACACCTCTCCTCCTTCATCTTAGTTTGGTTTCCCCATGAAACGGTCTTGATTTTTTTCTTTTTTTACACTCATCACATTTGCAGTTGCCTAGTCGACATCTAATTTGGTTGAGTCTGGATGCAGGACCACACTCCCTGGCTTCACCCTGGGTCTCTGATACTTCCTACCTGTGCAGCTTGGGTCAGTCATTGCATCTCTAGCTGTTCCTTGCTCATCTGGGTAATGGGATGATAATGTAACTCCCTCAAAAATCAGTCGAGTGACACTAGGCAAAGCACCTCACTAGCCTGTGGCTACCAGTAACCCCCTTGAGGGCAGAGAATGCCCTTGTCTTGTTCCTGTGACATCTCCAGACCATAGTCAGCATTCAAGGAAGATTTGTGGACCAACTAACCACAGTGCAGATGGTGATAGTACTGAAGGCAAGGAACCTAATGGGGGCTGCTACATTTAATCTACATGATGGGGTAGGAGCAAGGACATTCAAAGTGAAGGATGTTCAGATAGAGCAGGAGTCAAGGAAATTAGCAAGCAGTTACAGGGAGGGGCCAGGGACAGGCGGTTCCAAAGGCCCCTGGCATCTGCCTCCTGGGATCCCTGAGATTGATGAACCAGACAACAAAGTAAATGTTTTTTGCCAGGTTGTTAAGGGCATGAATACCAAAACCATGAGCAAATCCTAGCTCTTCTTCCCATGATGCATCTTCATCATCTGAAAAATGAGGATGTTGATTCACCAGGATCAGAGTGTGAATGGGATTAGATGGTGTTGAAGCGTAGGAGCCTGGCACTGGGTAAACCCTGCCAACCGTGGACTGGCGGTGATTACATTCCACTCAGGCACCAGCTTCCCTGTGTGAGATCAAGAATCCGGTGCCCCCCTCTTGGCTACATCCATAGGAAAAAAAAGGTGAAAGATGCAAGCAACTTTGAAGAACACAAAGTATTAGGACCTTTACACATCCCACCTGGATGAAAATTATTAGTACGAGATGTCACTGTGCTCTGTGAGCAAAATTAATTCACTGGATCTCTGAGGACTGCTCTCCTGAAGGTTTGAACTGTTCCAGCAACATCTCAGGTGATGTCTCACTGCAGGATCGGGGTCAGGGTAAAGGATGGAGAAAGGGATGGGGCCCGTTGCTCACACCGGCACTGACATGACCTGTGAGTGTAAAGGTTCCTGGTGGCCCTTCCCCCACAGACTCACCTGCAGACTCTGCATGCCAAGCAAGAGACCCGCCTGGAGGCTGAGGCCCTAAGGGAGGCCCAGGAGCCCGTGACTGGGACTGTGTCACGTTTGAAATATGGTATCAATTAAATGTGGTAGCCTCTGCCACCTTGAGAATACTGGGTCCAGGGTAGGGGGCACTCGATGGGAATGCAGCAAGCAGCTGGCTTGGCAATTTTCCAAATTTTAGGTTAGAGCCAGAAAATATCTTCAGCCTTATTGTTCTTTGCCCGACCCCATGTCATTGGCACTAATAGCCAAACAAAACATATTTTTCCTGTATACCAGGCCGTTTTTTTCTTTATTCACATCTCTTTTGCCTGAATCCTGTCTTGCCTCCATCCCACCCAGCTGCTGCCGTCTGGTGCTTCAGCACAGTCACATGTGTCCACGAAGGCACTGCAGAGGAGACAGGCCCCCACTCTGCAGCCACTGCTGCCCATTCTGTCTTTCCCGCAACCCTGTGATGTGCTGTTATATTTGCCTGTCTGGTTACCCCAGTTTGAACCTGCATTGCTGCCAGCCAGGGACTCTTTCTGCCACTTTCAGAGCCTCCAAAACATGTCACAGAATTCTGGATAGAGTAGAACTGCAGTCTCTGTAGATCTATTCCCCATTTAAGATAGTTTAAAAAACCCATATATATATATATATATATATATATATATATATATGTATGTATATATATATGATGGTTACTTTGGTCATGATACCTTTGCAATTTTTACTGTGAAATCCAAATCAAGCCACATGATCAGGTAGGGAGATGGACACTTTCAAACTAAGTGTGATCGCAGGGAACATGAGCTGTCTTGTTCCCAAACTACATCAGGGAGAGAAAGGAAGATAGAGGACGTCACTGATGATGGTCTCAAAAGGTCCTTGGAGAAAGTCGAGGTGGAGTTGAGCATTTCAACAAGGGACAGTTTGGATAGATTCATTGTCCACTTGAAGGCATTTCTTTGGGAACGGGATGAAACTGGTTGGTGCAGAAGGAAAGGTCTCAGCTTCTTCCCTCCCCGATGGCCCTGCTGTACCAGCCCTCAGCAGCACACAGCCCCGCGTCTCCCCATTGTCAGCTCCCCAGAAGATCTGTCTACACCACAAGCACATATGGGTGGCATATTGGGTGTTCCAAACACAGTGTAAGGACAGCAAGTTGGCTTTTGGGCTCTTATCACTTTTTCAGTCTCTAACCTTCTATCCTCTGGGTTCAAGAGTGCTTAAAATCCTGAACAACGTTACGTTAGATAATTTTAAATATAAAACTATCAGCTAAGTCATCAGGTGATCCTGATGTGCTAGGCAGGGTATTCATTCTGCCTAATGATTTACCCACAGTGTCTTATGTACTATTTTACCGAACCAATATTTATGTCTTCTAAAGCAGTTAAGATGCTGTCCTGCAAAAGACAGGCCTACCTCCTGCCTTCATAATGCTTTCTTCCTCAGCTGGAGACAGACAGGGAAGCAAATTAGCACAATAATGAAATCCACCACCTTGGCAATCAAATAAGTGAGAGCTGCTGTGAAAATAGTTAAAATGGTATAAAGTAATTAAAACAAGGAAGAGAACAGGGGAGTCCTGCTTATATTATGGTGGTCAGGGAAGACGTCCCTGATGAGGGAGCATTTAAACTGAGGTTGAAAGTTACAAAGGAGAACAGTGTGTTCCAGGCACAGGGAACAGCAAATTCAAAGTCACTTGATTGACAGACGAGTCAGAACAGGGTCTGCACACTTGGGGCGCTGAGTACAGTCATCTGGAGGTGAGCAGGAGCCTCTCTTGTCCCCTTTCCATGAACACAGAACCTGATGCCCAGCGCAGGAGGCTCTGCTGCACCCTCCTTTCTAAGGAGCATTTGCTCTCTGACTCAGCTTGGTGAATTCATGTGAAGCTGGCCCACGCCCTTTCGCACTAACATGGGAAGCTTCGGTACCCAGTTCTGGCCCCTTTGCCCCGTGTCTCGCCTCTCTCCTTGCCTGCAGCTTACCTCCTCTATCATCCTGTCCTGTGAAAGAGTTGTGGCTCCTTTCCCTCTGCCTGTCTCCTTGGCACTGCCCTGAGAACCAGGGACAGATTGTCCAGGCTCAGTCCTGCCATCTCAGACACAGCCCCCTCTGTTCTGCCAGCGATGGCATCCCTAAACCACCTCATTTAATCATCCCACCACCCAATCCCTAACTTCCATCTGACATGTCACTATTCCAGATCCTTAACTTGAAGAAGGTCAGAATTCTACTGAACTACTATTTGAAATTTCAAAGGTACATAAATGGGTAATGTAGAATTTCCGGCAGTGGAAGAGGTTTTTTTTTTTTTTTTTTTTTTTTTTTTTTTTAGGAATTTGCTCCTCCTCCTACTTGTCTAAATCTGGTTTTCAAAATTAGCGTCCTCCTCTATAGCCATGGATGATGCTCCTTGGGGAAGCTCAGGGCACTTTCTCATAATGGAAATGAGAAAGTCAAAAGGAAACACACCAGCAAATAATGTTCCTTTTTGCCCTGGGATACTGCTAGTGATTATTTCTCAGAAGTGATCTTTAATTGTTTCATCTAAAGAGAATGCATCTTCTTTCCTCCGACTGTCTCTTCATAGAGGCTTGTGAATTGGATCCAGCTATTAGTAGCACTTACTAATTTCCTCTGAGTCTTGCTGGCTGAAGCACTGGGCTTGGAACAACTTTTAATTTTGTTTTTAATTAAATTTCAGTTGTTTCAAATCACTCACTTTTAATGTAATTTCTTTGCAGCCCTGAGAAGCAACAGGAGCTGTGTTCTTGCACATACATAGGCTGATGTGTCTCCACTGCGTGGCTGAATACTGGCTCCTGGCTGAGGGCCAGAGGAAGAGCAGGCAATTAGGAAAATAGAAATGAGTCACAGAATGAGCTTTTGTTTACACTACTATATCCAAAGCTAATATGTTTTTAAAGCAGGAATCTTGGTTATTGTGTTTGCTTTTGCCAAACTGTATTTGAACAAGACCTCATTCCTTTGAATCTCACGGTGGGATCATCGAATTGATGTAGGTAGGACCAGGATAAGAAAAACTAACACTTATTAAGCATGTATCATGTGCCAAGTACTGTTTTAGGCGCTTTGCATATTGATATTAGAAGTGAATCTCTGGAGACCATGGAGATTTAATTTACATGCATTACTTCCCGCATTCCTGAGACTGTCATCCGGGGTCTTGAAGGGGCAGGACTGAGGCCCATGGAGCTGGGTCATTGTCCCTGGGTTAGCTGTGGCAGGGCCAGAATGTAAATACTGGTGACCTCACTCCACCCCTGCTTTTAAACACCACTCTGGACAAAACCAAACTGAACACAGGGGCCTCATTGCCTAAATTGACCAATCAAAAAATTTGGAAAACTGACCAGTCCTTTGCCAAAGGGTAACTATTAGTTTAAGTCCGGCCTTGCTATGTATGGCCCCTGTGAAGCTCCATTGCTGTTGTGTCAACTGTGAGGCTGCACCATGGAGTGTTTCAGATCCACAGAGTCACAGTTGGGGTGTTCAGCTGTGCTTTTACAGTTACGCAGCATCCCGGAAAGGAGCCTCAGTCCTGATAAAGCAAAGGCATAAATATACGCAGAGTCCTACAGACACCCCCATTTAGCTAGTTCCCCCAGCAGGCAGAACCCAATCTATTTCTGTATCAGTAACTTCACAGCTCTTGTTCCCTCTACAAGGAACATGATTTCACTGATAGCATCACTCTCCATTCTCCACCCCCTACTTGTACACACACACATGCATACACTTAGGCATGCACTTATACACAATTGTACACATGTGTACACAATGAACACTTTTGCACAAGCACACGTGTGCACATATACACATTTATACACAGGTTATGCACATGTGCACACATACATATGCACACACAGTTCAACACATGTGCACAAGTGTACACGGTGAACATGTGTACATATTTGTATACACACACCCACACTTGTGAGCATGCACATGCATACACACCTGTACATACATGCCCCCACACATACCCTGTTGAGTGCCCGCAGCAGCTTGCTTTCCCCCAGCCCTCCTTACTTGTACTGCTGTAAGTGTTGGTGCATTTACTGTTTGATGCTTGTCCCCTCCCCAACATTACATACTTGACATCAAGTGCTATAGCCCTGGGCCTTCTTTATTCCTCACTGAATACCCAGCTCTTCTAAGGCGGCCTGGAATAGGTATGGTTCTCCACTGTACAAACAAATCCATTCAGACTTCACACAATAACCGGCCCGCCGAGAAGAACAGTGAGTACAGATGAGCACAAAGCTGGAGTCAGGACATCTGGACTCTGGTCCCAGGTTTGCAATGAAATAATGTGTGTAATTCAGGCAAGAAACTTCTTTACCACCTTCAGCATCTTCATGTGTGACATGGGGGTCATCACCACTCTGAGGAGCACATTTGCTTATGCACAAAGCGAGCATGATTGGATACCCACCTTTCTCAAAAATATTTTGTGTTCATTAACTCGCATCTTCCTGACAATAACCCTAGAGGCAGCTACTGTTATTTACCTCATTTTTTTCCAAGTTGGGAAACTAAATCCACAGAGGGTAGTGTTTGGCAACATCTGCACAGCTACTGAACAGATCTGACTCCAGGTCCCTAGTACCTCTGGCTGTGCAGACCGGCCAGGGCACTGGGCATGCGGATAATGCCGTGTCTTCGATGCTAATCATTGGTCGCCCATCATGGGGTCCACGTGGGAATCAGGGTGGTATCTGAGGCACACTGAAGAGGGCAGAGAGTTCTGTGTGGTCCCCCCTCTTTTGTTCCATTTAATAGCTTCTAAGGCTGTGGTCTCCAGCTTGTCCCAAACTACGTTTCTCCCCTCATGCATTCATTTGGGATATTTACTGGCTGGCTCCTGAGTGCCAGATGCTGTGCTGAGAGAGAGAATCTGTAGATGAGTCACACAGGGCTTCTCCCCCTCCCCCTGCAAGCCCACTCTCCTCTCAGGAAGATAAGAGGTCAGCTTGTGCCGAACCTCACCATGTGGTGGACACCCAGTGACCATGGCTGAGTCAGGCGCATCACTCTGATGAAAGGACAGAGAGCACATGCCATCCGGGCCAGGAGAAGGACAGGCTCTTCCAGGTGAGAAGGCCAGGGAAGGAGGAGGAGCCTGTGGAGGAGCCAGAAGGACAGGTATAAGGTGGGGAGGACTCACCTGGATGGGGGAACAGCCTTGGCAGCAGGCAAGGATTTGGGCTAGAAGGGAGTCTCTGGAGGAAGGACAGCTACCACTTAGTCAACAGCTTCTTGATGCTACCCAGTGTCTCTCCTCTTTATGCATTCGCACGACTGTGTTATTCACATCATTTGTGTTTTTATCATTGTGTTTATGTAAATGTGACTAATGATGTCCATGCAAATGCATAGGCTGATGTTTTATGACTACATGAATAATAACAGGTGAAGGGTTGTTGGGGCTTTGGTGAATGATTCCCTCACTGCTATTTAGGGTGGGGCAGGAGACGGGAAGAGTATATTCCTCAGGCACTAGAGACAAAAACAAAGAAATACTTTTTGAACACCTACTATGTGCTTGACTCAATACCATGACTTCAACATCGTCTCCTTTATCCCTCCCAAACTTTGTGAAGCAGTTGCATTCTATCAGAAGTAGTAATAACGGTGGCGGCAGCAGCAGTATTCTTATTACAAAAGTACACAGAAGGTGCACTGAACATGCCCCTCTTTCATATTCCAGTTCTGTTCTGCAGGGTTGATGACTTTTTGGGTGTGTCACCTGAGAGAATGTTTGCTACACAAACACATACACTGAATTGCTGTTTATTTGTTTCAAACCTGACGTAAGGTCCTACATTTTCCTGGGTAACATGCTTTCCTGGTCAACCACATCCATCTCAATGCACCTTTACAGGAGCATATGGCAGATACTGTCATTCCACTTTATAAAAGGGGAGCCTCAGCAGTCACAAAGTCAGGTAGAGCACATAAAATCTATCAGTTGGTAAGTGGCAGGGAAAGTGCCCCACCAGGCCTGTCTGGCTGCAGAACCCGGCTGCTGAGCCCAGCTGCCTTAGGCTGTACCTCACCAGCTCCTTATGGGAGCAGAACGGAGGTGCACCCCCTCCCCGTGTTATGTACTGCAGATGTGGGCCTTGACCTTCCTGCATCCCAGGTGAACCTCATGGCTTCACAGGACCCTCAAATAAAAGGCTTCTCTCTCCTCACCTTTCCCAGAACTCTTAGCAGAGTTTGCCTGGCAAGGGACTGGTTGCTGAGAACCTTGCGGGATGGCACAGCTTTCCAGCCCCTTTCCAAGGCTGCTCCAGGTACCAGCACTGTAGAGGGAGGCAGCTGTTCCTGTCTGTGCCAGCCATGAAATCCATTCCATCAACGTGACTGTCGAAACCTCCAGTTTTTGGAAGCTTTGCCCCATGCAGTCCTTTGTCGCATCATAAAACAATTAGATTTCAGGCTTAGTATTCATTTAATTGTTGTCCAGTTTGCAGAAAGTATCTCTGGATATGTCCTGAGGCTGCATTACATGTCTTTGGAGATATTAAGTATTGGATTACGATATTCTGTTGCTTTCCCCATGTACTCATTCATTTTCCCCGCCCCCCCCTTCTCTCTCTCTCTCTCTCTCTCTCTCTCTCTCTCCATGTTCTGATCTGTGTTTCATCCACCACCATGAGAAACTCAGTGCTACCGAAATAATTAGAAATGAATATTGACAGAAGCAAAAGTACAACCCCCACCCTAAACCACACACACTCAAAAAAGAAAAATACTCCCAGGATAGAAATGGGAGTAAGGGGAGGCAGCCTGGTGTTACAGACTGAGCTCTGGTCTCAAGCCAGGCAGAGTAAGTTCTAATTTTGAATCATCTTCAATTAACTCTGAAATTTAGAATGTCTGCCTTTAACCCCTTCAGCCTCAGTGTCCTTATTTATAAATTGGGAATAAAAGTAACGCCTCCCCCAGAGGGTTATTTCTAGGATTGACTGATTAACTGGATAGAAGCAGCAGTAGTAAAAATCCCCATTTGATAAAGACACCCAACACAGTCACATTCAGTTTTCACACAGAGGCTGCAAGGTATTATTCACCCTCTCTTAGACAAGGAAGCTGAAGCAGAAACAGTAAGTTCTCCCTGAGATCTTTCATATAATAAGTGGCGAGGGTGCCTTTTGAATCCAGGTTTGCCATCTCCAAGATCTCTTTTCCCCACTGAATTTATTTCTAGGCAAAAGAGAAGTGAAAGCAAGAGATCTAGAGAGAAAGAACACACAGATGCGTGCACACACTCACACTTTCAGAGTGAGAGACAAAAGCAGGCAGGTGCCCGGACCTAATTTGGTCATCTGGCATGGAACCCAAAGTGCAGTAATGAGACAGACCCAGGAAGAATTGCTAATATGGTTATTCTTAGTGTTCCCAGTTGTGAGCCCTCCTTTCCAAACATTCCCTGATGTTTGTGCAGATCCCTTGGTAAAGGCACAAAGAAATGTCTCACAGGAAGGGGTGGCCCCTGAGGATAGGGAACAGGGCAGGGAAACTAGTTAAACCGGTGGAGCTGGAAAGTCATAGGTGCATTCATTCATTCATTCATTCATTCATTCAATCAGCTAGTCATCTTAGTGGCACATTTTGTTTTTATTAAAACTTTATGAAACTGATATAGGCATAACATCATTTTGTTTTACTTTGCTTTATTCCATTTGCTGATATTGCATTTTTTATACATTGAAGGTTTGTAGTAACCCTGCATGCAGAAAGTCTATCAGGCCCATTTTTCTAACAGTTCAGATTCCCACAGTAAGCTTTTGTTAGAAATTAAGTATTTATGATTTTGGTATGTACATTTTTTAAGTCATAATGCTACCGTCCATTTAATAGACTACAGTAGAGTATAAACATAACTTTTATATACACCAGAAAACCAAAGCGTTTGTGGCTTTATCATGATCCTTTCTGGCTATACTTCCTGATTGCGGTGGTCTAGAAATGAACCCAAGATATCTCTAAGGTGTGCCTTTATGTGCCTGCCTTCTTCTTGGGCCACTACAATGCTTCCTCCTTCCTGACATACACATTAAAGAAGTTTCTTCCATGCTCAACTCACTCCAGAAAATTGTGCAATTCCAAGGGGAGGCTGCTGGAAGAAGCTGTGAATCAGGCTAGCATAATGAGCATACTTGGATAGGTGAGGACAGGGTGATTTTTTTTTTTTTAAGGAGCTATTGTCTGCTGGTGGCTCAGGCAGGACTGTCATGCTACATTATACCAGAAGGCACCATCCACATAGGATGCATATTCATGGAATCATCTGTGCTTATGCATATATATATATATGTGTATATATATATATATATATATGTGTGTGTGTGTGTGTGTGTGTGTGTGTTTGCATGTAAACGGAGACCCACACACTTACCCAACTGTGTATACGTAAGTGAAATATGCAGTCACATATACAGTCTATAGGGACAGGCATACAATTATATTTTGAAAGCATTGTAAATTTTATAACTTCAGTCCCCTGGAATAGTCCAACACTGATGTGTTAGCCAGGCATGATCCTGTGTTATGCAAGCCAAAGCACTTTGTTTAATGGGTTTAGACCATCTATAGCATAAATAGTATTTTCAGTGTATGGTGGAGGAAATGGAGACTTACCAAGATGAAGTGATTTGTTCCAGGGTCACAATGGGCTGGGATTTATGCCACACCTCTGTGATTCCAGAGTCCAGCCCTTTGGCTACCGCCTAAGCTCACGTCTGACTTGGGTAGCTGCCAGAGATATTTCAGTACTTTTGTCAAATAAGAGCTAAAAGGACCTTTTGAGTTTTAGGAGCAACTGTCCACTATGTTGATATAGCACTGATGACCTCAGATCAAAAGGAAATCTAAGATTGAGATTGGGTTTGATGCATGAATTCCCAATGAAGGAATGAAGACAGTTTAGGGGAAAGAAAGACATTCTTAAATTAAAATAAATAACTGCTTTCAATCTTTAAACGTAATTCTTCTTTTAAAATTTAAATAACTTCAAGGAAAATGAGAAGCTTTTCATGACTTTGTTCTTCCCCCCCTGTGTCTAGCTTGGTACTTACTTGTTATATCCCTGGGGAGAAAAATAATTTTTGAAATTTCAACACTTCAAACCTCTTTTGTCCAAACTCACACAACCCTACCCCAACTTTGAAGGGAGACCAGGGGCACCTAAAGGCATGTGGTAATCTGATTTAGCCAAGCTTTGATCACAAGTAGAGGTGGGGGATACAGAAAACACTAGACTAACACAACAATTGCCTGGAACATTTGGAGCTGGTGCTTCATGGAAACTATTTTAGGAGAGGAATTGAGGCTTTGATACAACTTTATTTGGAAATATCTTTCTCTAACATACAACATACTAAATACCAGTGGCTTGTCCATCTCCTTGCTTCTTAGGCTGGGCTGGGCTGTCTGCTAATGAGTTGTCCATGTTCTTTTTTTTTAAAGATATTAATTTAGTGATACATAAACTGGGGTATAAGCCACAGGTGTGGGGGGTAAGAGGATTCACCAGAGACAGAGTGGGGAACAGAACAGGCAGATCTACTGAAATACACTGTTGAGGGGAGAGCGTGCAAGACAGGAGAGGTCCGCTGCACCATGTGGGTCAGCTTCCTGGCCAGGTATGGAACTCATGCTACAGTGGCTGGTGATAGCTTGATAGCACTGAGACTTAACCCTTGCACCACCAGGGAGAGCCTAAGTTCTCCATGTTTCTGCATGACACAGACTTCTCAAGATTTTTAATGTTTCACACTCCCATTCAGGTAGCACTGGTCTCTCCACGGTTGTAGTACCTCTGTGGGGTATGTTCTTCATTGTCTGTGAAACACTAGGACAACCTTGAGCTTGGATTCTGGTCACCCCAACACTGTCCAGCTCTGTTGTCTTAGCAATCCAGTTCACCTCACAGACCCTCACTTCCCTGCTAGGGGAGAAGGCTGGGGATCACAAAGTCTACATTCTAGTTGCAAATATTCCACTAATCCTAGCCGGGTATTGGTAACTTCCTTCTCCTTTAACTCTCAGTTTCTTGGGGCCTCCCTGATGGTGCAAGGGGGTAACCATCAGCAATATGAAGCAATCCACAGCTACTGCAGCAAGAGTTTGATCCCCAGCCTGGGAGCTCACCCACATGGCGCAGCAGACCTCTCCTGTCTCACCCGCTGCTCCCCTCAGCAGTGTAATTCACTCAGTCTGCCTGTTCTGTTCCCTGCTCTGTCACTGGTGAATCCTCTTACCCCCTGTACCTTTGGCCTATACCCAGTTCTTATATACATAAATAAATGAATCTTTAAAATAGCTCTGTTTCTTTATCTCTAAAAGAGAAGGATCTGTCTAGAGCATCCATTTTCAATGAAGAGTATTTCAAAGAGATGAAGACTGATTCTGGAGGGTTAGGAGGCACCAAAAAAAAAAAAAAAAAAAAAACCTGAAAACTTATTCTCTTCTCTTTATAACAAAAGCATAAATACACACAAAAGATTTATGGTGTTAAAATTTCATGAGTGTGGTAAGGGGGCGGAGCAACATGGCGGCGAGGAGACGCTGCGAGTAAGATCTCCCATTAAAAAAAGTGAATAGGGAGGAAAAGCGGCAGGTCCCAGTGAGAACTGGGACACGGAAGATAAACGGGTGACTCCAGCAAACTGCCCAAAGAAGAAAGTTGCCATAAAAGAGGACCAGAAGGGAGGGAAGCGCAGAACCCTGCTCCCCTCCCCCGCCCACAGAGGCGGCACTCTCCGACCGGCAGAGAGGAGGAAACAACAAACCAAAACGGCCAACAAGAAAAACGGACGCAGCAAGCGGGACTGTGAGTGGAAAGGAACTATTTCAGCCACCACACCCCGTGAACGGGAGCTGTGGAGAACCCTGCAGGATCCGCCGCGGCGGTGAGCGAACGGCTCCGGGCGCCATTAGAGAAGAACAAAGACCCTGGGAGACGCGCACCCAGCCCGGGCTGCCGGTAAGCTGGCGCGGGAAAGCGGCGCGCTCAGGGAGCTTGAAAAGCAAGTGCAGACCAGGATCGCGGCTGCCCAGGTCCCCGCGCCTGCGACCTAGGCTTGGGAGACGACCTAGGCTTGCGGGGAGGCTCGGAGGTCCTCACTGAGGTGAAGGTCCCTCCCTAAGTAAGCAGGAACCAGGCGCCCAGGCACGGGAGCGGTGCAAAAGGCGCCCTTCCCGCGCCACTGAACTGGGCTACAGCCCGCGTCCTGGAACTGAGGGCTTTGGAACTGAGACCCGGGGCACGAAATTAGGGGCGTGGGTTCCCCACGACAGTGGGGCACAAGGCAGACACAGCACCCCAAAGCCATTGAGGTGTACCCTACCATCCCCGCTTTGCTCCCTGTCCCACGGCGTGGAAAATCAGCTCCCCAAGGGCTCTAGGAGAGATCTTTGGCGCCACCTAGCGACTTGTAGACAGCACAGGCTCCTGAAGGAACTAGTGGCCAGCTGGGGAGTTAGCCCACACCCGGCCCCTTCCGAACAAGTAGTCTGAGCCCACAGGGAGAGCGAGCACCCACAGCCAGGGCAGACCAGGCACTCAGAAGAGTGTGCCTGACACCAGACGCGCAGGGAGTGTGTCCCACATCACCATTTTAGAACAGGGACATTTCTTCAGTAAAGACTACCTGCAGAAGGCTTCCTCAGGAGCCAGAGGTGAGCGGGGGAAGTTCGCCCACGCCAGACCCCCTCTGGCCTGCAGTCCAAGCCCAGAGGGGGAGCAGGAACCCACCGCCGGGGCAGACCAGGCGCACAGGGGAGTGTGTCCCCACATCGACATTTTAGGACAGGGACCTTTCTCCAATAAAGACTGCTTGAAACTGACAGATGACTCCAGGAGGAACCAGAGGGGAAAAGAGAAGCCCACCCAAGATGCCGGCCAGTCCCAACAACACAGTGTCCCAACGCATACGGCAAATTAGAAAACAGACAGTAGGGAGGAGAAGAACCACACGCAACCTAGCAACTCTCCAGAGAAAAAGCACACCACAAAAAGAAAACCAGCCCCCAGATGGCAACGACAGTAACTTGGAAGAACTTCTGAGCCTTCCAGAAAGAGAATTTAAAATTGCCGTGATTAAAAAACTGACAGAAGTCATAAAGGAAAACAATGATAAGGGAAAAATAATCAACGATCAGAAGAATGAAATTGAGTCCCTAAAGAGGGAAGTAAAAGAAATGCAGGAGATCAAAGAATTAGTGGAAGAACTAAAGAATTCTGGGAAAAGCAATGAAAGCAGAATTGATGAAATGGAAGAACGAATAAGTACTCTTGAAGACACAGAAATAAAAAGAACCAAAACAGAAAAGGAAAGAGAAGTACGAAGGAAAAAGAATGAAGAAAGACTTCGGGAACTATCTGACTCCATGAGGAAAGGAAATATAAGAGTTATAGGAATACCAGAAGGAGAGGAGAGAGAAGTAGGAACAGAGAAAATATTCAAAGAGATAATTGAAGAGAACTTCCCAAATGTGAAGAAGGAGCTGAAAATTGATATACAAGAAGCAAGAAAAACACCAAACTTCCACGACAAAAGAAAAAATACAGCAAGACACATAATAGTAAAGCTCCCAAGAATACAGGACAAGGAAAAAATAATGAAGCTGGCAAGAGGGAAGAAACAGATAACATTCAAAGGAAAGCCAATCAGGCTAACATCAGACTTCTCCGAAGAAACACTACGGGCAAGGAGAGAGTGGAGGGACATAGTCAACAGACTCCAAGAAAACAGATGCCAACCAAGAATACTCTATCCCGCAAAGCTCTCCTTCCTCTTTGAAGAAAGAATATGGACCTTCCCAGACAAACAGAAACTCCGGAATTTCATTGCAACTAAACCCCCACTCCAAAAAATACTACAAGGAGTCCTAAAGCCAGAACCTCAGAGGGACGAATAACAATGAAAGAAGGCCAAAAAAAAAAAAAAGTTATTAAAAGAATAAATAAATAAAATCAAAGGAAAGACAAACACAATGGCAAATACAGATGTTAACATATCAATATTAACTCTAAATGTAAATGGACTAAACTCTTCAATAAAAAGACACAGAGTTGCAGCCTGGATTAAGAAACAAAACCCAACCTTTTGCTGTCTCCAGGAAACACATTTAGCTACAAAAGATAAAAATAGGCTCAAAGTCAAAGGATGGAAAACAATCCTACAAGCAAATGGGCCAAAAAAGAAAGCAGGAACAGCTATACTTATATCAGATAAAACAGATTTCAAACTCAAAAAGATAAAAAGAGACCCCAATGGTCACTACATTATGATCAAGGGGACAATACTTCAAGAAGAAATAACACTCATTAACATATACTCACCAAACGAAGGAGCACCAAAATATATCAGACAACTGTTGTCTTCTCTGAAAACAGACATCAGAGAAAACACATACGTAGTGGGAGACTTCAACACACCACTATCAACAATGGATAGATCAACAAGACAAAAAATAAGTAAAGAAACCAAAGCTCTAAATAAGGACCTAGAGCAATTGGGCTTAACAGACATCTATAGAACACTAAACCCCAAAAAAACGGAGTACACATTTTTCTCAAGCGCACACGGATCATTCTCCAGGATCGATCACATACTGGGGCACAAGACAAACATCAACAGATACACCAAGATTGAAATCATACCAACCATCTTTTCTGACCATGAAGGCATCAAACTAGAACTAAACCATAAAAAGAAGGCAAGGAAATTTCCTACCTCATGGAGATTAAAAACCACACTACTGGAAGACCACTGGACTAATGAGGAGATCAAAGAAGAAATTAAAAAATTTTTTGAATTGAACTACAAGGAGGACACCAATATCCTAAATGTATGGGATGCAGCAAAAGCAGTAATAAGAGGAAAATATATAGCAATAGAAGCTCACATCAAGAAACAAGAAAGAACTCAAAGAAACAACCTAATCTCGAAGCTCAAAGATCTAGAAAAAGAACAACAAAAAAACCCCAAAACCAGTAGAAGAAAAGAAATAATAAAAACCAAAGCAGAAATAAATGAAATTGAAACTATAAAAACAATCCAAAAGATCAATGAAACCAAGAGCTGGTTCTTTGAAAAAATCAATAAAATAGACAAACCCCTAGCTAGGCTCACAAAGGAAAAAAGGGAGAAAGCACAAATAAACAGGATCATCAATGAAAGAGGAGAAATCACAACGGACACAGCAGAAATCAAAAGAATAATCAGTAACTACTATGAACAGTTATATGGAAATAAGTTTAATAATCTAGAGGAGATGGACAAATTCCTACAACTCTACAATCACCCAAAGCTAGATAAAGAAGAAATAGAACACCTAAACAGACCAATTACAATTAGCGAAATTGAAATGGTAATCAAAAACCTCCCCAAAAACAAAAGCCCAGGACCTGATGGATTTACAAATGAATTCTACCAAACATTCAGAGACGAATTAGTGCCTATCCTTCACAAACTCTTCCAAAAAATTGAGAAGGAAGGGACAATACCAAACACGTTCTATGAAACCAACATTACACTAATACCAAAACCGAACAAGGACAAAACTAAATAGGAAAACTACAGGCCAATCTCCCTAATGAACACTGATGCAAAAATCCTCAATAAAATTTTAGCCATCAGAATCCAACAATGTATCCATAAGATAATTCACCACGACCAAGTAGGATTCATTCCAGGGGCACAAGGATGGTTTAACATCCGAAAATCAATCAACGTTATCCAACACATCAACAAAAAGAAATATAAAAACCATATGATAATATCAATAGATGCTGAGAAAGCTTTCGACAAAGTGCAACACCCATTCATGATAAAAGCCCTTGAAATTCTTGGGATACAAGGAACATACCTCAACATCATAAAGGCCATCTATGACAAGCCAACAGCCAGCATCATTCTCAATGGTGAAAAGCTGAAAGCAATTCCATTAAGATCTGGAACAAGACAAGGATGTCCACTCTCACCACTGCTTTTCAATATAATACTGGAAGTCCTAGCCAGGGCAATAAGACAAGAGAAAGACATCCAAGGAATCCAAATAGGAAAAGAAGAAGTCAAACTATCACTATTTGCAGACGATATGATATTATACATAGAGAACCCCAAAAACTCCACAGAAAAGCTAATTCAACTCATCAATCAGTTCAGTAAAGTGGCAGGATACAAAATCAACATGCAAAAGTCAGTAGCCTTCCTATACACAAACAATAAATCTGAAGAAGAAGAAATCAAAAAAACCATCCCTTTTGTTATTGAAACAAAAAAAATCAAATATTTGGGAATAAATCTAACAAAAGAGATAAAGGACCTATACAAAGAAAACTATAAAACACTGTTAAAAGAAATAGAAGTAGACACAAAGAAATGGAGAGACATCCCCTGCTCGTGGATTGGAAGAATAAACATTATTAAAATGGCCATCCTTCCAAAAGCAATATACAGATTCAATGCTATTCCAATCAAAATTTCAATGTCATTCTTCAAAGAAATAGAACAATTATTGATGAAATTCATATGGAATCACAAAAACCCCGAATAGCCAAAGCTCTCCTGAAAAAAAAAGAAGGGAATGGAGGCATTACACTCCCAGACTTCAAACTATACTACAAAGCCATAATCATCAAAACTGCATGGTATTGGAACAAGAACAGACATACAGACCAATGGAATCGAATAGAAAATCCAGAAATAAATCCACAGATTTATGGTCAACTAATCTTTGACAAAGGAGCAAAGACTATGCATTGGAGCAAAGAAAGTTTGTTCAATAAATGGTGCTGGGAAAACTGGGTCGCTACATGCAAAAGAATGAAGCTTGACCACTACCTCACACCATACACAAAAATCAACTCAAAATGGATTAAAGAACTAGACATAAGACCTGAAACCATAAAATATATAGAAGGAAATATAGGCGAAACACTACGTGATCTGCACATCAAAGACATCTTTACAGACACATCACCCAAAGCAGTGATAGTGAAGGCAAAGATAAACAGCTGGGACTACATCAAATTAAAGAGCTTCTGCACAGCAAAAGAGACAATAACAAAAACAAAGAGAAACCCCACCAACTGGGAGAACATTTTTGCACCCAACACTAATGATAAAGGACTGATCACAAAAATCTGCAAAGAGCTGATGAGACTCAGCAACAACAAAGAAAATAATCCAGTCAAAAAATGGGCAGAAGAGCTAAAAAGAAACTTCTCTGAAGAGGAAATGCAAATGGCCAACAGGCATATGAAAAAATGTTCAACATCACTTGCCATCAGGGAAATGCAAATCAAAACTACCATGCGATACCATCTTACACCAGTGAGAATGGCACATATTAAAAAAACTAGCAACAACAAATGCTGGCGAGGGTGTGGAGAAAAAGGAACTCTTCTGCACTGTTGGTGGGAGTGCAAACTGGTCCAACCACTATGGAGAGCTGTGTGGAGATTTCTGGACCTACTAAACATAGAGCTTCCATATGATCCAGCAATTCCACTCCTAGGTATTTACCCAAAGGACACAGAAACATCAATTCCAAAGAACACCTGCACCCCTATGTTTATAGCAGCACTGTTTACAATAGCTAAGCTTTGGAAACAACCCAAATGCCCAAAAATAGATGACTGGATCAAGAAGATGTGGTACATATATACCATGGAATATTACTCAGCATTCAAAAAAGATAAACACATGCAATTTGCAGCAACATGGATGGCGCTGGAAGGGATCATGCTCAGCGAAATAAGCCAAAAAGAAAAAGAAAAATACCGGATGGTCTCACTCATAGCAGGAATCTAGAAAACTTAAATAAGGGACCAGGAAAATGAATAACTATAAGAAAGTGAAAATCAAAATCAACAAAAAACTATGAACCAGAGACACTTTTAGGGGGCGGGGGCGGGAGGGGAGGGATTGGGGTCAGAATGGGGGGGCTGCAATTGTATGGGGAATATAACAATAAAATTTATAAAAAAAAAAAAAAAAAAAAAGAAAATAAGAGGGTAGTTATTTCATGGGCGTGCTGCTCTTCTGTAATAAGCTTTGAAGACTACTTAACTGACTTGGTTAGATAGCAAAGCACTTTTTTTCAAATTACTCTCTACACTAAGTAAATTTGCTCATGTTAATGTAAAATATGGCCACTGATTGAGAACAAAGACTGATATTCAAGTTGCTTTATTATCCTCTTCAGACTGTTGCACTGGTTAATCATAAAAATTTATATTTCTATACTTGTAAGTGATCTACAATTTTCAAAGCATTTTCAAAGGACCCAAAGACTAGTAGTAAAGGAAAAATAAATTATGGTATATTTAGTTAAATACTATTTCCAAAGAATGAGTACACATCTCTAAATATAGGATGGTGCTTATTATATATATTAGACTAAATATGCTATATGTTCATTCCATGTGTATGTAACTTTCTATAGCTATCTACTTCTATTTTCTGTGTATACATTTAGTTCTCTCAATAAATTATACATCTGTATAACTTAAGAATTACATCAAAATGTTGAAGATGGACTCAGTACAGTTTTTATTATTTTATTTTTCTAATTTTTTTCTATAATCAATGTATTCTTATTTTGTAAAAGAGTGTTATTTATAGGTAACACTTGTCCTTAGCTATTTAATAGTGAGAACAAGTAAAGGAGTCTTCAAACATCCCCCACAAGCCAAGTAAGTGAGTGGCTGAGAGGGAATGCATTTTAGTTAGGAGGAAAAACATGTGACACCATTCACAGCCCCCATACATGGAGCTTTAGGACAGAGTGGGCAGTTAATGTTAGTATGAAAATGTTCCTCATTTGATCATGTAAGTAAAAAAAATGCTTCCAAGTCAGAACTAGAGAATAACTACCCTTCAACTTTGTTCAAAGACTGCAATCTCAAAGAGTGTGCTGTGTACTCCTTAATAAACATTTGATTTTGAGAAAAAAAAAAAATAAAATAAAATAAAATTTCATGAGTGTAGTGCAGTTAAGGAAAAGTCTAAAATTCAGCCTTAGTGGGTCTTATCAACTGAGGAAAGAAAGGTCTAGAAACTCAGGACTAGAGATATTCAAGTATTTCAATACATAGCTCAACATCTTAAATTCTGTTCTATGGTATAGTAGTCCCAAGAAAGCTCCAATTTTAACCAAGTTTCTGGCATCTTCAGAGCTTTGAAAAATAGTATTTTCATGGAATGTGAACAAAGATATTGACCCTCTTTTAAAAAGTAAAACGAAACAGCCACTAGAACTTTTCATCATTTTCCCCACTCCTTCCTTCTCTTTATTGGTTACATCTCATTCACACACTGTGGCAGGATTGCATGTTCATTACAGTGGAACTGATACTCCCTTTGACCAGTGATGGTAGTCATGGCCAGACTAGGTCAGGCAGCAAACTGGGTACCTGTAGAAAGAATGAAAATAGCTTAGTCCAGACTAGAGTTTTATCCTGGGTTCCATGAACACCTGAGGGGTCCTTGGGAAGAACTGTAGTTCAGTTATTTGTTTCCTTTGTGATACTATGCATTATGCTTATATACTTGGAAACTTGACTCTGAGATGCAATCTATCAGGGCCCATGTTGCCAATGGAAGGTTAATAAATGGAGCAAATGTCAGACAACAGAGCTAGTTGTCAAATATTATACATGGATAGTGTATTGAATTTCTGGGGCTTCTATAACAAAGTGCCATAGACTGGGGGGCTTCAACAACAGGAATTTATCTCCTCACAGTTCTGGAGGCTATAGGACTGAGATGAAGGTGTCGCCAGCACTGATTTCCCCTAAGTTGATGACCATCTTCTACCTCAGTCTTCATATGGCCTTCCATGTGTCTGTGCCCCAATCTCTCTTCTTGTGAGGACAGCAGCCATATTGGATTAGGAATTACCTTCATCACTTCATTTCTCTTTAATTACTTCTGCAAACTCTTCAAGTCCAGTCACATTCTGACTACTAGGAGTTAAGACTTCAACATTACATTTGGGGGTGACACTGTTCAGTCCATAATAGATAGAGACAATACGGAGGAATGAGATGAAGTTGATACAAAGAAGAAAGGAAAGGGCAGATGGGAAGAGAGCTAGAAGGTGAGGAGGTGAAGGCTGATGACTCTCTCAGAGATATTTGTAAAGAGGCAACTGCTACCTCCCATCCCTGTGACCCTAGAGAGCTATTCTCAGAGACTGAGGGCTCCCAGCAATCCAGGTTGTCACTCCCACTCTCTCCAGTTCTCAAGCTGTTGTTTGAAGGTGCTCACACCTTAGATAGTTTTCATCCCATGGTGATAGTGGACACCTTATCAGGGACTTGGGACTCTGTGAGGGGAAGAGAGGCAGGAATGGTATATTTTTCATGGCTCCATTGGGCTTATAAGGAGCTGGATTCTTCATTTCTGCTTCATCAGTGAGTTTGTTTTTCATGCTGTACTCTGGAAGGACATTTCTCCAAGATCCAAGACCCCTAACAGATGGAACCATCATGGCAATGTATGACATAACAGAAAGAAGGAAGCCTTTAATTATTTTGCAACAGAAGGGAGAGGGAATGAATGCTTGTGACCAAAAAATTCTCTGAGCTTCATTTGTGAAGACCATCTTTCAGCCTTGCAACCTTTCATGACCCTCTTCCCATTCACCCTTAGGACCAGAGCCTTCTTTGAGAATCTCTCCTCATGTCTCTCAGAGGTCTGTCTCATGATTCGAGGTGTAATGAAAGGGATTTGCAGCTGCTGTCTGGTCGCCAGGCAGTTTTGTCTGGTGATACCTCCTTCTGTGGTATTTTTAGTTCTCATCTATCTCTTTCTGTTTCTTTGGGGTTTTTTTAGAGCACTAAAGAGTGGACTGAGCTCCCCAGCTCACCCCTGATCTATGCTGCACAATTACGGAAGCGGGCTTATAATCAATGTAATTGAAGATCAGAGTTAATGAGGACCTCTGTGACCGTGCAGTCCCCTGAGCAACACTCAGCTTCAGATGCTAGATAAGGAAATGATTGGGCTGAACTGAAAATCTATTTGGCTAATTAGATGATGTATATTCCCACAAGCCAGTGGGAGAAAATACATATATACATATATATATATCTATATATATCTATATATTTAAAAATAAGGAAACATGACATTTTGAAGTTGAGATTTTGGCAAGACTTCATTTTAAAATCATTGCTCTCTGGGCAAATCTTTTGATACATACACAAAGAAGAATCTCAGAGCATCTAGAGAAAGCGGAGGTGGAGCTGGGAGGGGGGGGTGGGACTTTTGATCCAGAGTCAAGAAAATAAATGAGGATCTAATAGAAAACTTGAGGTATCTGAGATACATGGAATAAAACATTTTTATTCCTTTCCTATATAGTTTTTATTTTCAAAGTAATTCTAGGTTTTACCCAGAGGCAGCTGCTTGTCACTCTTTGACCTTACTGTGCTTGCACTCTCTCTTGCTCTACACACACTCACACACCCCAACATCAGCATCTTATGAACCCCCATTATGCCCTAAATGCTACTGTGATGCAGAGTTAAATATAACACAGTCTTTGCCTTTGAGAAATGTACAATCTAAATGTGAAAATAAGAAAGGAGGAGTCAAAAATACTTCTGCTTTGACTTAGATTTGCCATCTTGAAACGCCTTTCCTAGACTAAGTTTTCAGGGGCCAGAGACCATATCTTACTTATCCAGACCCTGGGTACATAGTATGGACTCTATTTTTTGTTAAATTAACAAATACATAAATGAATGAATGGCTCTTTAACACAGTGTATATAGCTACCAACTGTAGTGGAACAACTTGTTAAGAAGCAGAGAGAGGTGTGTGGACCTGGTCTGAAGGTGAGTCTCAAGTACCAGTGCCATCTCAGACTTTTCTGTTTATATTCTTCTTTGCATCCTTTGAAATCTAGCTTAAAGCAATGGATGGTGGAGGGTAAGGTATGGTAATGTATATTTAAAGAGGTGTGACCTATACACCTAACACACAGTGTTGTAAACCATTATTAGTTATATCACTTAAGACAGTCTAGCCTAAATAAAGGCCAACTATTTGATGATTCCACTCAGACCACCCCCCTTTTTTTCTTCTTATATTCAAATGCAATGTCCTTTCAGGCAGTTTTTTCTATACTTTATGTGTGTTACAGTTCTCTCTCCATGCATATAATCTCCCTTGTTAATGCATAATTTTCATGATGGATTCAGCCTCATTCCCTGTGTCTATTTCTTTTTTTTTTTTCCCCTATGTCTATTTCTTATGTGAGGAGGGATTGAATAAATGTCACTAAATGATCATGTGGATTAAGTCTTGTTGATTACCTGTTGTGCTGACTTTGTTCTACTGTCTGATGGGGTTTCTCCCTGCTATGCATCCTTGCCACTCCTCCATTGAGTCCATCTAGCACCCCTGCTTTAATCATCCCCATCACAAGCCCATGGGGCAAATGAGAGCTCAGAAGCCAGAATAGCGAGGTTCAAGTTTTAGTTGAGAACTAATCACTCTGATGAGTTAATCTTATATTCTGGCTATCACAGAATAGGGATGAAAAAAATGAAATGTTAGAATCAATGTGGAGACTTTCCTGCTTCCCAGTCCCATGATGAAGTTAGTTGAACTTCCCTCTAGTCAAGTTGTAGAACTTTGATTTCATTAAATCACTCAACAGACATTGACTAAACTCCTTATTGTTCCAGGCATTTTACAGAGGGCTTGATTGATAAGGACTAATGAGTGAGGTGTGATCTCTTCCCTGTAGGATATCTATCAGATAAAGCAGAGTCCCTCCAGTACTCCAGGACAGGCACTAAAAGGAATGCACAGCCTTCTGGAGGAGGGGTGAAAGACAGCAACTCTGCCACATACCCAGCCAAGGCTGCCTGAAATAATGGGCCAGGCCCAGCTGTGAATTCACTTTCTCCTTTGGCCCCCTACTAGTTGTACAAATCTGATTAAGCGAGTTTCTCTCTGAACTTCAGGTTGTCCTTCTGTAAAATGGAGTCAATGCCAATCCTGCAAGGCTCTTGTAAGGATGAAGTGAGCAAATAAATTCTGTATTCACTCCATGAACTGGAGCAGAGAGGGTATTCAAAGAATAGTCACCAATGTCATTAAACCAGAAATGTACCTCGGTATCATATCTTTTAAAAAGAGGGGAGTATAACCTTATTTGAGTTAGTCTCTCCCAATGAGACTCATTTTACTCTATTTAAAAGAGTAAAATTATATTCAATGCTTCCAAGTTTGTTAACAATCCAAAGTATAGCCCAAATGTTAGAATGTTGTGTCCAGATCTCTCAATTGAACCTGGGAACGCCTTCCCCTACTTGGCAGGAAGGTTGGTGGTTGATCCCTGGCTCTGAGGCTTCTTTGGAAAATGTCCATTATCAAAGGGGACCACCTCATCCAGTTGATATGCCTCCCCCAGGGAGATCCATAGCCTATGACAGGTACAAAGGTCTGACACTGTTGTCTTGATTGAGAATGACTCTGAAGGACACCCCAGCTCCAAAGTTCCCTGTAGGATCACTGAGGGCGTGGCTACAACTGCGTGGCATGACCTCTTGACTTCTTCTCCTTAGCGTATCCCCAAACAAGACAATACCCCCCAAAACCCCCTCCATGTCAGTCTCTGCCTTTGAATCAGATTTCTGTTCAACCTGAACTGAGATAAATGTATTGTCTCATTTTACCTTTATATTAACACCACCAAGGGATAATTGGTATCCAGAGTTTTCAGAGGAGATTACTAGAGGTTTGCTTTCTTGTCTAAGGGCTGGTAAGGAGCAGATTGAAGATCTGAATCCTTGTCTCACTGATTATTCTCTTTGTCACTGCACCGTGTAGTTTTCCTAAAGTAGTGGGATTAGCCAAACTCACTCAGCCCTGGGACACAATTCAATATCCATCCTTCAGTCTTTAGTGAGAATAAATACAGGAATTATCCACTTAAACAGCATGACTGTGCTTTTTAAAAGAAAAATCTGTAGATGATACTGAGGCTTGGTGCCTTGCACAAGGTCCCATGTGACATGTTTCTGCTTGGGCTTCAATCCAGAGGGGGAAATATGGCTTTGCAGATAGATTTGCATATCTTCTCTTGCCAGAAATTTGAAATATGGAATCCAGCAGACTTCTTCTTTTTTGCTTTATCTGGCAAGGATTTTAAGGCCAACTTCAAATGTGGTCATTTCCTTATCTCTGAGATTGATACCGTCTATTCCTTCTGCTTCACACAGATTCCTCTTTATCGTCACCAAAAATCACATCATCCACTGTGCTTTTACCTTGGAACTAATACTATGGGATGATATCAGTCATGCCATTTGTATGAGTTAGGAAAACAAGTGCTGCCTGCCATGCCCTCCTCCTCTTCAGGAAATCTTGCATTCTCAGGGTGGCCAGGCAAGTGATGTGACCTCCTCGGCCATTGCTCATTGGACCATCCTGGGTCCCAGTGCTGAGAGGAGCACAGCCATTGGTCAGCCAGCAGGGTCTGATGTGACGTGGCAGAGTCCCTCTTAGGAAATTTGAATTGCATACATGGCATATTTTGTTGGTTGATAATGAGGAAGAGAGAAGCACATGCGGGAGGAGAGGTTGTTATATTAATTATGAAATAATTTAAGATGTTTCTGAAGTCCCTAGATTTAAGATGAATCTGGAACTGTTCCCCTAGTTTTGTGAGCTGGGTCCTATTTGAAGGTTTTATTTTTTTATGCCCTGGGAAATTCTACCTTTGCCATATTGCTACACACATACACTCACCATTTCCACCCAGCATGCAGCTACCTCCCCACCAAAGAATATAATTATATGTGCATTTATATATTTGTGTATGTATGTATGTGTATGTATATATTTAAAACACATAGACATGTGCGTAATTGTGCACGAAAGAGGAACATTTTAGAGCACAGATTGCAAAACTAGGCTCTTTTGTTTGGCCTACACAAACCTCCAAGAGCAAATTTAGCTATATATAAACATTGGTTGATTGCAGCAAAAATCTGAGTTCTTAGCCTCTCCTGAGGAAAATCTAAAGACCTGGCTCCCCTAGCCTGTACATCCCTTGGGCAAGAATGGGCTTGAACTGGGTGGCTGCTGCTCCATTTTGATAGAACTTCCAGTTGACCCCAAACTCCATCTTTCCCTGTTGTTTCCCATCATTAGGGCACTTCCATTGCCCCAGTTCTCTCTCTCTCTCTCTCTCTCTCTCTTTCACCCTCTCTCTCTCCCTCTTTTTCATATAAAACAAAACTCAACCACCAAGACCAGGAGGCCATGATGCTCTTACTCTTATGCTCAGTCAGTCTCCCACCTCAACATCAGCTTCCTGACCCCTACGGACCCTAGTGAACCCCTGTAGCATGAGGGATTCCCTGGGTGACAGAGACATGAGCTTTTTTTTTTTCCTTTAAATTTTAATATTTGCTCACTCCATACTAGGATAAGTCAGGCACTGGCTAAGTACTTGACATTAATTTGTTATCACGACAACCCTACAAGGTGGTTTCCATTACTATTCCTATTCACAGGTGATTTAGCCAAGGCCCAGAGGCATTGAGTGACTTGTCCAAAGGCAATGGTAGGTAAGGGTGGGTCTGAGATTTGAACCCAAGTCTCTCAGTCCTAAGGGCCCGGCTCTTAACTGCAAGCCTGAACTGTCTCTCATGTCAAATCTGTCTCTGGACTGTTGACACCACAGCTGACACACTGCAAATGTTCAGTGAATGTGTGTAGACAAATGGGGGGCCCCAGCTGGGGTGGGAGTGGCTTGTATGCACCTTTCTGTATTTCTTGCCTGCAGTGTTAGCTGTGAGACATATCTGTACCCTAAAATTGGAGAGAAAGTAGCTGTATTGGTCTGTTCCTCCACAGGGAGCAGCTTCGTGGTGAGTGAAGGGAGTTACCTGGACATCTCCGACTGGTTAAACCCGGCCAAGCTGTCCCTGTATTACCAGATCAACGCCACCTCCCCTTGGGTGAGGGACCTGTGCGGACAGAGGACAACAGATGCCTGTGAACAGCTCTGTGACCCAGAAACCGGTGAGCCTTGGGGCAGGGCTAGGGAGAGAAGGCAATACAGAGGCTGGGAGGGTGGTCTGCACTCCAACTAATGAGTCACATCAAGGCTGCTGGCTTGTTGACAAGGGGCTTTATGTGAAGGGTCATCCACCTAACTGGAGGCTCAACTCTGCACTTCTAGTGCCTGTAAAGTTGAAGATTATCTTTAAAGCCACAGACTCTCTGCATTAGAAAGGACCTCAGAGAACATCTAGTTCAATCTAAGCAAAGCAGAGTGTCTGACCCAGATCTTGTCTACCTCTGACTATCTGGGTGAGCTTTATCATTTTCCAGCTTTACTAAGGTATAGTTGACATAGATAGAGCTTTATAGATATATGGTATATGTGTATATATAACATTGCATAAGTTTGAGGTGTACAACATGATGATGTAAGATGTATATATGATGTGAAATAATTACTACAATAAGGTTCATTAATACCTCCCTCACCTTGTGCAATTATCTGTGTGTGTGTGTGTGTGTGTGTGTGTGTGTGTGTGATAACATTTAAGACCTATACTCTTAGCATCTTTCAAGTATAGAATATAGCATCGTGAACTGTTCTCATCGTTCTGGGAATTAGGGCCCCAGAACTTATTTGTTGCTGGTCATAGTATAAAACTATCTGGGTGTGATTTTGCAAGACACTTTCCTTTCTCTGAGTACCAGAGCATGAAAATAACATCTAACCCACAAACCTGCTGTTAGGACTAAATGAAGCATCAGCCAGACAGAGTGGTCAGGGTCTAGGGGATTCACCTAACAGGGGGCTTCACCCCAGGGGCTGGTATGCCTTCAGTGGCAAGTTCCAAACTGTGAGTCATGCAAGGAGCAAGTCAGAGTTAGTCAGTTTTGAAAATGGTCCATTTTTCCATCAATACACCCTAGATGTAAACACACACACTCTCAGGGGCCTGTGCTCTTCACACTTGCTTCTCACGTGGCCGTAGGTCTAGAGTGGGACCTAAGAGCCTGCGTTTCTTTTTTTTTTTTTTAAAGATTTATTTATGCATTCAAGAACTGGGGTACAGGCCAAAGGTGCAAGGGGGTGAGAGGATTCACCAGAGACAGAGTGGGGAGCAGAACATGCAGATCTACTGAAATGCACTGCTGAGGGGAGCAGCAGGCAAGACAGGGGAGGTCTACTGTGCCATGTGGGTAGCTCCCTGGCTGGCTGGGGATCAAACTGGTGCTGCAGAGGCTGCAGGTAACTTCACAGTGCTATGCATAACCCCTTGCACCACAGGGAGGCCCAGATCCTGCATTTCTAACAGGCTGAATTTTCTGACCCTAGAACTACCCTGCATGCAACAAGGCTTTGAACATTCATCCTCCTAACAGTAACCCTCAAGTGCTCTACGTGAGCAGTGAAAGCCCATGCACCATATTCATTAATATCCCTATCAAACCATGCTCATGCCTCTCACCCCACCTTCTGCCTCTCTTTGCCTCCTACCCTGAGCTCCAAGTAGACCAGTTCCTGAAGTTCCCTGAAGGCACCCTGTCCTCTGTTGCCTACATCTCATCCCATTTCCTCCCCTTTGAAATGTCTTTTTCCCTTTTTACTGGGAGATGAGGGGACCATTTTATGTCCTTTCCTTTTTCCTCTGTATTCCTACTTGCCACCCCAAGCTGGGGTCAAGTTAAGTGTCCTCCTCTCTGTTCTCCAAACTTTTCTGTTTCCTTAAATCATGCTCTTGTCCCTGTTCTTTCCTGTCTGGGTCCATCACCGAACTGTAAATTTTGTAGGGGGCCCAGAAGGGGGTTCAGAGCCTATGCCCTGGCCCTCTCTGTAGCTTTTCAGTTTTGCATAATATTGACCAACAATTAGTGTACAGGAAAGGGAGGAAGAGGAAGGGAGGAAAGAAATCTTTTCTATCCTCTCCCAAATAATGTTATATACCAATTTTTAGTTTCCCTCCATCATCACTCATTGAGGCACTCAGATTATTTTTTTCCAGCACCAGGAATATAAGGTCACCAAGATGTACCTAGTAGCCAGTCAGCTGACTGTTAGGATGCGCTTATCTCACCCTCCCATTTATCCAACCCCCAAGAACATCCCTTTTCTGCTCATGCCCAGAATTGTCCCCCAAACACCACATGGAAAGTCTTACCTTCTGGCTCAAGTTCAGGCTCTTCTTTCTACCTGAAATATTTTCGATCCTTTAATTATCTACCTTCCCGAATTCTACTCACTTAATTACCTCTCATTTTCTCTCTGTAGAATAGATAACATCTTTTACATTATCATAGAGTTCTCTGTTGACTAAAAACCTGATTAAAACTTGAGTTATTGTTTGGAAACTTGTCTACACTGCTAAAATATAAGCTGCTTAGAGCCAGAGACTATGTCTAATTTATCCCTGTATCCTTCCTACCCCAATGCTCATCAAAGCCCTTTCTTTTGCAAATCATTCAAGGCCTAAATGGATGGGACTGTCTACAGATAAGGGGTGGAGATAGAAACATAAGATCCCTGACTATATTTTCACGGGACTCAACTCAGACCCACTTTGCAAAATTTACTTCAATCTGTTAGATTCAATTCAAGCAAGATTTTCTTAATTCCACAACTCATAAGTCTGGGTGTTATAGGCTATGGGAAATCACAGACAAATTGGACAATGTTCCTGCCTTCATGGATTTCACATTTTCACAGAGATAAAAAGAACATGCTCATATATAGCTATTATGAACGACACAATGTGCTATAAATCACAAAAGGGCATTAACAAAGTACCTCCTGCCCAGAGAACAGGGAGAAATGTATTCTAGATGGGGGATTTCAGGAGATACATCATAGACAAGATGACCTTTTTGCTGAGCCTTGTAAAATCAGTAGGGAGTATTACTAGGAAGGGTGCTGTAGCAGAGGCAGCTTTATGAGTGGAAGAAAGTTTAGACTGATTCCAGGATCCAGAGAGAAGCACACATGGGTTGGCACATGGAGAATGTGCTGGATATGAGGTGAAAGCTGAGAACTAGGAGTGATGGGGGGTGAGGCTGGAGAGGCAAGATGAAAAGAGTCCACAGAAAGATACGGATCCTAAGTTCTGAGACTCACTAAGGGATTTAGTAGACTGTGTGAGCCATTGAAGCAGGAAAATCGTCCTTCCCTTGTATCCAGCAGTTGGGAGGAACAGTGTTCATAGTACAGGAGAACAAGGCAAAGCCCCTCCTCTCTTCCCTTCCTGCAGGGATTGGAATTGGAGGGAAGTCATGGAAAAACTAACCCCCCCAATCTTTGCATGAATGCAGATTTTAGGTCTGGCAAAGGTGACTTAGTGGGATCTGTAGCTCTGAAAGTGTCAGAGAGTCCATGCTTTGGCCATTCTGCCTTACACTCTCTGGGATGTGTCATTAAGACAGATCATTCCTCCCAAGTGACAGGGAGTCAGAAGAGTGGAAGCTGCAGCTGCTAAAGTAGATATTGCTGTCATGATGCTTGGATGACCCAGGCCTGCATTTCCTGGCTGGATGCTATCTCCTAGCTCAGTTGTATTTCTCAAGAGATCTCAACAGTCAATCCCACCCTCAGGACTTGTGATGTGATAGAGCTGACTTTTCTGGACTCTTGAGAGTTGATTGTTAGCACCTTTTCTCAACACTTGCTCAGTTATGTCATGTAAATAGTTTAGAAATTGGCTACGATGAGGGTATTTATCCCAACAGAGTAGGTAAATATTACAAATCACAATTTGATATCTTTGGAAAGCCAATCATTAAACATTTACTATCATAATAGTGAGTAGGATGGGAACATAACATTCAAGGGACAAGCAAAGAAGGACATCAGTGAGCCCTTAGAGAAGGCTTGACAGTGTTGTGGGAATGTGTCACTGTGCTTCTTTCTAGAATGGACAACCATTGCTCTCCATGTCTCTGAAGAAAGAACATGAACACTAATGTACTACTTGCTACAGCCCATAATACACAATGCCAAACAGTTCGAATTATCAGGCTTTGACTTTTAAGAAGACCATCCTGGGTAAATCTTACTGGGAAACATTTTTATAAAAACTTGACACCTATGTGATAGTTGGAAAATTCTATAGACAAAATCTTTGGCAATACATCCCACACCACATAAGACAAATGAAAGCAGAATATTAATTCATTTAGTCACTGATTTACTCATCTGCTTATTTATTCATTCAAGCATTTAATGAATTGGAAAATAGGAATAGCCTTTGAAGTCAGACATAACCAGCTCACATCCTTCGTGTTCATCATTTGTAGGGCTGTGGGCAAGTCATTTAACATATTCAAGCCACAGTTTTTATATATATGAAGATGAGGGAACAATTCCTATTTTGAAGGGTTGTTCTAAGAATGAAAGGGAGGGCCTCCCCGGTGGCGCAGCAGTTGAGCGCTGGGTTGGGAAGCTTCCTGCAGACTCTGTAGCGCCGGTTAGATTCCCAGCTGCTCCCCGGCCACCAGAGGAGGGTCCCACATGGCGCGCAGACCTCTCCTGCCGCCCGCTGCTCCCCTCAGCAGTGTACTTCGGTCCTTCTGCCTGCTCTGCTCCCTGCTCTGGCTCTGGTGATTTCTCTCACCCTCCCCGCTTCTGACTGTACCCAGTGCTTGTATGAATAAATAAATAAATCTTTAAAAAAAAAAAAAAAGCACACACTTTAAAAAAAAAAGAATGAGAGGGAAATCAAATTTAAAATGCGCATAGCGTGGTACCTAACATAGAGCCGACACTCATAATGTAGTGCCTACTGTTATTTTCATAATCAGTTATGCATTCACCTGTATTTTCACTTAATTACTTCGATAAACATTTCCATTAAGTCAATAAATATTTCATGAGACACCTTTAATCCAGCCATGCACAACTGTGTTAGTTTATGAGAGAAGAAAGTAAGATATAGCCCCTGGCTTCCAGGAGATGAGCACTTTGTTAGGAAACTGACAGCAACCTGGACAGTCCTATCTGCTGACCACTTACATAGTGTTTGTGTAACTTCAAAATATGTGGCATGGAAAAGGTCACAGGCTCTCAATCTTAGCTTTACCGTGGGTTTACCCTTTGATCTTGGGTATATCTCTTGCTCTTTCCTTCATATTTCTTCTCTTCAACAAAGAAATGAGTGAGAACACAACTTCTAGTGGGAAGAAGGTTCCAAGAGATCATCTAGTCTGATTGAATAAGGAGCTTGAGGGCCACGAAGCTAAGCAAGTTGCCCAGTGTCACTCAGTAAATTAGTAGCGAGATGCAAATTACATCCTTGAATAATTCGTAAGATTTTTCCCGTCTTCAAAATTCATGTTTCTATGACCTTTTAAGAACTAATAACTTAGAGCATAAGTGTGATTGAAACAATTTGTAAATGGCATTTAAAGCAGATTGAATTTTCTTTTTCACAATTGATATGACTTCAGTCATGTTCCCATCATTTTCGGTTTATTTTCACATCTTCAGCAGCCACTTTTCATTTGCAGTAGGATATGAAATGAGAATCCACTGTGTAGCTATGTCATGCACATGTGTTCTATGGCACTAAAGAGTTCTAGTATATATAGATTATTGTTCTTATTTGCTGAGCCTTATTATTAAAGTTTATTGGGATGCATGGATGTAACACAGTTGTCAATTTCAAAAATGCACAAAAATCCAGATTATAACATGGGAGTTTCCAGGTAGCAGAGCAGATGTAAGTTTGCAGGGATGGGGGTGGTGCCCATGTGACATGTGCTGTTGTAAGCTGCGGTCTACCTATGGAGAGCCAGATTTCTGGACAGATTTGCATATGCGATGTAAAGACTTGGTCTTTGTTCATCTTGTTTATTGTTGTGTCTCAGGGACTGGCATGTATTATTAGATCTTTTCTTGAATGAATGAATCAATGAATGAATGAAAAGCAAGTTTCAATTGACAAATGTAAAGGTTTGGCCCCAGGGTTGGGCGTGGGCTTCTAGGGTTAGCACTTGAGTGACTCTGGGTGCTGGCGGAGGTATTGTGGCCATATGTTTTTTGCTAAATACCTTTGTCTTGTATAGCTCATTCTCTTCTGGAAGTCATGTTTTCACTTGAATTGGGTAATACTAGTCTCTCTTGAACTCAAATAGAGTACCTCTATCCTTCATCTATTTAGAGTTCATCCCTGTGCATCTGTGCTATGACTGTAAAAGTTCTCAGCTAGGCAAGTCAGTCTTCCATGGAATGAGTCACTCTGAGAATTTTTTTTTAAGATGTATTTATTTATGCATACAAGAACTGGGGTGTAAGCCAGAGGTGCAGGAAGGTGAGAGGATTCACCAGAGAGAGTGGGGAGCAGAACAGGCAGATGTGCTGAAATACACTGCTGAGGGGAGCAGCGGGCGAGGCAGGAGAGGACTGCTGCGCCATGTGGGTAGCTCCCTAGCCTGCAGGGATCTATCGAACTCATGCTGCAGTGGCTGGTGATAGCTTGATGGCGCTGTCTTTAACCCCGGTGCCACCAGGGCGGCCAGTAGTGAGTCACTCTGATCTTCAGAATCCATAGCACTCTCTACCTCACCTTCCTTTGGCCCTAAAGTTTACTAGACCCTGAATTAAACAAAACTCATCTAAACTGATTGTCAATCAGTAGACCCCCTATACCTTAAACATTCAAACATGCAAAATAATGGAAGCAAACTAAAAACTATTTCTAACGAAAACCATTCAAACAATTATAACATTCCAAGGTTTTTCTACTTTAAGTCCATAAAATGAATCATCCAAACTCTTTTATCTCATCAGATTGCTCCATTTGGGGCAGCTTTGTTGTTTATATATAGCAGATAAGATAAGGGTATAAGACAGTGGTTAGATATGGCTTACAGTTAACAGAGGCTTGGTGGAGTTGTGGTGAGATATAAGAGGTACATGAATAGTGGAGCAACAATAACAGCATCTACTGTTTATTATGCACTTATTGTGTACCCAGCTTCATGTTGAGACTTTCTGTAACTATCTTTGATATTATAACAGCTCTTCTGGGTAGTTATTGTTGCTTCCATTTTCGATACAAGAAATTGCATCAAATAAATCTTGATTGACATCCTCCTGGTCACATTTTTATTAATCACAGCTAGGATATTTACCCAGATCAAGGGATGAAAAACTGTTTTGAGGAGTTAGCATATGAGCGAATAGGCTTAGAACTGAGAAGAGAGAGGCATTCTGGCATTCTCTCTTTGATAGGTATTTGCAGAGAATTTTCAGAGGCAGGCACAAATCCTTTGGACAAAGAATTTACAGAATAAGTTCACTTGAAAAAATAAAGGGACTCAGTCAGATTGGGGACAAGGAAAAAATGCAGAACTAAGAGGTGGAACTGTGACAGCATTTATGAGTCATAGGGAAAGCATTTTATATCTGTTTGGGAGTCTCGCTATATTTCGTTTAAATGTGTTGTAAATTGTTATGTTGTGGAAGAGGGTTGAGGTTCTTTGAAAAAGGACAATCTGTGTCAAAGATGAGGTCGTAAAATTGCAGAGAACCCATGCTAGCAAGCAACAGTATCTAGTGTTGAAAAATTGGAAGGCCAGGAAGGTTAAAGTGGGCAGCAGAAGGAACTTTGAAAATTTTTCTTTACTGGGAACTTGCTAGTCCCATGGAAAGTCCAAGGCAAGCTTTGCTTCTGAAATTGAAAAAGAGACATGGAATCTCATGTTTTTGAGTTGGATGTAAGAAAATAAGTCATAGATTCTGTGATTATTATCTCAGGGGTGAATATATCAAAAAAGAAGAAGCACTGTTATCATTAAAAATATATTCTGCTTAAATTACAGACTGTATTTAATTTTACTTGACGGGTATAATACAGAAATACATTGTCTCAAAATGGCATATATCCTGCTGTTTAAGAAAATTTCAGGGAACTTTAAATATATACTTAAGATAAATATTGTATCTTATGACTGATCTATTGTCAATAATCGAAAGTATAGAAAAGGTGGATGGTAAAAATATCAGTGTAAAGCTGAGAGTGTTATTAGATTACCAAAGTCGAGTTGTGAGGTGTTCCACATTTTTTAACAAGGAGTTATTTCCAGCAGACAGTGCCATCGGGTGTCTGTTAGTGCTGTTCTCTCTGCATGCAACCATGCACCCCGCTTCTGACAAACCCTGCTCTTCACTTTCTGCCCTCCTCCTTATCCTTGTTTCATCTTAAATGTCACTTCTTCAAGGAGGTTCTTTCTGACATGTTAGACTCAGTTTTTCCTCCATGTCTGATGTTCCGGGCCGTGCATGCACTGTTTTTCTTTTATAATAATAATAATGCAGTTATGTAAAGTGCACAGTAGGTGTGTGCCAGGTACTCTGCTGAGCACTTCACCTGTGTTCTCATTTAATCCCCTTAATAGCCTTATCAGGTAGATGCAATCATATTTTAATTTCTTTTTTTTATAGAGGCATGTTTTTTTTTATTTATTTGTTTGTTTGTTTATACATTCACTGGGTACAGTAAGAAGCGCAGGAGGGTGAGAGAATTCACCAGAGCCAGAGCGGGGAGCAGAGCAGGCAGAAGGACTGAAGTACACTGCTGAGGGGAGCAGCGGGCTGCAGGAGAGGCCTGCACGCCATGTGGGACCCTCCTCCGGTGGCCGGGGAGCAGCCGGGGATCGAACCGGCGCTGCAGAGGGCGCAGGCAGCTTAGCAACCCAGCGCTCAACCGCTGCACCACAAGGGAGGCCCTAGATGCAATCATATTTTAACTAAACCAACACACAATTGAATAGTTATAAGTATTTTATTTACCACTAAGAAAAATGCATGCTGCCATAAATAATGTGAAGATGTAAATAATGATCAGGCCATCCTCCTTTCAGGGATATTAATATATGAAAGCTGTGTTCTTAAAATCAATGTGAATGTTGTTTTATTATCACCATATTACAGATGAGAAAACTAAGCCATGTAAGTTCTGGATTTTTCCGAAGTCACATGTTTCAGAAGTTGGTGGAGCCTACACTGGAATCCTAGAATTCTGGCTTCAGAGTTTATCTTGTAACTTTTATCAACTTGTAACAGTTGCCACATGTAATTACATATCTATGCCAGTGATTCTGTATAGTTGTAGAAATATAGTATCTGTGTTATTCAAGGCTTCATCCCAAATCCAGCCCATGCCTCACAGTTAATACTTAATAACGAATGATGGAATGAGTGACTGAAAGAAGGGTACTAGATTTGGAGACAAATTCCATGGGCTTCACTCTCAGACTTGCAATTTTTACTCATGGTATAAGCTGTCACTTTGTTCTAATTAGAAAATAGAGGAACTTCCATTAGATTTTCTGTAGTGCTCTCTAGTTTTGAAATTCTGTAGCCTGCAAAACTGCATTGAAAGTCTATGCTATGCCTAACTCTGACTTTGGAGGATATAAAAGAAGGATGACCCAGGCTTGCTGGTTTCTTGAAGAAGAGGAAACCTCTACACGCAGGAGTCTGGGACCAACACTAGTTTTGCTCTTAGGAAGCATGTGGTGGTGGTCAAGAACTTGAGCTCTGAGTGCTAATGAACTGGAAGTCAAATCCCATCCTCCCCATTTAGACCTTCACGACCCTGGATATTTTGCTGACTCTTCCAGAACCTGTTTTCTCAATGGCAAAATGGTGGTAATAATATCAACATAACAATTTTCACGGGATTATTTTGGGGATTGAACTAGATTTAGCCTATTAAACATACAATTCTTGGTACACAAAACTCAGCAAATGTTACCTGTTATTATAGCTGTGGTCAAAACCTGAACAAAACGAGTACTGTTGGAATATATAATTTTTTAAAGGGAAGGGGGCAGTTACCATGAACCTTAGCTATCAAGGAAGTCTTCCTGGAGAAGGACAGACTAGAGTTGGATCATGAAGCAAAAGAATAATTGTGATAGAATGTCCAATATTGTTGATAGTCCAATATGGTGACTACTAGCCATATGTGGCTATTTCAATCAAAATGCATGTTCACAGATTTTCAAATGCTCAATAGCATTTGAAATGCATAGGGCTAGTGGCCACCATATTGGAGAACATAGTGAGAACCTGTCCATTTCACTGCCTTCAAAATACATATTGAAAGACACCATTGTCAAGGCACTCTGCTCTACATGGGGATCACCAGGAGAGAGTCAGACCCAGTGGCTAGCCGGATAGTTTAGTACAGTACAGACATCACCAAAGTATCCACTGCAATTTTTCATAAATCGAGGTTTATTGAAAACTGGTTATGTGCGCTAGTTTACATATTGCCTATGATGTATGGGCACTTTGACAGGGGAGATGAATAGTCAGCCCCTACGGCTTGCAGAACCTAAAACATTTACCATCTGGCAAAAAAATTTGCCACTCTCTGGCTTAATAGATTGATTTAACAATTTGACTTCCGAGTTAAAGAAGTGGGCATGGCATTTACTCATTCATTCATGTGTTTGTTCCTTTAACATTCAGCTGTATTAACCAATCACTTAATTTAAGCTCTGACAGAGTGAGCAGAACAGATAGAAATTGTTGCCACCTGGAGGAGTTCCCCCTTTCTTGTGGGGGCAGGGGGCAGACAATGAAAAGATAGTAGCATCCCTTTTTCCATAATTTTGATTTCTGGGATAGTTCCAGTTATCTGTGGTCAACCCAGCCAAAGTTATGTATAATAAGATACATTAATGGAGACATAGATAAAGATGAGAAACCACATTCACATGACTTTTATTACAATGTATTGTTATTGTTATAATTGTTCTATTTTATTAGTAGTAATTTTTATTACTGTTTTGCTGTGCCTAATTTATAAATTAACATTGTACAGGCAGGAAAACATGGCCTATATAAGGGTAAGTACTATCATTGTTACAGGTGCTCACTGGGGGTTCTTGGAACATATCCTGTGGATAAGGGAGGACTATTCTGTATGTACTAACAAATGGTATCCTTTGTTAAAAGATGATGTATTATTATTTTTTTTTAAAAAAAGACTGCACAAAGAGGGGGCTGTTAGTGTAGAGAAGAAGGTGTTTGCAAATTTCAGTAGATCTTTCAAGGTAGGCACAATTGGGAAGAGAGGGAGCAAAGCACACCTTGTGATTATCTGGGAAGGCACAGTCCAGGCAGAGGGAACAGCTGGTGCAAAGGTTCTAAGGGTGCTGTGTCTTACATGTGTTCAAGGACCATCATGGAAGAGAATGGGAGTGGGCTTCCTTTCCTAGAAGGGAGTGTTTGGAAGTGGGTCAGAGAAGATCTGAAAGGCTAGAGACTGTGGGCCTTGCAGAACGTTGTGAAAACTCTGGCTTCTAAACCAGTGCAACGGGGAGCCACGAGGCATTCAAAACTGAGGACCGATGTCATCTGACTTACATTCTATGAAGATCTCTTTGCCCCTCTAAGAGGAAAAACTTACAGGGGCAGAGGCAAGGGGAGTGGAGGGAGATACTTGAAAATATTTAATTTCTCCCCTCAGGGGTAGCCCACAACCTTAGCACCCCTGGTCCATCTCCACAGACCCTGAGCTCTTCCCTCCCCTGCGTTGATCCCTCTTCTTCCCCCTCCCCAGCTGAATGCCTCATATAGTCAGCTTGCAAGTTTTGTCCTCTTTTTTTTTTTTCCCTGACACTTTGTTTTGTCTTCCTATATTCCATATATCAGTGAAACCATTTGCTATTTATCTTTTTTTCTCCTGCCTTGTTTTGCTTAGCATAATTTATTTCAGCTCCATCCATATTGTCTCAAATGGCATGAGTTTATCACTTTGGATCACTGAAGAGTACTCTATTGTGCATATATACCACATCTTCTTGATCCACTCGTCTGTTTGGCATCCTGTGGGGTGTTTTCATATCTTGGCTATTGTAAATAGTATTGCAGTCAACATAGGTCACGCCATAAACTTGTGACAGAGCAGAGATCTCATGCTGAGGCCTGTGCTGAAGCTTGTGCATCTTGAGCACACCGGAAGCCATGAAAACTTTCCATCCTTGACATGTAGGCCTTCAGCTATGGCTTGAGCCACTGCCTTCAGAAACTACCCCCAGTGCGTGAGCCTGGACTGGCGTCTGAAGGTGATCTCCAGGCTTGTCTTGCAGACTTGTGATGGAGTTGACTTAATCATGCAGGTCTGTGTTTCAGTGCAGGGCATCTGGGCCATGGCAAGTGCCCTGTGAACATCAGTAATGTCTTTCATAACACTGATGGGGCCCCCAGATTGAGTCAGCCCCATGGAGGGAAGCAGACAAGATAGTGTCACCTCCACTCATTGGTCTGTGCTCCAGCTGCCCTTGTGCTGGACTCCGTGTTGGATTGGGAGAGGCAGTCGGAGCACTGAAGTCAGACAGACCAGGGTTAAAATCTTGGCTCTGCCTTTAACTATTGGCTCAGTTTGAGCAAATTGCTTAATTTCCTGCTCCTTTTCATCAAAGAGAAAAGTATTCACCTTTGGTAGGTAATTGTGATGATTATAATCAGTCCAAAGTTACTGCTACATTATATGGCAAATATAAATGTTCAACAAGTGGAAATTATTGAATCAGGGGCAAAAAGCACCCCCAGTGTTGGTAATGCTTAACCCACAAAAGACTTAATCATGATGGAATGGAAGACTTGCTGACAGCTTTCTGAGCAGAAGGGACTTCAGGAAACCATTGCAGACATAGCACTGAGCAACAGCACTAGCCTTTTTAGGTTGTTGCCATCTGTGGGGAGCCAGCCCATTGCACCCCACTGTTCTGTCTCCTTTCCAGTGACTGAAGGCAGGTTCAATTCAATGTAGATGAATAAAGGCCGCCAAAAAGGAGTGTGTGTTTGTGTGTGTGTGTGTGTGTGTGTGCGTGTGACCCCATCCATGTCTGTGTCCCGCTCTTTGGTCACAGTGTTAAATGTTTTTTTTTTTTAATTTTTTTTATTAAATAATAAATTTTATTTTTATATTCCCCCATACAACTGCACATGCCCCATTCTGACCCCAATCCCTCCCCTCCCGGCCCCCACCCCCCAAGAAGTGTCTCTGGTTCATAGTTTTTTGTTGATTTTGATTTTCACTTTCTTATAGTTATTCATTTTCCTGATCCCTTATTTAAGTTTTCTAGATTCCTGCTATGAGTGAGACTATCCGGTATTTTTCTTTTTCTTTTTGGCTTATTTCGCTGAGCATGATCCCTTCCAGCGCCATCCATGTTGCTGCAAATTGCATGTGTTTATCTTTTTTTGAATGCTGAGTAATATTCCATGGTGTATATGTACCACATCTTCTTGATCCAGTCATCTATTTTTGGGCATTTGGGCTGTTTCCAAAGCTTAGCTATTGTAAACAGTGCTGCTATAAACATAGGGGTGCAGGTGTTCTTTGGAATTGATGTTTCTGTGTCCTTTGGGTAAATACCTAGGAGTGGAATTGCTGGATCATATGGAAGCTCTATGTTTAGTAGGTCCAGAAATCTCCACACAGCTCTCCATAGTGGTTGGACCAGTTTGCATTCCCACCAACAGTGCAGGAGAGTTCCTTTTTCTCCACACCCTCGCCAACATTTGCTGTTGCTAGTTTTTTTAATATGTGCCATTCTCACTGGTATAAGATGGTATCTCATGGTAGTTTTGATTTGCATTTCCCTGATGACAAGTGATGTTGAACGTTTTTTCATATGTCTGTTGGCCATTTGCATTTCCTCTTCAGAGAAGTTTCTTTTTAGCTCTTCTGCCCTAAATGGTCTTTTAATTAACACTTTATTAGATGGTTTTCTCCATCCAACAATAGTGGGTTGGGAAGGGGTCTGCATTTCTGCTGGTCACACCTTAGATCAGGGCATCCAGGAATTCAAGATGTTCCATCCAAGTCAGGCCAGGCCAGGTGACAGCCGGGTGGGTGGAAACTATTGCAACCCATCCATTGGCTGAAGACGGACTCATAGCAAAGCTGACTGCCTAGTGGAGCCTGGCACAGGTCACTTGAATTCACGTTGCTTAATTTCAGTGATTCACCGTGATTCTCCATATACCAGTAAATGCACCGTAAAAATGTTTTGTAAGAGAATGTGAGCCTTAGTAATGGGAACCTGTGATGTTGTGCAATTAAATTACTGTCACATACTGGGGGCTGCATGGAGAGGGGGTGCAAGAGGGGGCCTCTGGTGTGTGTGCTTATGTGTGAAGGGAATGTGGTGAGGGAAGAAGGGAAAGAAGGGGAACGAGGAAAATCAAGAGAAAGAAGGGGAATGGAATCAGCAGGAAGTGCCTGTATTCTTTGCTCTGGGCCCTTTAAGTCCTGTTCAATCTTAGTTACGTTAATCTTTACCTTGACCCTTGACATCCACAGACTCTCCTGTTGTCTCTATTTGTGGGTGAGAAAATTAAGGCAGATCTGGGATTTAACTCTGCCTTCACTGACTCAAACTCAAGACTCTAATGAAGGAAAGAGTAAGGATGACAGACCAATGGATGAGAGGCCGAGACAGGGGATCATAGACCAAAGAGAGGAACTGAGGCAGTGACAACAAAACCCTAGAGGTTGAGAAACAAAGAGAAACAAAGATAGTGGTTGGGGGGATGGAAAGCAAGAGAAGCAGAAAACAGGAGAGTGAAGAGGAGAGGGGAACAAGACAATGAGCATGAATATGATCAGGGATGAGATTAGCAAAGTGAAAGTTAGCTGGGTTCAGCTGAACATACACAGGATGTACAGAGACCTCATATTTCAGATGGAAAGAACTGAAAACAATTATCTGGTTTCCCTGGGAAGCTGGCTATGACCCTGACCATCTGTGTGCAGCCAAGGCCAAGGGCACTCTGAGAAAGGACATGTCTGAAACAGCACACAGCCTCATACTACCCACATACTACCCAGCGGTTCATTCATTTACCCAGTTCCTGGTCTAAGGCCCCCCACTATGCTGACCCCCATGGGTGTCTGGACCCCAGATGGCATTGGCAGGACACTGACCTATGGCTCATGGTACTCAGTGCACATCTGGAAAACTATTCCTCTATTGGCTTTAATTTTGTAAATGAAATTTGATTTTAAACTCACCAAGATAGCTGATGCTTGCCGGGCAAAAAAAAAAAAGAAACAAACAAAAACAACGAACAAACAAAAACACCAAGCATGTCTTTGGTGGAGTAAAGAAGTTTTTTGCAAAATGAATAATTATCTTCTGCTTAATTTATTTTATATAGTGCACTTTGCAGTTTCAGGTTTTGTTCAAGCGAGGAACAACTGCATTATTAATCATCATGTGTTCGGACAGTTTAAGTATATATTTTATCCTCATCTCCTCCTGGTGAATGGGAGAGGACAGGGGCCTTAATTATATATCTTATCCTCACTGCCTCTTCATGGATGGGAGTGGACAGAGCTTATGTTTCCCTTCTCCTAGGGGAGAAGGATGAGGCTTTGCAAGACAAAGGGGCTTAAGCAAGGCCTTCCCCTGTCTGGTGGGGAAACAGCTGCAGGATCCCCTGGCCTTGACCACCACACAGTCTGGTGTCACCTGCATCCCTGAAGGTATGATGTGTGGGTCATTTTGAGTGAGACCCAGGGAGAGTGTAGGGAGAGTGTAGGGGGCCCTGACTCCAGAGTAAAGCAGAGCCAGTGTTGAACCCTGACCCTAGTGCTTTCTCAATGTGTGAAATGGGCCCCCACCACTGCCCTCCTGGGGACCTCAGTGTCCTCACCTTTTGTCATCAGAACATTAGCACCAGCTCCAACAAGTGGTTGATGGAGGAAAGGTAAAAAGTTTGATCAAACACAGTACAGTAGGCGAGATCTACAGGTTCCACTTTCCCCAAATTATAATCACAGGGGTCAGGATAAGGGCCTTGGTCAGGGAGGACTTAAGACAACCAGCTCCCTGATGATAATCAGCAATGGCAGGTTGTATTCATGGAGGCCCAGCTGTGAATAGAATGTTCTTGATATTGTCCAACGAGCAGGGCTAGTGGGACTCACCTCAGGGTAGAAGTAAGGAAACTGAGTCTTAGCCAAACACAGGAAACTTGACAAGGCCAAGGAGCCACTGGGTGAGAATCACAGAGACCAAACCCCATACGACCTCAGGGCCTGTCCCCTCTGCCTTCAGCTGCCTCCTTGTGTGCAAGGCTGGGATTCAGCATTTGAAATGGCTTTGTGTGGAGGGGCCTGGGGGTTCCCAGGGGCTGTCTCCCCATAGCTGCAGGACTAAGGCAGATGCCCAGTAAGCCATTGCGTTCTACTGATCCAGGAATGAAAGGACTGGCTACTTCTCATCTGCACTGTGATCTGCCTCTGCACTGTCTTCCCTCTGTGTGCAGACTCTCACCTCCCCTGGAGAGGAGGCCGCTGGCAGGAGTCCAGAGCTGGCTCTGACTCCGCTGTAAGACCTTAGGCAAGCAAGTGACCTAACCGCTCTTCACCTCAATCTCCTCATCTGTAAATGGGGTTGAAAATAAAACCTGTTTCATAGGCCTGTTGCGAGGATCACATGTGTTATATAATAGGAACTTCTAGCACCGCTTGGAGGTTAGGACTCTCTCCTTGTGCCTCCTTCTTACTATCCAACTTCCTCATTGCTGGTACATTCTTGACCTTAGGACTGAATTCCACACTCTTTCCCCTGTGACTCTTTATTTATTTTTTTGCATAGATATACATATCTTAATTGAACTCTTGCAGCATTCTGTGGCTTCATATGTACCACGTTATGATTTGTCATTTGTCTGTAAACGCAAAACGATCCCCACAGTAGGTCTGTTTCCTATCCTGAGCAGTTCCTCAAATTCTCAGTGCCCTGCCTTTGCCTTTAGAACGCCTCCTGCCCCTGCTTCCCTGTGTCTGCTTTGTTTTATGACTGGAAATCTGTACCTCTTGAGCCCTTTTATCCATCCCCCCTCCTCCTTCCTCCTCCTACCCGTCTCCTCTTGTGACCACCAGTCTGCTCTGTGTCTGTGAGTTTGGTCTTATACTGTTTGTTTAGTTTTTCTAGATTCCACATTGAAGTAAAATCACCCAGTAGTTGTCTTTCTGTCTGGCTCTTTCACTTAGCACAGGACCCCGATGGATCCACCCACGCCACCTGCACTCACACCCCATCTCGTGATCATGATATGATTTCCCCTTCATCACCCTACTCAGTGCTGGCTGCTTGAGGCAGAGGAGTGGGTGAAGACATTGCTGTGCCCGAGACCACCTGTGCTAGGAGCCCAGCCTGGAGCAGGGCGGCAGCAGTGAGGGGCTGGCAGTAGCAAGAACAGCAGACATAATAATAGCTCCCGGGTGCTGAATGCTGCCTGCCTCATGATGCAGTCATTGTGTTGTTTTGTTTTGTTTTTTTAAGATTTATTTATTTATGTACACAAGGTCTGAGGTACAGGCCAGACGTGCAGGGGGTCGTGAGGGTTCACCAGAGATAGAGTGGAGAGCAGAACAGGCAGATCCACTGAAAGACACTGCTGAGGGGAGCAGCTGGCAAGACAGGAGAGGTCTGCTGCACCATGTGGGCCATCTCCCTGGTCAGGGATCGAACTTGTGCTGCAGTGGCTGGCCATGCTTGACAGCACTGTGTCTTTAACCCCTGCATCACCAGGGAGGCCCCAGATGCAGTCATTGTTTTTCTAAAGGTATCTCCAGCCCTAGGGACAATTTTTAAAGTTAGACTTAAATTGTGCGTTTTCTGATGAGGAAACCGAGGCTTGGAGTAGGCAGTGATTTGTCCAGGCTGCGCATCCATGAGTGATAGACAGAGCCTCTGGGCTCAGATGCCTCGACTCCTGGGCCAGGTTCTATCCCCTTCACCAGGTGTCCCTTGGCTCCCCAAGCCCTTCCAGGTTTATCTGAGAAGCACAGATGACTCAGGGTTGTGGGGTGAAGGGTGGGAGGGGTACAGAGGGCTGCCCTTCCCTGGCAGGCCCAACTTGGTTCATTTATTGTCAGGAAGATGCTGGTCAGTGGGAACCAGAGCCTTCTGCCATCACAGATGTCTGCAGCTGCATGTGCTCCAGGCTGTTAGGGGGTCCTTCACCTCCCTGTACCCTCCACCAACCGCAAATTTGAGGGAGGCTCATACCTACATGTTTTTCTCTAGACATTGACTTACGGATAATTGTGTGTGTGTGTGTGTGTGTGTGTGTGTGTGTGTGTGTTGGGAGGGGGTGCACTCAGTGGTGGACACGCCAGGAAGAGAGATGAGGGAGATGGTGGAGAGGAACCTCTGGGCTGGGCCCTGTAATAGGACCCCCTGTGCGGTTTGGCTGGTGCACCCACCCAGGCTGCCCAGGAGCTGCATCAACGCCAGTTCATCCCCTCCCATGTAGCCTTGATAAAGGACTCAGATGACTGTGAGACCACAGCAGCCCACACCTCAGAACCTTTTGGCTCTATTTTGTGTCTTCTTGCTCTCAGTGACCGAGCAATGGCAGCGGAAGATGCACAGTAAAAATTCAGCCACCCATTTTGTCTCAAATGCTTTGGGAAAAACAAGGCTGAAGCGTCTCATTTTAGCAGTGTGAGGACAAAAGGGACATCACAGATGCCCACTTGAGGTTGCTTAGATGTCACCGCAACCAGCCCCTCCTCACTGCACACGGAGGCTGAGTCCTGGGGAAGGAGGGGCCCGCTCCAGCTCACTCAGCACACTTGGCTGAGCAGACTTCTGAAAACGTTCTCATTTCACACAGGTCTGAATCACACCCCCTGTGACTTCACTTCAGTGGACGTCTTTCTGCACCCCCTGCTCTGCTCCTTCTGTGCCTTTTGGCATGCTCTCAAAACACATTTCTCTTAAGGAGTCATCATATGCTACCTTTTAGACAGGAAGCTGCTCACTCCTATGCTCATAAACACAGACAGCTTACCATCTTCAAGCCTCAGCTTCATATTATTTAAAGTGGAGCTGATATCATTCCTCCCCATGTTGTCTTGGAAACCAAAAATGATTTCAGTTAGAGCAGCACATAGTAGATGCTCAGTTAGCAAAAGGTATGATGCGTCCCTATGTCTTATCACAGGCTACTGCAAAATCCCACAACCCTTCATGACATAGGAATGTGTATAGGGATTATGTTCCTTACTCATTACATGGGGATCAGTACAATCCTCACATAAAGGATTTCTGTGTGAATAAGGTCTGTTTGAAAGGGCAGTCCTAAACCTTTAGGGGGAGTGATGTTAGACATCAGCTAATTTAAGTGTGAGGGGGATGAAGATTCTTATTCTCCCTTAACTCCAGTTATATGTTACACATTCATTGCCCAACTGAAGGTTGTTCTCCCTGCTATTGCCTTTGTGTTTTTACATATTATTATGATGTTTGTGGTTGTGTGAAAGAGCTTGAGCTTCAAAATTCTGATTTTGTGACCCAAGCCTCTGTTTCCTTACTAGCCCCTTCCTCCTGTGCTAGTCATAGGTGTGACCTGTGTGGTGACGTGGGATGATATGGCAAATGTCCTCACTCCCCTGAACACAGCAGGCCCTTTGTGAGGTTACACCAGCCCCTGCCTCACCTCATGCTGGACTCTAGTAACACAGAAGTGAGGAGGCCCCTGGTGGCAGAATGGGAAAGGATGGTATGCACTCCATTTTTCTGAAGGCCCCAGGGGAATGTTTTTCCAAGCCACAGTGACAAGAAAAGTAAATAGGAAAGCGAACAGCAGCCAGTGCCCCTGGCCTGACATGAGTGATGGCTGAGTTGGAAGCAAGGGAAAATGGAATTACAAGGGGAAGGGAGCCAGGCAGCAAGGAGGAAGTGGGAAGAAGGTTGTGCACCTAAGTGGCACTCTAATGGGCAGAGAGGGGTGAGCCCTTCTGAGCTGGGAGGCAGAGGAGGCAGCAGCCTCTGGCTGATGTCCTTGGGTCATTATGTGTCCTCCAGGAGTAGAGACAAAGATAACAGTTGTTCGTGGCTCTGAGGACATGAGGAGCAGCCTTGGAGACTGTCTCATTCAAGCTACCCCAAATTTTCAAGTAGAGAGATTGAGGTCCCTTTGGCTTTGTGATGGGAATAGCTCAACAGTGAGACCATCCTTCATCTGGAAAACAGCTTTCTTTTCCACTAAGTTGCGAGATTGGCCCCTCCCATCTAGGAACAACAATGACAAAAACTGAAACAATACCACAGTTTCAGCAAGAAGAAATGTGCCAGAGACTGTGCTAAAGCCTTTTTACAGGATCCATTGGCTGATGGGTAATATCAGACTCACTGCAGATTGAGAAACAGGTTCAGGGAGGTAAAGCAACTTGGTCAAGTTAAGGCAAATTCTCAGTGGCAGCAGATCCACATGTTGAATCCAAAGCAATCTGCTCATGGTGGTAGGGCCACGCTCAGCCATTTACCAGGGCACTCATCTTATATGAGTAGCTGAAGGTCCTGTCCACCTTGAAGTGGTTTAGGGGAGTCCCACATAAGATAAACTCAGATCTTTCAAAATTGAGGGATTCTGTTGTTTTACCCAGGAGTTACAAAGTGAGAATGCTGGTAAAATAAAATGAGAACTCAATAAATGGGACCTAGGAGACATAAAGAGTAAATATTTTAAAACCAATGCAACATATCTATAGCTGATGATAAGACAGAGTTCTAGTAACTACCATAGTGGAATCTACTTAATTGAATTCTCTTATGAGAACTGTTTTAATGACGGGATTAAACTCTTTCTTATGGTTTGTATTATCAATTACATATAAATGTATGTCACTAATTTGTTAAAGATATTTCAAATTCATGAGACTTTTAAAATAATTCCTGTTTGCAAATATAATACGTTTTCAATGTAAGAAATGCAGGAGTGCAATGGAAAAAAAGATTCCTAGAAAAAGGCTGCTAGTTGAATTGAAGTTAGTGAGAGTGCCAGGGCCCAACGTAGTGACCTGCAGCCTTGGGTTCTAATCCTGACCAGAAACTCAGCCAGTGATTTAGACTAACCTCTTCACTCTCTGAACTTGAATCTCCCCTTTTGCAAAAGAAAGCAGACTAGACTTGAACTAGATGATTTGTAACAGTTTTTTTCTGCTCTGATGCAAAATGGAATTCTATTTTAGACATTTCATCAGGACTCAGGTTTATACTTTCCATTTCCTTGGCAAATACCTGTCATGGATCCAAGGAAGTTCTTACAGTTTTCAGCAGAATCACCATTATTCTAAAGTAACACAACCCGAATTCATGAAAATTATATATATGTGCTCACTACTCCATCCATCCATCCATTTAACAAATGAGTCACCTGCCATACCACAGACATTATACTAATTATTAGAATGTGGAGATGATTAAAAAAAGGATTCTGTACTCTCGAAACTCCCATTTTACTGAAGAAGACAGGGGTGGGAAAAAAATAAAAAAACAACAACAACAGTATACCTCCCTATCCCATTAGCATAGATATTACTACTGTGCAATCTACCCTTCTGATGATCAATGAACCAGACAATGGGGCAGGTGCTGGATGCAGAGGTAAGCAGGATGGGTTCAGGCCTTCCTTTTAGGTGCTTCTGCTAATGGAGCAGGTGTAAGGCAGTATGGGGATTCATAGTGAGCCCGTGCAAAGCATGGAAGCCTGTGTCCCTGGTGAGTTCTTCTTTGACAGCCTGACTGCCCCAGGTGAGCAGAGGCAGGACTGAGAAAGAACTCATCCAGGGAAGGGGTTAATCCTCATCTCTGGCTGTCAGAGGTTTGCATCCAGCTAAAAGGAAGTGCCTGGTTGCAAATAGTGGAGAGTAAGCTGAGCCAGCAAAATAGGAGACATAGTCAATAAAGCTGATAGCTGTGGCAATGATGGAGATCTTGCCTGAGTTCCAGCTAAGAGTGATCACCAGTAAGACTAAAATGGTGTCCAGAGAGCAGAGGTTAAGTATCCAGAAAGGCAGTATGAGTAGCTGACTAGTTGGTGCTCAGAATCAATGGCCATATACTCCATTTTATAGATGGAGAAACTGAGGCCCAGCAAGAAGATTAACTAGTATCCCCAGGGTTATTATGTCAGTATCTATCAGAACCTATTATTTGTCTTGAATTAAAGGGAAGACACTGATGTATTGACCCTCTAGCTACCCTGCCCTGCTTCAATTTACTCTTACACCTGCCCTGTGAGATTGACCTTACTGTCATTGTATTCTGTTGTTGAGAAAACTGAGACCCCCAAGAAAGGGAAAAGCATCCCCAAGACCACGGAGCCGGGGAGCAAGCAAGCAAGGGTCAGAACTCAGGTCTATCCTCCTCCACAGACAAGCACTTCCCCTACCCGCTCCTGTATACACGGCCAGCCTTACAGGCCTCCAGGGTGGATGCTTCTCTTCTGCAAAATACATATTTGTTGTTTAATGAGTGTCAGCAATTAATGATCCATTCCAAGGCAGAGGGAACTTGCCTAGTAAGCACACAAGAAAGAGCACTGGAGAGTAGCACCTTTTTTTGGATATAGATTCTCATTCTTACTAATATTCCCCCCAAGGAGAGAGGTGGGGGTAAGGGGGAGTGACCTGTGTTCTTTCCTGCAAGAACCTCAGTCTTTGCCCTTTCCATAAAAGAAAAATCCCCTCCTTTCCTGCCCCTCCTCACCCTCTCCCCACAACCTGACTTCCTGTCCCTTGGCCAGAGGTAACCATTTTACCTCTCCCATTATGAATCATGTGGGCTGTGGTTGGTGGCAGATCATAAATCAGTCCTGGGAGTCTCGAGGACAAATCTCAGGACTTTTAATCTTTAATATTAGACGTGTCTAAAGTGGTGAATATTTCATGAAGGGACTGTTGCATTTTAACACATCATTAGTGATTCCTACCCTGCCCCCTTTAGTAAATTATTCTCATCCAAATCTCAAGGATCTCAGCCCTTTCCCTCTACTCCCCTTACCTCCAGCAACAATCAGCCCACTAGGGTACACACACTGATAGCACACACATTCTGTGCCAGACCCTGGGCGCAATTTTAAAGGGGAGAGTTCAGCAAGGTTTCCTGCCTGCAAGCAGCCCCCCACCCATATGTACCAGGTATCTAGAGAAGGGAAAATGTAGATCTCTCTCCTGTCTCCCCTTCTGTCTTTCAACAATTTTATTCTGAATATTTTGAAGACCATCGTTACTTAATGTTGTCTAACTGTTATTTTAGTTTCACCAACATGTTTTCAGCCTGGTCTGTTTGCCAGCTACTTACTAGTGCTGGGGACCAAATAGCACTGTCATGTGCAAAACAAGATAGTCTTTCACACTTTGTGTAAGGTAAAATGCATAATAACATTTAGAGTGAATCTGTGAGAGTAATACGATTGTTTGATGAACATAGGCATTTTGAATTCTGATAGTTAGAGAACCTGCATTACCCTGGGATCACACTCTCTGCTATGTTTTGCTTTGGTAACACAAGGTTGAGGAAAACCTTGATCCACAGACATGTGGTTGTAAATAGCAGGAGCTTGTTAGCGCCACAGCTCACGGCTTCTGTATCCTTCTCACAGAAAGAAGAGATGACAGGAGATTTTTGTTTTTAAATGAGGTCTGCATAAAATAAATTTACCTGACAATCAGAGTTAATGTAACTATGCTTTCCAGTGTCTTAAATTCTCCATGTAACATGTGCGTGCTTAGCCTTTGGGTTTGTTTGTTGCTTATTTGTTTTTTACTGTTTAAGAGATTTCAAACTCAAACTTTCCAAAGAGAATTAAAATCTGAAAGCTACAAAGTCCCTAAATGTTTTCCAAAGTACTGATCCATGGTACATGTATTGGAACCTCTTGGGTAGGTCATTCTGTGTCACCATAGAATTGAAGAGGTGCCGGTCCATCTGGGTGTGATCACCAGAAGATGTCAAGGACTCTAACCTGACAGCAATAATCTGGAAATTTATGAGCCATAAAAGAGAGTTAATTATTCATTCAACTCCCAGTGTTGAATACCTACTCTGTTCTAGACTTGAGCTAAGCCAGGGGTTTCCACCAACATTTCCTCAAGTGTATTCCATCGAACACCAATCCTTTGACTCGTCCCACCAACAAGCCCCCCAAGGTGAAACAAGGTTGGGGATAACTGCATCACTCTTACAAAGAGTCACGCAATACTGGCTCTCACAAATGGCAACTTTCCAATCATTTCTTTTTTCATTGACTTCATTTTTGGTAAACCATCTCAGAACATTCCACAAATACACCTTAGAGAAACCAGTACCTAACTGAATCAAACACGTATTCCTCAACCTTAAGGGGTAGTCAGCTGAGCAGGGCTGATAGTAGCAAGGGCCTAGGACAGAGAGCTTCTGACCATCTTTCCAGGATTCTGAACTGTGAAGATAAATGAGGAAATAAGATATGTGCTCAGCACCCAAATGAGCTTAGCCAACTGGAGAACATATAAGGCAGTGTGAAATGTTAGCAAGCACCATGCAACCAGTGTAAGACATGGCCAGATGAGAATGATGCATGTATACAGAGGTGGGTGGACAGATACATGGAAGGAAGGAAGGAAGGAAGGGTGGATGGTTGGGATGGTAACGAGAGATAAAAGGAAGTGAATGGAGAAAAGGAGAGGAACACAGCTGAAACACACAGCCACACCAACAAAACAAATAAAATCTGGAAATGATAGAGGAAAACAATTTTTCCAAAAGGGGATATCAGAGTTACCTTAGAGGAGGTGGCAATTGATTTAGGACTTATGGATAAATGTGACATGTTCACTCAGGTGGAGACTACTCGTTTTTCTGATTGCACTTTCAGTGCAGAGAGGTACTTCTCATAACTTAACAATTGGCAGCTACCAGGTCACTTCCTCTCTCCCTATTCAGCCATGAGTGCCTCCAGCACCCAGGTTGCACCTTTTATCTCTGCATTTCAGGGCGGAACAGAGAAGCTGGCAGAGAGTGTCTGGACTCACTCAATAAGTGAGTGAATGAGCAGGTGAATAAATGATAAACCACAGTGACAGCAGACCAGAACACCTCCTTCCTGTGGACCTTTTCTAAAACTGTGTATCTCACTTTGCTTTCTAAGAAAATCAAACCAAGGGAGAAGCCCCTGTGGGCAGGCAGCATTTCACAAGATTCTTTTCTTTTTTTTCTGACAGGAGAGTGCAGCTGCCATGAAGGTTACGCCCCTGACCCAGTTCACAGACACCTGTGTGTGCGCAGTGACTGGGGACAGAGTGAAGGGTGAGTGGCAAAGGGCCTGGGGACTGGGACAGTGGAGGATGCTCCTCAAAACTGTTCCACAATTAGGGCTCTTTCTCTGCAATGGTTGGGTTCCTGCAAAACCCCCTGGAAAGCAAATCCTCTTTCCCCAGGAATCACATTTTTTGTATTAAAGGCACATGATTGATGAATCTTTTGGAGAATAAAGGCTAAAGTTTAACTCTCCCTCTCACGCCATGGGGATCAATAGACAAATAAAGAAAGAGAATCAGGTTTTTGTCCATAAACCCCAAAATGAACAAGGGGACTTAAAAGTGCTGAACCCTTCTATGAGATGGCTTATTTTGCAATAGAAGTAGTCTTATTCAACAATTACTACTATAAAATTTAGTTGTCTGTAAAGCTGCTCTTAAGCGTCCACCTGTGGATCTAGCAACTACCAACTAATATCATGTCTTATCCCTTTTTCTCTCCCTCCCTCTGTTCTTCCCACAGACCATGGCCTTACACGACACTTGAGAGGGGCTATGACCTGGTGACAGGGGAGCAAGCCCCTGAAAAGATTCTCAGGTGAATTGACAATTGTGTTGGGGATGATGCTGGGAGGGTGATGAGTTGGAGTGGGGGGCACAGGCATTTACCATCCACCAGTTAATCAAGTCTGTGAACCTTTGTGCCACAATAGGTTCCAAGGAAGTCTTATGGGCCTGGGTGTATGCTCACGGCCCAGGTGGCAACAGGAAGGTCGTTTCCCTTTGTCTGTCATCTAGACTTATGGACTCACATACGTGAGCTAGAGGAGACCTGGATGATTATCTAAGCAACCAGTTTAAAGATATTTTATACTCATAGATTTTCTTCCTGCCACCTCCTTGAACTCTTGTGTGGCTCTTCAAAACTTCTGCTGATAAAGTCATACAGCCAACTAAGTAGCAGAACTGGAATCAGATTTTCATTCTCATTGATTCCGAGTCCACACTCTCCACATTTGTGCAGACGTCCCTACTGACTTAGCAGTCACTTCTGGCACCTTGCTGGATAGCAGGACTGCTTGAGAAAGCAGAAGTGAAATAGCTCCTGTCCTCACAGAGTCCACTCTGTTTGTGGAGCCAGAAACTATAGGCCAGAAAAGAAAGCCAGCAACACAAAGCCATGTATGGGGTAAACCACTAACAGGTTTAAGAAATGGTTATCCGAGTCTGGGGCAAGTTGGCCAGAGCTGTGCCTGGGAGATGCAGGGGCTCAGTGGGGTGGGGGCGGGAGAAAGAGTCCCTGCTAGCTTGGGAGGAGGGGCCCCTTTGTTTTCTCTCTGCTTCCCAGAGAGTTCCCCAATGGAAACTCTTACATTGCAGGTCTACTTTCAGCTTGGGCCAAGGACTGTGGCTTCCTGTCAGCAAAAGCTTTGTGGTTCCGCCTGTGGAGCTGTCCATCAACCCCCTGGCCAGCTGCAAGACCGATGTGCTCGTCACGGAAGACCCTGCAGATGTCAGGTAGGGAAGCCGCCTCCAGCATCCTATAGCAGGGAATTCTTGGAGCCCTGGAAGCACTTCTGTTTCAGGTTCACAAGAAGTATCTCCAGATGGAGGGGGCCGGCTGCCTAGTAGCTGGGGTAGAGAGCATTCTCACATACTCCCAGATCCATACTTGTAAATCTGTGTTCCCTTGGAGGGCTTCAAGACTTTATATTCCTGCATCATTACTCTCCTTTGGGGTTTTTATGAAATGTGAGAGAGATTAACACTTCATCTGGTTCATCCTGGGGTCATTAATGAGATGATCTATTGAAAACCGTTACTTAATAGGATATGAGATAGTCGTGAAGGTGAACAACTAGAGAATGAGATGCTTTCTGTTGTGAGTCTGGTACCGGAAACAGACTCCAGGCTAGTCCTTGGTGGCAAGGTCCAAGTCAAATGTATGTCTTCTTTACTCATGAATGAATGGAGCTGTGTCTTGCTTTACACCTTTTTCACTTGGTGGATAACTTCATTATGGACTTGCTCTACTATATTTTAATCAGGTGCTTCCTTATTGTTCTGTCCCATTATGTGGGAAGTCTCTCAAGGTCAAAGCAAATAACTTATTTAGCTTTTTAATCCCCTGTTCCCAGTATATATTGGACATCTACTAAATGTTTATTGATTTAATTAAACCAATGGTCTTAGAACTGAACCTACCAGTATTCTGGAGTTTTCTGCCCGCCCCTCCCCATTTTGATTAGGGAAAAGAGTCTAGAAATGTGTATGTTACCAAAACTGGACTCTGATTTGACTTTTGGAAATGGCATTTACCCACGTATTGGCTACTGTTTTAGGAAGTGACTCTCCTGCTTTGCAATCTGTTTATTATCACCTTTTCTCAACTCTTCATGGAAGCGTGAACTTAATGTGAGTTTTCAGGCTCTTGATAGTTTGCAAAAGAGGTAGTTTAAAAAAGAATCGATTATGAAAGCCATTATACTTAGGAAATGAGTGGTAATTACTAAGAACTAAGATGGTTTTATACACACAAACTGATTCATAGTAGATTACCATTATTTCCATTTTTGGTAGAACTGAGGTAGAAGAGACATTAGTAAAGCATTTTTAAGGTTTCTGTGCATTACATATTTTAAAGATGGAGCAAAGACCATCTGGCTGAAGGACTATTCTCAAAGATACATGATGATCTTTTGTGAAATCAGCTAAGTGAAAGTTTCTATTAGCTTTCCTCAGAATCCTGTGCTCTTGACATTGAATTTATGATTTCAGTGAAGCTGCAGAAGTCAGGCTGGCTGATGGTAGCACTGGAGGTGAATAGCAGGTCGGGGTTGGAATTCCATTTCTACCACAAGCTAGCTATGTGATGTTAACCAGATTCAACTTGCTAAATTTCTATCTGTTTATAAAATGGGGATAACAGCAGTGGCTTTCTCAGAGTGTAACAATAGTAACTCCTATCCCTTGATCATTTACTAGGTGCCAAACACTTTATTAACATTATTTCATTACATCCTTGCATCAACCCCAAGTGGTGATATTATTATTTTCATTTTGCAAATAAAAAAAAAAAAAACAGAAACAAGTGATCCCTTCATTAGTAAGTGATGAAAACAAGCAGCAAAACATGATCTCTCAGCTCCAGAAGCCAGGTTTTAACTGTTTTATTGAAATAGCTCCCAAGAGTGATTAATAATATAAGTACACATGGATTCATAATATACTTTAATGTTATATTACATGCAGTTTAGATCAACTGAATTCCCCCCACAGTAGAGTTCAGGTAGAAGCTGATGATGGTGAGGAAGGCAGAGTCGGGAAGGCTGTGCCATGCCACGCTCCTGAGAACTACAGAGATCTACAATATGCCCCTGCTGCCTTTTCTGCTCCACTCTGAATTATGCCAAATAGCAAGTTAGCCAAGGAGGGGCCCAAAATAGCAATCTACAGAAACTGTTAAAAACATCTTCAGAAATGTAAAAAAAAAAAAAAAAAAAAATGAGAGCAGTGCACTCAGAATGCATTTCAGGCAGAGGATTGCGTGTACTTGGGAAAATCCTGGAATAAGTTGAAAGGGCTGAGGCCTTCGAGGGGCATAATGCAGTAATAGTGAGTTGATTCCACTAACAATGCTGTGCCTGGTTACCCCAAGTTAGGGCCAGAGCACAGCTGCTCAGAATGGGAGAGAGGATGATATTCTGCAGCAATTGCTCTTCCTTTTAAACCCTTTCTCCACAACCCAGTAAGATTCTCTTTTGAAGCAAAAAATGGTACAGATGTTTGAAGGATATTGGTTTGATTAGGGCACTAAATTATTATCCTGCTTGGCGTGCCTGCATCCCTTCACCGTGGCTTGGAGCAATCGCAGACAGCCTTTTAAGCTTACCTTCATCTTATCTCACACATGCCTGTTGGTTTCACTGCACAAGTGGATAAAGGGTTGTAATCATCACCATTCTAAAGAATCTGTGCTCTGTAGGCTTAGTTTCTCAAGCTGCACTAATAAACCTTGTTTGACATGGCATTGCCCAGGCAAGCATATCACGGGTGTTTAAAGAACTACTACATTTTAGTTAGATGTTATGTTAGAAATTAATAAATAATAGATCATAATTATAGATAGCCAATAATATGCCATAGAATTATAACAGAGCAGTTAGAGGAGAGACTGTGTGGAAGAACAGAATTTGAAAGAAAAGGATGAGCCTTCGAGTGGGATTAGGAAGGAAAACTTGAAGGTGCTTTGCTGGTTGATTTCTTTTTGTTTTTTAGTCGATGACAAATAATTAGGAAAGTGTGGAATCTCATGCGAGGACAACCTAGCAGTCCAACTTAGAGGTTCTACCCACATGGGTGGCTAATTTTTTTTAAGGATTTATTTTATTTATACAAGTGCTGGTATACAGGCCAGATGCACAGAAGGGTGAGCAGATTCACCAGAGACAGAGCAGGAAACAGAACAGGCAGAGTGACGAAACAGACTGCTGAGGGGAGCTATGGGCGAGGTTGCCACGCCATGTGGGATTCTTGCCGGCCAGCCAGGATTGAACCCCGCGCTGCAGAGGCTGCGAACAGCTTCACAGTGCGGCGTTCAACCGCTGGTGTCACCAAGGAGGCCCAAAGGGTGGCTAAATTTAAAACAAGTGATGATAACAAATGTTGGTAAGAAGATAGAACAACTGGAGCTCTCATACCCATAGAGTGGGAACGTAAGTTAGTCTGATCATTGCATATCTTCCAACGTTATACATCTACATATTCTGTAACCCACTGATTTCACTCCTAATGAATCACCTAACAGAAACATGTATATATTGTATACATTTCTATGTGGCACCCTAAATACTGTATTCAAGAATACCAACAGAAGCACTCATTTGTATGCCAAAAAGCTAGGAGGAAAGCACAAATGACCAACAGCAACAAGGTAAAGAAATATGCAGTGGAATAATAAAACAATGAAATTCTATTAATGCTGAATAATTAGTAAATATAGCCACCACACACATCACCATCAATGAAACTCACAGATATAATATTGAATTATGGAAGCCAGACACAAAAGAATATATATGTTTATAGAGAGAGAGAACACAAAGTAATCCCTGTATGATGTTAGAGAAAAGGATGGGGATTACCTTTGGGTAACAGAGGGAACAGTGACTCAGGGGAAGCAAGACAAAGTTTGTATGGAACTGAAATGTCTGAGTCCCTGATGTGTGTGTTTTCTATGTGTAAAAATTCATCAAGCTGTACAGATAAGATTTGTGTGCTATATTTTATTTAAATATAAAGTGCATATAAAGTGCTATACATTTTTTTAAAAGATTTATTTACTTATTTATACAACCAAGTGCAGGAGGGTGAGAGAATTCACCAGAGCCAGAGCGGGGAGCAGAGCAGGCAGAAGGACCGAAGTATACTGCTGAGGGGAGCAGCAGGCGGCAGGAGAGGTCTGCGCACCATGTGGGACCCTCCTCCGGTGGCTGGGGAGCAGCTGAGAATCGAACTGGTGCTGCAGAGGCTGCGGGTAGCTTCGCAACCCAGCGCTCAACCACTGCGCCACCGGGGAGGTCCGCTATACATTTTTGAAGGCTTAGACAGTGGAACTCAGTTGACCTGACTGCTTTCAAATCCTAGCTCCCCCACATTCTCACTCCATTTTTTTTGGTAACTCTGCCTCCTCTCCTTGGCAATAATGGAGATAGAAGACACAGGTGAGGCCATGCAGGGAAGTGTGGAGAGTTGAATCACGTGATACTTCATTGTAAGACACCATCAATGAACATGGTAGATTCTCTAGGGCATTAGTTATCATGTTTGTTATTATTATGCTATATTACATTGTTGTTGTAATATGGTATAACATATTTCTGTTCTCGGTCTCTTTTTAATTCTTTTGTCTTTCTTTTGCTGAAAGGCTGTATCCAAGTTACGATGCATCTTTAAACCAATAGTGACTTAGTGTTATGGGATTAAAGAATACAAATATATAAGGTCTAATGCAGTGTGGTAGGTCTAGTGGCTTTAAGTATATGAAAATCTTTCCATACATATTACACATAGGGTTTGGGGGACTGGAGAGAAAGAAAAAAATTGTGACCAAAGGAATTAGGAAAGCATTTGTAGGCTAGAGAACATTAGCAAGTAACTTTGAGTTGTGGGTAGAATTGGGCTTTGTGGCATCTAAGGTGGGAGGGAAGACTTTCAGGTCAGAGGGATTAAAGGGCCACAGAAGAGAACTCTCCCTGGATGGCTCCCATTCTCCAGCCTGTCCCAGCAGGAAGTTGCTAGGAATGAGATTTATTACATTTGAGACACTAATGATGTCAGCTACAAAGGTGGAGGAGCCAGCTCTAGTTAAATTGCACATCAAAGTCTTTCAATCCTGAAAACCTTGGCTGGGCCCCTCCTGTGTGCCAGGCACTGTGCCAGGTGCCACAGGGGCACCCCAATGCATAAGCCTACCTCTGCTTTCAGGAATTTTGTGGTGTAGCAAGGAACACGGAACAAGGACTGACTTGCAAGATGAAATAAAAGCTGCTTGTAGAGAAAGAAGCGTGGCAAACAAGCCTTATTGCTACACACAGGGCCTTCCTCACACTGTCACCTAGAGCTGGTTCTTATAAGAGAGATGCAAGAATAACTATTATAGTTGGAATAATAACCATCCACAGAGCCAGCTTTTGGATCCCCTCCGTGATTTTTCTGTGATCTCAAGTCAATGAAAATGAAATGGTGAAATACTGTTAATTCCTGCACAGTGATGAAAGAATAATGGGATATCAGAATGCAAGCTAGCATTGCTCATTTGGTGACAGTACTCACTTTGAATTAGTTCTAAATAGAATTAAGAATGGTTTCTTGTCCCTTTGGCCTTTCAATTCTAAGCAAAAAGTATACTGAACACCTACTATCTGCCAGGCTCCCTATTAGAAATATTATAATGTTAAGACAAAAATCTCAAGGCATTGAATGAGACCAAATTGCAAACAAAAAGACATCATGCTGTGTGACAGTTGAAGAGAACAGAAAGAGAGCTCAAGGAAGACAGGAAGTAGAAGCTTATCAAACTCTCCTGGGTTAAAGGGAAGGTCTCAGAGAAGAGAGGACCTGGGACTCAAGATGTGAAATATTAGCAGGAAGCTGCTAGCACTACATCTGAAAGGGTGGTACCTAGACCAGTGGTATCAACTGCAAACTTGTTAGAAACCTGATTTGTGGCCTTCATCTGGGGCAAACTGATAATGACCCCCTAAAATATGAGCTCCTAAACCCTAGAATCTATCAGTGTTTCTGAATTTATAAGATGGATTTTTTTTTTTTTTTAAGAAATGTGCTTTCTCTTTTCTTTTTTTTTTTTTTTTTTTAAAGATTTATTTAGTTATACAAGAACTGAGGTACAGGTCAGACACACAGAAGGGTGAGAGGATTCATCAGAGACAGAGCGGGGAACAGAGCAGGAAGACTGACTGAAATACACTGCTGAGGGGAGCAGTGGGCAAGACAGGAGAGGTCTGCCACGCCATGTGGATTGCTCCAAGGCCAGCAGGGATAGAACTGGCACTGCAGAGGCTACAGACAGCTTCACAGTGCTGCACTCAACCGCCTGCACCACCAGGGAGGCCCATAAAATAGATCTTTACAGATGTGATTAAGTCATAAGTCATAAGATAGGTTGATTATCCTGGATTATCTGGTTGGGCCCCACATAAAATAACCTGTGTCATTACAGGAAAGAGCCAAAGGGATATCTGACACACAGAGTAGAAGGCAATGTGAGGACAAAGTTAGAAATTGAAATGGCCCACCCACTAGAGGCCTCCCCGGTGGCATAGCGGTCGAGTGCCACGCTGCGAGGCTGTCCGCAGCATCTGCAACATTGGTTTGATTTCCGACCAGCCAGGGAGAACCACACCTGCGCAGCAGACTTCTCCTGCCTCGCCCCTGCTCCCCTAAGCAGTGTCTTCGCTCCATCTGCCTGTTCTGCTCCCTGCTCTGTCTCTGGTGAATTCTCTCACCCTCCCATGCTTCTGACCTGTAGCCTAGTTCTTATATTAAATAAATAAATAAATAAATAAATAAATAAATAAATAAATAAATAAATCTTTAAAAAATATAAATGGTGCACCCACAAGCCAAGGAATGCCAGCCTCCACTGGAAGCTGGAAGTAGCAAAGGGCAGATCCTCCCTGAGAGTCCCTATGGGGCAGAGCAGCCTTGCTAACACATTAATTTAACCAGGTGATACTGGTTTGCGGCTTCTGGTTGTTTGTAATCAACCTAGTTTGTGGAGATTTCTTACAGCAACCAAAGGAAACTGAAGCATCTCCTTGGGCCCACTGAATCAGATGTTCTGGAGTGGGTCCAGAGTCAGGCTTAACAAGTGCTCTGGGTGACTCCAATGTCCAGTAATGTTTAAGTGATAATGTGCTAGGTAGCAAAACCAGGAAAATATTACCTAACTTAGAAAATGACAGATTTAAGAATTTGAAAACTCCGGGATGGTGATGGCTTTTGGCAGAGTGGGATTTACACGTGGGGCATTGTTGGGACTCAGTACTCTGATTGCTGTTTTTCTTCTACCATCACTGTTGTTCCCAGTTTGACTTTCTTGCCGTACATTCTCCCCAGAAACTCCAGGCTTAAAACCTCAGCTGAACATTGCTGGGGTATAGAGATGAGTGCTTTCCAGTGGTTTAAAGGGAAGGTGAGGCACTGACTAACAGCAGTGTAGCTCATCCTTATGGCACTGTTCCCATGCCTTACTAAAATGAGCTTATTTAATCTTCACCTATTATTACCCCACTTAATGCATGAGAAACTGAGGCATGGAGAGATTCTATAACTCACCCCAGGACACAGAACCAGGATTTGAGTCCTGAGCATCTGATCCCTGAGACCATGCCCAGTCTCTTGGCTATGAAGGTCTCTTTGACCTGTTTGGGGATATTTGCCTAAAGGGACAAAAATGCTCTAATTAGTCAGAGCTGGGTCACTGACTCCCCCACCCCTGAAAACAGCCAGAGTGGGGGACCTTCAGCATGCTTGAGTCTGCAGGTAGGATAGTTCGCCAGAGAAAAACCAAGACAAGCCTGATGGACAAAAATCTAAAAATGCAGATGTTCTGTCTATAGGCAAGACATGAGGTCTTCAAGTGGCACACCTGAAAGGGGTGTTGTTTCATTCAGTGTATATGGAGTGTATGCCAAGGGCCCCGTGGCTGAGGGACAGCGAGAAGAGGAGAAAGAACATGCATGCGGCTTTCTCCCCCACCCCTCCCTTCCTCAGTGGTCCCGCCTGGACTGGCGGAGTCAGCAGAGTCTCTGGAAGAACTTGAGCATGTTGTCATCACTCCTGGTCTCAGCAGCCACTTCTGTGTGAATGTTTCAGATCCCAGGACCTGACTTTGCCTAGGCTGTACCCCTAGTCAGACAGTGTGTTCTGGAAATGTAGGTCATCCATCTTAAGGTGAAATCCTCAGCAGAAACATACAGGAGCTTAAAATCCTGCATCTATTTGGGTATTTTGAAAATTGAATGAGGTGACACATTCAACTCTCAGCCCCACTGTCGTAAACACTGGCATGATAATAAAGGCTAACATGTGTTAGGCATTTGCTTTGGGTCAGACGCTATGCATTTTTTGTGTGTGTGTGTGGGACCCTCGCCGGTGGCTGGGGAACGAACCGGTGCTGCAGAGTCTGCGGGCAGCCTTGCAGCCCAGCACTCAACCGCTGCGCCACCGGGGAGGCCCCACGCTATGTATTTTACACGGATGATTTCTGACTCCTCACAACCCAATGGGGATGCAGTTACGATTTGCAGATGAGGAAACTGAGGCACAGAAAGTTTAACTTACTTGCCCACCATTGTGGGTAGTAAGTGGCAGAAGCGGGATTTGAACTTGTGCCTCTTGGTGAGAACTCGGTCCGGTTGTTATTGGTGCAGGGATCTCTGTAAAGTGGAGGAATAGGTTCACTGGGTTTTCTACCTTAATTTTTGTTGACGAGTCAGTGTATGGTGTGTGTATGGACTGCCATTCCGTGCTAACAGAAAAGGAGATATTAAATGGGGAAGCAGGAGGCCAGGTGAAGAAAGACAGAGTCTGGCCCTCATAGCTGACTTCTTGGAATTTGAGTGTTAGAATTTGTCCTGTACCTCCCTGTCCCTCCCTTCCTTTATGGGACTGAAACCGCTGGGAGAAACATCACCATAAAGGCCCACTGTACTCCGAATTGAATGGATATCGCTACACCCAAATCTCTTCCCAGCCTCGCTGCCTGTCACTCAGCCAGTGAGCCTGGAGACATATATACATTCCCCCCATTTTAGTTTAGCGATCATAATAAAATTGAAGTCTATTAGGATGAGTTTCTGCCCAGGCTCGGTAAATCTCTTCAAACACCGTTCAGCACCAGATTTCTGTTAGTCTTTGCCACTGGGGAGGCTGCAGCACACACACCTGTCAGCCCAGGCAGAGGGCCCACGACACAGCCTCTGCTAAATGAGACGCAAATGGAGACTTCGGAATATAAATATTGAAGTGACCCGGGTTGAATAAAGGGGAGCCAGTTAGCTAAGCTTCTCTCATACATGCAGGAGATGCTAAATTATTAAAACTTTAATAAATGTAATAATAAATATTTGATGTTGAATTATAGAAGGCTTTGCAGATACAGTGAAACTGAGAAACGACTTGTTATATCTGCATTAGAAGTTAAACACTTTTCAAATGGGACTTCTGATGTTGAAAGGGGACTGTAGATCTTTAGATGAAAAAGAGAGAGAAACGAGGGGGAGCTGTGAATGTCCGGTATTTTGGTAGGCACATGGAGCTGGGAGTCAGCTTGCCTGGGTTTCAGCCTGACTCCCGCTGACAGCAATCAGTGATGTTTGGAAAGACCAGGCCTTCTACACATTCTGCTGTGTGCACCTTCCAGCCATCTTCTAGGGCCCAGGCTGTTTTCATCTCCCCATTTCACAGATCTGAAGCCCTTCTGCAATATAGCTGGTGAGAGTTGGAATTTGAAGACAAAGCTTCTGAATCAAGACACTTCCTCCATACATCATCTGAGCCTCTCCCATAGGCTACACGGAAGCCCCTGTTGCTCCTTATTTCTCAAGATGTTTTTGATTTCTAGGCTTAGAACTCTGTCCCATATTAGTTTAATGACAGGTGTGTTGGAAGGATGTCCTGAGAGAGCTCCTTCTTCTCTGCATCATCCCTCAATGGCTTCCTTCTCTCCTAATGCATGCCCACTTCCCTGTCCCCCCCATGCTCACACCCCCCACCCCGGCAGGGCTCATGGTAATTATGAGCTCCCAAGACTTTCATGCTCTTCCACCAATGTCTGAAGGCTTCTCTTTCTTGGGTTACAGTTTGAAAAAAATAGCAATCTTACTGGCCTGGCATGGGTGAGGACCTCACGTCCAGATTAATCACCTATAATTAAGAGACCAGGGTCCCAAGGAATAGGCACATTCACAGGAAGTGACAGAAGGATCATAAGGTGAACATGGACTTCCAGCCATGTCTTCAGATCCTCCTTAGGCTTCTGTTTCCCCATCCACCTTTGAGGTCGGACTAAATCTGGCAGATCTAGGCATCTCTTCTGCTGACTCAGATAAATGGCCGGGCTGCCTACATTTGTAGGGAGCTTCCTGAGGCTCCGGACATGCTGCTGGGGGGTGCCACAGTGGCACAGGGTGCCTGCTCTCAGTACAAGGTAGAGCTGTCAAAAAAGAGTCGGGCACTTTCCACACCACAACTGGGTGGCATTGACAGGCCATTCTAGTTTTGCAGCTGATGACTTGATGATTGTGTTCCTCTGTGAAATGAAGAGAGACTTGTGGTTGCTGACATGCAGGCCAAAGGTAGTCATGTGGATGGAGATATTGAGGATGAATTAGAAAGGGAGCTGTCTTACTCCATCTATCTGTTTTTATCCATCTCTCTGTTCTCTCAGGGGCATATTTGGATAATCTCATCTTGGTCTCAGTAAGTTTCCTGAAATAGATTTCTGGCTCGAGGCAGAGTTGAGGCCTCCATCTAGGTGCTTCTAGATACTGTCTGGCACTATCATTGTCACTTGTAAGGTATTAAAAATGGAACACTCTATTTTAAACTATAAACAAAACACCCACATTGCAGGGGCCTTGAACTGAAAGTTAGAGATCCAAAGGCATCTTTAAACAATTATAAACTCACACACTGGAGGTGACCTTCTGAGGTGTGTTTTTCACCCCCTCCCATCTCAAGGGTGGAACTAAGATAATAGAATCTACCCTGTGCCCACAGGGATGTCACAGCATCCTGCTGTGTTGCCTGCCAGGGCTTCACATTGCTCCCTTTGACATTCTCCTTCTCATTTTGCCTCACCAGGCTGGCTCCAGATCACATGAACAGCCACTCAGGGGCAGTGATCATGCAGATCAGTTCCAATGAGCAATAGTAGTACCTGCTAAGACCCCCTGGTTTGCATTAGTCTAACTTATTGGGCCGAGTAAAGTACAGGCAGACATCACTAAAAGTTTCAGTTTAGGACCATGGTCATCTAGGACTGTTACATTACACCATGTAACCTGCATAGGTGGTTGGCTCTACTGTCTATGTTTGTGTAGTTGTGCCATGTGGTGTTCACATAGCACAACCACGTGATGATACATTTCTCAGAATATGTGCCCTGTCATTAAGTGATGCTGGACTGTAGCATTCTTCCTTATACCCAACATACACAACACACACACACACACACACCCAGTGCAGAGTCTGGTCATAAAGATGATTTGGATTTTCAGTGGGCAATGAAGTGATCTGTGTAGCAGGCTTCATTACTTTTCTTCTCACTAACTGTGGAAGCCAGTTATTAAAGAGGGTTCCAACAGGAAACAGATGGCACCCTCAAGCTAGGAGTAGTTTTTAAAGAGAGCTATTCACAAAATTGGGGCAAGTGCTAGAAAAGCAGCAGGGATCTGCAGTACCTGTAGCTAGTGTCAGCGGTCAAGGTAAAGTTTCCAGAACAGAACATGGAGAAACTGTCATGGCAAGTGCTGACTGACAGGAGCTGTGACCTTTATTCAAGACATAGATGCAGGAAGGAAACTGGGAACAAATGTCCCAACCCCTCTCAGCCTCCTCCCTGGAGCTGCTGGTGCCTCCACTGACTGACCCAGTGGGAAGTCAGTCCAGAAGCCCATTGAGGCCAGCTATGAAGCTTAGCCTCAGGTGGCACAGTGAGCTCAGTGTGGAGGTGAAAAAACAAATGGAAGAGATTCGGCCTCAACTCCAAGTCTTTCTGTTCTGTTTTCAAATTATCCTTAAAGTGGCCACAGCTCTCCATCTTTCCTGAAACCCCAGCTCAGATCCTCCTGAAGAGTCTCATGCTTTCAGTCTCCGTGCGTATGTCGGCCCAGTCTTTACAGATTGGGCCACACCTCCTCCAGCTAATACCAGAGACCCCATCCCACTCAACCCTGCACAAGCTCAAATAAGAATCCAAACCTTTTTACCTATGCACGTTAGTGCCTCATCCCATCCGTGGCCACCATTCCACCTGTCATGATGTTTCCCACCAAGTCCCCATCTGCCATTTCCTCAGAATGCCTTACGCTCTGCTGTCTCCTTGCCTTTGTCAGTGTTGTCTCTTTTTCCAAAATGTCCAAATACTCATCCAGTCCCCTACATGCCTGGCCAGCTACTCTTCATCCCCCACAGCCTGGCAGAAGTGTCACTTCCTCTTAGAGACCTTTCTGGAATATGCCCTCTTCCCACTCAGCAGAATCAGAGCCCCTCACTTGTGCCACTAGAATAATTCTTCCTTAATTACAGAACAGCACATTGCCCTGCATTACAGTTACCTGTGGCAACTAGCCCCCATACCTGGTAACTAAACTGTGCACCCCAGGAACTCAAGGTCTGTATGTTAGCCATCTTTGTAGTCCCTGCTCTGGACACAGTGAATGGCTCAGAGAAAGGACCCAGGACACACTGATGGCCCCAATTTGATTTGACTATATTGGTCTACATCACAAGGATATCTTGATATGACCAGTAAATTTCTCAGTATAAATCATCACATTATGTCTGCCTACCACCAAATCCCCTTACATGTAAATATCTTTATCATCTAGCAGTCCCATCAGAACTTCTTGCCTCACAGTGTTTAGTGTTTATTGTATTACATTGTAAAAATCCATATTGCCTCGGAGTGGTATACTAAATAAAACCAGTATTTTGTGGTTAGTTAATGTAACAAAGTAAAAAAGGAGCCCCCCCCCTCATTTGAGAGGTTAGAGAAATTCTATGATAAATGAAGTTGTTACATTGATTTCCTTAATGGCGGCTTTCCCAAAGATGTTAATATGTTCACGTATGCCATGAATCTTCAGTGACTGCCCACTACAGTCTCTCCAGTGCTGTACAACTAGGGGGGATTCAGGAACAGCATTCCTTGGGGCCCACTTCAAGTAACATTATGGGGGTCCACTGAACTCAGGCTACCCAGGTTAAACCAAACAGCAGAGAAGGAGTTTTTTGTTGCCCAGGGAGACTCTTTCAAGGCACACTCACATTGGCAGAGAGGCTGCTGAACTCTCCTATTGGCTTATTAGTCAAGAGGGTGTAGGATTTGATAGAAAGGGCTGATCCCTGCTTAGCAGCAGGGTGTTACTTAGTAGCCAGATGCACTGATCTAATTCCCATCTCTGCCCTCACCATTCCCACATTGGCCAAACAGAAATAACTGTACCTGCCTCATAGAACTGCTGTTGAGAGTCCAGTGGGTTGATGCATGATGCAGGGGGCACAAAATTATTGTCCATAATGGCTATTACAGTGTTGTAATTATTTAGCCCACACTTTAACCCAGAGCAGGAATCCCTCATTCGACTCAATTTAAATCTTGCCTTTCAGAAGGGATTGGGATTTATGTATTCTTCCCTTTTCCCTCTAAGGACTTTGCTTTCAGTAAGAGTATGATGATTGAGTCATTGGAGTGTGACTCAAAGATGCTTGAGAAAGGAGTGAGAGATGCCCAACCCCATTAGTCATATTAGCTAAAATGTGCAAACTACTCAAGTGGCCATCCCTGGCTGAATGGAGAAGCAGAATATGGTCTATTCCTATGATGAAATATAATCACCCTTAAAGGGGACGTTAATTCTCTCACATGCTCGACGTGGAGGAACCTTGAGGATATTACACTAAAATGAAATAAACCAATTGCAAAAAGATAAATACTATTGGACCCACTTGAATCAGGCACACAGTCAGAAATTGTGGAGACAGAAAGGAGGATGGCGCTTGCCAAAGACTGAGGGGAGGGGACAGTGGGCTGTCATTGTTTAATGGCTTCAGACTGCGATTTGTAAGATGCAAAAGTTCTGGAGATAGAGGATGAAGGTACTTCCCCATATTAGGAAGGTACTTGCAGCCGCTGAACTGTATACTTAAAAATGACCTGCTCCCCTCAGCAGTGCATTTCGTCAGGTCTGCCTGTTCTGTTCCCTGCTCTGGCTCTGGTGAATTTTCTCTCCCTCCCATGCTTCTGACTGTACCCAGTGCTTGTATAAACAAACAAACAAACAAACAAATAAATAAATCTTAAAAAAATGGCCAAGATGGTAAATGCTTTTTGATCTGTATTTTACCACAATATGAAAAAATGGGGGTAATATAACATGAACAAGAAAAGGCATAAGAATATGGGAGAGAATGGTTTTGGGGGAACGTGCATAGCCATCCCCATCAGTCAGCACTACTAAGCCATGCCAGGCACCTGCAGGGCATCCTAGGTGCAGAGTTGCTATAGGCTCCAAATACTGTGACTCTACAGCCACCTCCTGCCACCACCCCTGCCCCCAGGCTGCTTTCAGCCTTGCCATGAACAGCAAGGTCCATTTCCTTTGAAATGGAACAGCCTAGAAGCAGGTGTGCCATACTTCTTGATTCACACACTGGGGTTGCATGCATGTTGGGTGTTGGACAGGTCATCTGTAGGGGTGTCCAGCCCAGCAGAGTGAACACAGCATCTGGAAGGCATAGCAGGAGAGAGAAGTCCATTGCCCCAGAGGGCTGGGTCTCAGGGAAAAGACTTCAGTTGCCCATGAAAGCTGAGGTACCAGAGCCTCCCTCCTCTTGGGGGAAAATGGGCTTTGATGGAGGTGGTTTTGCCCCACCCACAGGACATTTGGCCACCTCTGGGAACATTTTTGGTGGCCACCTTGGAAAGGTACGACTGGCCTATAAAAGGGAGAGGCCAGAGATTTTGCTAAACATTCCCCAATGCACAGAAAACTCTTCCAGTAAAAGATTACCCTTTCCCAAATGTCAGTAGTGCTAAGACTGAGAAGCCCTACCTTACATGCAGTTGCTCAGCCCCACTGGACAGATGAGAAAACTGATGCTCGGAGGTAATGATTTCTCCAACTTCAATGCTTTCCATGACATGCTTCTGGAACTCCAGTTCTCCAGAGGCTGGTGGCAGAGCAGGTTTTTAAGCTAGCAAGTGAAGCATGGAGAGAAACACTGGCTTACACCAGACAGCCCTGGGAGAAGAGGCAGTGGGCTCAGGACTAGGCTGTGACCTGACCTCAAGCCTGAGGCTTTTGGAACCCTGACTTGGGATGGAGTCTGCAGAGTGGGCTGCAGGCTCCAGCTCCTGGACTGTGGGGCCAGGAGGAGCATCGGGGCCAGGAGGAGCATCGCGGCCAGACTGACAGCAACCCACTACCCCAAAATGAGCCAGAGACACCCCTCCCTTGCTGTGACAGATTTTGAACATTAAAAAAAAAAGTTTACAATCCCAGCCGGGCAGGCATAAATCACAGCGGCTCTGTGCAGCAGCCAAAGACGTGACTTATGGCCCCATCGTCATGGCAACGGGAGCGCAGCCTGCACCACACAAAAGCGCCTCTCCCGCCTGACAGGCCTGTGCGGGGCCCTGATGGAGAGGCAAGTGTTCTGGAGAAAGGATGTATTCTCAGCAACTCACTGCCCATTTGTCTTCATTCCGCACCCGAGCGAGCTCCTTGCTCTTTCTCTCTTCTTCTGTCCCTAGCCAACAGGTGTTTTCCTCCCTCTCTTCTGCACGGCAAGACGTTCTCTTCCTCTTTCACCCTGTCCTCCTGAAGGTTTTCAGAAAATACCTCAATTAGAGCTTGCAAAGACAGGCTGAGCCTGCCAGGCCATCCCCCACTGAGAATTATGATGATGGCTTCCTCCCATGTGCTCAGCACCCATCCCGGTTGACCCTGTGCAGATATTTCCTCCATGTTGGTGGCAGTTCCATCTCTTAGATTTGCTCTCTGCCCCCCTAACCCCTGGCCTCCATGACATCCTCTGCCTGAAGTTGGAGTGGATTCCAGGAGTGGATTCCTCCTGTGGGAGATCTTTTCATTGGCCCGCTTGCATGCTGGCAAGAAGACAAAGCCCCAGTGGCTCAGTGTGAAGCTAGGTTCTTGGGGAGCTAGCCCTGCTTCTGTCACCAGTAGCTCCCCACGGTCCTAGAGGCTCCAGCCTTCCTGAGTACTTGTAGTCCCTCATACCTCTTGTTCCTCCTGCCTCTTCATCTGACTACCTGCTCATCTGTCAGGGCTCAGCCTATGCCACCTCTGCCAGGAAGAGTCACCAAATCTAGGAAGTCCAGTGTTGGAGCCCTTTTTCCGCTCCATGTCTACATTTGGCATCTCTCCATTGTCATGTCTCAGGGTTGCTGTGTTCCATCCATAATTTCTACTCCACTACCCAGATTACCATGTCCTCTCTCTGGACCCAGCTGTCACCTCCTCACACTTCCTGTCTTCATTTTTAATACCCTCCAATCGATGCCTCACATGCTAGTCAATATGTATTTCCAGTGCAAAAGGCCATTTAAGTCATTCCTGATTAAAGCCATTCCATAGTCTCTCCTTGCCCTTATAAGTCCAAATTTCATGTGTGTTCCCTGCTTTTACCCTCAGTCTACATCCTACATTGCACTCTGTGCTGGGCCAGCCTCGCTGGGTTCCTCTCTGGCTTGATGCTTCCTCGAGTCACTAATGAGTAGGATGACCATGGGCAAATACCTTCTTTGAACTTCAAAACTGTGAACAGTGAGCCTTGTAAGGTTGTTATGTGACCTGATATTCACAGAACAATCACACAGGGCTGAGAACCCAGCAGAGACTGGCACTCAGGACTGGCTCAATATAGGACATAAAACAGTTTAAGAGAAAATAAATATACCAAAGGCAGCAGCCACCCCAGAGGACACTGAAAAGTTTCTCAACATACATGTGGGCTAGTTGCTTGGACTCTATAACAAGTCCTAACTAGAGGCTTGAAAATTCACACTGGACACTGGGAGTGCAAAAATAAGTGTTCTTCCTGGCTTTTCTGGATCTCCCTGCTTCCTCTGAGCACACATGGGGTCCCTGCAGCATCTGGTACCTCCAGACCTCTCAGGGAACTGTCTTAGTTAGACAGGAGTCTTAATGGACTGCTCACTAGCCAAAACCATTTCTAATAGAAAAGAACATGGGTCAGGTTCTGATTTGCTCTGACCCTAATGCAGCATCTCTGTGGCTTTGGGCTCCTCACTTAACCTTGCCAAGCCTTGGCTTCTTCATCAGTAAACTCTGATAACTATACCTACTTTTCAACTGTGAAAAGTCAATGACTCAATTCAATGATACCAAACAATAAACAGCTAATAAATGCTGTTAATTATGAACAGGGGAGTTATACTCACGCACTCTTCTTCTAGGAACAGAAATTAGTGGCAGATCTACCGGTCGGAGATGGAGGAGAGCTGAGGCATGAGCTCTTCCATCTCTTCCTCCTAGAATAGGGAAGTCAAGGTCACAGAGGTGACCTGGGCTGGCCCACAGCACATGATGGGAAAGTGGAACAGGCCACCTGGTTCCTCATCGTGAAGTCCTTCATGTCTTCCTAGGTCCCATCTGCATGACCCAGGTCAGCATGGATGTCCATTTCCCTAGAGTCCCCAGTGGCTAAGCAAAAATTGGGACCCTCATCAAAGATTGTAATCAAAGACCACCTTGAGCCTTGGGGAGGCAACTCCAAAGACATTTGCCAGCAAGCTGAGGCAGAGGCTTGAGGCCAATCTGAGCAGCCCTGAGCTCTGACAGCAGGTGTGGATGATGAATGGGCAGCTTAACATGATGGAGCAAATTGATCATTGCATCACCGACCACAACTTATTCATTTCTGCAAAGAGGGCAATTCATTACCCTGCATGTCACACTGCCCATGTCATCGCCAGAGATAAAAGCCTGAGGCCTCACAGCCTGTGCCTCTCATCACGTCTCTCCTCTTCTTAATGGAGGAGCAAGGATGCTGAAATAGAGTGCAGAAGGTTCAAGGCTCTTCCGGTGCCTTTCTATCCCGGTCAGACCTTGGGGGGCGTTTCTTTTGCACCAAGAAATTGAAAGGAGAAAACCTCAATCAACAATAGCACACAACTTGCATCTTTCAGGCCAGTCTTGCACTTTCTGGAGCACAGTGTTAAGAAAGATTCTGAGGCTATAGATGATTCAATAAGAATGAAAGCCAGAACCAATTAGTGTGTCTGTAGTCTGGAGAAAGTTGTCAGGCATGTACCAAGTAGAATTCTTCATTCAGTTATGGTGAGGACTGAATTATTGGCTACAAAACTCAAGTTGTGGCAAATGTGCAGCAACATTAAAGTGAATGAAAAAACAGTTAAAAATAGAGTGTGTTGGGCCCCCCGGGTGGTACAAGGGGTTAAGTTTCAGTATAATGAAGCTATCCACAGCCACCAGCCAGGGAGATAACCCACATGGTGCAGCAGACCTCTCCTGTCTCACCCGCTGCTCCCCTCAGCAGTGTATTTCGGTCAATCTGCCTGTTCTCTTCCCCACTCTGTCTCTGGTGAATCCTCTGACCCCCACATCTCTGGCATATACCCCAGTTGTTCAATTTATAAATAAAATAAATCTTTAAAAAAGAGTGTGCTATTCAACAATTAGTGAAATGCTTCCATTTTATTTTTATTTCAGTCAATGTAGCTGCTCTCAACTACCTATAGGTTGGCTCAGTATTTGGGTAAATTGAAAAAAAATGTACCACTAAAAATAGATTACTCAAGTTATTCAGGCATGTAATACTTGAACCTGCAGGACCTCAATCCAGAGTTTAGATAAATTGTAAGAAATACAATAATGATAATAGTCAAGTTATTCAAGCTTGAAAACATTTCTTCTCTTGGAAAGTTTTTAAAAATATATAGTGGACTAAAAGTTATCCATAAAATAGTAACCCTCACTTGAATTCTGGAATGTTTTTCTTGAGTAAAATACAGATAAGTGAGATTATGGATAATTTGCTCTTGATTACTTGCCCACTGACCAAATCTAAGCTTCTGCAACTAAGTGGACACTGGACTTTGTCTCTACCTCACCGTCTCCAATGGTCTCTAGTCTATGGCCCTCTCCTTTAGAAGACATTCTTCTGCCTGGATCACATGCACACCAGTCCATTGAAGGACCTCACTCTATTCATTTTCCTCCTCTTCCTCTATCTTTGCAATAGAAACCAGACTGTCTACACAGTCAGTAGTAAAATCCAACACAAACTAGCTTAGCTCTAAGTAGGAACCTAGTGGTCCTTGTGACTGGGGAACACTGTGATAGAGCCAGGTGAGGCATGGCAGTATCTAGAGAAACAGAGTTCACTCTCCCTCTCTGCCCCCTCTTATCTCAGCTCCTGTTTCTCTGTTGACCTTATTTCCACACACACCATAACATGTACGGTATGGACACCAGAAGCTCTGGAGACATATTGTTGTATCTTAAACATAAAAGAGACAGAAATGATCTCTTTTCTGTGTGTTGTATAAAGTCCCAGGGAAGGATTTTCATTGGTCCAGCCAGATTCCTACGTCCTCCTTGGACAATTACTACTTAAGGGAATCAGGCACTATGATGGGTCACATGCATGACCAGAATGGCAGCATGCTTACATATTTGGTTCATTCTCCCTCTTGTCTCCCCTATAGCCATGGGGAATGAAAAAGAGGGGATTCTTGAACAGAGAAGGAAAATGAAAAGTGAGTGGTATACAGAATAAGGTACAAGTGAAAACAGCCACTTTCCATGGCTACATGTAACTTCTACTTCAGCACTGGCCATTTTTGTTAGTATTTAAGCATGTTCAACCATACCTCTTAAGATAATGATAATTTAAAATAATAATAATCCTCTTAATCATCCTCTCTTCCTTCTAGCTCTCTACTTCTCTCTTCCTCTCTTAACAGCCACATTTATTAAATTTATAATTTTTGTATCCTTTCCCAGATCACTAGAAAATAGCTTTCTATAGTGGTTCTTAACCAGGGATGCCCCCTCCACCCCTATTTGGCAGTATCCATACATAATTTATTTTGCAACACTAGGATGACACAAGTGGCTTCTAGTAGATAGAGGCCAGAGAGACTGCTAAATACTCTACACTACATATGACAGACCCCAAAATGAAGAATAGAATAGCTGGAAATATCATTAATGCTGAGATGGAGTCATCTTGCTCCTTCTTTTTGAGCTATCTCCTTCATTCCTGAATATCTTGCATATACTTTTATAGACTCCCTGAGAGACCATCCAATCCTTCAACTGACACTGAAATAGCAACCACCACCAGAAAAAGAAAAATCTCTGTCATTTATTGAGCATTTACCATATGCCAGGCAATGGGCTAAGCTCATTTCATGCAGCTGCCATATCTACTTCTCACGAAGGCATGATAAGATAGGTACTATTATTATGTCTAAAGTCATATATCCTTCTCCCAAGGCAAAAAATGTGCAAAATTAGGTCTATCTTATCCCAAAGTCTGTGCATTCATCCATTTTATGACTTTGTGGTGTCATAAAGGTTCCAGATAAGCCCTGAGACCCTCACTGATCCACCAAGAAGCATTGAGGGTAGGACCCCTCTTCCCCCTCCTAGGCTGGTGCACTTGGACCTTCACACATTCCAGAACTAGGCAGGACATGACACTGCACCCAGCTTCCCCAGGCTCTAGCACCTGTGCTGCTTCTGGAACAGTCTCTGCTCATCACCTTTTCTTCCTCCTCCAGAGAAGAGATTTGGCATTTATGAAGCAGAGGGTTAGGGGAGAGGAGAGGGCAACAAGAGAAGAAGGAGGGGGTAAAGGTGAAAAGTAGAATAGAGAGGAGAGAGACGGTGGGGTGGGTGGGGAGGAGGAGGAGAGGGAGAATCAGTATGTCTTTAGTATATTTTCAAACAATAATGATAAACATGTTGTCGAGAACTCAAGTAAAATTTCAAAAACATATCAATTTATATCTCTTAGAAGCAACACATAATTGCAGTGCTGGGAATGACATATGCTACACACTATCACATTGCATAACCTTTTTGGATCGCCACCAAGCACAGGACCATATGCTAGCCACAGAGCAGGCCAGTGTGTGCCAGACTTAGTTGACCTTGGACCCCTGTTTTTCACAGAGTATTTATAAACAGCTTACTGGAATATCTTTTGAGAAGTGCTAATGCATTTTAAATTGTTGCGATACAAAAATAAACAAAATGCCTCTCTGTTTTGTGTGTGCACACAAACACATGTGCATGTTAGTAAAACTCCATCTACTGAAGAATTAGAAAGCAAGAACCACCCTCCGCCCACCCGCTTCCCCTCACCAACCACAATAGCAATGAAAAAACCAAATGTCCAGATCTTGGCTTCTAAATTATCACTTTCACTAAAAGGGTTCTTGGCTCTTCGAAGGAAAAACTGATTCCAGAGCTAGGACAAGGAAAATAAAACATCTTGTGTAAGTTGGAAAGCAAGTCCAAAGGACTGAGACATGTTATAGGAACAGGAGCCAACCTGAAGAAGCTTACAGTGGCAAGATGTGGTGCCATTTGAACTCCAACAGAGATAATTATAATAATGTTCAACCCAGTCAGTACCCAGTCAGCACCATTTCAGTATACCCATATGCTAATCAATGAGTGCCTTGAATGTTTGATGAGGAAAGAGATATTTAAATAGTTTCAGGTAGGGCCTCCCCGGTGGCGCAGCGGTTGAGCGCTGGGTTGCAAAGCTGCCCGTGCCCTCTGCGGCGCCGGTTCAATCCCCGGCTGCTCCCCGGCCACCAGAGGAGGGTCCCACATGGCGTGCAGACCTCTCCTGCCGCCCGCTGCTCCCCTCAGCAGTGTGCCTCGGTCCCTCTGCCTGCTCTGCTCCCTGCTCTGGCTCTGGTGAATTCTCTCACCCTCCCGAGCTTCTGACTGTACCCAGTGCATGTATAAACAAACAAACAAACAAACAAAAAAATAAATAAATAATGCATGTCTCTTTAAAAAAAAAATAGTTTCAGGTAGCTCCCCACAAAGACTTAATCAGGGAAAGAGATACATTACAGTGGAGAAGACAAGCAGGCAACGCCGTAATCAAATGATTATAGTGAGCATCACCCAGAATGGGACAAATCAAAACTATTTAACAGGATACTCTATGAAAGGAACACAACATCTGTGATAGTCTTTTCTGAAGTTCATTGCCTAAATCTGATCCAGAAAAAAATACCAGACAGACCCAAACTGAATTCAAAAGCTTCAAGATTATGAAAGACAAAACACTGAGGACATGGTCTAGGTTGAAGAAGACTAAAAACTGCTCAGCTGTGAAAAAAGAAAGATGAACTCTTGGTGTATGTGACAGCAGTGATTTTATTCATATGTGGAATACAGAGAAACAAAGAGCAGACTAAGCCAACACAAACCCTATGGCTGTAGAATTGAGGCTACTAGAGGGGCAAAGTGGGGTATGTGTGGTAAGGGGGCCCGATGGTCTTTGGTAAAGTGATATGGGTGCTTTGGAGTGGGGGTGGTGTGGTGACATGCATCTGAAGAGGAGTGAACGTATATCCCTAAATAAAGTGTTGTAAATCAATGTTACCTCAATAATTTAATATATAATTAATACAAAAGGAACACATGCTGTATACTCTAAAGGATATTTTGGAAGATTGACAAAACTTAAATGAGACTCAAGGATTCTATAGTAAAATATATAGACACATAGATATTAAGTTAATAGAAAAGATAAATTGGTCAGACTGAGAATATAAAAATATTGCCTGAATCAAAATTTCATTATTTGAGAACAAGGCAAATCTAGACCAAGGAAATCTGAATATCTCTGAGTAACAAAAATATACCTCCTAAATCCTCCCCCTGTCTTCTTTTAAAAGAGTCTACACAGTATACACAGAGGCAGGAAAGTGAGAGAGAAAGCCACTGAGATGGAAAATCAAAGTTGCTTACACATTAATTACTCAGTGAGATCTGCTCTGTGCTCCCTTTGGGAAGACAGAAGTACCTTTCCAGAAGAAATAACAACCTCATCAACTTAACTCAGATGTCTCTATGAGACTTCCACATTCATTATCCCATTTATTCCTCTAACAGCCCATAGAGGCAGAATGAGCACAGAATATGAATCCCATTTTACACAGTAAGAAACAAGCCCCCCAGAAGTTAAGTGACTTCCCTACACCACACATCTGGCAGATAATGGCTCTGTGAATCAAACCCAGAACAGTCTGTTTCCAAAGTCCCTTTAGAGATCGCCCCCGCCCAAGCTACACATCAGAGTCTCCCTCAAAGAAATAGCAATCTATGCCTGCCACGTGGAGACCTCATTCTTTTCCTTCCCCATAGTCTGCGTTAGCTTAGTCCATGTTGGAGAACTTTGTCCAGCTTTTCTCTGCCTTGAAATTTAAGGATAATCTCATTTGAGGCAAAAGGCATAATGGTGTCTTAGCACGCAGACTAGTCGCAGCTGTGGTCCCAGTTCTGGATATAGAGTGAGGAGTGGGGTGGGGGAAACCTTTGCAGATGAAGGTGGCACATGGATCCTCTGGTCTGCAGAGGTCCTGGTTCACTCACCAATCCCTGGCAGCCTCTTCCTGCTCTGCAACCTCTCTGCCTTAAGACCTTGGAAGGAGAGCCTCCATTTCTCAACAACTCGATTCCTGGCTCTTACTGGAGTAGGCAAGCTGAACTCACCACAGCTCTCACCTTCCTCCCCTTCCCTGCTTCTGCTTTATTATCTTCATTCCTCATTCCGGTGCTAACAGTGGAAGATCATTATTAGATTTCCAGAAAGTTGTGTGGCTGAGGAATTTATTAATTTTGCCCTTCGGCAACTGAAAACCAATAATCGTTATCAGAGAATTCTAAAACACAGTGAAAGGAGAGAGGCGTTTGCATTGGGGGTGGGGGAAATAAGCAGATACTATTGAGTTCTCAGAAGCTTTTCATGTCCAGACTCTCCTACTGAACATCTCCCCATGTTCTCACACTGGGTTTCGCATGAATTGGCAGCCTCGGGGATGGTGGAAACTCTTGATAGAAGAGAGATCCCTGGGACCTGGTGTGCAGAAAAGGCTTCATGTGCAAAGAGATGGGGTGGGGCGAATGGAAGAAAAACAAAGACTCAAGGTCACAGAAAATGCAGAAAGTAGGGGAGTGTGTGTGTGTGTGTGTGTGTTATGTGTGTGTGTGCTGTTCACTGTGATTCTGGTATGAAGAATAATATTGACCAAGTTATAAACCTCAGTAGATTTGTATTCAGCAGAAGGAAAGTCTAAAAAAGGAAGAGAGGGCGAGAGGGAGGGAGGAAGGGGAGAGAAAAGCAGACTAGACTGCCAAGACTGCTTCTACACCTCAGCTTTGGTTGTATCTTCCAGTTGAGTGCCCTTCCCTTCTCTTCCACACACCCCGCCACCACCACCTTGAGGAAAAAGGCTTAAGCTTTTCTCTCAGAAACACTGACTACTGACTTGGCATCCAGTCCCTCTTTCCTTTGCTCATAAAACCTCTGCCTTTCCCCATCAGGCCCAGCACTTCTGTATAATGTAGTGTTTACATTTTCCACTGCCTTCCCTTCAATCCGTGAGTGCCTAGGTATTTAGGATCCTGAGTGCTCTTTCTCTCCCCAGTTTGTACCTACTGGTAGCAGGACCTGGTCCATAGTAGATGGTTAAGAGGGTTAAGGAATGCAAACATGCCATTATTTATAATTCTTCTCTCAACTCTGCTGTAGAAATGGGCTGACATTCCTGTAGATGTTTCCATCCCATAGTGAAGAGAATTATGATTATAAAGGCTGTGAGTTATTACTGCCTATTTTCCTGTACAGGTCAAGTACATCTAGTCTTCTGCAATTGTAGTCTCTGAACCAAGCTGTCTTACCATTCCCGGAAGCCTGTGCTTTGTGTTGGGATGCACTTGGCCTCTCACTGTGTCAATCTTCTATATTCTGCAGGTCATCTGAAATGTTCTCTAAATGTCACACCATCTGTCTTTGACTTCCGCCTTCAGGTGCAAAAAGAAAACCTGTCCAGTACAAGGAGGCAAAAATATGCCAAGCCAAAATTTGTCTTTTGGGCAAAAGAAAGATTTAAGGGGAGGGGCTCTGAAGAGTGGGCAGAAGTTGCTTTTAATACTTATATGTAAGTTTTTCTCCCTAAGAGCCTCCCCCAGGAACACCTAATCTCCTTAACTCTTTTCAGAGAAGAAGCGGAACTAAACCTGCATACCTTATGTTTATTGTACCTTCCTCAGTCACCTCCCTAAGTGGCCTTCCTCTTCTCCCCTCTCTCCCTCTCTTGTCTTAGCTAAGCTGCCTAAGATAGCATCTGAATCCAGGTGGGGAGTTCTCAGTCATGCTGGGTCTCTTTCATGTACACAGGAGGTGTACATGTTATTATAAAACTCCTTTGTAGCTTTTATTTTTAATCACTCTCTCTGACGCTTACTTATTAGTGAACTTAGAAAAACCCAGAGGGTACAGGATGGTTTCCTTTCTGCTCCAAACCAAGGAAGCCCCACAAGCTGTCCCTGACAAGCAGTGTGTGTGCACACACGTGCATCTGAGTAGCACATCCTTGTCTCTGCTTGTGTAAGGAAGGCACCCATTTTAAAATGAAAATGATATGGGATGAGCAGTTTGATGCTCGAGGCTGGGCAGGGCTAGTATCCTGGGCCCCAATTCCATGACTAAAGACCACGGCATGAAAATTGGCAGGGAAGAAGAGAAGCCACAGGGGAGGTTGGGAGGTCAGAAATCAAATAAGAAGGGCAGATCAGAGAGGAGGCCTGGCCATGGGAGATTATGGTGGGATTTGGGGGTGGGATAAATTCAGAGAGTTGAAGGTGAGTTAAGAAGGTGGTTGGCTGTGCCTGGAGAAGGGTATCCAATGTTATCATGTGATGCTAGTTCCATGTATTATTATATTTGTTACCATTTTTTGTTTTATTTCGTCCATCTGTTTGCTTGTTTTCCATGTATACCACATAGAGGTGAAATCTTATGATATAAGAATCAGAAAGCTTCTTCAATATCCATGGGCACCGAGAACTTTTTAATATCAAAGCCAGTGTTATAATCCAAGTATTCAGTCTACTGGGCCCGTGTTCTTTGTACTTCTCACTTCATTTCATGGCAGAGTGTCTGGCTGTTTGGTGGTACAGATCCAGGAACCCACACTGGCTACCCAACTGGTGGCTTTTTGTGTGCATACAGGCTGGTCTACTGGAAGGGAATTGGTGACCAAATGGTCCTGCAGTTGGTTCATAGTATTGTTTGAATGTTGATTTCTTAGTTTTGGTGAATGTACTGTGGTACACAATGGTTTTTCTGTATCTCCACCTGACTGGGCCCAATACTTGATGAAATATTTTTCTGGGTACTTCTGTGAAGGTGTTTTTGGAAGAGATTAACATTTAAATGAGAACACTGAGTAAAGCCAGCTGACCTTTTCTATGCTGGTGGGCTTCATCCAATCTGTTGAAGGACTGATGAGAATTAAAGGCTGACCCTCCCCAGAGTATGCGGGGATTTCTCTACTGGAATCCCTTGAAACTGAGGCATCCACAATTTCTGATTTGGTAGCAGCCCATCGGACTTGGAATTCATTAACTCTACAGATTTTGAACTTGCCAGCCTCTGAACTCACACACAGCAATTCTTTATAATAAGTGTAAATATTTTTCTATATATTTAAAAGCTATTTTGTTTCTCTATCCTACTGTTCTGCTTCTCTGGGTGAAGAATATGCAGAAATTTTCTGTGTCTTTGCGACTTTTCTCTAAATCTAAATTTATTCCAGAATAAAAGACTTTCAGAAAAAAATGGTAAGACCAGAATCCTAGTATCCTAGATTATTATAATTCTCAGGAAAAGGATTTCAAAGTTTTAAGTGGACAAAGGAATAAATACCGTGCTAAATACTGCACTATAAAAAGACTTGGGATCCTAGCCAGCAGCCTCAGTTTTCTTCTGTGCCATCCTTTTTTTCCATCTGAATCATTGGGAAGAATAAATGCGATTTTATTCTTTCTTCCCTTTACCTCAGCTGTCAGCTTTATGGGGACAGAGATAATGATTTATGTCTCTCTCTTTAGCACTCAGTATAGGGCCTGCACACAGTAGGCTAACAATAAAGTTTATTTTGTAATTTGGTCAGTTTGAGGATAACACAAAAGAATGACATGAATGATTTCATTTCTGTCTGTATATATTAAATACACTCAACTCATTGAAAACATTTTTTTTTTATTAAATTGAGAATCAAATGTGTGGTGAGCTTTTTGCTAGTGATGAGGGGTGAGGGTGTCACACAGATGGGAATCCAGTGGCTCCTGTCCTGGGGGCATTGATTGATAGCCCTGTGGTGACGTAGAGGGTTGGAAAGTAATAATCAAACTGTGGTTTGGACTGAGTCTGTACTATGTGCTACCTGCTACCCAGGATTTTCTCTATATTATCTTTTGTCATTCTTAAATAGGGCCACAGTGTCGGGACTATCACTGTCTTCATTATAGCGGATGAAGACCTTAGGCTCCATGAGGGAAGTCCCTGGCCTAAGGATGTGATGCTAGTTAAGTGGCAATATTGGGATTCGAACCCATGACCAGCTCACCAGCATAGCCTGAGCTTTTTCTATCATGCTGTGTAATCTTTCTGAGTTGGGGCTACTTCTCCACATATCAATCTTTCTTTAATGGAGTGGAAACCGGGCCTCCCCTGGTGGCGCAGCAGTTGAGCACTGGGCTGCGAAGTTGCCCCGCAGCCTCTGCAGCACTGGTTTGATCCCCAGCCACCGGCAAGGGTTCCATGTGGCACGACAGATCTCTCCTGCCGCGCCCGCTGCTCCCCTCAGTGGTGTGTTTCATCAGTCTGCCTGTTCTGTTCCCCTCTCTAGCTCTGGTGAATTCTCTCACCCTCCCGCGCTTCTGACTGTGCCCAGTGCTTGTATAAATAAATAAATAAATCTTTAAAAAGAAAAATAGAGCAGAAACCTTAAAGGAAGCGTCCCAATTGTATTTATCTTTGTTGCTTCAAATCTTAGCACAGCTCGACACAAGTAAAGGAAGTGAATGCTCGTTGAGTTGAATTAGGAAAAAAAACCCCGGCAAACAATATGGGGCAGAGGGATTCCCTTCCTGGGACTATTCTGCCTTTTTTTTTTTTTTTTTTAATAGCAAGAAATATCTCAAAGAGATGATCAATTCTCCTCTGGAATGATCCCCCTGTGTACTTAAAGTAATGAATTGCTACGCATTTGAAGAAAACAATATTGTGATAATATATTGAGACCCAGATAATGGGCTGTGGTTTGGGCCCATGTGCTGTCCTCAAATGTGGCCAAGAGCTGGCCAGGGTCTCCAGGGCCCTTTCACAGATCAGCTGAAAGGAAAGCAATGGATAAAGGCCTGAAAGCAAACTTAATGTAAGCACTGCTTGGGGACAGGGGTGGACCATTGAGGACTCCTGGGACCCATAATCCTGTCATCGTTCTGCTCCAGGGCAGTGCCATCTAGCTACCCTGAGAATGAAGCATCAGGATTTCTTGTGGATAAAAGGAGTGGCATGGTTGGAGTTGGAGGGATGTGATTTTTAGAGGATACATTTGTAAAGTGACAAGGAAACGGCCCTGCATTAAGTAACCTGGCTTCTGTTCCTGTTTACATTAATATGTGACCTCTGGGGGTCTCACATGACCTACCTGCTACCTTACAGATGCAATAGCATCTGAAAATAATAGCATCACAAACAGGGCTTTATGAGAACAAATGGAGGGGATATGCATAAAAATGGCAGCCAGGTACCAGCTGCCACTCAAGTGTGTTAAGAGCATAGGAGAGTGTGGAGTGTGAAGGAAGGAAGTGTAGTAAAAGGCTCACAGGTGTTCAGGGAGCCAGCTTATGTTTCTATTACCTCCTCATATCATTGAACAAAGGGAACTTACATGTCTAAATCTCCCTAAACTTTAAGTTTCCTCATCTGTAAAAATGGAATCGGGATCCGTCTCATAGATTGCAGACAAAGTTAGAAAGATGTGTGAAGAGAGCTTAATACAGAGCCCATCCTCAAATTCCTGGTGTATATTTTGTGAAGCCTGTTTTGGTGTTTCTGCTTCCCCATTAAACCATGAGCTTTCTGAGGGCAGAAAAAAATATATTTATCTCTGCAGCTGAGTCTAGCACATTGCTTGACAGTTCCATAAAAGCCGATAATTATTTATAAAATGAATTAACTATGATACCAGTATCAACTAGAAATCTAAGAAAAAATATTATTTGTTCTTAATTTTTAATTCCATTTGCACCTTTATAGCAACCTTCACCATAATTTCTTTACCCATCCTCCAGAAAGTAAGGTAGCTATTCTTTTTTGAAAATGCTCATTTTCAAATTTGTTTAACCAGCATTATTTGTGGAGGACCCACCTGCTCTCAGCCTCTGAGCTGGCTGGTGGAAAACAACCCCTGGTCCCGAACTGTTGGAGACAAAATGGCTTGGGCCAGTAAATAAGGATTTATGGGATGGACAGATTTGAATTGTCAGGCGAATCAGGGGAAAATTGAGCTTCCCAGAGAAAAGTAGAACCCCAGCTCAGACCTGAAGGAAAAGTTGTAGCCAAAAGAAGGAAAACAGAAAATGATGCCTGGCAAATTACAAAAAATGCAAATTGTTCTGGAAAATGGAGTGAGGTTGAGGGCAGGGCATGAAAGAGAGAAAAGGAAGTGAGGAGTATTTGGTCCAGCAGGCACCTAAAAGGAGTATCACATTGTTAGTTTGCCTGAATTTCCATTGCAGAGCCATAATTCTGGCTCAGAGTACTGAATAGATAGAAGAGGGAATCCAAGGTCACTGTTGTCAAATTGGCTGAGCCCAGTATTCTCCTGTGAGGTTCTAGGCCCGTGTTCATCCAATTAAACCAAATCAGAACCCCACACACACAATTGTGACAATGAAGGGTGATACACTTTCTTTTAGAGCCATTCCAATAGTCTTAGGAATGTCTTCTCCCCACCGAGGATTTGCCCTGCCCTAAGAAGATCCACAGGCCGAACCAACTACCTTTACTGATCATTCTTCTTTTCCAAAGACATCAACAGGATGTCAGGCTTTGGGCAGAGCTGTGCTAAATGAGACCACGATAGAGATGTGTGTGGGTTCATTTATTATCCGAAGCCACCAGATCCACCCTTCAAATTAGACAAGAGGAAAAGATGGATACCAAGTGCTCAAGGGCTGTTAGGAAACCCAACCTTTACAGCTTGAAGATTCCTAGAAGAGAGAAATGGCTTTGGGAGAATGCCAGGTATGTGCCTGGTGGCTTGCTGGGTGCTTTCCCAGTTTCAACAGTCTAAGAAAATGTCCACGTATGGGCTTTGGGGCCAGAGAGACCTAAATCAAGGGTAGATACCGGCACCTGCTAACTCAGCGACCTTGGGTAAGTCACTGAACCCACTCCATATGATGGTTGTAAGGATAAAATGAGGCTGTTCATGGAAAGTGCTTGGTATCTGATCTGCAACATAAGTGTGTTTGTGGCCATGCCAGCAACGGTGGTGGCTGTAGAGGTGGGGATCATAGAGGGGTCCACAGCTCAGTAATTAAGGGCATTAGTCTCAAAGACAAACTATATTGTGTTAAGTCCAGAATTCTATTCATTAAGGCATGATCTTGGGCGAGTTCCTTGACATCTGTTTCTCAGTTTCTCATCTCTGACATGGAAGTAATGCAGACCTCAAAGGGCTGACAGGAAGATCAAGTTTAATTTGTTACAGTTATAAAGTGTGGAGACAGTTCCTGGAACATGGGGAGCATAGATAACTGTTAAATAAATATATAAGCCAATTAATGCTCAAAAACAAACAAGGTGGAACATGAATACCCCAGCTATTTCCCTAATGGTGGAAGAATTATGAACACACTTCTGGGATAATGAAACTATCTTAAGAAGCTTACATTCATGAGTGTCTTCTGGACTTAGCCCTGGTATGATTATGTTGTAACATTTAATTCTCATCATACTCCTGTAGAAGAGGCAGTAACATTCCCATTTTAAAGATGAAAACCATGAAATTCAGAGAGGTTAAGTTACTTCCTTATGATCACACAACTATTGTAAAATAGCAGGAGCAGGACTCAAAGTCAGATACTTAAAACTAAAATCCACAAACCAATGTATTGAAGGATGGGACACCTTTCTCAGAATTCACTTTTGCCTCTTGTTTTATTAAAGATGTAAAACCAAGAAATATATGTGTGACCAGTACAGACTTGAAGATTCCAAGGCAATCACCATCAATGGGTGCCTTTTGTAATTACTCCTAACAAACTAGCAGGCTGAATATCATTCCCCAAGCTCTTTGTAAATGTGGAAAATGAAAGCACAGAGAATTTAAGGTAACCTCCCCAAACTTGCACAGCTAGAACAGGAAAGGAGTTAGAATGGGCCTGCATAACAACCTGGCTCTAGAAAACTAAACCTATTTCTCCAACAGCCACCGTATGTGGAGATGCATATAAATGTCAACAGAAAATACTGGAGCAGCCATCATTTGTCTGCACCATGCCTCAGCTGTGGAGCTAAATGAATTCAAAAGCCATTTTTTTTTTATAAGGCCATCACTTAGGTGTTTACCAGCCTGACTGACTTCATTACACTCCGAAACTTACTTGGGGGTATTGCCTTCCTCATAAGGTTGTCTTAATGGCACACTCAGCTCTGTTAATTGCAAAGTGTTTTGTGAGCATTAGCTGCAGCTGGCATTGCTCTTGATGGGTACTCCAGGGCCCTTTAGGGGACTTGGAAGAAAACTTGCAGAACATTGCCACCTCTGCGGCTGTTGAGTAAAGAAATGAGGATTCTTTGATCCAAAGCATCCAGGTTCCTCTCTGGAGCTATCGCTTCTCATGTGGGGAAGCAAGACTGATACTCACCAGGGATGCCACAGTACGCCGAGGTAGCTGTTAAAATATTGAAGTACATTGGATCTTGGTCTTAAATAGATGTTTCCTGAGCCCTGAGTGCCTCTGATCAGCCAAAATCCCCTGCTAGGACTCCCCAAAGTCCCTTGGATCCAGAAAAGAGGACACCTTTCTTTTCAGATGGGTCAATTGGTGGTGCCCTCCATGCACTCCTTGTTCAACTTTTTGACAGTTATCTCTGCCTGAAGACTATTTATTTATTTATTTATTTGTTTATTTGTTTATTTATATTTATTTATTTATACAAGCACTGGGTACAGTCAAAAGCGCAGGAGGGTGAGAGAATTCACCAGAGCCAAAGTGGGGAACAGAACAGGCAGAATGAAGAAGAACACTGCTGAGGGGAGCAGCGGGCGCAGCAGGAGAGGTCTGCACACCATGTGGGATCCTTGGCAGCGGCCGGGTATCGAACTAGTGCTGCAGAGGCTGTGGGCAGCTTCGCAGCCCAGGGCTCAACTGCTGTGCCACCACGGGAAGCCCGGCCTGAAGACTATTTAGCTGGAAGACACAGCGGTCCAGAACAGCCAGTCAGGTCATCCATATCATCCTCCTGGTATTGTTTATTTTTGCCATGTCTAACATCTTGCACAGATTCATGTGGATTACAGCATTAGTATGTTCCACCTATTGTGTTTAAATGGTGATATATTAGTATATATTAGTCACCACTGAATTTTCCTTGGCCTTTTTTTTCTTAATGAAGTCTAGGAGCCATCTATGCCAGTAACGCCTCACTTCAGTGCGGTTGCCATTTTCTGTTTGGTGAGGTTCTGCTGTACTTTGGTCTCCTGCCTACCTCATAAGACAAATGCTGTGGTTTAACTTTTCACCTTCTCTTGTTTCAAATCCTAACTTTTCTCGGCCTGTCTCAGACACATGACACAGAATTGCCAAATTCTCTGTGGAGAGGGACTGACTGGTGCCCACCTTCCCTCTGGACCCTTTCCTGTCTGCTTGAAGTGGGTTGGGTCAGAGGCAAAGAAGCACAAGCCACGTTGCTGAGGTCTCAGAGAGAGGCAGTCTTGCCCAGTCTCCCCAGCACTGAGCAGGGAGCAGTGGAGGATGCACAATGAGGAGAGACTAGGAGGAAAGCTCAGGAGCTAGCATGAGCTCTCTGGATCCACATAAAAAGTTCCTGTCCCCTTCTTTAGCATATGTGACTCTTATATTGGTCAACAGTAATGGAAACCACAAAATAAATCCTGCTTGCACATGAGATGGAGAAGCCCTTGTCTCATGGGTAAAAGCTCAGAGATAGGAATCCAGGGATGGAGTTGTGGTTCTTCACGCCAGAAGTCCTTAGCAATCCAGGCTCCTGCCAGTTCCCTGCACCCCCATCCCCATGGTGGGTGTGCTCCTCACACCTCCCTCGTTGTGCTTTAGGATGGCACTGCAGCTGTGGCATCCGTATTCCCAGCAGTAGGGTGGAAGCAGACTGTGCGACCAGCTGCCCTCCCAGGAGGAGCCCATAACTGCTACAATTCCATGCATCTATTAATGGCCCCCAAAGAAATGTTGTGGCCACTCCCAGCCTCAAGGAAGGTTGGGAAATGTGGTGTGTGTTCTGGGAGCCAGAAAGCAAGCTAAAGTGTCTGTTACTCTAATAGAAAGAAAGAGCAGCCATGGGGTCCACTCTGTTTATCCTTAGATCATGTCAAATACCAGACTGTGTGCCTGCCGCCAATGTGAGAGCTCTAAGAAGGTGTTGATCGTAGCTGTTTCATCCTTGTACACCCACCACCTGGTACCCAGTTTCAACTAGAAGAGGTGTGCAATGGGGATCTTTAAAAAGCACCTGCATACCATCATGCCGTCCCACTGCTTAAATCCTACAACATTTTTCCATTGACCTTGGTATCAAATTCAGCTTATTGCCAGGACCTCAAGGCCCCTCCTATCTAAGTTCAATCTCCCCATCCCTCATTAGCAAGATCCTGCTAAATGGTGGTATAGTTTCTGTTCCTGCACCTTGCCAAGCTATATTTCTTCCAGGTCCTTTGTGCATGCTGTCATCCTCTGTCTGGAATGCTCTCTCCCACCTGATGTGCAGTCAGTTGGCTTCTCCTCACTAATCTTGCTGCTTGCATCTACCTCTTAATAACTCCCTAGATTGCTCAGCCCCACATGTGCCTGTCCCAACATCACCTCATCTCTCCTATTGCCGTAAGAGACGTGACCTTCATATCCCTAATCATATCATATATTTGAAATCATATTTATTTTATTTATTTTTTGGCTGTTAGTCTATGAAATTAGAGTGTAAGTTCCAGTTGGACAGAGATCTTCCCTGCTCTGTCATCCAAGGTATCTAGCACATTATCAATAAACGTTTGTGGCTTCAGTCGTTAAGTTGGCAAGGTGATGAGATTTTATCTTCGGAAGTTAAATTCTATTCTTTTTCTTTTTAATTATCTCCCCATCATAGTGGCAAAGTAAAACCTAGAAATAAGCCTTAAAACCTATATATTTTTTAAATGTGGTACTTTTGTCCTACATTGTTGTTCATTTTTGGAGAAAAAATATTTTTCCCTTCAGATGTGGTCATAGTAGTTCTCCCTCCACCAAAGCACCCATAGCCCATCACCCTAGTCCCGGTGCTCTACCCCTACTGTTTTCCCCTCCCCCCTCACCTCCCTCCCTGCCTGGATGCCTCATATCTATGGTCCACTTTTAAGTTAAAACCTGTAAGAATTCACTGATGTGTTGCCTGCTTTCCTCCCCAGCTTAGGAATCTGCCTTCATGCCAACTCCCAAGAGATGGAGGGGAATTGATTTTAGGGATCACCTTGCCCCCTGTTGTAGCTATGCCAAGCCATCCTCCCCATTTTCACCTGTAGCACATGTCTACATCACACCATAAAATGAATAGGCTCAGAGGAATAGGCAGATGGACCCAAGAGTTATGATTAAACATCAATTTAAATGATGTGGCTTACAGAAAAAAAGCTCTGGGTTGACCAGATGCCCCCTGCCAGATATGGCAGGCTGATGCCCTGTTGCAGAGGCATTGAAATAAACACTCAGAGGGGAGGCAGAGAGCCTGCCTGGTGTGTTTGAGAAGCAGCATAAACTGGGGGGAGTAGTAGGAGATGAGGTCAAAGAGGTTGCAGTGGGGGAGGGTGGGAGATTAATAGATTAGGGCAGTAACTCAGTATTTGATAGACTAGGGAAGAAGTAGGGATAAGGAAGAAAATGAATTCCAGAGGATTGGTTGAAGGGGAATCTGAGTGCCTTAGGAAACAATATAATGGGGAGGAGGGAGGAGCGTGGGGTTGTAAAATAGAAGTAAAGGTCAAGAATAATCCCCTAAAAATGTCTACCCTGGGAGTTTGCACAGGAACTTAAGTCTTTATCATGCATGCAAAGTACTCAGTAAATATTTATTGAATCAAATCCAGTTTCTCTCCATTCTCTGTGCTTCTACTGAGCTTTTGCTTTGTCCCAGACTAATGATAGAGTTTGCTGATGTCCCATCTATATGGCATTCCCTCCTTGTCACCCCACCATCCTGAATGAAACCTTGCTTCTCCATCCACAGCATGGCTGGCACTGAAGTCAGGACTAAATCCCAAGATTCAGCTAACACTGGCATCTGATTTGGGATATTCTGAGCCCAGGTTAGCAACCTGAGAAAGTGTTCCTTCTCCTGACTGCTCAGCAGCCACTCCCTCATACTCAGCAGCTGCCCAAAATAAAATCCAAACACACAGTTTTGCCAAGAAGCCAGCTGAAGCCAGGCCAGCAGTGATGAATGCTGACCATCAACCAACAGGGCTATCCCATCGGTGCCCACTTGGTGCCATGAAGTGGTCCTGGCTGTCCTCACTTCTGTTACAGTGCCCTCCCCTTTCTTCACTCCTCACAAATTCCCATTAGTTCCAAAACAGTAAGTCACTGACCTTCCATGTACAGTCAGTGAACTGGACACCCTGGGTCCCTAGCAAGCATCCTGCCCAGTCTATCCCATTGGCCTCCATTAATATTCGGGACTGACAGCTAAGATTGACTGCCTCATTAGCAGGCATCGTGTGGAACTCTGACAATAATTAACAACTCAACAGTCTCATTTGCTGGCCTATCAGAGAAGTATTCAATCAAAAATGTAATTTGCCCGATGCCTCCATTTAACATGGGAAGACTATTCCTTCAAAGTTTTAAATAGTCTAATTAAGAGGGAAGAAATAGAAGGGGAAAAATTATTAACAGTATAGGTTTAATGTGAAATTGCTGGAGCGAATTAATAATGCAATAACCATTTTTAGCAGCTGTCTGTCAGTTTGTGGGCCAGAGTAATTCAATTAGTCAGCAAAGGGCTGTTCCAATGAGATGGTGGGGTACAAGGGCCACTTTGTCTCCCCAAGGTGCTATGGATTTGATTTCCCTGTAAAATGTTCCAAACTCTGCCAAAGGTGATATCTGGGGAGCCCATGAGCCCAGTGGTTGGAGCAAGCTGATTTGTTTCCTCAGAGACCCTGAAAATAGTCTCACTACTTCTCCTTGGAGTTTTCTTCCTGCAGAATCAAGGCCACACTGTCAACTACCTCGATTCAAAACCAGCAGTCTGCTAAAGTCCAAAATCCTAGGGAGGCCTGCTAGGATGCTGGCCAGGCGCCCTTCCAGAAACCTCACCCCATAGCCAGATGGCACCGGGTTTGCTCGTGAAGACCTTTCTCTTGAGAGCACCTCTACTTGGCCTTTCACTAAATCCAGTCTGTCCTTCCATGTAAAGGCTCATTCTCCCCAAATAAATATTCTGGTTTCCAGGTCCTTTGCAGCACTGGGCTACTTCAATTTCTCTTTACATGGAAATGCAGGTGATATGGCACATCTAACTGGAAGGTGGGCGGCTCAGGTGAGGGATGTCAGCAATGCTGACATGGATCCAGCGCAAAGAATAGCCTTTGGATACAGACAGGCTTGGATCTCATTCTAGTCTTGATTCTGCCTTGTAATGGGTAACTCATCTGTCTCAGTATGCCCTAATTTCTTCATTGATAAAATAGAAATAAGAATTCTTACTTTGCTGACTGCTCAGGAAGCCCATTGTACATAATAGCTACTGCATGCATGTACACAGTGTCCTGCTTGCTGTAAATGTGGACATCTTTACCCTCCCCAACACATTCCTTTGCATCCCCACCAGTCATTGTCTCTCTCAGAGCATTCTGAGATCCAGCTCTATTAATACGGTTTTCTTTCTTTTTTTCCTCATCTCCCTGCTCCTTTGTAAACTCACAGAGCCTGTGATTTATATCCTGTATACTTTGCACCTTGAGCAATGCTCAGGCTCCTGCATGGGCGTTTCTGCTGCAGCAACTGGAAGTATATATGAGGTTAGAGGAGGAAGAGCTGTTACCATGCAGATTTGTGAGTAGAGTCAAGTTCAGGTGTTGGTGCAATTTTCCTTGACTGTCTGCAGAGTTAATTGGTGTTCACAGATGAAGATATGGTATGGCATAATGGCTAAGGTGCGGGTTTTATGTAGTGAGAGCTGTTGGCATTGCCACTGTTTCTCTTAGGTATGCAAAGTTCCATCCATGAGCCTCAGTTTTCACATCTATAAAGTCAACAGTGATAGGCCTACTCCTTGGGTTGTTGTGAGGACCCAGTGAGCTTTTGCACAGAAAGCACCTGCCCCATAGAAGGTCGATGCAGTCAGGGTCAGCTGCCTTAGCAGTATCTGCTAGAGAGAGGCAGCTGGGAGACTGGTGATAACGATGGGGAGGGAAGCTGAGGGTTGTGTAGTGTCTGGGGTGCTGCTGAGCTTCAGCAAGATCAAAGCAAGGAAAAGATACAGGGGGTACTGTGGGAAAAATGATAGGGCAGAAAACTGCAGCCACAGCTAAACTTTGGTTTCCCAGAAAAGGAAAACAGCACGGTGGGTTGGGGTTGGGGGTCAGCTGGGACAGCCAGGTGTGTGGAGCAATAGGGTGATACTTTGGTGTTTTCTGTCACACTTTTATTCCAAAATCACTCCCTAAGCATCAATCACAGACATGATCCTGGGGTGGGGGCTATGTGGGAAGTAAAGATGCTTCTGAAAATACCCCACCCCAGATGCTTATATTTAGAGTGGGAGATGACATTTGGTTACACAGGGGTTCACACCAAAGAGTGTCTGGGCTGCATTCCCTGAGAGCCCGTGGGTGTCAGAGGGAGAATCCATTGTGACTCTGACATTTCTGTGGCAAAGGCCATTCTAGTAGACAGAGCCCATCCATCCAACTCCTGTGCTCTGCGAAGACTCATGGTGCGTTATTACCAGAGCGGGCTTTCATAGCTGGCCAAAGAGGAACCAGAACACCAGCAAAAGCCAAGGAGAGATGTGGACCAATGAAAAAATAATCTCTGAGCTGAGGGTGGGGGCTGGATGGTAACAATTCAGGCACCTGCACAATTTATTGGGATCCATATGTGTTTTGAGGCAATTTTTGAAAATAGTCCCGAGCGCTCTGATGAGAGAAAGAGAGCTCATTTACAGTAGGTCTCTGAAGAACATCTCTGACCACTATGTGGACATTGCAGTCTTTGAACTAGACCTTGGCAATGAGACAGGGAGGACATTCCAGCCTGGGGTGAAGGAGAGGAGACTGGTTTCGATGGAGAATAACACAAAATCAAGAAAGTCTTGTAAGAAGGCGTGGGGTTCAATCATCAGAGCCTCATGTACAGGCTAGTGTGCTTCAGCTTGACTTTGGGGAGTAATGGGACGTTGAGGACTTTTGACTAGGTTTATTCAAGCCTGACCATGTGCATTAGTGACATGTATCTGAGTCTCTGGCTCCTTCTGAGAGGGCCCCACCCCAGGCTGACCTTGCTTCACCTCATCTGCAGGGATCACCCCCAGGGTGGAAGCTGGGGGTGGACAACTCTACCAAACCTGATCAGTAAGCACTGGCTCAAACTCCAACAGTTTCTTAGACCCCCTTCCTGCTTGCTCACCTGTCCTCAAAAAATTCAGGTGGCCCCACTCTTCCTTAGGCAGAAGTTCAGTTTTGCCAAGAAAACAGTCTCTGCAGACAGTTGGTCAAGAGACACTGGGTAAGAGCCATCTCGGGCCATCAAGAAGAATATTTCATTGTGGAAACATAACCAGCCCAGACTTGGGGACAGAGACACAAAATGGCTCTCTAGAGAGGAGATGGGCTGGGTGAGGTGATGACCTTCAGATGGGAGAATTGATTAGAGGCACTGCAGCACGGGAGAGCACTTCCGGCTGACTGGCCTCCGCTTGGGGAGCCGGCACGGATCTCCAACACAAAATGGACTTTGATTAGAACCTTAGTGCTCTGCTCTTAAAGAGCCAAGCTTGAGATTTGGATGGGCTGCATTTAAGTCTGAATTTGAATGTCCTCATCTGTAAAGTGGCATTGCACATCCGTAGCTCTCAGGGACTGTGATGAGGCATAAATGAGAAATATATTCAGTCTAACCCCCTCATCGGAAGACATGAATACTCAGTGAACATAACCCTTTCCTGCACCACCTCTGCTCTTGTAAGCCACCTTCCAGCCTTCCAACCTCAGTCTACTGTTTTAAATCACTGTCTTTAAAAAAAAAACAACAATAGTATTTTCAGAGGAAAGAGCAAAAATTTTCACCCACCAAAGTAAGAACCCACTCCTGAGGTCCCCCTCCTTAGTAATTGTATATGCTCACTTTCAGAACTGCTGTCATGCATTTGTGTAGGTAAATGTTAACCAAAATGGGATCATACTGTGTATTTTATATGAAACTTCCTTTTTCTACTTAACACAAAGGTTTAAAGATATCTTCCTGTCACTTGACACAAATCCACGATATTCTTTCTCACAGTTGATGAATAGTTTGTGGTAGTTATGTCGCGATCTGTTTAACCACCTACCAACAATTGTCCTTTAAGTTATTTATGTATATGTATATGTATATGTGTGTATGTGTATATGCACACATGTATACACACATATAAAACCACTATAAACAATGCTATAATAAACAGCCTCATGCATGTATTTTTGTGACTATGTTTGAGTATGTTTGAGTTCTTGCAGTTGGAATTATATGATAAATGGCACATTACTTTAAATTCTGATAGGTCAGATTGCCAACTGTGTCAATGAGTCCATGGGTTAAATTAGCCATTGTTGAACATATATTGATTAAAAACCAGCATGAGTCAGGTATTCTGGAAATATATAAAATAAATCAGGTACTTCCTTTAGAAATCTATCATTCTTTATAGGAACATCCTTTGTAAACAATAATTCCAGGTATAAAGTACTCAGAAATAGGACAATAGAGACCTGCTGGGGAAGATGGCTTCAGATTTGGTAAAGGCCAGGAGGGCTGAGGGTGATGTCATTTCCAGGGGAATCTTACCTTCCTAAAAAGTATTCAAGGAAGTCTTCCAGAAGGAGGTGGTCCTGGGACATTAATATGAAAAAGAAATGAGTCTTGACTATGGATGTAGAGAGGAGCAGTTTTATTGTCCATTGGCACAATGGGGTATGAAATAAGGCGGACACAGGGGTCAGATAGATCTGAATCTGGGATTCTTGGGTCATGGCCCACTAGCTATATGACTCTGGGCAAGTAAGCAATTCTCAGGAACCCCCGTTTGTTCACCTCTAAATGGAAGTAATAGTCCATGTGACCTCAGAACATCATTCGTTCCTTTTATCACCAAATACTGTATGATCACATACAAGAGACCTTAGTTTTGTTCTAGATAATGGAGTGCAACAGTGATGAACCACATAACAACCCTGCCTGCATAGAGCTGGCATTCCAGTTGAGAGTCCAACAGAGTAATATATGGTCAAGAGATTAACCTAGTACCTACAACATAAGTACAAAAGCAGGGCCTCCCTGGTGGCGCAAGGAATTAATTCTCAGCGCTATGAAGCTATCTGCAGCTACTGCAGCATGAGTTTGATCCCCTGCCAGGGAACTAACACACAAGGCACAGCAGACCTCTCCCCTCTTGCCCTCTGCGCCCCCCAGCAGTGTATTTCAGAAGATCTGCCTTTTCTGCTCCCCACTCTGTCTCTGGTGAATCCTCTCACCACCACCCCCTCCATCTCTGACCTACACCCCAGCTCTTGTATGCATAAATAAATAAATCTTTTTAAAAAATAAGTACAAAAGCAGAGTGTTTTCATCTCAGCTGTTAAGGCTAGAAGGTGTCATGAACACAAAGAGGGCTTACGAGAGACACTGCAAAGTAGAACTTTGATCCAGGTTTTTAAGGGATCCTGAAAATTGGTTTTTCCCATCTTTCAGTCTGCCTCATGCATGTGCTCCCTTTATATTATTCCTTGTTAATGTTGTTCCTTACAGAATCTAGAGAACAGCTCTTTGGCTTTTATGCCACTAGAATTATTTAGAGCCTCCATGTAGAGCAGAGCCAGCTGGCCTGGTTCCTGGGAGCCTGGCAGATCAACAGGGGACGGGGAGAGGTATGTTTCTGAAATGGAACCACGTGCTCAGAAAAAAATGTCCTCCTTCATCCAAGAGAATGTCACTGCCCCAGGAGGAGGACACTGTGGGCCCTCAAATGCTCTTTGGCGAGCATCAGATCCAACCCTCACCTCCACTGTACAATTTGAGAAGAGTTGGAGGTGGTATTTGAAACAAGACTTGTCAATTTTAGAAACTGAATTGTAAGGAGAAATCAGGGGTAATCTTACTAACCACAAGCCAGGCACCGCCACACCCTAATTTCTAACACATCAAAATGACATTTTTAAATACCATTGACACAATCTAAGAAACTCCAAGAATTGTTCTGTAGTCAGCAGAGGAGGAATCTTGTCATCTTTAGGAAGCAAATGTGAGGCCTCTTGAACTTGTTTCTGATCTGCACCCATCAGTGGGCTAAGAGACATGTGAAGGAAGTAGGCATATTTATCCCATAGAGTATTTAAGGCCATGGAAGCATTCTCACTGTGATGTCTAGCAGAGATGAGATGTTATCTTTTAGACATGAGACAGGAATGTTAATCATGGAGGCTGTGTTCGTCTTCAACATTTGGGGAAATAAATGCCCAGAGAAGGAAAAAGACTTACCAAGGTCACACAGTTAGACAGGAGCCAATTTAATCCCCAAGCTCAAGGCCTGTAAACAGGGACCTCCTGCCCCCAGACTGAATCCCTGCCACATCAGACACTTCCTGTTCTTTGATCCAAGCTTGCCTTGAACTTGTAAGCTGGGAACTGATCACACACGATGATATTCACTGCTGTGACTTTACTCCCATGCCAGGCTCTGTACCAGGCACTTGATAAACACAGTCTCAAAACTCCCTGTGAGACAAGCACAGCTCTTGGCCCCATTTTAAAGATGAGATAACTGAGGCTAAGGGAAATTAACAAATTTGCCCAAAATAATACAATAAATGAAAAGCAGCAAATTTTGAATTTGTGATATTTGTTTTCTCATTTATAAAAGAAAGCCCTGGTCATTCAACAATTAGAAAATATAGCCATTTACATGCAAATCTATTTTTAAGGTCTCATGCAAACAAATATCAGTTGACACATTCTGGAGTTTGTTTGTTTTTTTTTTTTTAACTATAACAGCAACTTTATTTTTATGACTGTAACACATGTAGAATCCATATGATTTTGCACCCCACTTTCAGTTATAAATGTGTTCCATGTTATTACACAGTCTTTGTAAACATCATGTCTAACAGCTGCATGATACTCCATGCAACGACTTGCCAGAGAGATGCTTGGAAGGGCAGGGATGGAGGGGAAGAAACAGGGAGTAAAGAAGATGGGAGATTGACATTTGGAGGCGGAATGTAAATAAGAGCAAGGAAAGTTGAGAGCATCCCATGGGTTTGACCATTTTTGATTCACCAGTATTTCAGATAGGTTTTATAGAAAGGCATCAGCCTGCAGCAGAGAGTTGGAAGAGAGAAGCTCCATGCAAGAATAAGGACCTGCTTATATTTCGAGCCTAGATTGTTGCTGCAATCCCCTGATTCATCTGCCAACTTCTAATCAGCAAATTCCATTGATGATGAGGCTGTTCCTCTTTGCCTATTACCCCTGTCACCATCTACAGGAAGCCCTCCCTGCTCCCAGCACTAATGAGCATACCCTCCCCTACTCTGGATGCCTCGCCTGCCCAAGCATGCACAGGATGTTTCCTTGAGGCAGGCACCATATTTACTATGTTCACACCAGAGACCTTGGAGTCAACAAAGTATTAGACTCATGGTTGGTGCTCAGATGTTGCCAAATTAACTGATTCATTCACAAGTGCTATCTCATCCTCCCTTACAGCTTTCTTTTTTCCTCTGTGGTGATAATCCATCATTAATGTGCCTTGGGATCATCTGGGACCAGGTTAAAGAGCAGTTTTTGATTCAGAGGTTTGGGATGCAGCTTGAGATTCTGAATTATTAACAAGTTCTAAGGAGTAAGTTATGCCTCTTTAAAGAACAAGTAAGGAAATTCTATTGTCTCTCACTCCAGACATTTAGACTCCTATACTTTATGAATTCATTCATTCAGTAATTACTGATTGAGCATCTATTATCTTCCAAGCCTGTACTTTTTGTGATCCAAGTAGATGTGATCAGATGCCCGTTAGAGCATATGATCTGGTGGAGAAGCTGACTTTATGGTCACATGTAGCTTAAAGACAGAGACATGTTCTGAAAAATGTTTGCTAGGTGATTCTGTCATTGTGTGAACATCACAGAGTGTAATTATATATTTTAGATGGTTTGATCTACTCTGTACCTAGTAGGGATTTTTTCCAAGCATAGGTGGGAGAGCCTGGAGGGGCCACCATTGAATATGTGGTCAGTTATATACTGAAATGTCATTAAGTGACACATGATTAATTTCAACAACTCACCAATTCATCAATACTTTCAGACTGATTAATGTGCCAGAGTTTAAGTAGCATGATGCAATGGGATTTCATTAGCATGAAGTGGTGACCTCAATAGGAGTTCAGGGCGGTTTCTCTAAGAAAGTCAGAATTGATCTGAGAGCTAAGAGATGAGTGGGGTTAAAGATGTAGATGGGAAAGGGAAAAGCATTTCAAACAGAGGGAATAGTATATGTAAAGACTCTGGGGAGCAAGAACATGGTCAGTGTCCTGAGGATATCTGCAATCTATAGCAGCCCATGAAAATTCATCATCTGAGAAAAAAAAAAAAAAAGACAGGAAAAATCTCCCTAGGGAAATTACCACTGTGATAGCCTTCATGGTTGCAACAATGGCATTTTCTAAGGTGTTGAGAAATTGTGGACTTGTGATAAAGGTGAGAAAGGGAGAACCCAATCTACCTTTTTCCCAGTATGGGATCTCTCTTTGGCATTGCCAAAGTGACCAGAGGTTTTGAGGTAATAAAAATAAAGACTTGGATTTCAAACTTCCTTTTATCCCTTACCGTGTCTCTTGGGCAAGTCATTTCAACTTTCTCTAATCTATGAAATAGGGATGATACATTCTCTGCATGGCAGTGATTAGATATTTAAACTGGTCCAACCACTATGGAAAGTGTGTGGAAGTTCCTCAACCTGCTAAAAATGGAGCTACCCTATGACCCGGCAATTCCACTACTACAGATCTACCCAAAGGACACAAAAACATTGATTCAAAAGAACACCTGTACACCTATGTTTATTGCAGCACTATTTACAATAGGTAAAACCTGGAAACAACCCAAATGCCCAAAAATAGATGACTGGATCAAGAAGATGTGGTATATATACACGATGGAATATTATTCAGCAATCAAAAAAGATAAACTCATGCCATTCACAGCAACGTGGATGGAGCTAGAAGGAATTATGCTCAGTGAAATAAGCCAGAAGGAAAAGGAAAATAACGGATCATTTCACTTATAGCAGGAATATAGGGGAACCAAATAAGACATAAGTGTAAAAAAATAATAACAGTACAAAACACAACAAAGCAAAAAACAGACAATTATAAATCAGAGACACACTGCAGGGGAGGAGGAGGGAGAGGCATCAGAGGGAGGGAGAGAGGAGCACAGGGGACAGAGGTGATGGTGCGCGGGTGCATTGGGGAAGGAAACTCTATGGGGGCTACATCTGAGGGGGTGAGGGGAAGCCAATATTGTTTTAAAATGAACAATGATGTAAAATATTAATATTAAAAATAATAAATAAAGCATAAAGCAGTCACCCAGTCATTTCCCATCCTTTTTTCCAACCTTGAAACTTCAGATGTCACAATCTGATGTTGGCATTTTTTACTCGTGATGAGCCATTAGTGGTAGGGAAGGGCAGTGGTAGGAAATCACATGTAGAAATGAGGTGACCCTCATAAGAGTCAGTGCTGAAAAATCAACTTCTAAATCTTCAGCTGACATGTTGGCCTGCTGGTAAGTAGCCTTTTCTCCAAGGAGAAGACTGGTTAGAGTCATGAGAAAGGAACCCATGACTTTCCAGCAGGTCAAAAGCTGCAGACATGTGAGAACATTGGTTCAGGTATCCACCTTGTAGCCATGGCTTTTGTGCATTGCAGGTAGAGGGCAGTTGCGAAATTTTGCAAAATGGTCATCTTTGAGAAAAAGATTTGCCAAGCATCTCCCATCTTTGGAGGAAGGAGTGTATCATTCCATTTGTGTGAGTTTAAGCCCAGAAACATCTCTAAGCAGCAGCTTTGATACTAACACTGAGGCCAGAGTTGTGCTGTATCACATGCTGGCTTTATGATGTTGTAATGGTGATTCCTCCTTAGTTTACTAATATAAAGTGGATCATCCCAGGATCTACCTTGATGGGCATTGGAAAGGATGAATTTTAATGCCAAGGGGGCATCGCCCCAAGCCTTGGGAAGTGCCATCATTGTTGTTAGTGATGGAACTTGTGCGAAGACAGCTAGCAGTGAAGATGGGCTTGACTCTGCCCTGCCATTCAGTACTGGGTGACACAAGCACATGCTCTTACTTCTGAGCCTCAGATGTGAAGGGGTGACAACCTCTGCAGAAGGCACCTCTGGTGATGGTTGTCAAGATGGAGATGTGTTGATAAAGCTCCTCATAGTGCCTGGGAAAAAGTAAGTCCTCAGTATAGGGGAGCTGTACTACTTTACAAATGACACTGCTGTTGTCATTGCTGCTGTAGCTGTTGCCAACATCACCGCCATCATCAACATCATCATCACCACCATCACCACCATCACCATCATCACCATCACCATCATCATCACCACCACCATCACCATCCAAATTACAGGGACTGGGATAAGCTTAACCTTGATTGGCAGGGCCAGAAGAAAACTGGGATTAAATGTGTTCTGCTGAAGTTAAAAACTATAGTCTTTCAAACCACTGAGCCATTTATTAAATTGTCTATATTGTTCCCATTTTAAAGATGAGGAACTGAGGTCCAGGAAAGACATGAGTCTTTTCCATGTTACCACAGCAATTAGTAACAACCTGAACTCCACCTGACTCACAGCATCTCACCCTCTTTCTACCAACCCATAGCAACTCCCACTTACCAGCTTGCCTGGCCCTCAGAACCTCATCACCGTGGCCCCAATTCTCTCATCACTCCTTCCCTAGGATTCTGCCTTCCCAAGGATTCTTCCTGCCAAGCTGCTCACTTGCTATTAATTGCAGACACTCCAGATTTTCCAGACTCTGCACCTTTGCTCATCCTTTCCTCCATACCCACCACACCCATCCCACCCTTGACCCAAGGAAGCCCCTCCACCAATCTGTTCCTTTTCTTGTCTTCCCTGCCCTGGTGCTAGAGAGCCACCCTCAGAGGCGTGCCGTGAGAGCATGCAGATGTGCAGATCTTACCGAGTCACGAGCCTCCATAATTTCCATGAGGAATGGAGATGAGAAGCTCTATCCACGTGTCTCCACTCACCTTCTTGCACATGCCTGAGAGTTACGAGCAGTATAGATTATTTTAATGACGGTATTACTTCCAACTGCGTCTCTCCCATCTGTTCTTCCCCAATTACGAATGCAGGAACCCAGCATGTGTCTCCATTTTGGCAGTAGAGAATGAAATATAAGTGCTATAAAAGGGAGTATATTCTTTGAACAATATAGTTGGCACCTGTGAAGCTTTTCTTGCGTTTCAGCCTCTCCTGCCTTTTTGAGAGATAGCTGGAATCTCCTTCAAGAAAATGCCACAGCATGGCCAACTGTCCTCCATCCACTCAGCCAGAGCTACTGAGAAATGACAAAGCCAGGGGTGCTGGGGGTTGTCCACAAAAGAACCTGGGGTACTTGTAGAGATGGCACAAACCATGGGGAGAGGAAAACAGAGTAAATGGGAAGGCTATTTACCACCATAAATGCGCCAGGTAGGGGCTAAGGCTAGGAGATTCATCAGACAAAACCGATTCCATGGATGTCAGTAAAGATCAGTAACTCTACAAGGCAAAGCAAACCAAGAGTGTCATCACTGCCTTTTTTGTATCTAAGAAAATAAAGATTCAGAAAGGTTAACTTACACATATGAGTTCGCACAGCAAGGAAATGTCAGGGCTGAGTCCAAACCAGCTGTAATAAGGAAAACATTGATAATGACCACCGCACACACCCTCATACAGTGAGCCTACCTCCCTGCCTGGCCAAGGTAGGCAAGAAGACGTCCTGCTTGCACAGCCATACCTACCGAGCCAAACCCAAGTTGGCATCTCTGAACCCTGCTGCAGCAACAGATAGGATCAGACCCAGAAGGGAAGCTGAAAGCACCAAGCCCTAGATTTCAGAAGACAAATCAGTCTCTGGGGGAAACACACTTCAGGGGGGAAGGAATCCCTAAATGTTTTATTAGCAGAATTCAACAACTACAAATATTAACAGCAAGGCTATGAATTATTTAAAATTCAACTACCTAAACCAGCCTATAAATTAAAGATGAAATGTTCTTGTCAGCAAGAAAAAGGCCAGGTTTGCTTTGGGTTTTAGTTCTGAAGAAGAAAGGATGGCCTCATGTTTACTGAGCACCTACTGTGTGCCAAGTGCTGTGTTTTTCTCCTTTTCTGTTTGGAGTCCCACACAAAGGCTGGGGGCAGGGGGATGCTATCAGTTGTAGATGCAGGAAACCAAAGGCTTGAGCTTGATAAGTGATTTCTCTGCAGACACAGAGTAAGGGAAGCCGAGGCTGAACCAGCATTTGCCTGGGTTCAAAGCCATCTCTTTCCAGGTTCCCCACTGCCTCTCAGCTGGAGGACATGTGTAGGTGTAAAAGCAGAGAGTAGAGACCTAGACACAACACACTGAATTTGGGCTAATAACTGCAGATTCCACAGAACATCCCAGATAAGCAAAGCTTCCCAAGCCAGGATGCTGAGAAGTTGGTCACACAGTTGCTGCTGCTGCTGCTGCTGCTGCTGCTTTGCTTGTTCTTGTTTATATATATACATATAGATAAAGATTTATTTATTTAGGGGGGGCGGAGCAACATGGCGGCGAGGAGACGCTGCGAGTAAGATCTCCCATTAAAAAAAGTGAATAGGGAGGAAAAGCGGCAGGTCCCAGTGAGAACTGGGACACGGAAGATAAACGGGTGATGCCAGCAAACTACCCGAAGAAGAAACTGGCCATAAAAGAGGACTAGAAGGGAGGGAAGCGCAGAACCCTGCTCCCCTCCCCCGCCCACAGAGGCGGCACTCTCCCACCCGCAGAGAGGAGGAAACAACAAACCAAAACGGCCCACAAGAACAAACGATGCAGCAAGCGGGACTGTGAGCGGAAAGGAACTATTGCAGCCACCACACCCCGTGAACGGGAGCTGAGGCGAACCCTGCAGGATCCGCCGCGGCGGTGAGCGAACGGCTCCGGGCGCCATTAGAGAAGAACAAAGACCCCGGGAGACGCGCACACAGCCCGGGCTGCCAGTAAGCTGGCGCGGAAACGCGGAGTGCTTGGTGCGCTTGAAAAGCAAGTGCAGACCTGGATCGCGGCTGCCCAGGTCCCCGCGCCTGCGACCTAGGCTTGCGGGGAGACGACCTAGGCTTGCGGGGAGACGCGCGGAGGTCCTCACTGAGGTGAAGGTCCCTCCCTGAGTAAGCAGGATCCAGGCACCCAGGCACGGGAGCGGTGCAAAAGGCGCCATTCCCGCGCCACTGAACTGGGCTACAGCCCGCGTCCTGGAACTGAGGGCTTTGAACTGAGACCCGGGGCACGAAAATTCGGGGCGTGGTTTCTCCACGACGGTGGGGCACAAGGCAGACACAGCACCCCAAAGCTGTTGAGGTGTACCCTACCATTCCCGCTCTGTTCCCTGTCCCACGGGGTGGGGGGAGGCGAAAAACAGCCCCCCAAGGACAATAGGAGAGATCTCTGGCGCCACCTAGCGACCAGGAAAAAAAAAGTCACTAACACCCTATAAAACAGGACATTTCTTAAGACTGCTTGAAAAGGGCAGAAGGTTTCTGGAGGACCCAGTGGCCAGCCGGGAAGTTATTCCACGCCAGGCCCCTTCCGACCAGCAGTCTGAGCCCACAGAGGGAGCAGGCACCCACGTCCGGGGCAGACCGGGTGCGCAGAAGAGTGTGCCTGAAACCGGAGGCGCAGGGACTGCATCCCGCTTCGCCATTTGAGAACAGGGACATTTCTTCAGTAAAAACTGCCTAAAACCAGCAGAAAGCTCCCCCAGAAGACAGAGATGGCTCCTGGAAGAGCCAGAGGGGAGCGGAGAAGTTCACCCAAGATGTCAGTCAGTCCGAGCAACACAGTGTCCCAACGCATACGACAAATTAGAAAACAGACAGTAGGGAGTAGAAGAACCACACGCAACCTAAAAACTCCTCAGGAAAGAAGCACACCACAAAAAGAAAACCACTCCCCAGATTGCAACGACAGCAACTTGGAAGAACTTCTGAGCCTTCCAGAAAGAGAATTTAAAATTGCCATGATTAAAAAAGTGATAGATCAGAAGAAGGAAATTGAGTCCCTAAAGAGGGAAGTAAGAGAAATGCAGGAGATCAAAGAATTAATGGAGGAACTAAAGAACTCTGGGAAAAGCAATGAAAGCAGAATAGATGAAATGGAAGAACGAATAAGTAATCTTGAAGACACAGAAATAAAAAGAACCAAAACAGAAAAGGAAAGAGAAGTACGAAGGAAAAAGAATGAAGAAAGACTTCGGGAACTATCTGACTCCATGAGGAAAGGAAATATAAGAGTTATAGGAATTCCAGAAGGAGAGGAGAGAGATGTAGGAACAGAGAAAATATTCATGGATATAATTGAAGAGAACTTCCCAAATGAGAAGAAGGAGCTGAAAATTGATATACAAGAAGCAAGAAGAACACCAAACTTCCACGACGAAAGGAAAAACACAGCAAGACACATAATAGTAAAGCTCCCAAGAATCCAGGACAAGGAAAAAATAATGAAGCTGACAAGAGGGAAGAAACAGATAACATTCAAAGGAAAACCAATCAGGCTGACATCAGACTTCTCTGAAGAAACACTACGGGCAAGGAGAGAGTGGAGGGACATAGTCAACAGACTCCAAGAAAACAGATGCCAACCAAGAATACTCTATCCCGCAAAGCTCTCTTTCCTCCATGAAGAAAGAATATGGACCTTCCCAGACAAAGAGAAACTCCGGAATTTCATTGCGACTAAACCCCCACTCCAAAAAATACTACAAGGAATCCTAAAGCCAGAACCTCAGAGGGACGAATAACAACGAAAGAAGACCAAAAAAAAAAAAAAGTTATTAAAAGAATAAATAAATAAAATCAAAGGAAAGACAAACATAATGGCAAATACAGATGCTAACATATCAATATTAACTCTAAATGTAAATGGACTAAACTCTTCAATAAAAAGACACAGAGTTGCAGCCTGGATTAAGAAACAAAACCCAACCTTTTGCTGTCTCCAGGAAACACATTTAGCTACAAAAGATAAAAATAGGCTCAAAGTCAAAGGATGGAAAACAATCCTACAAGCAAATGGGCCAAAAAAGAAAGCAGGAACAGCTATACTTATATCAGATAAAACAGACTTCAAACTCAAAAAAATAAAAAGAGACCCCAATGGTCACTACATTATGATTAAGGGGACAATACTTCAAGAAGAAATAACACTCATTAACATATACTCACCAAACGAAAGAGCACCAAAATATATCAGACAACTGTTGTCCTCTCTGAAAACAGACATCAGAGAAAACACATATGTAGTGGGAGACTTCAACACACCACTATCAACAATGGATAGATCAACAAGACAAAAAATAAGTAAAGAAACTAAAGCTCTAAATAAGGACCTAGAGCATTTGGGCTTAACAGACATCTATAGAACACTAAACCCAAAAAAAACGGAGTACACATTTTTCTCAAGCGCACACGGATCATTCTCCAGGATCGATCACATACTGGGGCACAAGACAAACATCAACAGATACACCAAGATTGAAATCATACCAACCATCTTTTCTGACCATGAAGGCATCAAACTAGAAATAAATCATAAAAAGAAGGCAAGGAACTATCCTACCTCATGGAGATTAAAAGCCACACTACTGGAAGACCACTGGACTAACGAGGAGATCAAAGAAGAAATTAAAAAATTCTTTGAATTGAATGACAAGGAGGACACCAATATCCTAAATGTATGGGATGCAGCAAAAGCAGTAATAAGAGGAAAATATATAGCAATAGAAGCTCACATCAAAAAACAAGAAAGAACTCAAAGAAACAACCTAATCTCGAAGCTCAAAGATCTAGAAAAAGAACAACAAAAAAACCCCAGAACCAGTAGAAGAAAAGAAATAATAAAAACCAAAGCAGAAATAAATGAAATTGAAACTAAAAAAACAATCCAAAAGATCAATGAAACCAAGAGCTGGTTCTTTGAAAAAATAAATAAAATAGACAAACCCCTAGCCAGGCTCACAAAGGAAAAAAGGGAGAAAGCACAAATACACAGAATCATAAATGAAAGAGGAGAAATCACAACGGACACAGCAGAAATCAAAAGAATAATCAGTAACTACTATGAACAGTTATATGGAAACAAGTTCAACAATCTAGAGGAGATGGACAAATTCCTACAACTCTACAATCACCCAAAGCTAGATAAAGAAGAAATAGAACACCTAAACAGACCAATTACAAGCAGCGAAATTGAAATGGTAATTAAAAACCTCCCCAAAAACAAAAGCCCAGGACCTGATGGATTTACAAATGAATTCTACCAAACATTCAGAGACGAATTAGTGCCTATCCTTCACAAACTCTTCCAAAAAATTGAGAAGGAAGGGACAATACCAAACACGTTCTATGAAGCCAATATTACACTAATACCAAAACCGAATAAGGACAACACAAAAAAGGAAAACTATAGGCCAATCTCCCTAATGAACACTGATGCAAAAATCCTCAATAAAATTTTAGCTATCAGAATCCAACAATGTATCCATAAGATAATTCACCACGACCAAGTTGGATTCATTCCAGGGGCACAAGGATGGTTTAACATCCGAAAATCAATCAACGTTATCCAACACATCAACAAAAAGAAATATAAAACCATATGATAATATCAATAGATGCTGAGAAAGCTTTCGACAAAGTGCAACACCCATTCATGATAAAAGCCCTTGAAATTCTTGGGATACAAGGAACATACCTCAACATCATAAAGGCCATCTATGACAAGCCAACAGCCAGTATCATTCTCAATGGTGAAAAGCTGAAAGCAATTCCATTAAGATCTGGAACAAGACAAGGATGTCCACTCTCACCACTGCTTTTCAATATAATACTGGAAGTCCTAGCCAGAGCAATAAGACAAGAGAAAGACATCCAAGGAATCCAAATAGGAAAAGAAGAAGTCAAACTATCACTATTTGCAGATGATATGATAATATACATAGAGAACCCCAAAATCTCCACAGAAAAACTAATTCAACTCATCAATCAATTCAGTAAAGTGGCAGGATACAAAATCAACACGCAAAAGTCAGTGGCCTTCCTATACACAAACAATAAATCTGAAGAAGAAGAAATCAAAAAAACCACCCCTTTTATTATCGAAACAAAAAAAATCAAATATTTGGGAATAAATCTAACAAAAGAGGTAAAGGACCTATACAAAGAAAACTATAAAACGCTGTTAAAAGAAATAGAAGAAGACACAAAGAAATGGAAAGACATCCCCTGCTCATGGATTGGAAGAATAAACATTATTAAAATGGCCATCCTACCAAAAGCAATATACAGATTCAATGCTATTCCAATCAAAATCTCAATGGCATTCTTCAAAGAAATAGAACAATTATTGATGAAATTCATATGGAATCACCAAAAACCCCGAATAGCCAAAGCTCTACTGAAAAAAAAAGAAGGAAATGGAGGCATCACACTCCCAGACTTCAAACTATACTACAAAGCCATAATCATCAAAACTGCATGGTATTGGAACAAGAACAGACATACAGACCAATGGAATCGAATAGAAAATCCAGAAATAAACCCACAGATTTATGGTCAACTAATCTTTGACAAAGGAGCAAAGACTATGCATTGGAGCAAAGAAAGTTTGTTCAATAAATGGTGCTGGGAAAACTGGGTCGCTACATGCAAAAGAATGAAGCTTGACCACTACCTCACACCATACACAAAAATCAACTCAAAATGGATTAAAGAACTAGACATAAGACCTGAAACCATAAAATACATAGAAGGAAATATAGGCGAAACACTACGGGATTTGCACATCAAAGACATCTTTACAGACACATCACCCAAAGCAGTGATAGTGAAGAGAAAGATAAACAGCTGGGACTACATCAAATTAAAGAGCTTCTGCACAGCAAAAGAGACAATAACAAAAACAAAGAGAAACCCCACCAACTGGGAGAACATTTTTGCACCCAACACTAATGATAAAGGACTGATCACAAAAATCTGCAAAGAGCTGATGAGACTCAGCAACAACAAAGAAAATAATCCAGTCAAAAAATGGGCAGAAGAGCTAAAAAGAAACTTCTCTGAAGAGGAAATGCAAATGGCCAACAGACATATGAAAAAATGTTCAACATCACTTGTAATCAGGGAAATGCAAATCAAAACTACCATGAGATACCATCTCACACCAGTGAGAATGGCACATATTAAAAAAACTAGCAACAACAAATGTTGGCGAGGATGTGGAGAAAAAGGAACTCTTGTGCACTGTTGGTGGGAGTGCAAACTGGTCCAACCACTATGGAGAGCTGTGTGGAGATTTCTGGACCTACTAAACATAGAGCTTCCATATGATCCAGCAATTCCACTCCTAGGTATTTACCCAAAGGACACAGAAACATCAATTCCAAAGAGCACCTGCACTCCTATGTTTATAGCAGCACTGTTTACAATAGCTAAGCTTTGGAAACAACCCAAATGCCCAAAAATAGATGACTGGATCAAGAAGATGTGGTACATATATACCATGGAATATTACTCAGCATTCAAAAAAGATAAACACATGCAATTTGCAGCAACATGGATGGCACTGGAAGGGATCATGCTCAGCGAAATAAACCAAAAAGAAAAAGAAAAATACCGGATGGTCTCACTCATAGCAGGAATCTAGAAAACTTAAATAAGGGACCAGGAAAATGAATATAAGAAAGTGAAAATCAAAATCAACAAAAAAACTATGAACCAGAGACACTTTTTGGGGGGTGGGGGGCGGGAGGGGAAGGATTGGGGTCAGAATGGGGCGTTTGCAATTGTATGGGGGAATATAAAAATAAAATTTAATATTAAAAAAAAAAAAAAAAAAAAAAGAATGAGGTCTGGCAGTCATGGCAGCATCAACCTCAGACATGGATGAAAAAGTTACAAAAAAAAAAAAAAAAAAAAAAAAGATTTATTTATTTATACAAGAACTGGGGTATAGGCCAGAGGTGCGGGAAGGTGAGAGAATTCACCAGAGACAGAGCGGGGAGCAGAACAGGCAGACTGACGAAATACACTGCTGAGGGGAGCAGCGGGCGAGACAGGAGAGGTCTGCTGAGCCATGTGGGACTCTCCCTGACTGGCCGGGAATCAAACCCATGCTGCAGAGGCTGTGGACAGCTTCACAGCGCTGCGCTCAACCCGCTGCGCCACTGGGGAAGCCATATATATATATTTAATGCATTTTGTGTTCACAGAAAATTTTCGGAAATAATACAGAGCATTTCCATAGGCACCTCACCTGGCATGCTCTGCTGTGAGCATCTTACCTCGCCATGACACCCCTGTCAGCACCAAGAAGCCAACACGGGCGTGCTGCTATTAACTAACTTCAGGCTTCATTGGGATTTCACTAGTTTCTCCAGGAACATGCACTTTCTCTTCCAGAATCCAATCCAGACAGGGCATTTAATTCTCGTGTGCCTTCAGTCTCATCTGGTGGGGGATGATTTCTCCACTTTACAGGCTTATCATGAGCCTGAAGAGATCCTGAGGAAAACTGCTCAGGCATTTTATAGAATGTTCCTCAATCTGAGCCATACTAATTCTGCCATCTGTGTGACAATGGAGAAGTGACTCAAACTAGCTTATGCTGTGAGTATTAAATGAGATGAGCTGTGGAAAGCCCCATACAGGGCCGATGATCTCTACCATCACAACCATCATTTTGCGGGATTGGTATCATGCTTGTGAGCGAAGGTGCGAGGGAGGGCTTCTGCGTGGCTTACTCTGGGACATCGCTTGCTTTCCTAGAAATCATGGAATCCCAGACCAGAGAGGACTGTAGGATCGTTTGGTTTGACCCTCCCTTGGCACTTGTGAGCCTGTTACAGAGCTGGTTGCTCCGGCCCTGAGACATGCTCTATGTAAGGCGCCCATACCGCCCTCTAGCTGTTGGGACTGCTCTTGACCTCTGTGCCTTTTAGTCCCTTGGCGGTTCCTGGGAATCCTAACTCACTACCTTGCCCTATAGAATGGCAGCTTCCTTCTGTCCCTCCCAGCAAAACTGTTAACAGCTTCAATTTCTATCACACTGTGGAAACATGAGTACCTGGAAGATTCACTGTGAACTTACTGGTCTCTATACTCTACACATGTTCCCTCTTGCCTTATTTTATGATGGGTGCTCTCTCTGCTCCAGTCTTAGCAGATTTATCAGTAGCTGAGGAAGCTTGGCCCCTGTCAAAGCTTGAGGTTTCTGCAGTGGGAGACTGTTTGAAGTGGGGCTGGCACCCAGGAACATATGTGTGTAAGCACTTGAAGTAAATTACCTCATGGTTCTCAAGGTGATCAAGACATACTTGGTTGTCAAGATCTGGGGTTGGGATGCTACAGTGTCTACTGGGGAGGTGCCTGGGATTCTGCTAAACATCCTATAATGTACAGGAAAACTTTCCGTGAGTAAGAATACTTGGGTCCAAAATGTCAATCTTACAGAGCCTAGGAAAACCTGATCTAAGGAGATCTCAAAAGACAGGTGCCTCCATAAAGTGCCATCAATTTGTTATGGTTTCTTTTCTCGTACTAGGTATGTATTCACTTCTATACCTAATTTTGAATTCATGCCTTTGAATTCTGTTTTCTCAAGAAGACTAAATCTAATCCGCTCAAGCCCCACCAAATTTGAGCTGTCCTTGCACAGAGGCACCGGACCACTTTCCCCCAGGACAGGTTTTACTCTTTCAATTTCTTCTCTCTACAGGATCATGCTCATCAATATAAACAGGTGTTAAGATTTCTCATCTTGCAAAACAAGCACAGTGCATTCCTTGACCCACTAAATGAATTGGCCTCCACTCCTATTCACCATCCTTCTCTGCAGCATAACCTCTCCAGAGTCGTTTGTCTTCATCACCTCTAGCCCTCACCTTCCTTCTCTCTTGAATCCTCCAGGCTCTCACCCACCTTCTCCCTCCCAGAAAAACTTAAAGCCTTATTGTCTGTGTGTAGAGGCAGGACAGGACACTGAGCAGGTTTTCTAGGATCCCATGCAGACCAGGTAAAGGAGGATTCAGAGTCCTCAGTGGTTTTTGCAGGTTTTTTATTGGGATTTACCCAGTACACGGCAGGCAGGGCTGCTGGGAGGCTGGCAGGCCTTCCAGCCCCCAGCAAGTCTCCACTCTATCTGGGCTCTCCAGCCTTCTCTCAGCTTCTGCTTCTCTTACTTCTCTCTCAGCTTCTGTTCGTTCTCGGCTTCCTCTTTTGGCTTCTGCTGGCGTCCCCGTGACGCCGCCCTTAAAAGCACAGTCTTAGCCCAGGTGAATCCCATCTACCTATGCCCACACCCTACTCCAGGTGCCCGCCATCAGGCATGCATTCAGGACCGCCAGGATCCATCATCTATCCTGATGGCGGGAGGGCAGAAAAGCCTGACATTTTTCCTTACCCTACACTGTGTCCCCAGTGACCCACTGTCCTGCCATGTGTAGTGCCCAGTATTCAATCTCTGCTCGCTGCACCCCGTTTATGCATACTGGCTACGACTTCCTGCTGGAAGCATTTTCTTTATTTTGTCCGACAGCTCCAGCACTCTTTCCTGCCTATTTCATAGGCAGCTCTTTCTCACTTCCTCCTGCTGCCTCCTGCCCCTTTCCCCAACTCTAAATGTTAGAGGGCACCAAGGTGGAATCCTCAGGTATCTCACTCCCGCTGTGATTTCATTCAGCACAGTGGTTTTAAATGCCAAGTAGCTCCAGCCCCAACTTCATAAATGCTTCCATTTGAATGGCTAATGGGCATCATTGCAAACGTTCCATGTCTGAAATCCAGCTCATTATTCCCTCAACCCGTTCCTCCCACAGTCTGTCCCTTCTTGGAAATGGCACCAATATGGGCCCTATTACTCAGGCCAGAACACCTCACTAGTTCTGCCTCTCATACCCACCTCCAGATTGCTAGGATTTCCTGTGTGCTCCACCTTCAAATTAAGCCATTATTCAAAAATGTCTCAACACCCTCTGTCTACCTCCTAGTTCAAGCCAGCATCATCTCTCAGCTGGGGGATGGCACTGACCTCATGAATGGTCTGTTTTCCCTTTTACCCATTGTAGGGTAGGTAAAAGGTATCAGACTTTTGTGCCCTCCCGCCATTAGGATAGATGAGGGAACCCTGTGGTCCTGGATGCATGCCTGATGGCGGGCACCTGAAGTGGGTACACCTGGGCTGAGAGACAGGCCTTTTAAGAGCGGTGTCACAGGGATGCCAGCAGCAGAAGAAGCCAAAAGAGAAGCCAAGAGAGCAGCAGAAGCCGAGATAGAAGCAAAGAATGCCGGAGAGCCCAGAGTGAAGACCTGCTGGGGGCTGGGAGGCCTGCCAGCCTACTGGCCCCCCAGCGCCCCTGCCTGACGTGTACCTGGTAATCCCAATAAAAGCCTGCAAAACCACTGAGGACTATGACTCCTCCTTTACCCAGTCTTCTGGATCAGAAAACCTGCCCCGTGTCCATTCCTGACTCTACAATTGGCGTAAGTTGGCAGGATGACCCATGTAGATGGGTACGGAGACCTCTGAAGACCTGGAGGGACTAAGGAGTAACAGACTGTGTTTGGTTGCGACAGCGCTGGAGGCGTCATGGCGGCACAGGAGAGGGACAAGGTCTGGGAGATGCAGGACAAGACCTCACATGAAGGAGACACCCGAGAGGACCAGCAAACGACCCCTGAGGCAACAAGTATCATAGGCGAAGAGAGGACCACGATTCAGAGCTCTCCAGTGCTGATGCAGGGAGAGGCCAACAGACTTGGACTGATGGACTTGGACTGACAATCCCGCCAGAAGGCGGAGGACTGTGGCAGGTTATGGTTTTTGAGAATCTGGGGGTGGCCAGTGGGCCTTGATGGCCAAAAGCAGCCTGTGTATGCCCAGCAGCTAGGTGGAGTAGAAAAGCCAACTGAGAAGGCAAAAGCTGGTGCTGATGCTAAGTTTGGGAAGCCCTGAGCGGCTGTTAAACAGGCTAAGTATGCTGAAGACCAGTGAGTCTCTTAAAATCACCTGTGGGTGATGCCCTGCACATTCTTGAGTGAGGGTGAGGAACTGAGGAACTGAGGAACCCGTCCTTGGGGGATGGGTGGGGAGCGTGACTTGGGGTGGAGCCCAAGCCGAATGTAGAGTTTGGATCCCCGACCCATGTGCTTGTGCAGTGGGTAGTCCTGAGTGCAGGGTTCTGCGAGTCGCATTGGTGGCTATGAAGGCCGAGTGTTGGAGCAACTGCAGACAGAAACCCTGAGGGTTGGCGATTACCCCCAACAGTGTAGAATCGCCAATCCCAGAGCGAGTGCATCCTGGGGGTGGATGCTGTGTGTGGCTTGTAGCCGAGACTACAGCCAGAGAAGGCCAGGAAGCCTGACGGCTCCTGGTGTGTTACAGTAGATGCCGTGAGTGATTCCCCTCCCTCGTATGAGCAGTGCCTTCGGCAGCAGATTTGGTGGCTCATCTGCTGGTACCAATAATTGTCTTTTGTCACTAGGTTTTGTCACTAAGTCCAGGACTCCTGTCTGGACTTATATGTGTTCTGTTGTATTTTGTTGTTATAGTGTGATGTATTTGCTTTTGTGGGCCATGGCTGCATTGTTTATGTTTGCTAAGAAAATTGTATATATGTAGATTGTATGGCAGAAAACCCTGAGGGAGTGGACTGTAGGGTAGGTAAAAGGTATCAGGCTTTTGTGCCCTCCCGCCATTAGGATAGATGAGGGAACCCTGTGGTCCTGGATGCATGCCTGATGGCGGGCACCTGAAGTGAGTACACCTGGGCTGAGAGAGTAGACTTTTAAGGGCGGCGTCACAGGGATGCCAGCAGCAGAAGAAGCCGAAAGAGAAGCCAAGAGAGCAGCAGAAGCCGAGAGAGAAGCAGAGAAGGCCGGAGAGCCCAGAGTGAAGACCTGCTGGGGGCCTACAGGCCCCCCAGCACTACTGCCTGCCGTGTACCTGGTAATCCCAATAAAAGAACTGCAAAAAACCACTGAGGACTCTGACTCCTCCTTTACCCAGTCTGCATGGGATCAGAAAACCTGCCCCGTGTCCATTCCTGCCCTTCTACACCCATCCACCACTGTTCATTCTCCACACAATAACTGGAATCATTTTAAAAAATCAGACCACATCATGCCCCACCCAAAATCTATATCCAAGGGCTTTTCTGGCATTCTCGGAATGAATCCGAAGTCTCCTCCACCACCTAGGCCCTTTCTAATGTTATCACTGCCTACCTCGACCATTTCCTACCACCGATACCTGGCCTACTTATTGTCCTTCTAGTATTCTGCTTCCTTCTAGTTCAGCTCTGCTTCGGGACCTTTGCCCTTATTCCCTCTTTGGAGAATGCATTTCTACTAGATGTTTAAGTAGTTGGCTCCATCACTCTTCCTGGTCTCATGAATCTACTTCATACATTCATAAACATGTGAAATGCATGATACATTGTAGGGTAAGGTGAAAAGCATCAGGCTTTTCTGCCCTCCCGCCATCAGGATAGATGATGGATCCCTGCAGTCCCGAATGCATGCCTGATGGCGGGCACCTGGAATAGAGTGTGGGCATATGTAGATGGGATTCACCTGGGCTAAGACTGGGCTTTTAAGGGCGCCATCACAGGGACACCAGCAGAAGCAGAGAAACAGAACGAAAGAAGAACCACAAGTAGAAGCAGAGAGCAGAGAAGCAGAGACCACCAGAGAACGCCAGAGAGCCCAGAAAGAGTGAAGACTTGCCAGCCTCCTGGCCCCCCAGCACTCCTGCCTGCCATGTACCTGGTAAATCCCAATAAAAGCCTGAAAAGCCACTGAGGGCTCTAGGACTCGCTCCTCCTTTACCTGGTCTCCTGGATCAGAAAACCTGCTCCATGTCTTCCTGCCCTTACATACATATATTATTACATTTGGAGTTCTAAGACCAATTTCCAATGTGGGGGAAGGGAGTTTCCCCCACACCAGCCACGAGGACCCAACTGTATATTCAAACTCAGTTTTGACACTATCAATCTGGAGATAGTATCAGATGCCACAAGTTAAGGGTTCAGTCTCACCAAATGCTCTACATGTGAGATGTGCTAGTCTCAGTCCAGGTTGTTATCTGTGTTTCTAACTTACTGTAGGTCAAAGCTTCTCATAACCCCTTCCTAGGGTTCAATTAATTTATTAAAGCAATTAACAGAACCCAAGGAAACATGTCACCCAGTGGATTGCTGGTTTATTAGGAAAGGATATGACAAAGGATACAGATGAATATCAAGATGGAAGACTTGCATAGGGCATATGTTGGGGAAAGGACGTGGAGCTTCCACGCCCTATCCAAGGATGCTGCTTTCCACAAATCTTATGTTTACTGACAGGTTCTCTGAAACCATCCTCTTGGGTTTTAGTGGAGAATTCATTCCATAGAGTTGATGAATTCATTGGCAATTGGCAAGTGATTCAACCTCCCCTCCTATCCCTGTCCCTTCCCTGGAGGGCTAGGGGGTGGGATTGAAAGTTCCAACTTTCTCATCATTAAGTTGGTTCTCCAGGCAACAGGAGACACCTTGGCTGCTTCCAAAATTTACCTCCTTGACATCACAAGGAGCACCTTCTTCACATTCAACACTTAGGACATGTCAAGGGGTTGGGGAGCTGCGAGACAAGAACTATGGATGAAAACTAAATCTATATGAAATATATATGTATATTTGATGACCAAATGTGTATTTCTTATAAATCACAGTATCACAAGTCTTAGAATATTACACATTCCTATACCTGTGTTGCTTTCAAGTCTGCATAACCAGCTCTAAAATCATAAACAGTAGCTGCTTTGAACAAACAGAAAGCATGTGTCAAATGCATGCTAACTTATCCTGCCTGTTGGGCCCAGCTTCCTACTGGGGCATACACAGAACCAGGCTTTCCCTGTGTTCTGTGAGAGACTTTAGCCATAGGAGCCAACCAAATAAAAAGAGAAATCTTTGTGATTCAGACTGGAGAGGGTGATTGATGATGGTGATGATGTTTTTGATGGAGGAATATGTGATAGCCTCTATTTATTGAGTCAATTGTACACCAGACCCTGTGCTAAGAGCTTATTCCATTTAATGTACCTAATATTATGGTACTTCTATGAGGAGGGTCTTTAGCCTTATTTTATATGAGGAAAAGTGCTGCTCCAGTGAAGTACTGCAGCTTACCTGAATTTACAGAGCAAACAAGTGGCAGAGCAGGTACCCCTGCCCTGATCTGTTTAACTCTCAAATCTGTTTTTGTCTTATCTTAGGATCTTGCATCTTTCCTTCCTTCTCTGAATATATTAACTCAACATGCGTAGCCTACAAGATCTTTAGAAAGCCTAAGACCATGCTCCCTCATAGCCTATGCCCTTTCCATTATCCCATATGCCATCATACATCAGTTTTGAGGTTCCCTATATTGGGGTTCCAGACTCTGCAAATGTGTGTGTGTGTGTTGGGGGGAATAATGCTATCTGCATTTGGCTAAATACTCATTCTGGGGATTTTCAGATGATTAATGTCATCCTTGGGTATGGGTGCCTCCTGAAACCTTGGATGCCTAAGCAAGACGAGACCTCCCGGCAATCAGCAAATTGACATGTGTGGAGGGGGGAGGGGGTTGAGGCCCCAGAAAGTGGGGCAGCTTGCCCAGCCGTCCCAGTGACTTAGTGGCAGCGCTGGGGCTCTGGACCCACTCCTGTGGTCCAGGGACCAGCTCCTGCAGTGCAGTGTTGTCATGCAGTCCCTTCCCTCTGCACCTCCGTGTCTCCCTGCCTCTCATTCTTTACCACCACCACCACATTTCGTTTTCTAGTTCAAATGGTAATGATCTTGCTCTTACATAGCCCTTTTCTGCCAAATAGGTCCCTGTGCACGGTACAGGTGTTGGTAACGGATATTACCTGCCATCTGTCTTTCTTAATCACACTCTGCTCCTGAAATGCAGCCACTTCTAGGGTAAGATATGGCCCCCATTTAGCCATGTGTAACACCTATGGAAGAGTCCATGAAGGCTGGCTTGCTTTTCCAGGCCAGGGTGTGGTGCATGATGAAACAGAGGTAGGGAGATTTCCCTGGGTCTGGGATTTGGCTGTGAGGTCACTTTGGAGAGTTCCCAGAGAACTTCCTGTGAGGCCCTTTAAGATCTGGACTAAGGATGTGTCCTGGCCTCCAAGAGAGACTTGAGCACAGGTAACCACAACTTGCAGGCTTCTAACCTGCAGTGAGAAATGCATTAGCCAACTCGATGACCACAGGTTGAGGAAACAGGGAACTGGTCCTCCAAATCGCTGAACCCATCACCTTCTCTTGCCCAGCAATTAGTAAATACATACCACAGTTCCAATGCACGTTTCAACTCTTGATGGCTGAGTTAGCTTGAACAGCCTATTAACCGCTCTGAGTTCTCAATTTTCTTACTTGTATAGAGGGAATCATAGTGCAAGCTGAAAGGGCTGTCTGAGAGTGAGATGGGAACAGGCATGCAGTGATCTTAGTTGGCTACATAATAGTTGCTCAATAAACGTTGGTAAGAGAATTAAAGGGAGGATGTGAGATAGAGAAAAAGTTAAACATGAATTTTAACTTTATAGGGATTTCAGTTATTGCAGCAAAAACAGTAATACAGGGCTCTCATGTCAAGGTAATGTTACCTCTCTCCTATCATTTTTTCAGCCTGGTTTCTTTTTTCCTGAGACTTTGCAACCATATCATTTTGTAGTTTTTCCAAAAAGGATTTCAAGCATCCACTAACTGAAAGGCCTCATGTTAGTCCCTGCACACTCTGATTCTGAGCTGCTGTCTCTCCTTTGGTGCATTTCAACTCATAATTCGTTGAGCAGCAACTGTGTGCCAGACTTTGGGGTACAGAAAAGCATAAGGTCCCCCTAAAAGCTGACCATCTACAGGGGGTGATGGGCACATATGCAACTCATTGTCCCTCAAAAGGCAAAGCTTGGACTGGAGCAACCATAATTAAGATGGCAGTAACTGATTACTCCGGGGGTGGAGGGCTGGAGGGGAGAGTCTTCTGCTGGAGGTTCAGGCCTGGTGAGAGACTGCAGGGCTGGATCTCATGTTTCATGCCCCCCTTTTCTTAGCCACAGCAGAGCAGCTCTGTTTTCTTCAGTTCCCCAAACCCTGGTCCCACATAAAGTTTGTAATAGAGGTTCTGCTGCTGTTTTTTTCTTACTTTGAATGAAAAGTTTCAGAGCCCTTTCTGAGCTGACGTTCCAGGCTTTGCTCCCCAGATGTGTGTGCTTTACACATCATCCACTTTGATTGATCCTTACGACCAATGTTGCTGAGTTAGCTCTCATGGGTCTGACTTATCTGTCTCTCCTGGCCTTTGATAGAAACCTGAGGCTTGACTATTCCATGGAGAATAGGAACTTGTGTGACTGTGAAGGGCAGTGAAAGGTTGATGCAGGGGCCAGGAATGAGGAAGCCCACATAGAAAAAGACAAGATGACCCTGACACCAGGACCACTGATACCACCAAGCCTAAACTAAAGCCATAAACAGGGGAAAACAACTCGGCTCCACCCAAAACAACTCTGTTCCGCCTAAACCTGTTTCCCCCTGCCAACCCAGTTTTCCTGCCTGACCTCTCCTCACCCTATAAAAGGGACATCTCTCCTCACAACGGGCTCGGCTTCACGGACCCCCACCTTGGGTCTGTGAGGTCCGCCCAGGGCGCAATAAATTTTCCCTTCCTTTGAGAAATTTAGTCTGGCTCTCCTTTTCTTCACCACTCCGAACCTTTCAGGCAGCAGTGGAAAGGACAAGAGAAATTTCTAGAGAGACAAGTTGGGGCTTAATGGCAAAAGGTGTGTGCTATTTACATCTTCATGAGGGTCATGAGGCCCCCCAAATCTCAGGACTCACTTAATCCCATGCTTCTGTGTGCACTGAGCCCTTCCCTTCCAAGGAAGTCCAAGGAAGCTAAATTTTAACCTCGCCTTTAAGCTTGTGATGAAGTTTGTGGGTGCAAAGGAAATGATCCCATACCCCTTTGACTGCTACTAAACTGGCAAATAAACAAGCAACAGGCAGATTAATAAGAGTATAAAAACCGAAAAGGCGTTTAATGAAAACATATATACCACACCATACCAAGTATGCCTAAGTAACTCCCCATGTGGCTTCACATGCCTTTAAATAACTTAGTTAAGACCGAAGGACTTGGGAGTAAGGAAACAAAGAGAAGGTCAATTAGGGAGGTTACCTGGAAAGGCACAGAAGACAAAGGTCTACAGATTGAGTTCTGCCTTCTCCAGGGAAAAGAGGCAAGACCATTAGGTCTTCCCAGCCCACACCCTTACAGAAGTTTGCATGTGAATGTCCTTCTCAAAAGCAGCCTCCACCCTCCCATCAAATTAACCTTCCTAAAATAAATCTATTTTGAGGTGCAGATTTTTGCTCCCCTAAAGGTACATTTGCTAATTTTGGAGGATGCAACACCTTTGTTGTGTCTCTCCTTTAATGTGTAGCTTTTTCATAGTGGCTAGTGTTATTATGCCTGGGTTTCTATCTGCGTTCCTGCCATGGGCACGGCCAATGTCAGGGGCGCTTCTGTCTGCTTAGGAAGACAAAGGCGAGTGCCTGAGTGGGACCTCAGAAGGAAGACAGGCCTGGCCTTTCCTAATCCACACTCGTTCAGAAGCTCTCTTCCAGTGGGGGGCATGGTGGCATCTGTTGAGGACAAGGGCTGTGTGTTGGGTGTAGCATTGGGCCGTCTTGCATTCAGGGCACGTAGCTTTCCTGGCGGATTCGTCCAGCCCTGCGCCTCCTTTTGTATCCTGTGCATTTCTCGGTAGAGTGCTAAGTGTTTTGTGCCATTACAAATGCCCCTTTTGTATCACGCCAACTCCTGCTGGTGTCTCCTCACAGCCTACAATAGGTTGTACATTTATTTCCGCTAGGAGTTTCAAAAGGAACACGAGCTTTTCTGATGGGAAAATCTGCCTCTGCCCACCTACCCCCATACCCCTCCAGAAGTGATGCCCAAGATTAGCTCCCTGGGTGGTCTGGAGTGTTTTGTTGCCCCCCCCCCCCCCCAGTTTCCTGAAATAGCTAGGAATCCAAGGAAGGAGGTGGAAACATGGGGTCCAGTCAGGGGAGGGGTTTAGAAGACTGGGTTTGCTCCTGATCCTCAGAAAAAGAAAGGGGCACAGAGGGGTCTTTAGAGATCTAGTAGGATTTGTCCAGGCCTCAGAGCCACAAAGAGCTGCAAACACAGAGCCCTGACATTACCCCCCAATGAAATTCTGGAGCATACAGTCACAGAAATGCACTGAAGGGAGGATTGAAAGATGTTCATCACAGCAACCTTAACCTTGAGTTTATTTTTGTAATCCTGTCTGTCATGTGAATTTTTGAAGAAATGGAACTGGCCCAGGCCTTTCTTTTGTCAAGAACAGATACAGAACCTACTCAACAGGCAGATTAATAATTGACCCTTTTGTAGCACTTAAACAAAACCAATAGCTGCTCTTAGCACTTCAAACCTATTACTACATCAAGTCCCTGCAAGTCCATAACTCGGACACAGGTGATGTCATTCTGTCCATTGTTCAGATGAGGAAAGTGAGGCCCAGAGAACATAAGTAAGTTGTTGGAGGTCCTACAGCATGTGAAAGACCTGGCCAAGATTTGTGCAGTTAACCATGGCACAGTTAGGGTCTCTTGGATCTGAACAGCCTGAGGACTCTGAGTGGAGACTTGCAGTCCAGCCTGTCACATCATAGTTAGAGTCTAAGTACCTGGTTCCTCAGAAGAAACTCATGCAGCCTCATGAGTGTCTATGCATGGGACACATGAGCCTCATGTAGTCTTAATCCCTGTGGATTAACCATGGTACAGTTTGAGTGTTACTGATTTCCTGTTCCAGCTTCAATATTATAGTAAGTGTTCTTGGGGGGCTTTTGGGCTATAATCTGGGGGACACAGACTCAAGGAGGCCCTGAGCTGAGTGTCCAAAGGGCAAGGGTGCTTGTATAGACAAAGGGACAGAGATAAAACTGTTTTATGCAGATGAGATTCTCAGTCAGATTCAGAACTCAGTTCAGATTGCAGCCACAGCTACTTTGATATTGGACAAATTTCTTCAAACTCCTATCTTAGTTTTCAAGAAGCCCAGTTAAAAAAAAAAAAAAGTTTGATGTGGTCGCTAGCTTTGCTCTTTGGTAAGCCAGTGGCAAACGTAAGGCAAAGAAAACCTAAAGCAAAGAATAAGACTCCTGGTTGTCTCCTGGAGTAAATTTATTGTCCCCGTTCACTTACCTCGTGGAAAGTCTGAACACCAAAAGGAAAAGGGCAGGGGTGAAGATGAAGGAGAGAGGGGGCTAGAAAAAGGGAGAAGGATCTGGTAGTGGGAGACCTTTCCTTTTGGAGAAGCCACCCAGGCACATAGACAGCCCTGAAGGACAGTTCTCCCAAGTCATTTCACGGGACATGTGGATTACTTCTAGCTGAGGTCAGCTGAGGCCTTGTGAGTTCATGAGAAAAGTTTTCCACTTAACTACCTAGCAGAGTAAAGTTTGGATGTATCACCCACAATTAGGGTGTTTAGCACTAACAACCTGTCTATCAGAGAAACTTATTTAGAAGGTGGAGAATCTGTTCACAGAATAACTGGTCTTTGTCATGTAAGTTACTGTCTCCATATTATGTGAGTCTCTCCCTGAGGCCACAGGCCCTCATCCCTTTCCTTCACTCAGGAGATATACCCCCTTTTTGCTTCATTGTCTTTGAAATCCACATGTCTATGTAGGGTCCCTCTATGTGTATAATTATATTATTTTTCTCTCCTACTAATATGTCTATGTTAATTTGCTAATTCACCAGTCTGAGAAAAAAAGGGATGGGGGGAAATTCTTACTCATCCCCAGCAAAACAGCCCTGTGGGCCTTCCTGATGGAAACTAGACACCGCCTCACTGAAGGGTCACAGCTGGAGGCTCCTGCCCTCCCTGCCTCCATGTAGTTCTGAAGGGTTGTGTGGGTGATGAGATGTGGGTAGCCCTCTTTATATTTCCTGTAGGATTAGCTAATATGGATGGTAAGCCTCCAGCCTTGTCTAATTTATGGGTTTTCTGCCTCAAAGAATGGATCTTTCTTCAGATCATTTCACAGGGCTCTATCTTTTCCCTCTGACTTGTGTTTTAACTTAAAACTTTGTTTCTAAGGGTTAAGTCCAAGGAGCACTGTTCTCAATAAGAAAATTCCTGAAAATGATTTCTTTGCAAATCATTTAACACAGGAGCCATAGACAATGTGGCCAGGGAGCCATGAACACAGTAAGGGAGAGATAGTGTGTGAAAAAGCAGAGTCCCTGGAAAATGGTGACACCCCCCATTCACATCCTTCCACACTCACTAAGCCTTTCTTGTTCTTTTATAAAATGGGAATATGTCCCATTAAGATCTGGAACAAGACAAGGATGTCCACTCTCACCACTGCTTTTCAACAAAATACTGGAAGTCCCAGCCAGAGCAATAAGACAAAAGAAAGATATACAAGGAATCCAAATAGGCAAAGAAGAAGTCAAACTATCACTATTTGTAGACAATATGATAATATACATAGAGAACCCCAAAAACTCCACAGAAAAACTAATTAAACTAATCAATTAGTTTAGTAAAGTGGCAGGATACAAAATCAATGCACAAAAATCAGTAGCTTTCCAGGCCTCCCCTGGTGGCACAGCGGTTGAGTGCTGGGCTATGAGGCTGCCCGCAGCCTCTGAAGCGCCGGTTTGATCCCCGGCCACTGGAAAGGGGATCCACATGGCACACAGACCTCTCCTGCTGCACCCACTGCTTCCCTCAGCGGTGTATTTCATCGGTCTGCCTGTTCTGTTTCCCGCTCTGGCTCTGGTGAATTCTCTCACCCTCCCACACTTCTGACTGTTCCCAGTGCTTGTATAAATAAATAAATAAATCTTTTTAAAAAAATCAGTAGCTTCTCTATACACAAACAATAAATCTGAAGAAGAATTCAAGAAAACCATTCCTTTTATTATTGAAATGAAAAAAATTCAAATATTTGGGAATAAACCTAGCAAAAGAAGTAAAGGACCTACACAAAGAAAACTATAAAACACTGTTAAAAGAAATAGAAGAAGACACAAAGAAATGGAAAGACATCCCCTGCTCATGCATCGGAAGAATTAACATTACCAAAATGGCCATCCTATTAAAAGCAATCTACAGATTCAATGCTATTTCAATAAAAATTTCAATGTCATTCTTCAAAGAAATAGAAAAAAAATATTGATGAAATTCATATGGAGCCACAAAAAATAGCCAAATAGCCATCCTGAAAAAAAAAAAAAAAGAAGAAGGGAATGGAGGCATCACACTCCCAGACTTCAAACTATACTACAAAGCCATAATAATCAAAACTGCATGGTTTGGAACAAGAACAGACACACGGACCAATGGAACTGAATGGAAAACCCTGAAATAAACTCACAGATTTATGGTCAACAAATCTTTGAGAAAGGAGCAAAGAATATGCACTGGAGCGAAGAAAGTTTGTTCAATAAATGGTGCTGGGAAAACTGGGCCACTACATGCAAAAGAATGAAACTTGACTACTACCTCACACCATGCACAAAAATCAACTCAAAATGGATTAATGAACTAGACATAAGACCTGAAACCATGAAATATAGAGAAGGAAATATAGGCAAAACACTACATGACACGCACCTCAAAGACATCTTTACAGGCACATCACCCAAAGTAGTGATAGTGAAGGCAAAGATAAACAGCTGGGACTACATCAAATGAAAGAGCTTCTGCACAGCAAAAAAGACAATAACTAAAACAAAGAGAAACCCCACCGATTGGAAGAAAATTTTTGCACACAACACTAATGATAAAGGACTGATCACAAAAATCTACAAAGAGCTGATGAGACTCAACAAAAACAAAGAAAATAATCCAGTCAAAAAATGGGCAGAAGAGCTAAAAAGAAACTTCTCCAAAAAGGAAATGCAAATGGCCAACAGGCATATGAAAAATGTTCAACATCACTTGTAATCAGGGAAATGCAAATCAAAACTACAATGGGATACTATCTTACACCAATGAGAATGGCACACATAAAAAAAAAAAAAACTAGCAACAACAAACGATGGCAAGGATGTGGAGAAAAAGGAACTCTCTTGCACTGCTGGTGGGAGTGCAAACTGGTCCAACCACTATGGAAAGCTGTATGGAGATTCCTCAACCTACTAAAGATTGAACTTCCGTATGATCCAGCAATTCCACTCCTAGGTATTTACCTAAATGACACAGAAATATTAATTCCAAAGGGCACCTGCACACCTATGTTTATAACAGCACTATTTACAATAGCTAAGCTTTGGAAACAACCCAAATGCCCAAAAATAGATGACTGGATCAAGAAGATGTGGTGTACATATACACAATGGAATATTACTCAGCAATCAAAAAGATAAACTCATGCAGTTTGCAGCAACATGGATGGAGCTGGAAGGGATCATGCTCAGCAAAATAAGCCAGAAAGAAAAAGAAAAATACCAGATGGTCTCACTCATAGCAGGAATCTAGAAAACCTAAATAAGGGACGAGGAAAAAGAGTAATTATAATAAAGAAAAAATCAAAATCAACAAACCACTCTAAACCAGAGACACACTTTGTGGGGGAGGGGTTGGGGAGAGGAGAGATTGGGATCAAAATAAGGGGTTTGCAATTGTATGGGGAATATTAAAAAATAAAAATCTTAAAATAAATAAATAAATAAAATGGGAATACATGTGTCTCATGGACTAGGTGAAAATCCAGCATGGCATCCTGTAACAAATAGTTCTCTCTATAAATGGTCTTCATCATCATGATCACTTAGAGATCATCATCATCATCATCATGATCACTTAGATCACTTAGAGTTTAAGTGGTTGGAGGTACCCATGAAGGTTCTAAAATGACATAAAAATAATAGGATGTGGACTTTGGGGAAGAAGATAGATTTCCAGGTAGATAACTAGCTTAGTAAGAACAGGAGGTCCTGCAAGTTTAGCACTCCATTGCAGGAGCGTCTCCTGCGCCCTTATAGCTTTCCTGATAGGGCCATCCACTGACCTCTGACTTCAGTACTGCCCCTTAGTGTTTTCATGGCAGAATTGATATCCTGGAGGCAAGGTGAAGAGCACATTGAAGTTCCGCTGCAACCTTGCTTAGTTCCGATGCTTACTGACACTGTGACAATTAAAAAAACATTAACAGCTAATTAATTCTGAGTCCATTAAATCACATTCCTGATTCCACAGAGCTAAAGTAGTAACTCACCTTTAATTTATTTATTTTTAAAGATTTATTTATTTATGCATAGAAGAACTGGGGTACAGGCCAGAGGTGCAGGGAGTGAGAGGATTCACCAGAGACAGAACAGGCAAATTTACTGAAATATACTCCTGAGGAGAGCAGCGGGCAATACAGGAGAGTTCTGCTGCGCCATGTGGGTCAGCTCCCTGGCCAGGGATCAAATTGGAGGTAGTAGTGATAGTGCTAAGACTTAAACCCTAAGCCATCAGGGAGGCCCGTAACATACCTTCGAACTCAATAAAGGAATGCCCTTTTTTTAGGATAATAAACACAGCCCCCCCCCCAAAAAAAAAGGCCCTGTTTTCCTGAGAGCAGGGAGTAAACAATAGGGGGATACAAATTACACCCCAAAAGAAGTCAGTATAGGTCATTTTACTAGCATTTTATAAAGATAGCTCATGTCCATTTTGCAACTGGGGAGTAGGGACTGGGAGCAGACAAGTTATTTGCAAGGATATTTGCCAGGAATGATTGTATTTTCTGAACAGTCTCTATACGATCATGGATTCTTCTGTGATGCCAGGCTGTGTGCTAGATATATCCCATTGGTAGAGTTTACTTACGAATTCATAAACCAATCTGTTTTTATAAACAATATCATAAAAGCTAGCACCCCCTGACTGTCCTACCATCATGCATCCTTACTGGTCATATCCTTCTCTTGTCTACTTTCTCTTCCTCCAAAGCAGCCACTCATGTCACTGTGGCTTTAGTCTTTCCAGGTCTTTCCAAAATAACTAAATGAGTTTGTGTTATCCCTTTTCAGTCCTTTAAAAATACTTTTCTATCTATGTAATTATGCAGGAAAGCTAACCGGTGTGCGTGTTTTCTTAAATGGTGTCAGGCTATAGATAACATTCTGCATCTTGATTTTTTTTTTTTTTTTTTTTTTGTTTATACATGCACTGGGCACAGTCAGAAGCACGGGAGGGCGAGAGAATTCACCAGAGCCAGAGTGGGGAGCAGAGCAGGCAGAAGGACCGAAGTACACTGCTGAGGGGAGCAGCGGGAGGCAGGAGAGGTCTGCACGCCATGTGGGACCCTCCTCTGGTGGCCGGGGAGCAGCCGGGGATCGAACCGGCGCTGCAGAGGCTGCGGGCAGCCTCGCAACCCAGCGCTCAACCGCTGCGCCACCGGGGAGGCCCTGCATCTTGATTTTTGCCTCAAATATTTTTTGAGCTCTACTCATGTTGACACATATAGATTCAGCTTCTTCCTTTTAACTAAAGGAGAACATTCTGGATATGAACATACCAATTCCATTCAGCAGCGCCCCAACTGAAAGGTATTTAGGTTGTTTCCAATGTTTTTGCTATTACAAACAATGCCTCAGCATCACCTTATACTATACATGTGTATCATGTGTGTATTTTTGAGCACTTGAAGGGCTCATACTTATATGCTATCATGTGGGCGCTCGTTATAGATCATTTTTATCTGTGTAAGAAGCAGTTGCCAGGGCTTGCCTGAAGACCCTTTATGGCCCTGTTGTTTGTATGACCATCTGCTTTTCAGGATAACTGACCCCAGTGTGGAGAATGTAAAGATCCAACCAAACTTCACTTTTTAGAGCTATACTCCAACACCCAAGAGGTGAAGGAACTTGGCATTGGATACAGTGCCCAGAGCTCCTTCCTGCAGTCCCCCGGCTGGCATTACTGCTTGTCTGCTGTCCTCCCTCTCTGCACTTGGCTCTTGGCAACAGTCACTTGTAGCTTTAGGAGTGGTCTGCCCCTGAATCTCTCTACCTTAGATTTTTTTAAAAAATGGGGTGAGGTGAGTAAATGGGAAGAGAGACACCCTCAGCAAATGTTTCAACTTTCAACAAATGCCAGCCTGGGTAGGAAAATACCCCAGTATCCTTGCCCCTTAGAAGGAAAGATTCTGGATGCACCCTACCTGGTCTCTCCAGTAAAACTGAGCCCAGGTTCCACATGGTGGTCCCTTTTTTGACACATCTTTGTTGTTTTTCTTCCCTTCTCTGTCTCATCTCCTAGTCCCTCCCCTGCTTCCTGGAATCACCCCCCAAATCAACCACCACATCCTTGACTCAAGGTTTTGTCTTCACAGAACTCAATAAAAGGCTCTTATCTGAATGCCATGGTCTGTGCTAGGCGGAGAATAAAAAGTATGAATAATACATCATCATCTGCTCTTAAGTCACAAGTCAGTGACCTGGATCTTCTGACCCCCCCCCCCCCACCAAAGCAGTGCTCTCTTTCTCTGCCATTTCATATCTGTGCATTTTTATTCAAAGACATTATTATATAAAAAAAATTCAGTTGGTCTTCCCAGCAATCAATCTGATTACATGAAGTTTTATTGTAATAACTAAACTCTACAGCTTTTTAAAAAATAAAGACCTTGGGGCCTCCCCGGTGGCGCAGCGGTTGAACGCTGGGTTGCAAAGCTGCCCGCAGCCTCTGCAGCACCGGTTCAATCCCGGCTGCTCCCCGGCCACCAGAGGAGGGTCCCACATGGCTCGCAGACCTCTCCTGCCGCCCGCTGCTCCTCTCAGCAGTGTACTTCGTCAGTCTGCCTGCTCTGCTCCCCGCTCTGGCTCTGGTGAATTCTCTCACCCTCCCGCGCTTCTGACTGTACCCAGTGCTTGTATAAATAAATAAATAAATCTTTTTAAAAAATAAAGAAAAATAAATAAAAATAAAAAATAAAGACCTGACTAAAATCTGAATACCTAAGCCCAGACCTCAACTGGCAACCCAGTGGCTTTCCTCATGCTCTGTTGGGATCCCCAGTTTTCTGATACATGTTTGTCCTCCCTCAGCTCTTAATAAATGTTGATGTTCTCTTCCCCATGACCAGTATTTAGCTCTTCTGGTCAATTTATCTTATTTATTGACCTGAGCAGAAAATCAATATAGTCTTCATTGGCCGTCCTGTTTAATTCAAAAGAATTTGCATCTGTAGGATTTGTGCCCATGTTACTGAGGCCTCGACAGGGCGCCACCAACTCCAGAAAGGCTTCCAGCTTCCAGTCTTTACTGACCTTCCTCCCACCCCTTCCCACTTCCACTCCCATGCCTTAAAGATTAGAGACTGTCAAGATGTGATTCCCTGGGCCTACGGAGTACAAATGAACCTATTGTATTTCCCCGAAGAATGGGCTGGGTACCCCAGAGCTCTGGCCAAATACACCCGCTCACTGCCCACATTCATAAATATACAAGGAGGTAAAATTCCTTTGCAATAAATAAATAACAGGACCAAGAACGCTTTTGAAAAGCCAGTTGCTACCTGTGGTTAGGAGACTCAAGTCCCTACTTGCCTGGGGAGTTTTAGGGTAAAACAGATCTTGGACCCCATCCCCCCTCCCCCTTGATTTACTGAGACCTGGAGCAAATTTCCTCCCCTCACTGAACTCTGCTTACTCACCTGTAAAATGAGGATCCAGAACTGTTGTCAGAATTAACAGATAATGCCCATGAAGCTCACAGCAAGCCAAAGCTCCGACTGTTAGGAAATTGCTACAATTCGGCTTTGTTCTTGTCTTTTTAATTGTAATGGAAGTCATTGTATTTTTTTCAATAAAGCAATTTACAATTATTTTGGTCATCTTCGGGTATCCATTAGCATTCACCCTACGTGTTTACCTAGCATGTCTTTAGAAACAGGAGAATAAAGTCAAATATATCCCCATGTCCAGGGCAGGAAGGGATCCAGTAGGCTTCCTGTCTAAAACCTGAGAGAAAATGTGGATGATATTGGGACACACACACACCCCCCCATTACCACCTCAGCCTGCATCTGAGCGGGATCACAATGGACGAGGCCCTCATCCACATCCCAAGGAACAGAAAGAGGGATGTCTGGTTGTTGCTGCTGCAGAGCTGCATGTGAGATGCAAGTCATCAGGCCTTTCATCCCAAAACAAGGTGGTAAGGGAGCTAGTGGGTACACCCAAGTAGGGGCTCTCACCCGGCATGCAGGCGCAGCAGCCTCCCTGTCCAGGATCAGCAACAATTAACCTGCGGTGGGCTTGGGGGAGAGAAAGGAGGGAAGGATCTAAGAAAAGCCCAATGGTAGGTTTGGCTTGTTGATTCCGTAGAAATAATTTCTACGGTTAGAAGGAACGCGAGCATGAGAGCAAAAGATATTGGGGAGAAAGTGATCGTAATAACAGTGTAAGTCCCTGACAGTTCCCCAATGCCAGGGATATGCCAGGCACCCTGGTGCCTCATCTCATTTGATTCAAACAACCACCCCAGAGTGTAGGTCCTGTTAGCAGCCCATGTTGCCACCCAGGGGAATGGAAGTTGGAAGAGATAGTGCCTGCCCAAGGTCAGACAGACAGTAAGAGAGGAGACCAGAATGTGTCTAGCAACATCCTGTCTCAGCGGACACAGCCTCACACACCTGTGATTCTGCAACCCACCTGTCTACCAGGTATGAATTGTGCTTGAGAAAAAGTTGAGCAACCAAATGCTCTCTGGAAGAGGATCGGATCATTTAATTGCACAACTCAAATAGAATATGAAATAACTTGAAAGCAATGTTTTTGAGCAACAACAGCAAAAAGACTAAAACAGTGTCCTACAATGTCCATGGAATAATGGTAAGGAAAAATAATTAAGAAAATTGCAAAAGGACGTGCGTAATGTGAATAGTGTGTGTGTGAGTGCGTGTGTTTGTGTATGTGTGTGTGTCTGTCTGTCTTAATAGGGTGGAGGTCCTTTAGTGAGCAAGACAATTAAAAACCCATGCTTTTGCACAATTTATATTCTAATGGGAAGTAGCAGAAAATAAATAATAAATAGAATGGCATAAATTTTATGAGGTGTTAGAAGGTGATTATGTCATGGAGCAAAAAGCAGACAGCAGAGATTGAGTGTTCTGTAAGAGAGAGAAGAGGTAGAGATGCGATGGATGTATTTTTTTTATTATTATGGAAAATGTCAAGCATAAACAAAAATAGAAAGAATAGTGCAGTGGACCTCATGTCCCCATCACTAGCTTTAACCCACAGCAGGGATTCTGGATAAAGTATTGACTACCCAGTTTAAATTTGAATTCCCAATAAACAATGAATAACTGCAAAGTTGGGGGGATGTTTACACTAAACACTACTTGCTGGCCAGCTAAAATTCAGATTTAACTGGGTGTCCTGAATTTGTGTTTGCTAAATGCAGCAGCCCTGCTGTTGGGCTGTCATGCAGGGACCATGAATAGGTCACCCAGGAGTGGTGAGGTGGTCTGGGAAAAGGGCGTTCATGCTTGAATCAAAGATAGCAAAATAACAATTGTTGCTTTTCTGGGCAGTGGAAATAATGGACTTGTTTTTCCTTTTACTTTCCTGTATTGTCTCAATACTTTGCCCCAGCAACATATGACATTTCTAATAAAAAAAAAAAAAAAAGATGTCAATTAAAAAGCTGGTGAGCTGAATGTGGTGTAGCGTGGTCTGACCAGAGCTGACATTTACCTCCATCTGTCTTCTCTCCTTGCTTTTATTCCTATCCTCGGAGCTTCCAGCCAACCAGGCTCCTGGTCATCCCGCCTGATCTTCCCCTCCCCTTTGCTTCATTAACAGTTCATCCCCCCACAGACCAAGGCACCAAGGCCCATAAATGTTTGTGCATAAGCTTTTCCACCTGTCCCCACCTCTCAGAGAAGAGGCCGTCACCTTGAGTGAGTCTTTCTCACACACAAAGGGCATTTTCTCAACGAATTTATTTTAAACAACTGCTTGGGGAAGATACATTAGATCAGAAATTATAGGTGAAGAGTTGGCATAAAACAGCTTTAAACAAAAGAGGGGGTAAGAGCTGTATTTCTAAATTTATTTATTAGTCTGCATAATGTGTGATTTTCATAGATACGGGCCTTACTAAAGAGATAAATGAAATAGGGCAAGTGAGTGGAAGGCCATTTACACTGCTGAACTAACTGGCAGATCTCATAGCTTCCAGTCTCCTCAGGAAGATGGGAGTGGGTGGGTTGCCTTATCTTCAGGAGTATGTGGAAAGGCTATGCCAGACCCAGCCCTGCAGGCTCTTCCATCTTAGTTGTTACAATAAATCATAGCTTTCACATCTTGAGTACCTGTGGTACAGCTGGTTCTAAATGTTTTGTCTGTGTTGTAAACACATTATAAAATTTTCTGGGTGTCTCCTTCCTGGCCCAGAGCCCAGCTGTCAATCAAGCATATCCATGAAGCTCACCCCAACCTACTGTCATAGCGGCCTTGAGGTGAGCATTGGAAGAACTCAGCTCTCTGCTGGGCTTCACATAAACAAAGCAGTTTCAGTCCACCTAGCACTCAGTCCTAGTACTCAGTCCCAGTCCACACAGTACTGGGTTTGACAGTACTCAGACACTTCTCTGGGGGCACTGTGCATGTCCCTGAGCTTCGCTAGACCTCAATTTCCTCATTTACAAAAATGTAGAGAACACTGGCTATATTAGGCGTTTGGTGGGTTCACAGAACAAATTAAGCCTCACTATTTGACACACAGGAAACATGGTCTTATCCAGTTACTGCTCATCATCCCCAGTCTGGTGGAAACTTCAAGTTTGTGTTCAGTAAATACTCAGTAAACACCTACAGGAACAAAAGCAAAATGGTATCTCAGCTCAGAAGCTCCACAATACATGGCTCATTGTTTTTCAACAGGGAATGACCTCTTCAAGTTAATTGTATAACTACTCAAAATCTTTTCAAAATACAGAGAGACTTTAGAAGAAATTGTGTCCTCATGCAAATGTCAAGGTGCCTCTGGCTTCCCTTAGCAACATCATCTGAACCGTGCATGCAGTGGAGACCTTGATGCCAGGGTTCTGCGTTCGCAGAACTTTGCTTTGCTGACTGGGAACCTGAAAAATTATTTCTAAGTGGACTGGAACTGCTTTGTCTTTGTGAAGCCCAGCAGAGAGCTGAGTTCTTCCAATGCTCACCTTGAGGCCGCTGGCACCAAATGGAATTTCAGGCCAGCCACAGGAGAAAAATCATTAATAAGATTAATGATAAATTGCCTTTCTGGGAGCAGCTGTGTCAGGCAGAGCAGGGTGCCTCTCCCCCTCCATCTCTGGAGTGACTACAGCCTGGAACAGCCCCTTCTCATCTTGGAGATGCCATTTGCTTGTCTGTACAATGGAGATTCGTTGTGAGGCTTAATGAGATGATATTACATGGTCCCTTCCCTCTTTAAACATGTTCTGTTACCTCATGTCTTCTTTCCAGCAGTGCTGTCTACCTTGTTCAGGCTGGGAAAGTAAAGCCTAGAGAGGTCAAGTGACTTAGAATCACTTTTTTTTTTTTTTCAGGGGACACATTTCGAGTTCTGCCCGCCCACAAAACATTTCATCCTCAAATACTCAGCTCCCCATTCATTTTAAGGTGATGGGTGGGGGCCAAGGAGTGAGTCCTCAATGGTTCTGGACATGACATCCAGCTGTCTGAGCTGCCAGGGGAAGTAGGTTTTCTTGCTGGTATCATACAGAAATGGGAAGATTTCCTTTAACTACCATGTTGAGCTATTGCTAGCAATTTGAAATGTTTATGTGACTCCCGAGTGGCCAATCATCTGGGTGGCAGGTGCAGTTAGAAACATGGAATAAGAAGGGAGTTTATTTATAAAGGGCTGATGAATCCCCAAAATGAACTTGTCAGTCAACCCAGGAATTGTAACTGTGAAGGAAGAGGAAATGAATGATTGTCCTCCTCACCATAGACAGGCACTCCAGGAGCAGGCTATGATTTGCTAGCTGTCAGCACATTTCTCTCTCCCTCAGCTTGGTTGGTAGTTATTTCTGTCAATAGGAATTCAGTTCAATACCTCAGAAATGTTGATCAATAAACTCAGCACTTGCTGGTTGAAGTAAGTTTTAGCATCACTATGAAAAGGAGCAAAGGGTTGGATCCCATTCCCTCCGTCCTTTGTCCTTCCTTTGTCTCTTCTCCAAACATGTGGTATCTCAGCCACAGAGGATACACTCAGGTGGAGAATGAACACCTTGAGCAAACAACAGAATTGTTACAGGCCTTGACCCCAAAGAGTTGGCCAGGGCCTTATAACCAGAATTTACCAGACAGTCATAGGCATAGTTGAGCCAGCCTAGTCTTTACCAGACACTAGTGCTTGAGGGGGCTGGTGCTAGGAAGGAGGATTTAGCCTGGATCCTCCAGGCCAGTTAGGAGGAAATATTTATTTATTTATTTTATATATATATTTTTACATCATTTTTCACTTTTTTTAAAAGATTTATTTATGCATACAAGACCTGGGGTACAGGCCAGAGATGTGGGTGGTGAGAGGATTCACCAGAGACAGAGCAGGGAGCAGAATAGGCAGACTGACTGAAATACACTGCTGAGGGGAGTGGTGGGTGAGACAGGAGAGGTCTGCCTCGCCATGTGGGTTTCTCCCTGGGCATCAGGGGATCAAACTTATGCTGCAGAGGCTGCGGATTGCTTCATAGCGCGGTGCTTAACCCCTTGTGCCACCAGGAAGGCTCCATCATTTTTCATTTTTGCACAATGTATGCATTTTCATCATGGTTATAGTCCCCATACAATTCCCAACCCCCTTATTTGACCTTAATCCCTCTTCCCCCACTCCCCTATAGCATGTCTCTGGTTTATAGTTGCTTGTTGATTTTATTTTTAGTTTATTATAATTAGTCTTTTTCCTGGACCTTTGTTTAGGTTTTCTAAATTCCTGCTATGAGTTAGACCATCCAGTATTTTTCTTTTTCTTTCTGGCTTATTTCACTAAGAATGATCCCTTCCAGCTCCATCCATGTTGCTGAAAATTGCATGAGTTTATCTTTTTGATTGCTGAGTAATATTCCATTGTGTATATGTACCACATCGTCTTGATCTAGTCATGCATTTTTGGGCATTTGGGTTGTTTCCAAAGCTTAGCTATTGTAAATAGTGCTGCTATAAACATAGGGGTGCAGGTGCCCTTTGGAATTAATGTTTCTGTGTCATTAGGGTAAATACCTAGAAGTGCAATTGCTGGATCATATGGAAGCTCCATCTTTAGCAGGTTGAGGAATCTCCACACAGCTCTCCATAGTGGTTGGACCAGTTTGCACTCCCACCAGCAGTGCAGGAGAGTTCCTTTTTCTCTACATCTTTGCCATCTTTGTTGTTGCTAGATTTTTTAATATGTGCCATTCTCACTGGTGTAAGATGGTATCTCAGTGTAGTTTTGATTTGCATTTCCCTGATTACAAGTGATGTTGAACATTTTTTCATATGCCTATTGGCCACATGCATTTCCTCTTCATAGAAGTTTCTTTTTAGCTCTTCTGCCCATTTTTTGACTGGATTATTTACCTTGTTTTTGTTGAGTCTCATCAGCTTTTTGTAGATTTTTGTGATCAGTTCTTTATCATTAGTGCTGTGCGCAAAAATTTTCTTCCTATCGGTATGGTGTCTCTTTGTTTTGGCTACTGTCTCTTTTGCTGTACAGAAGCTCTTTAATTTGATGTAGTCCCAGCTGCTATCTTTGCCTTCACTATCACTGCTTTGGGTGATGAGTCTTTAAAGATGTTAGTGAGGTGCAAGTCATGTAGTGTTTTGCCTATATTTCCTTCTATGTATTTTATGATTTCAGGTCTTATGTCCAGTTCTTTAATCCATTTTGAGTTTTGTTTTTTTTTTGTGCATGGTGTGAGGTAGTAGTCATGCTTCATTCTTTTGCATGTAGCGATGCAGTTAGGAGGAGATATTTAAAGGGTTGGTCCACGATACAGGAAGCAGAGGGCATGTCACAGCCTGTTCTGGGTTGGGCTATGCCCAGGCATGCACAGATTGGTTAATTTCAACTGTGCACCTGGGCTTTCAGCTTTCTTCCCCCGGGAAAAGGTGAGATAAACATAAGTTAGGATCTAACGCTTTGTGTCTGTCATGGTGTCTTATGGTTAGCATGGAGGGTCAAATTATTCAGACAGGGTTCTCCAGTGCGTGATTCAGTCCACCTTTTCAGAGAGGACTCGGGTAACTCATCCTACCCACTGGAAATTTCTGTTATCTAGACCTGTCTCAGACTCCCTTGCCCTGTGATGTGTCTCAGCAGCGATGGATCCAGAATCTGGAAAGGTGGAGGGACAGGTGACAGTGGTTCTGCCTGAACAGTGTGGTGAAGGGAGTGTTTCTGGCTGCACAGAGGAAACAAAAAGTGAACTGGGCTCTGGAATGTGGATAGGAGTCCACCAGACAGTCGGTGGAGGGAAAGGTCAGAGGCACATCAAGATGGTTGTTCGAGGGGCAGGCCCTGCTCCTTCATGCATTGTTTCCTTCTCCTCCTTTTTTTCCCTTTTCCCCTTGTTCTTTTCCTCAGCAGTGAGCTTCTAGTGGATTTTAACACTGTCACTCTGGGGAGAAGAGCTATAAAAATATGAATGCTCTCTGTCTTATATAACATAATATGAAATAACATAACAAAATATGATGTGTTACTTAATAGCAAGTGATAACTTGTTGAGTGTCTACACTGTTCTAATAAAGCCACCAGAATTTCCTTAAGGGCAAGAAGTCATGGCTATCTTGCCCTGCACTGCTGTCCCTAGCAGCCTGCACATGGTCTAGTGGGCATGGAATGAATATATTCATTTTTACAAAACTTTGCCTGACAACCTGTGATCTCACCAAACGTCACAAATGAAAGAGATGGCAAATACCGTTACCTACCAGACTAGTTAGAGTTAGCTTTTGAAGCTGTAATGAAACAGATCATTAAATCCTTTCAGTGTCTTCATTTTATACCTAGAATAAAACCCAAAGTCCCTGCTGTCTCTTCTGAGTTGCTAAACAGTCTAACCCCAGCCCTGTCTCTGGGCCTTTGCACCTGCCCTCCCCTCTGTTTCTAACTTTCTTTCCCAGCCTGGCTCTCCCAGCACTGCCTTCCTGCTTTTGCTCACAGGTCATCTCCTCAGGCTTTATGTGGTCCTTTCCTGACCCATCATCCAAAAAGCACATCTGCCCCTCGCTCCAGAATACTCTTTCAGCCCCTGTATTCTTTCCCTTCCTACACTTATCACTCAAACTCTGTACTATTGATTTAACATATTGTTGCCTGTCTCCAGTGGAATATAGCTGACTGAATAATCACTTGTTGAATTTGTCAGGTGAATTTCTTGAGATGCATTTCTGCATTTAATCTCTCCAACAACCTTATGAAACAAGCATCAAAATCTCCATATTCAGATAAGGAGCTTAGAAGTTAATTAATACTAACAAGGACAGAAACCACTTATCGAGAACTTTCTGTCACCAGAGGCTATGTTAATCACTCAACATTCATTAACCGATTTGATCGTCTCTGTGACCCTTCAAGCCTTCTGTGAGCTCCTGGACATCAGCACAGGGCCTCCCTGCAGCCCACTGTCATAGTGGCTGACAGTGAAGCCATTGAGATGAAATCCTCGTTCAAGTATCTGATGTTAGTTTCCTCCCACTTAAATACAAACACCATGAGGGAAGAGGCTCTTTTTTACACCTCTTGACTGCTATCGACACCTGGCACATAGTAGATACTCAGTAAATATCTTTTAATATTTCTGAAATGTCATGTTCTTCCCCCACCGACATAGAGAGCACAATTTGCTCCCCACTGCTAATGCACAGTGCAGTCTGTGTTCAGTGCTTCACACACCATGTGACTGACTCCTGGAGCTGTCTCCAGTTCCTCTCCCATGAACTTTCTTTCTGAGACCCCAGGAGGCCAAAAAAATAGTCACCTTGTCTAGAACAAGACAGGTAGAGCAGGCCTGTGGGTGGATAATTATCTCATCCCCTGTGCCTGGATCTCTCTGACAGCCTGTCTGTGGCCAGGACTAGGTTCTTTGCTACTTACTGTTGCAGAACTGCCTAGATCCATAGGGCTGGAGACCAGGGAATAAGCCCAAAAGTGAGAAGGCCCCACCTCCCCCATCCTCCCTGAACATTACCCTGTCTTTTGTCATGAAGACCAATTTTCCTTAATTCCTGCACAAGCCTAAGCTAGCAGTAAATATAGGTAGTGGCTATTAATATATATTTGTTGAATAAATGAATGAATGGATTAGCATGCTGTCAAATGACTAAGTAAACAATCCTATTGAAAATAGAAAATTACAGCCTTATAAAATGGGAGTGTTCATACAGTTTGACCTAGTGATCATATCATACCTTCTTCAATAAAAATGGGTAATTCAGGTAAAGTCATGCACAAAACTATTCATCACAGCATTATTTATAATGGGTTAGGATCTGACGGTTAGGATCTCACACATCGGCAGCTGGGAAGAGCACTTGAAGCTAGATTCAAGATTTTCCTGTACTCCAAGACCTCCCCACTTCCCCTTTTACACCACCCCCAGCACAAGTTCCCCAGCTTGGGCTCTGCATTTGTAAGAAAAAGGGCTTCCTGATGTCTGCCTCCCTGATTGACTGACTGTGAGAGTGAGTTTATCAAACAACTCTATTAACATTGTCTCAGAATACATTCTCTGCTTTTTCACCTTCCCTCGACTTGCTGATGCTCCTCCATGTGTACACTGGGCTTTGATGGAGGGCTTCCTGCTCTTGTCTTCTGCCCTCTGCTGGTCGCTCTTAGAATGCGGAAGACGGGCATCCCTCCTGCCTGAAACTGTCCTTTCAACACCCTTTTCCAAAAAACTTGAAAGTTTGACTCTTCTGTTGGCAAAACTTAGGACATGCTGAACCAAGACTAGAAGCTTTGAATTGAATTCTTCCCTAACTGCTTATAGAAGTGGCTCCACTAATATCATCCCCTTGTTCGGAAACCTCCAGTTGCTGACATTTTTATACAGTCAACAAGCCGAAGTAGACATCCCATGCAGTGGAACTTCCAAGGCACACCAGCATGGATAGTTTCTGAGTAATTGATTTCCACGTCCTCAGCCTTCATGTCATTCTGCTTAATATTCAGAGTCCCAGGAGTAAATATCTGACTGATCTAATTCTCAGCTCACATGCTCACCTGTAAGCTAACAGTTAATACAAGACAACTTGACTGATAAATCTACAAAGCTGTAGCCAGTGTACACATGTGTATGTTGAGAACAGTGCTACCTACCTTACAGCCTCACCCCCATACCCATTCCCGACCCAGTGAAATGTCACTTCCTTGCAGTATTTTTTTTTCCCTATTCCATCCGTGCGTTTGTGTATATATAATTTTTTCTTTAAAAAACTTGGTATCAGGCCTCCCTGGTGGCACAAGGGGTTAAGCATCACACTATGAAGCTGTCCTCAGCCTCTGCAACAAGAGTTCGATCCCCAGCTGGCCAGAGAGCAACCCACATGGCGAAGCAGACCTTTCCTGTCTTGCCCGCTACTCCCCTCATCAGTGTATTTCAGTCAGTCTACCTGGTCTGTCCCCCACTCTCTCTGGTGAATTCTCTCACCTCCCACATCTCTGGCCTGTACCCCAGCTCTTGTATGCATAAATAAATAAATCTTTTTTAAAAAAACTTGGTATCATAAGAATCTCCATACTATTAGCTATATTTGGAAATCATAATTTTTAATTTTCATGTATCTTATTGCATGAATGAACAATAAATGTTCATAACTGCATTATCACTGTTGAATATTTACATCATCTCCACTTTTAACCCCAATATAGAAGATGCTGTAATGACCATATCTGTGCCTACTTCTTTACCTGATTTGTTATTTTTCCTTTAGAATATATTAATATATTTACTAGGTCAAACTATATGAACAGGACTTCAGCAGTTTTGCAATGTTTTGCCAAATTGCTTATCATCAATTTTGGCAATTTATCATAACACAAGTAGAATGAGAAAAATAACATTTCACTATATACCCATCAACACTGAGAATTATAATTTGACAACACTATTTGATTGGTAGAAACTACCTTCTTGTCAAATAGATGCAAATTACGACATAGGCAAGCTTTTGGAGAATAGCTTCAACTTAAGGTTTTCATTTTTCAACTCCACTTTCTTTGACTCTGGTTTTCTCATGCTTTGCTTTTGCCTTACCATGTCAACTGTCTTATAATGACTTCTTTCAGTTCATAATCTCCATTTCCTTCTTCATCCTCTACTGCCTGCACCATCAGTGATTTTTTTAACAAAAATATTTATTTTTCAATAAGCGTATACATGTTCACAGCTCAGAATTCCAAACACAGAAGAGAAAGTCTTTCTTGATCCATACACCCAACTCCCACACATCCCTGAATCCCAAATTGGAAGCTACTGCCTCCATTTCCCACCTCCCACAAACCCTTTTATCATGTCATTTTGTTCTTCAAGATTGCAGGCTTTATTAGGGAGAGAGGACACAGATTAATATGTCTGACCATTCATAGCACAGGTATAAATATAGCAAGTACTTAGTATTATATAATGAATAGGTAGAGGTGATAATTGGTGGGTGGGTGGATGGATAGATTAATGGATGGATGAATGGATGGATGGATGGACGGATGGACGGATGGACGGATGGATGGATGGATGGGCGGACAGACAGACAGATAGATGGATACTTATTACATTGCTCCTAAAAAAATGAGTCATCATGTCAGATTTTGACTGTCTAACAGCCTCGCAATTATGGATCAACGGGAAATAACCTGGTGATTTTTGCCACATAAAAATTCCATTTATTAAATTGTACTGCATATAACTCTGAAAAAAGTAGCACTAGTTTTTATTCAGCCAGTGGATTAGCTAGTGTTTTAATAAATGTCATAATTCATTATCCACTAGTAAATATTTTTCAAAATAGCTGATAGACTGGATACAACGTTTTTTTTGGAATATTTCATTTAATACGGTAAAGCAATTCTTTGTAGTCAGGTAGAGGTGCCTCGTGTTCTACATCAGCTGGAGTTTCTTGGAAAATGGCATGTTCTTCTAACCTGTCAATACTTGCATGTATAGCAGCCTCTACAGGTGGTAACTGAGATGCACAGAACAAGGAGATTTACACTGGCTAGACTCTTGCTTTGTGTAGGGCAAGGGAAGAGGTACTTTAGGTGGTTGATCTCATTTTATTCTCATATCTATTCTGAGAGGTTGGCACTATCCTCTCCATTTGAGAAGAAAGGAAATCAAGGTCAGTTCAACCAAGTGACTCTCTCAAGGTCACACACAGCTGGGATTCAAACATAGCTGGGATCCAAACACAGCTGGGATTCCAGTTCTAACTCTTCTCACTGGGATCCCGAATGATTTTCAGTGTTCCACATTGTTCTGTCTCCATATTTTTTTTAAAGATCTATCTATCTATCTATCTATCTATCTATCTATCTATCTATCTATCTATCTATCTATCTATCTATCTAATTTATTTATTTATTTATTTATTCATTCATTCATTCATTCATTCATTCATTCATTTATATAAGCACTGGGTACAGTCAGAAGCGCAGGAGGGTAAGAGAATTCACCAGAGTCAGAGAGGGGAGCAGAACAGGTAGACCAACAAAATACACTGCTGAGGGGAGCAGAAGGTGGCAGGAGAGGTCTACGCACCATGTAGGACCCTCTCCCGGCAGCCGGGGATTAAACCGGTGCTGCAGAGGCTGCGGGCAGCTTCGCAACCCAGCGCTCAACTGCTGCACCAACGGGGAGGCCCTCTGTCTCCATATTTTTTCAAAGATTTATTTATTTATGCATACAAGAGCTGGGGTGCAGGCCAGAGTTGCAGGGGGGGAGAGGATTCACCAGAGACAGAGTGGGGAGCAGAACAGGAAGAGCCACTGAAATATACTGCTGAGGGGAGTAGTGGGTGAGACAGGAGAGGTCTGCTGCTCCATGTGGCTGAGGATAGCTTCATAGTGTCTAATTAACCCTGTGTGCCATTAAGGAGGCCCACTCTCTCCACATTTTACTCCTTAGTTTTCTCTAACAACATTAGTGGTTTTCTCTTTTCCCCACACCTGTATTATAGGATAGGTTTCCCTACATCATGGGCTAGGATTCTATTCTTAGGTTCCCTGCTAGCCTCTGGCCCCCTCTACTCCCTACACATTCTACTGTGGGTGTATCCTTCTCATCCCTCAGCCACACTCAAAGCCTTCTAAAACATCTCACCTCCAGGAAGACCCCCTTCCCATCTCTGTGGGCCATCATGGATACTGTCCAAGAAATCAGCAGGGCTAATTTTAAGTGAGACATTCTTCTTGTCAGGGACTCAGTTTTCTCATCTGTCAAGTAGAAGCATCAAGACCAGGGAAAACTGTGACAGCCCAATAAAATGACGTGTGTGCCATCACTTGGATGAAGCACTGCCCACGTACAAGGGACCCTTTAGAAAGGTGCTGAGCTCGGGGATAGTCCTTTGGCCCTTCTGCACACACACTGGATTATTGTATTTCAGTGTATACTTCCCTCTCTCCTCCCTTGAAAGGGAAGGTCTTAGCAGACAAGGGTCATGTCTGCACACTTCCACTGGCCTCTGACAGTACCTGGAAAAAAGTGGCTACTCCCCAAATGTGGCCTGAATGTGGAATCAGCTGGAGATAGAGGTGGCCAGCCCAGTGGTGGGGAGGAGGCCTCTGCCCACTGGACTCCTCCTTACAAATCTCCCAGCCTCTGGTTCTGATTGAGGCAGAAGCAGTGGGCTGCCAGTCTGAGGATTAGGATACTTTCCCCAGGATATCCAGAAATACAGGGCAGCTGGGCACAGGAACCTCAAAACCCTCCTCACTCAGCAAGTCAAGTGATTTCTGAGGTAGTTCACATTGAAAGCAAGCTGAGGGAGCATGAAATCCAGCCCTCTCTTCCCAGATGGGTAAACTGAGGCCAGAGAAGAGTAGGGATGGCCCATTTACTCACAGTGAGTTGGGGGCAGAACCAATTTGAAATCCATGCTCCCAGCTCTCAGTCCAGTGCTTTCCCCTCATTCCCAGTTCAGTCACATTGCTCAGGAAGTGTTTAGGTATTACAGAGCATTGTGTGTTCTGTGGGTGTCCCTGAATGTGTCTAGTTCTGTGGGAGTCTAGTTCTGAAGAAGGAAGTGTCCACTCACTCCCTTCCAGGAACTTGGAAGAATTTCTGCCTGGGCCCGAGTCTGCCACATGGAACTGGCCTAGACAGCACAGGGCTTTGTCCATCTATAGTCAGGAGGTTATTGAGGCTCAAGAAATGGAGGAAGGAGGCCACTTGAAGGGCACACATAGAGAGAGACATTCCAGGCTGGTGACTGCTCTCATGAATATCAAGTTTGGAGAACATCACAGTCCTTCCAGGGTTCTTTTAGTTGCAATGATTAACAGCTGCATTGAGGTATAATTGAAATGTTAAAAACTGCTCGATATTTAATGTATATAATTTGATGTTTGGACATATACATATAACTCTGAAATCATTTCCAGTCCAAGACTCCTCCCACAATTTCCTCCTGGCCCTTCAGTTTTTTGGTTTGGTGATTGGTTTGTGGCAATAACACTTACCAAGACATCTATCCCCCAAATACATTATTAAATGCATTAGTCCTTTTGTTAACAACAGATGCTATTATATAGCCCATCTCTAAGTCTCACTCATCTTGCATTAGTAGCTACTCATTGGATATCCTCTATCTAGCCACCAACTCTCCATTTCAAGGGCTCTTCATGGGCTGAGATTGATTTTCCTTCTATCTTCTCATCTCCCTCAAAACAGTGGTCTTGTAATTCCCAAAGAAAGAAGCATCAAAGGTATGCAGTCTCAACTCTTGAAAGCCCAGATACAAAGATCAGTTTACCAGGGAAGTGAACCAGTGACATTCATTCTTCCATTAATTCCTCAATGAGTTTTCATGTAGTTTGTTTATCTACCTGACTATTCATTTAAATACCCAACTGACATGTACCACCCCTGTCTTGCTGGGTCCTTGGGAGTGCCCAGGTCCCTGCCTTCACAAATTCTGGAGGGGAAAATAAAAACCTGGTCACCCTTCTTCCATTCCTCTCTCCCCAAGTCCTCCTTTTGTTCCTCCTCCTTTCTCCTGGCAGCCCCTGTGCTGCCTGTCAGGTTGCTCATGGAGCATTTGGGCTGGAAACACTTAAGAAAGGGGTTGCGGGGCCTCCTTGGTGGTGCAGGGGTTAAGTCTCAGCACTATGAAACTACCAGAAGCCACTGCAGCATGAGTGTGATCTTCGGCAGCCAGGGAGCTGACCCACTTGACGCAGCAGACCTCTCCTGCCGCACCCGCTGCTCCCCTCAGCGGTGTATTTCAGTCAATCTGTCTGTTCTGTTCCCCACTTTGTCTCTGGTGAATCCTCTCACCCCCATACCTCTGGCTTACACCCCAGCACTTGTATGCATAAATAAATCTTTTTTTTTAAAAATGGGTTTAGTCAGTGGTGTGAAGGTCTGGGAGTTTAACATGTCTCTAGCTTTTGACACCAAAAAGTAAAGGCAACAAAACCAAAAATAAGCAAGTGGGACTATACTGAATTTAAAGGCTTCTGTTCAGCAGAGAAATCCATACATACAATAAAAAGACACTGTAGAATGGGAGAAGATATTTGCAAATCATACATCTGATAAGAGGTAAATACCCAAACCATATAAAGAACTTGTATAATGCAATAGAAAAAAAATGCAATTTAAAAAATGGGCAGAGGAACTGACATTTTTCCAAAGAAGACATACAGTCCCCTGAAGAGGTCCTTGACATCACTAATCATCAGGGAGGCACAAAGCAAAACCACCTTGAGATATCACAAAGCAAAACCACCTCGAGATATCACTCAGTGATGAGAATGGCTAACCCCAAAAAGGCAAGAAATGACACGTGTAGGCGAGGATGTGTAGAAGAGGGAGTCGTGTGCGCTGTTAGGGGAATGTAAATTGGTGTCATCCCTACGGGGAAATGTATGGCGGCTCTTCAAAAACTTAAAAATTGAATCACATGCAAGCCAGCAATTCTATTTCTGGGCATTTACTGAAGGAAATAATAGCTATTTCAAGAAAAATACCTGCAGCCCCTGTCTTCACCACAGCATTATCTATAGTAGCCAGGACATCCGAGCCATCTGAGAGTCCATCGAGATGAAGGGATCAGGATGGAGATGGATTAATCCACACGTGATGGAGATACATGTGTGTATCCTCCATGTATTCCTCAGTCATAGGAAATGAGGGAAACTGTGCCTGACTGAAACCCGAAGTCATTAGGCTGAGATAAGTCAGATAGAAAACCAAATACTCTCTTGTCTTACTTTAATGTGGAGTCTGGAAAATAAAAGCGAGGACTCATAGATATAGAAAACAGATTGGTGGTTGCCAGAGGTGGTTGGGAGGTTGCTGAAATGGGTAAAGGTGGGTATAAGGTGCAAACCCCCAACTGTAAGGTAGTAACAGTTGGGTAGGAAATGAATATTTTGGTGATTATAATTTAAGGGGGGGAAATATATCCAGCTTAGATAAGCAGAGCTATTTTTGGTTTTTGTTTTGTTTTGTGTTTTTGTTGTTGTTGTTGTTGTTTTGCATAGAGGAACTGGGGTATAGGCCAGAGGTGCAGGGGGTGAGAGGATTCACCAGAGACAGAGTGCGGAGCAGAGCAGGCAAATCTACTGAAACACACTGCTGAGGGGAGCAGCGGGTAAGACAGGAGAGGTCTGCTGTGCCATGTGTGGGTAGCTTCCTGGCCAGGGGTTGAACTCAGGCCTTAGCGTAATAGCACTGAGACTTAATCCCTAGGCCACCAGGCAGGCCTCGGAGCTGTATTTGGATCCTGATAGGCAAGGGACCCGAATCAAATCTCTGTACCTCGTGAGCCTCAGTTTTTGCATCTGTATAGAAGGCCGCAGGTGCCTCTCTTGCAGGGCTGTGAGTGCTGCCTGAGATGGCACAGGTGGAGAGCTCTGTGTCTCCACTGTTGTTCTATTATTAGTAACCTCTTGGTGAGGCCATGGGGAGTGTGATTAATTTAGTTCAGATAAATGAAAGAACAAATATGTTCTCAAACACAATAGGGATTTGTCAGCAGGGTGAGTCCGACTCGTGCTGGCTAAGGAGAACTGATGGGTTTGGAAAAAAAAAAAAAAAGTTGCTGCCCATCTCCATTCCTCTGAACACTTTTTAGAAACTCTCCCCTGGCTCAGCAACAGCAGCAAGTCTTATGATCTAGGTATTGCTACAAGCTGCTGGCCTGTGCTTTATAGGGGGAGCATGGCTGGCTCACCCCACCCCTGTGTGGGACTCCAGAACACTGTGCTGGCTGGGACAGAAGCAGTGGCCTGAGCATGTGGGGTGACATGAACAGGAGAGGAGCTCCCAGGCCTCAACCCAGCCTGTCTGCAGGGTGACAGAGGCCTGGAGGGCTGGCTGGAGTCACTGTCATCACCATCTACTCCCTGTGTTCATACCTTCCAGCTGGAGGATGCAACGGGTGGGGTCAGAGGAGGAGGGCGTGCAATCAAGGCAAGGAAAAGGGGCTGGGAGGAAGCAGAATGGGTGTGATCACCAAAGTTCTGCTCCTAGAGCTTTTGGTCCCTGATTGGGACTTTGGAGGGCATCTTCTAGAAGGGCATCCATCCCATGCCACGCTGGTGGTAGACATGGACTTCAGAGCACAGATGGATTCGCTGTTGATTCTGGTATGGCTCCTCTTTTAGGAAATGGTGGGGTTGTATGTGACTTCACCACAATTAACCATGGTATTCTCACTTGGAAGATGGGGTAATAAGATAGGCGAAGGGGACTGAACTAGAAAATGATGGATAAACCACCACAACCTTTATAATGGACTCCCTGCCCCTTTTCCATCTCCTGCCCTGTTCTTCTCTCCCACTTTGCTGCTCTACAGCAACACATCCCGTGCCTGTGTTTGCACTAGCCTCTTGCATCTGTCCTGCCTCTCACCTCCTCCATTCCTCTTCCTTCCTTTTCCTTCCCCACCATCCTCTTCTTCCTTCAAGAGCCAATGTATTGCGCCTCCTCCAGGAAGCTTTCCTGGACCAGCCCAGGAAGTAACCAGGCTTCCTCTCTGGGATCTCATGTGTTTTATGCTGGGAGGGTTCACAGCTTCATATTATAAATATTTACTTATTGTCTCTCACCCCAGTCTATGCTCTTCTTGAGGGCAGGGGCTTTGGACAACTGTGAATGGGAGTGTCCGACAGCAGGAGTGGTACCCTAAAGTGCTAAGGAATGTGGAAATGCAGCCTCAGTACTTTAAGTATGGGGAGCTGCAATAAACTCGTCTCGTCCTAGAAGGAGCAGAAGTGGGACAGAGAACCAACAATTGCATCTTTGCATATGGTGCATGACCTCATTTATTTCACCCCATTCCCAGCCAACCCACCAAGGGACATCCCAATGATGCATTTACAAATGAAGAAACTGAGGATCAGAGAGGGAGGCCATGTATGCAAGGACATAGACTTAAGAGCTCTGAAATATTTTTTTTTCCCTAAAGCCAAAATCTGTTTTTTCCTTACACCACATTTCCCAGAAAGAAATGATTTGTGTGCCTCACAGCACAGCTTTTATTTCCTGTCTTTTCTTCTCTAGACCCAAGCTTTGGTTCTATCTGCAGACTGACACATATTCAGGGAGAAACTTTCTCAATCAAAGTGTCAATCTAGGGAGAGGCTGCAGCCTAGGGCCGGTGCTGGAGGGCCATGAAATTTCATGGGGAAATAATGCATTTTTACTTTTGCCAACCTCTCACTGAAATTTAGCTTTTCCTTCTATACCCGTGACTTTGTCACCGAGAGAAATCATATGTAGTCGAATATCATATTTCATCAGGCACAGATGTCTTCAAATAGAGTTTTTGCTTATCACAACTTCCAATTTATGGTTGCTATTATATCTGTTCATAGATCTTTTCATTTAATGTGTCAATAAAGAAGCACATATATTATTATAGTACAATCGACTAACAATGCTTTGATAAATGGTTTATTTTCTAATGTTTTTTGCATTTGATTTAAGGCATTAAAATCCATTATTTTAAGACGCACCCCAGATGCTCCTCCAATGGTTAACTTCTTCCTGGGCACCGAGTTAAGAAGTCTTCTTTAGGCTTGAATGATGTTCAGAGCAGATTTGAAACACTGTTGTGTAACAGTAACCACAGCTGTAAATGTCCAGTGTGGCCATCTCTGCAGAGTGCTTGATGCTTAGTAGAGAACTTGATGGAAGTTTGCATTCATTCATTCATTCATTCATTCATTTAATACAAATCTAATGTCTGTACATTGATCCAGCACAGGACTGCAGGGAACATGACAGAGCCTTGCCTCTCCTCATGGCAACCTAAGACTGAGGTGGTTTATCCATGGCTGTGGCTGTCCAGACTCAGCCCTTGAATAAGTTGTTACAGTTTCCTCAGTGATAAGCATCAGGGCCTGGGTTTGAGGCAGGGCTTCTTCATGGCAACACAGTTGCATTTATTCCCCATGTGCCTAGTGATTGTATCAGTCCAATGATTTATTCAGGTGAAAATAATGTAGATAAAAGAGAATCATTCTCCCTGCTGTCTCTTTCTGTCTCTCTCTTTCCCTGTCTCCTTTCTTCCCTCCCTACCCCCCCACCCCACCCCATTGTTACCTTGGAGAGACACGTATCATTAGAAATCCTAGAGGCGAGGACCCTGAGACATCACCCATCACTGTCCAGATGCACCAGGGCCCCTTACCTCCTTTGGACAGCAGGGCATACTCCATCTGGGCTTTCTAAGCAAAGGCTCCTGAGAACCCAGCCCCCCACCTTGGAGCCCATCCTCCTGAGCCTCTCTGAGATGAGAGCTGGAGGGGCTCTGGACTCCCTGGGAACATTTCATGAGTAAATCATCCTCAAGCCTCAGTGTTTGCCACTGATCTTTTTTTGTTTCCGTTTTAATGTAATGGGATTTACAAGGGGCAGGAGATAGAGTGGGGAGGAAAGAAGAGACTTTCTCTGACTGAGTCATCAGAGCAAGGGACTTTGGCCAGAGAAACCATGGCTTCAGGAATGAAAGGGACCCCACAGGTCACCATGCATGCATGTGGGGATGGGGTGGGTGCAGTATCCCCACACTCCTGGGGAGGCCCAGGTGTCACAGGCTTCACCAGTTCACTGGCTGGTTTGGCTTCAGGACCTGACACTCTGCAGGGTAATCTGCTTCCCCCAAGTACTGCTCCTACCCCACCCTCTCAATTAGATTAACCCCATTGCCATGTGCTCTCATAGTACCCTGTGCTTTGAAACCATCTATCACACTTTAATGACAGGTGCTGATGTACATACTGAGAGTGACAGACATAGGTATAGATGTAGACATGTAGACATTAGAGACATGGAAGTAAATGGAGTTATAGGCATAAATATGTACATATAGGTAGTGACTGTCATAGATACAGGAAGAGACACAGATCCCAGGACTTGTCGAATCTCTGTTAAATTAACTAGACTAGAATATCCAGAAGAACAAAAACCCTTGTTTGTTTTATTCTTTTCTTTCTACTTAACCTTCAGCCCCCATGGAGAATGAGGGGTAAATATTTGCAAAATGAACAAATGCGTTTCCAAAACACAGCAGCCCCTGATTGAGGGCCCTGTTTGGGCCAGATAACAAGGAGGGGCTGTTGCATCTTTCATCTCATTGAGTCCCGACCATGACCCCGCGACGAGTTGAATTTGACTGTTGCCATTTCACAGATGGGCAGCGGACACTCACAATCATTTTCCCCTTGTCCCCAAGACCGCACAGCTGATGGGCCTCGTTTGGGCCTCCTCCCCTTTCTCCACCAACTGTGTTTATTCAGTGAGCAGCTGCAGCACAGCCAGCGTGCTGGAGGATGTGTGAGGAGGATCTCAGCACACAGGAAGCTTCCAAGCTACTCAAAGACACAGCCACTCGCAGGAATCCACGAGGCCACTCTGCACAGCGGTCTATGTTCTTGACCTAAATTAGTACAAACCATAATTGCTAGAGGAAGGGGAAAGCTGAGTGTCAGCTGGAGCTGCAGTCCCAGAATCTCCGGGGGGTCGGGGGGGGGGGAAGTAAAGGGGGGAGACAGGACACTGTCAAGGACTGGAAACAGACACTCAGAAGCAGAGCCTGGCTGTCACTGTGACTCACTGTATGACCAGAGCCAGCCCCCACCTCTGCGAGTGCCAGACCCTCCGTGCAAGTGTGTACAGTTCTTTTTCCATCAGAAGAGGGGTAAGACCAGCACCATCTCATAGGGCTTGGGCAAGAATTAGATGAGCTAATCCACATTTAAGTCCGAGTTCCCAGCACACTGGCGGCATTGCCCTTGTGGCCATTCCCAGGACAGCTTGGGGCGATTTCCACAGGAAAGTCATGCTCTGCAGCTGTTCAGAAGATGCTCATCTCTCCCCAGTTTGCATTCCCACGGTGACCAGAGATGGCAGGGGCTTAGGAGAGCACGTCCCCGTTGCTGTATAGCTTTGACTTTAGGAAAGCCCACATCTGCCTCCCTGTGGTTGTGCCAGCTCACCCTGCCCGGAGGACACTGGCTAACTAATCTCTACAGTGGCCATGTGCCGCCCACTGCCCTAACACTGTCCCTCTGTTATCTTCTGCTACTCTAAAAACAGCCTGGTCATTCAAATGGAGCCTCATTTTAAAATGGGTGCGGAGAATCATTTCCATCCTTGGGTTTTTATGAGGATTAAGTAGACTGACATCTGTAATGTGTGTGGTATTTCATGGCATATGAAGAATCACACTGAGCATGAATTATTATTGTTATTGTTGTTGCTGTTCTTGCCATAAAGACTTTTATACAATACCAGTCTAGCTGTTAGTCTCAACAAAAGCAGATTCTGCCATTAGAAACCTGTAGTGGCCACTGATCTCTGCCAAGGTGAAGGGCACAAAACCCAATGTGCCCTGGCTCTGCCTCTTCTGCCCCATCCTTTCCACTCGACACCTCAACACTCCAGCTTCCTTGTCCCACTTGAAATTCCCCAGTCGAAGTCTTCCCTTTCCTACCTTCAAACCCTAATCTGTTGTGTCCCTCTGGGGTACCCTCCTCTCACACCACCCTCCCTTGGGCTAATACCTGCTCCTCCCTTCTATCTCAGGTCAGTATGACCTCTTCCAAAAGCCTTCGCTGACCCCTCACTTCCAAGGTATGAGTTGGGGGTCTTCTCTGGTGCTGTGGCCCATGCTCTGGTGCTCCTTACCTTGATCTTCTGTCTTCCTAACACTTGCTCTGTCACATCTATTCCTGTGGTCCCCAGGAGCCGCCCAGAGCCAGAATTTTAATTTAACTGGATGAGATGGGGTTCAGGTCCTCCTCCCCTTCTGCTCTGAGTCCCCCATGTTCCCCAGACACTGGGCTTGTGGCCTCATGAGCTCCCGGGGAGCACTAATTATTGAGCACTTCCTTGCTCCAACTCAGCCTGCTAGCAGTAGGGGTGTTAACATCCCTATTTTTAGCTAAGAAAATGGAGGATCCCACTTTAAAGGGTCTCGCCCAAAGTGTCATGGCTGTCTGACTCCAGACCAACCCCATGCCCACTCGTCAACCTGATGCTCAGGATGCTGGGGCCCAGGAGGCTCCATGTAGCCCCAGGTGGGGTAGGCACAGAAGGCAGCTCTGTTCTCAGCAAGCGTCTGTCCTGGGTTCATCCCTTCTTGGGAGCTCGGCAACGGGCCTGTCCGCTGTTACCAGAGGGTGATTAGTCTGTGCCAGCACGGTGCTTGTCACTGTCTGGGCCCTGAGTCATCCATTCACGCCTCACTCTGAGTGACACAGACCTTTCCTGGTGTTTATTAACAGCGGGCCATGTCAGCATCTGCTTCCAGCGCCCTGCCTAATGCTCACCCTGCATGGGGCTCGCTCATGCAGCCCAGGGGAGCCCAGGCTGTGAATTTACACTGGTGGCTGGCAGCGGCAGCTCTCCCAGCTGGGCGGGCCCCAGCCACTCAGTTTTGAGATGTGTATTATCAGAAAAATAAGCATGAGGATTTCAAAGCTGGAGAGGGCCTAGAGAGCATTTCAGACAACCTCTGGACTTAACAGGTACAGAAACAGAGGTGCAGAGAGGCAGAGTTGAGCTCAGTACCTGGTATGCAGTTGGTGCTCAAATAGTTGCTCAGTGAATATACGATGAATTGATGCACTTTGTGTTTTAGAGTTTGGGAAATAGGTTTCTGTGCAGCATGCATTGCTTTCACACTGTAATCCCACAGGGCTGGCACCCAGAAGGTTGCTGTTCCCCTTTTACAGCCAAGAAGACTGAGATTCAGAAGACACTTCATTAGGAGAGGGAATGTGAGTTCTGGAATTGAACATGCCTGGGTTCACATCCTTATTCTCATCCCAGTGTGGAGGTTTTCCCATATCCATCAGGAAGGAGCCATCCAGCCTGCTGTCACTTTTTTATGAATATGTTTTTCAAGAAACAGAGCCGTGCTCAGTGCTCATTCTTTGCATTTTGCACGTTGTCATTGCACGTGGCCTGTGGCTGCCTGTGTGTTGTCCAAGCAGGGTTATGTAGCTGGGACAGAGACCCTATCATTTGCAAGTATGTTTATGACTATGATTTTCAAAGACATTTACAGTGGATCCATGTGTAGAAAAGTTGGCTGCCCCCCATTCTGCAGAGTCGTTGAGAGAAAATATGTGAAAAGGCCTGAAGTTTTTACATCTGCAAAGATGTAAGGTACTTGAAGTTGGTCTTTTCTCCTCTCAAAGGATAGCACAGATCGTGTGGAGAGGGGCTTCATCATGCAGCTTTTTCTAAGACTTTGCAAGCTTTGTAAATATCATGCTAAGATGCAGAGGCTAGAACTGCAAGGGCTGTTGAGGTGTTGGAAGCCCTGGAGAAAGAGCTAAGGATTTGGTGTTCAAGTCCCATCTCTGTCCTACTGTGTGAACTCGAGGGCTTTCCCCTGCACTGTTTGTAGTGGGTGAAGTAGTGTCTCCCCAAAATTAATGTCAACTCAGAACATTGAAATGTGATCTGGTTTGGAAATAGGGTCCTTGGGGATATGATTAAGATAAGGGCATGGTGGGTTAGGGTGGGCACTAAATCCAGCAGGTTGTCCCGTGTAAAAGGAGGAAAGGACACAAGACCCAAGGAAGAAGACCAGGTCATGGTGGAGGCAGAGATCAGAGTGATGCAGCTATAAGCCAAGGAATGCCAAGGGTTGCCATGAGCCGTGGGCAGCTATGAAGGGGCAAGGAAGCCCTCTCCCCTGAGCCTGCAGAGGGAGGGTGGTCCTGCCAATGCCTTGATTTTGGACTCTCAACCTCCAGAACTGTGAGAGGAGACATTGTTTGAGCCACTGTTGTTTTGAGTCACCCAGTTTGTGGTCTTTGGCACCTCTAAAAAATGAATACGATTGAGGCTAATGTGGCATGTGCAAAGGCCAGGAGGCAGCGCTGGGAAGTATATAAATGCTGCACAGGTTCTGCCTTTCTGGCTCTTCCTCCTCTAAGATACAGAGAAATCATATGGGATTTCTATCTGCTTCCATCATGGGACTTCTGACTTGCTCAAAGGCACAGAGCAAATTGGGCAAGTTTGCATGTGGCCTGGAAAAAGCGCAGGACCTGATGTCAGCAGACCTGCACACACACCCTGGCCTCCAGGACAGTAATGTATCACCCTGAGAACCAGTTCATCCAGCTGCACAATGGGAGTGAAAGTGCATGCCTTTTGGGACCATTGTGAAACTAAAAGAGACAGCAGGTGCCCTGGAAATCACAGATGATGAAGATGATGGTGATGATAATGGTGATCTCTGGCCAAATGGACACTTTCCCAGACCTCCTGAGTCCCCGGACAGTGCCTGTGGTTGCAGCCCACCTCCACCTCCAGTGCCGCTCCCCAGTCCCTGCTCTTGGGAGAGCTCTAAACTCCAGCCCCAGACTCTGCATCTGGGGTGAGGGATGGACTCCCTGGTTTAAGAAAACACTGCCTGCCTTCAGAGCCTCTCCCATTGTGCTCAGATTCTTCATTTTCCCAGCCTGACACAATCACTTCTCTAGACTCAGTAACAACCTCTGTGTCAGGTCTTTGTGTTTTAAATAATGTTCCCCTCATGTAACTGATGTTTATGCAGAATCAATCCTTTTAAAGGCTAACAGCCTTCCTATTTGTATAACCTGTGCTGTCTCCTGGTTCCACTGGAAGGTGACGTTTTTTGTTTGTTTTTCTCTTCTCTTTGTTTCTCACTGCTGTTCTGACTCTGCTCTCTGTGTCTGTGTGTGTCATTCTCCACTCGTGCAATGTCTTTCTCCCGCTTCCATTCTCTGTCTTCACCTCACTCTCCAACCCTTCTCCCTCCCTCCCTTCTTTTCCTTCCTCTCTCCCATTCAAGTGCAGCTTGTTCTGTGTTGTTTTTGTTCCTTGTTGAATACCTATATTTTTTTACTCCTGTCCTCCCTGTCTTTCCCCCTTTCTCTTTTCACGTACTTTCTCTGGTGCCAGCTGCCTCTTCAGTCTCTATATCACATTCCTCTGAGTATTTATTTCTGGTTTTTGCCTCTGTTTGTCCATCCATCCCCATTCACCCATCCATCCATCCATCCATCCATCCACCCAACCATCCATCCACCCATCCATCCATCCACCCATCCATCCATCCAACCATCCATCCATCCATCCATCCAACCATCCATCCACCCATCCATCCATCCATCCATCCATCCAACCATCCATCCATCCATCCATCCAACCATCCAACCACCCATCCATCCATCCAACTATCCATCCACCCATCCATCCATCCATCCATCCATCCAACCATCCATCCATCCACCCATCCTTCTTTCCCTCCCTCTCTCCATCCCTCCCTCCACTGCAATCTACCTACCTACCTACCAGCCATCCATCTATCTAATCTACTATCTCATCTATCATCCAGCTATTCATCTATCGTGTGTGTGTGTGTGTGTGTGTGTGTGTGTGTGTGTGTATCAGTCTATCTTCTGGATAACTTTGTTCCTGCCTCTCAGATTCTTTTCTCTTTTTCTAGCAATTTCTCTACATGCTTATCTCTCTCTCTCTTTTTTTTGCTCTCACACTTTCTTAAATATTCTCTCCCTCCGTCTTTATCTCCTTCTCTCACTTTCTATTTCTTCCTCTTCCCAAAAGGATATTAATATTTTAGCACCCTCAATGCTTCCCCAGGATCTTCAACTCTTTCTATGATTCAAAAGTGGCAATTTTCCCAAGAGTTTCCATTTTGGACCTGTTAATTCTCTCTCCCCACCTACCTGTCATCCTGACCTCACTTTGTACAAAGTTAGAAAGTGAAGTGAAAGCACCTTGTACCTTCTCATTTGTCCTATACTCCAGCCCTGAGTTTGGAGGGTGTAGAATGGGAACTCAGAGTTGGGGGTTGACAGAGCAGTTTCTCACTGGAAATACTCTTAGTAAAGCCACTGATTGGTGGAGGCTACATCTCTGCCTTCTGGTGTGTTCTTTCTTTTGAAAAAAGTTGCTTAGCATATATTCTTACCAGACTGTTCTGGGAACCAAAGAGGGATGAGTAAATCTTGAGCCCTTCACTCAAAAAATGTATAGTTTCTCCAGGAAACCATAGAAATAATTAATTCCATTAAGATAATAGATTCAAAGAAAAGACTGCAAGGGAAAATGAATCAATTATGATTAGGGAAAGAAGAGAAGGTTTCACATGGAGGTGGGGACAGCCGATGTCACTGCTGCATCCCTAGCACTTGCAGAAGACACCAAAAAGCATGTGCAGTATAGGAATGAGTGAAATTAAAATTCATCAATTTGAATAGTTTTCTTTTTTATTATTTATTTTTACACCATTGTTCATTTTTATACAATGCATGCTTTATCATCTTGGCTATAGTCCCCATGGAACTCCCACCACCAATTCCCCCATGCACCATTACCATAGTCCCTTGTGCTCTTCCCACCCCCGTTTTGATCCAACTACCTCCTGCCCACCTGCAAAATGTCTCTCTGGATTATACTTTTTTTTAAAAGATTTATTTATTTATTTATACAAGCACTGGGTACAGTCAGAAGCACGGGAGGGTGAGAGAATTCACCAGAGCCAGAGTGGGGAGCAGAGCAGGCAGAAGGACCGAAGTACACTGCTGAGGGGAGCAGCGGGCGGCAGGAGAGGTCTGTGCGCCATGCGGGACCCTCCGCTGGTGGCCGGGGAGCAGCCAGGGATCGAACCGGCGCCGCAGAGGCTGCAGGCAGCTTCGCAAACCAGCGCTCAACTGCTGTGCTACCGGGGAGGCCCTCTGGTTTATACTTTTAAAGGATGATTAGCATTTGGTCAAGAAGAAAAGTTAAAGATAAGCATCCCAGACAGAAATAAGAACATGAGTAAGGACTCAGTGGGAAAGGTACATACTGCACTCAGATCCTCTCCTTTGGGCTGACCCTCCTATCCCCCAGATGGTGGCAGGTGGCCCATAGCTGCTACTGCTGGGCATCACCTTCAGCCACAGGGAACTCTCTCACCCTAATGCACCCCTTTCTGCTGATCCAGAAGCTGGATCCTTGACCTTCACTTGGGTCATCATAGCTCCAGAGTTCCCTTCAGGATCAGCAGAGGCTTCTGAGCCACATGGCACTGCATACACTGCAGGCCACCCCCTCCCTAGTCCATTCCTCTTGCTTGCTTCCTGCAGGTGTACCCCAAGAGGCCTCCTCATCTCCCTATATGCAACTCTCCATTTCAGAGTCTGATTTCAGGGGCCCCAACTCAAGATTGTGTGTTCAGGATATGAGAAGAGATTTGTGGCTGCCAGACAGAGCACATGAGCAACACAGGTAGGCAGGGGCCAGACTAGGAAGAGCCTTGACGGTCAAGAAAGCAGATTTAGATTCTCTTCTCTAAGAATGGAGAGTATTGATCCATGGGGTGTCTAACTAGAGCTGGGGTTTACCACATTCACTGGAAGTCAGTATGAAGTGTGGGACAGAAGGGAGTGATACTAGAGACAGGAAATAACAAGATAGGCAAGACAGGCATCCTGTCTTGCTCAGGTCTGTATTCCATGGGACATGTCAGGGGTGAATAGTGCACCTCTTCTCTTTGTGTGGTGTGGTGCCCCTTCACCATCTCTGCACTGTATGCCTCACAGATACTTCAGTAATAAGACTCCTTATTTGGGTCCTTTTCTCAGAAAACAACATCCAGAAGCTTCCATGTCTATTTCTCATTTTAGAGAATTTTGGGAGATCCCCAGAATAGAGCATCTAGCCCAGATTTATGTCTTGGGAAACTCATTTGGAGGGAATTGTGCAGCTGATTAGAATTCATGACCTTTCCAGTCTTAGTGTGACTTGCCTGCAACAGTCTGAAACAGCTGAAGGGTACCCACTCAGCGGTTCCGTGTTTGTGACTTGGCTTTGCTCTTTATGGGCGGTGTGATTTGGGATGAGTCCTGCATATACTTCTCATGGTTTTAATTTATATCCATAAAGTTGGGATAACAGGCAGGTGCCTGTTTTGCAGGGTTGCTATAGGACCTCTGGAATCTGCAGAAACAGGCGGTGTAAGTCAAGAGTTATGAAGTGGGGAGAACTTTCTCTTTGGACTCTGATGGAGCTTGGGACAAACTTCTCTTCTGCCACATCAAAGGCTAGGGGGCCTTCAGCAAGACACTTCACCTTTCTGGGCCACAGTTCTCTTTTTGGTAAATGAAAATCTCATACCTGCCTTCCCAAATGAAGCAGATTAATGAAATAGAGAGCACAAGATTCCAAGTGCATTTCACTTTATCCTAAGTAGACTGAAACATGACATCCTATGATGGCTTTGGTGTTTTTCTTTTCTTCTTAATTTTGAAGGTATTTATTTGTTTCCTTTCCTTGATTATGCCTACAATAAATGACATTCTCAAATACAATGTATGTGCATTGAAATTGTTAAATGCAGCAGTCCAGATATCCCTGGAGTTTAACCATTCCCTCTCTCCCCAAGGGAAGAAGCGATGCTGTCTACATACTTTGAAACCATCAACGACCTGCTGTCCTCCTTTGGGCCAGTCCGTGACTGTTCTCGCAACAATGGGGGTTGTACTCGAAACTTCAAGTGTGTGTCTGACCGCCAGGTGGACTCCTCAGGATGTGTGGTAAGTGACCACTGACCCATGAGCATGGCTTCTTGCTGGAAGTGCCCCCATGGAGAGGGCACTTGTAGTATGTGTCTGTGGCCTTTGGCACCCCAGGCTACCTTAGTTGGTTTCCTCCTCCTTGAAGTGGAATAGTTAAACCTACCTCATGGGATGGTCCGAAGAATGACATGAGATATTACAACTTTAGTGCCCAATATAACCAGGTCCTTGAGCGCTCCTGGCCACAGGGAGATTATAGTCCCTTGGGGAATGGCGGGGGTGGGGGCATGTCTTACTTCTGGGAACACCATGGAGGGATGTCAGTGAGAAGTCTGGAAGAGAAAGTTTCTGCTGAGACCTAAGACTTATAGAAGGTGTCATGGGGAAGTTGGTTTTGGAATCATCTGCAAAAGAAGGGTCAACTTGCATTGAGGAGAACTTAGGGGTGGCTTGGGCATGAGGTGGGAGGGAGGGAGTGGTGGCCTTGTTTCATGGAGCTTGTTTCAAGTATCTAATGTGGGCTGAGGACACAGAAGAGAAGGCATGAGGATCCTTGCTGCCCAGAGAGGGGTGTCTCCTGCTGGATGATTTGTTTTTGTAGGAATGCCCAGAATGTGTGCACAAAATACTGGCCCTAGTGTTCGTGTGCACAAAATACTTTCCCTAGGATTCGACATGACAGATTTTTATTCAATGGGGGAAATTACATCCCAGAAGTCTGAATTAGGAACAAATGAATGAATGAGTGCATTTGGAGGAAGAATAGTCTTGGAAATTTACTTGGGTAACATTGCCCCATGGGCTGAGCTCCTTGGCTTGGCATTGAGTTTCCCTCTGGTTCTGGTCCCTTTCTAATCTCTTCGCCACTTTACTTCATTCTACATTTGAGCCAAATGGAGCTAATTAGGAGTAGCTCTCTGAACTTACTTGCCTGCTTACTGCATAGAGCCTTTGCTCATGCCACTCTTTCTGCTCAGAGTGAATTGCTCTTCAGTCCATGTTGCAAAGAAGTAAACCTCTTTTCAGGTTTGTCTTTTTCATGAAGTCTCTCCCTCCCCCATCTTGGAAAGTGATCCTGCCTGAATAAGGACCATTTCTGTTTTCTCTATTTTTGCTATATCACCTGTGATCATTTTCAGTGTCGACTGGCTTTTTTCAAGTTTATTTCACCCAGTAAGTTAAGAAGGAACCCAGGGAACCTGTTCATCTGGATCAGCACCCCACCAGTATCCATCTCAGTGAGTCAAGAGGAAAGATAGAGCCCAGGGTTGGAATTCCTGCTCTGGACTAGAGTCATGGGATGGGAGTTTCCTGCGCAACAGTTGGGAAAGACACCCCTCAGGAGACAATATAAAGAGGAAACTTCTAAAAATCAGATGACACAATACAACTGTATTTTAACCCAGATGTCAGCAGCTCTTCAGAGGTAGATGGACAATTGGGGATTTTATTAATTAAAATTGTTAGGGGTATAAATGACAGAAACTCACTTGCTTAGGGAAAAAAGAGGAAATATGGTGAGCCAAATGGAAGTTTAGGTACAACAGAAGTGAAGGGCTTAAACAGTGGCACAGAAATCCCTCCCCACTTTGCTCTCCTTTCTTGCACCTGCCATCCTCGGACCAGCTCCATCCTCTCTGCTGTTTCCCATAGCACAAGTGTCTCCTTACTAGTCCCTCCAAGTAAAGTCACAGGCTTCCATCTCACTGAGCTAATAGTTCTCATGCCCATTCCTAAACCAGTCATTGTGGCCAGGGGCAAGGACTGGACTCATCCCAGAACTAGCCACATGGGGGCCTGGGCCAAGCAGCACCTAAAATATGTGACAGTGAGGTGGGCAAAGGCATAGATGGACCTAATGACAGAAAAGGGGTCATGGATGCTCTGTTGGTGCACAGCAGCTGCTGTCTGCTTCAGAGGGTTGCTGGTCCACCCTTTGTCTTTCATATTGGAAAAATGAGGTCCAGTGAGGGAGGGGCAGATTTGCCCCAAACTGAGTGCTCATCAGTGGACAAATGACCCACAAGAATGTCACCCCTGTTTTTTCCAAAATAGGAGGCTGGCATTTTGAGGAGGATTAAGCTGTTTACCTCTTCTCCCTCTTTCCACCAGCTCACTCTCCTGAACTAATTAAGCTCCTTATTCTTGAGGATAGATGTCCCAGAAGGATGAAACCTCAGAGCACAGCCATGTGTGTGTGTGTGTGTGTGTGTGTGTGATGTGTGTGATGTGTGTCTTTCCCCTTCATTAATGTAAACTGGAAAAATAAAAAGAGAGCATGAAAGAACATCTATTCCCTGGAGGTTAAGAAAAACTCGAGCAGTCTGATGAGGTTGTCAAAGATCTTCCTCTCTAGATTATAGATCTAATGCTAGAGTGGCAATTTCAGGGCTCGGTGGATGTAAGGCAAGCTCTTTTTTGTGCCTTCAGAATAGGCAGGGCTGTCCCTACTTTCACACTGAAATTGAAGTTTCTCATCTCTCCTTAGACTATCATGACGGCAAAAAAGAAAATTCCTTACAGTTTATCTTCTAGAAGATTCCATCTTGCAAAACATAATGATAATATATATTATATATGATACTAATATCATATGTAATACATAATACATGGTATCATAGAAGAGATAATGCAATATACATATACATGTACATAAATATAGTTCACTTTGAAGTTCTCAAAGCATGACCGCCTCCAGTAACCTCCTCAACAAAACGGGGCCCTGACCCCGGTGGAAACAAGGCTCAGAAAGCAGCGTGACTTTCCAGGGTCTCACCACCAGGTGGCAGGACGGAGGCCCAGGAACTCAGCCATTGTCAGTGCCAGAGGTACTTTCCCGAGGAGCTGAGAGGAGGTAGGAACAGAGAACCTTGAAAAGTGGACAGTCTGAACCAAGGGGGCTTCAACCCCGATTTGGTCATGGGCCAGTTTTAGACTCTATGTGGACCTCATTAGCCTTTGTTTCCTCATCTTCAAAATGAAGGCGCATCAGCTCTTGAAGTCACAGCTTTCCTGAAAAATCAAAGAACATAATTGGCAATGATTTGGGATTTATAAAATGCCACTTATGTGTGAGATAATGAGACCACAACTATTGATGTTTTTATGTAGTGGTTTGATGTATGGGGCCACAGAAATTCTGAAGCACAGCATATCTAATTTTCTATAATGTTTCTATAACAGAATTGCATTTTTGTTCTGCTCTATCCATTGGTAATGGAACCTTAATTCTAGCCCATTTAGATTTTATGCCTCTGACTCCTTCCTGAACATTTTAGTTCAAGGGGCTGTGAGAATTAAGAGAACACTTGCTGAACCAACCTCATTCCTCATCATTGTTGTCTCACCTTGCCCTTCCTGGTTTATTCCAGCATATCTTTGTGCCCACCTGTTTGTAGGTGTGTGACTCACCTGGGCATCTGTCTTATTCTCTTATTTTCACTACAAGGTCATTTGAGGCCATCCGGCTCCATCCATCAGATACCTCCCCACCCTACTGAGGGCATGGGGACTGTCCAGTGATCCCTCTTTACCACCCCAAGAAATTGAGGATCTGAGGCACACTGGCTGTGGGCCTCAGGCCTCATGACCTAGACAGACCAGAAAGGCATTTGTAGTCAGCGGCTTTCATGCCAGGAGGAGCACGCACCAGTGCTTGTCACGCAGTGGACACTACTGCCTGGTGAGGCACAGGAATCTCTACCTTCAGATACCTCAAACCACGTGATGTGACAGCCACTCAGAGCCTCTTCAAGCACCTCATTAATTATCCTGGTGGGAGTAGAGCACAGGTCTCTGAGAGACATTCCCCGGCACTGACAAGGTCATTTCATTTGACTTCCAATATTTTTCTCTTCCCTGAGCCCAAATGAGCTTTAATTTCTTGCTGGTGAGAGGGAGGCTAGCTTTCAACAGATCACACATGCTGCCACTATTTATTATTATAACTGTTATCATTATTATCAATAATTATTACTCTGCCTTCTACCTAGACCCAAACCTCTGAAACCCAAAAGAAAAAAAAAAAAATGTGCTTATTTTGCTTGGTTTTTCTCTAGGAAAACCTTTCCATATTATAACATATTCCTCAGGGATGTAGATGCCCAAACTGGGCCAGGGCCCTCTTAGGGAATGTGGTAGACAGGATAATGGCTTCCCAAAGATGCCCACATCCTGGGGCGCAGAACAGTGAGTATGTTATACTACCTTGTATAACAGTGAGTATGTTATACAACAAAGTGGGGATTAAATTCGCATATGGAATTAAGGCTGCTGGTAAGCTTACCTTAAATGAGGGGAATTATGAAGGTGGATCCAGTGTAATCAGAGTCCTTAACTAGAGAAGAGGAAAGCAGCAAAGGAATTCAGTGATGCTGTGTCACTAGCTTTGAAGGTAGAGGAAGGTGGGTGCCAGCTAAGAAAAGTCTCTAGAAGTTGGAAAAGGGAGAGAAATGGATTCATCCCTTAACCCTCCAGAACAAATACAGCTCTGCCTGCAGACACCTTGATTTAGCCAGTGAGAACTTTGTTGGGCTGCGAGCCTGCAGAATGGTAGGCTGAGACATTTGTGTTGTTTAAATCCACCAAACTTGTGGGAATTTGTTACAACAATAGAAAACAAATTCAGGGTGCATAAAAATATGGGGAGGGAGGATGATCCTGAAGATAGTATATGAATCATCCTACTGTTATGATTTTCCATTATTACCAAGAAGACGCTCCCCTCTTGACCAAGGATGGAGGAAGTAGCGATGGATGAAGCATCAGAAAAGGGAGAGGCTTGTGTTCTCTTTCAGTGTGCTACAGTGTCAAGGATTGTTACCTGTTAGAATGGTATATATCTGCCATACTTAACAACGTCCACCAGACTCTGAAAAGTAAGGGATTGTTGCCTTGATTCTGTGCAGTAGCTAAACATTGCAAAATTTTAATCAAGATAGAGGACGAAGCCAAAGCAAACTGTTAGCACTTAATCCTGAAATTGTTGAGAGGGTTCCCCCCATCTCTGAGTACCCCCAAGCATTGCACTCATGCTGTTCCCTATGTCACTCTTCTTTTCCCAGTAGGGGAGGGACCTTCCGATGGACTCAACTGCAGACAGTGCAGTGATCCAAATCCATCCTCCTCAGTCCCTAAGTCCCTTCGGAAATGTCAATTCAATGTTCACCTTCACAGTCGTGATTACTTGTTCTTGCATAGCCACGCGCCCCAATGTTCAATGCTTACCACAACTTATGCTTTGCTCACACTTTCTTGGCTCAGCTGAGTAATTTTTCTGAACCCATCACCAGTGGTGAATTCCACAGGCACCCTCCTCTGACTTGTCTGGTACTGGGGCTGGTACATGGCAGTCGATTGAGCCAGGCTGGACCTCAGATGGGTCCATCCAACACTTTCCTGTGGTCACTCCATTTGACGGGGGCTTCTCATGTCACAGAGACTGGATTTGCAAAGGGAACATCCCAAGGTCAAATGTTCCAAAGACTAAGGCAGAAACTGCTGACTGCCTAGCCTGAGAAATTCCAGAGCATCACCTCTACTACTTCCTATCAATCAGACAGGTCTACAGATCAGTCTGGGTTCCAGGAGAGGGACCTGGACTTCACACATGAGGAGTGTAGCGAAGTATGTGTGGCATCTTGAAGAATCCATTTACCTATGTATGGACCCATGGACCAGGGTTCCCAGAGTAGGGGGGATGCTGAGACCTTCAGATGAGGCCAGTGCTGCTCCCAAAGGAGACAGAAAGATGAAAGCCTGGGAGATGCAAAAATCACTCAAATTCATGTTGGGAGGCAATGATAGAATCAAGATTGATCCCAAGTCTTGTTGCATCATTCTTGCACATTAGCAACCCAGATATTGATGTAGCAATGTGCCTGTATCAGCCTGTGGACCGAACAGGATACACAAAACCAAAAACCCCATCTTGTTTTACCAGCTAGTTCAGAAGACAAGATGGCTTCAGCAGGGCCACTGTGGAACCTGGAAGGAGTTTTTTTTTATATGCCTGCACTGAAGATCTAACTGGACTGGTGTGCATGTTGTGGGGAAGGAGGAGGTGATGGCAGAGACCTGACACTCACCGAGCACCTACTATGTGCCAGTTCCCAATGTTCAAGGCAGCTAATGTTTCTAACATCCTCCTAGAAGGTTTTAATGTGTCCATTTGACAAGAGAGAAATGTGGGCAACATAAGAGCATCCATCCATCCAGCGACCGTGAGCCAGGTGTGATTCTAAGTGCTTTGCTTATTTTTACCAATTTCATTCTCACAGTCATCTTATGAGCTAGGTTTTATGACTATCTTCACTTTATACTGAGAAAAATGAAACTGGAAGGAAATGGAGGTACATGGAGAAGCACAAAGGGGAAAAATGGAAAGCCTGCAATATATTAGGTAGTCAAGGGTCCTTGTAGAAAGTTTTGGGTTGATTTGCTTGCCTGCAGAATCCCAAGGAGTGATGGAATTCTTTCAGAGGTCTTTTGTTGGTTCCCAGCCCCGCCTCTGAATTCCAGTCCAACCCCCAAATCACTCCCTCTCTGCTCCTCCCCCAACAAATCACCCATTAAATTTCCACGACCCCTTCTCCCTCTTTTTTTTTTTCCCATTTTGACCTAAAAAGCCATTTGGTTTCCCAGATATTTGCACCAATCATATAACCCCTGGTCATCCTGAGTTGCAGAACAAAAAAGATGCTGCTTCTTAAAAGCCAAAATGAATAAAGATACAGTGTTTTGTTTTTTTTTTTTAATAGGTCAGACACCTCTTGGTGCTACTCAGAGGGAGGGGAAAACTGGAATCTGGTTCAGTGAGGAGAGAGAGGCAGCTTCTATCCATCCCTCATCCCTTCCCCTTATAATGACTCAATCGGAGTGTAATTAAAGGCAACAGAACTCAAGAGGGGCGGGGAAGACATGCAAGGAGAATCAGCAGAGTGCGAAATCACTTTGGAACACAGCCCAGGTCTGCTGACCAGAGGGAAGCTCACCCCATCTGCCTGGGCATCCTGCCCTCCTGGATGTAGTTCTGCCTCCCCAAAAATAGACTCTCAAGGCTGCCTCCATCCCTGCCGATCAAGGGCTGTGCTGGATTGACAGTGCAACCTCGATAGTTTTGGCCAGAGTCCAAAAAAAGGATAAGTGATGCTTGCTATTTTTTTCTTCTTAAAAGTCTTTAGAAATGGACAAAGTCAGGTCACTGTGTGTCTCTATGAAAACTCAGAGACCCTTGGGCTGGGAGAAGAGAATTTAAATATGGAGCATCTCCTCCACAGCACCTTCATCCAAGTTTCTACTGATCCGAGAAGTGTATAGACAAAGAATTCTCCATATCCAGCTTCCTTGGTAATACTAAGACTAATATTATTGAAAACATTAATTGTATGATGCTATTGATAAATCAATATTATCAATAATAACAGTAATAGCATCACTGATGAAGATCCATATAAAGAGTTTGCAAGTGCTGACTTTGTGCCAGGGATAAAAACTCCAAATGCATCCTCACAGATTTCTTCTGAGGTGGACACTGTTATTCCTCCTGTTTTGACCAGGGCAAGAGTCAGGAAACATAGGGAACTTTCCCTTCTCCAATCAGCTGGGCAAAGGCAGAGCAGCACTTCAAAGCCACATCTACCATACTCCAGAGCACAGCCCACTAACTCATCCAGAGCCTGAGACTAGCTCTCCAGATAATGGGAATGTCCCCAATGTCAGGGAGAAGATAGCAGGTGTGCTTCTTTCTCCTCCCTTCCCTTCACCCATCCTTCACTGCCTGGGATTTGTTCTTTCTTGACTGCATCCAGATCTGGAGGAAGATGAAAGAGATTGATTATTGGAAAGGGAGGCTGAGAGAGTGAGAGGAGACGGACATTGGAACTCAATACCCACTGACTCAGTGATTCCACAGAAGACTCAGACTTTAGGGGGTGGGAAGGGAAGATGTTGCATCTTTCCTCTGTGAACTTGGAGTCGAGCCCTCGTCCCTCTTAGATGGGGTGCGTGTGCAGTGTGGTGCTTCCACAACTAGTGGAGGGTGTTCTCATAAAACCCACACACCCTCTTACAGCATTAAGTATTTTATTCTTCGTATGATATTTGAAGCCTCCTCTATTTTTTCCCTGAAATTTATTTCTTTGGGACCTGGATTTGCCGAGTCTGATGGTATTTCTGGTAAACTGATTTTATTGTGTGGAAGTCATTATCTATTAAAGTCAGGGAGCAGTTCCCGCCCTTCTCACCTGGTGGGTTTTAAAACCCTGGCAGCCTGGTTTAGGGGAAAGAAGCCCCAGATGGGAGTCAGGAAGCCAGAGCTGCAGTCCTGGTTCTGCTACCTGTGGGCTGCCAGCACAGAGTGAGTGGCTTCAAGGATGGCGGCGGCCATCTGTGTAGACTGCCCAGCTGGGACCTGCCAGGAAGGGACCAATACATGCTGAGTTCTTCTCTGTTCCTGAAATCTATGATCACGATGTGTATTCTCAGAGGGCAGCAGTTCTAATATTGGAAGTGCCTGAGGGCAGAAAAAGCAGCTTGGGACTTACCTCTTTGGTTGGTGGGAAAGCCAATCTCCAGGGGAAGTATCTCATCCCTTTGCTTCCCTGTTGTAATTGTCTCCGTGGCAATGTTGACATTTTAATCATGTGTTTCATGTACCTGCCTCTGGCACCATTTCGCCTTGGGAAGGGCACCCCTAGGAGAGGACATATTTACTCCCAGCACCACCCCCACTCAGGCAGCCAGTGTCATGCATAAGAGCACAATTTCTAGCATCAGAGCAACCAGGACCAAAAACTCTGTCACTCACTAGCCATGTGACCTGGGACAAATTACTTCAGGCCTCTGAGTCCCAGGTTCCTGGTGAGTAAAATGAGGATAATAATGTCAGACAAAGCTGCAGGGAGATGATGCATACAGACATAATGGGCCAGTGTCTAGCATAAGTAGGCATGACACATGGTCACTATTATTAGTATCTGGTGTTACATGCAGGGTGGTGGTGATTGTGGCAATGGTGTGGTAATGAGAACTAGCACTGGGTGCTCGCCAGAGTCCACAGCCTCTGACATGGGGCTCGTGATTACCCCTTTTCTTACAGATGGGGAAACTGAGGCAGAGAGAATTTGGGTACTCAACAATGTTCACACAGCTCCTATGTCCTAGGGTGGGGGAATTACCAGAACCCTCATCCTTAATCAGGGCAAATCCTTCATCTCCCGATTGAGTGGTTCCATGGAGGGTTACACATAGCTTTCTTAATCTTCCGGTGGGAAACTGAAGTTTTTCTAAATTTTGTCTATTATAAACAATGTTGCTATTATAAACAGTGTTGTCTATTATAAACAGTGTCATATCTTTGGGCATAAGGCTCATCTGGTGATTTGAGTTCATTTTCTTTAGAATCGTTTTCCTGACTCTAAGCAGTTTCTAATTGCATTGGTGTTCCATGGTTTGGGTGAGGTGTGGGGTCGATTGAAAAAAGAATACTGCCTGAAATTCCAAGCTACCCTGTTTTAGGGGACTGGTGTCCTTTCGGGGTTCTGTCAAGGGCAGTCTGGGGTTTCTGGCCTGAAGAGACCATGAGCAGGAGGGTGATAAAATAAAAGTAATACTTTAGGAGGTGAAGAGTGATGAAGGCTTCACGATGCATGTGGGGGTGTGAAATGTTGAGGAGCAGGCAGAGCAGAGTGACTGAGGCAGTGGGCTTGGTTTCTATGAGGACGTGAGGGTCAACGGCAATGGCTGCAAGTTCTCAGCAGCTGCACAGAGCCTGTACAGAAGGGTCCTGATTGCTGCCACGCTGATTTTAGAGACCTTTCTCACAGCTCTGAAATGAAACCCTGAAATAATTGTATTCATCTTAATATAATGATTTTTTTGCATTTGCAAAGTATTCACCCAGTCTTCAACTTTCTTTTTTCTGATTTTTAAGTACCTGATGTTCATTGTAAAGTAAAATAAGACAAATTCAATCACCACTGAAATGTACAAAGGAGGGAAAACACCCTTTCTCGATCACTTATTCACTGTAGAATAACTGTGCCACACTTTGCCACTCTCTCCTATATGTCTTCCTGTACATTTCCTCCCTAATCATATGCAAATATAAATAAAATTTATGGAAGTTTAAAAATGGAAGCATAAAAAGCATATAGTTGTGTTTCTCTGGGGCATCTTTCCGTGTTAGGGCTGCATGTCTTTATACATGCTTTTCAAAGAGCATTTCCATTTTGCTTTTTGAGACTGGTTCCCTCACTTAATCTTAACTATATGCAAACCTTTTTCTTTGTGCCAAAAATAAAGATGAACAAATTGAGGGCAAAAAAGCACAAGAGGCACACTTGGCTTGAACCCAGATGTCCTAATTTCTGTCTCGGACTCTCTTCCACAGTACAGCATCCTCCTTTTATCTTTTCTCATCATTCTTTTATCTTGTATCATGGGTCTTGGGGATAACTACATGATGAATGATATCATCATCATAGTGCTGATTCATTTGAAAAGCTCCCTGTTCCTGTTTTCTCCAGCTTCCTTTGAAACCCTGCCGCCTTGGTGACCACAGAAGTTGTCTGGGGGTGGCAAACAATTAATCTGGAGCTCAGGAAAAAATAAACCTAACACCCACCATCAGTCACAATCTTGAAACCTTTTAGCCTGAAGGGAGCAACTTTCTCCCTCCTGGGAAATAGTGTCTGCAGGGAGTGATGTAAGTCCCTGGATGGTGAAGAGTTCCTCAGAATTCTGGTCCGGTGGAAAGAGGGATACAGATTTGGGTTCAAAACTAATCTCTGTCTCTGGGAAGCTGTATGACTTTGGGCAAGTCGCTGCATGTATCTGAGCCGCTGTTATACATACACTGTCCTGAGCTAGACCCAGTTCTATAACCTTCCTTCCTTGCTAGGGCCAGTCTCTGTCATTCATGTTGAGTGAAGAGGAGCTTGGTGAGATAGGAAACGGAGTCTAACGCGTGTTCTCTCTTCTAACAGTTCTCTGTTTCTCAGTGTATGCTAAGTTCAACTCAGTTCCACCTGGAGATGGTATTCCTACACAACAGTGCCCCACCCCAACTTCAGGTGTCAAATGCAAGTCCTCATGGTCCCTGTGCTTCTGATGGAGCACCTGCAGATCAGAGGTCCCCACAACCCTCTCTTTGGCTTCCATTAACTTGCTACAGCAGCACACAGAACCCAGAGAAACATTTCCTCTTGTTTACCAGCTTATTATCAAAGATATTATAAAGGATTTTTGCGAACAGCCAGATGGAGAGGTGCCGAGAGCTAGGTATGGGGACAGGAAATGGGGCATCTATGCCTTCATCTCCACCTGCTCACACCTCAGAATCTCTCTGAACCATGTCCTTTCAGGTTTTTATGGAAGCTTCATTACATAGGCATGATTAAATCACTGGCCATTGGCAGTTGATTTAACCTCCAGCTCCTCTCCTCTTCCCAAAGGTCGGGGGGCGGGACTGAAAGTTGCAACTCACTAATGATTTGATTGGTTCCCCTGGTAACCAGCTCCCATCTTTAGGTTTTATCCAAAAGTCACCTCATTAACACAAAAGCAGGTGTGTTTAAAAGGGGTCTGTTACAAATATCGAAACACCTTATTTACTCTTGTCACGTAGGAAATTCCAAGCATTTTAAGAGCTCTAGAAATGGGGATGAAGAACAATATATGCTTATTATAAATCACAATATCACACATGGGATCTTTTTCTGACTTTCATTGATCTTCAAAAATTTTTCTCAGCATCATTAAAAGAAAAAGTGATATTAGAAGCCTATGTCATGGGAATGATACAGACCTGGGTGCAAAATGTCCCTGTTTCTCAACAGGGCTCTGCTTACAGTGTGTCTGTAGCTAAGGCCCTTTATGCTTTCTACAGATTCAGAGAATTGCACTCAGTTGTCCCTGGGGATCCTTCCCTGCTTCCCCCGGCCCCACCATCCTCCAACATTCTGTAAGTCAAAGCTGTAACTGTGTCCTGGCGGGGAAGACCCTAGTGATCGGCCTGTGGGACAGCCAATGGGCCATGCGCCCTCTCAACCCAGCTTCTCCTGGGGAGCTTTTCCTTATGTGCAGCAAGCCTTAGGGAGAAGACAGGGTTCTCCAGATGGTGAATTTCAGACAGGAGCATTGGAACCTTCCTCCACAATTTTGTTGGTGCCTTGCTTAGATAATGAGGCATTTCAAATAAATACTTTATTTTTTCAGTTATAAAATTATTCCTTGCACATAGAGGAATGTTTAGAATACAGAGAGAGAATGAAAAAAACCTCACCCCAAGCCATATCTCCTGCAGTAATCACCATTAACATTTTGATATATTCTTTTAGTAGATTGTCTACATGATAACTACTTAGCAATTTTATTGTGAAATACGATGTGCATATTGTGAAATGCAATGTGCATAGATAGAAATGTGTAAACCATCACATACAGTTTCACCAAGGGCAGCAAGCAATGACCAGCTCACTGTCACCCATGTCCCTGTTAGAATATAGCCTGCACTCCAAGAGCCCACCCCCACACACCCACTTGTACCCCCAGTCCCACTGTACTCCTCCACCCCCTATAGAAGTAGCCAGAACCCTGATGATAATTGCATCCTATGACTTTTCTTTAAAATTTCCCCATCTATATAAACATACATCCACATTTTATTTTTGGTTTTTGGTGATGGATTCTCCAGCATTCATTACAACTCCCTAACTAGATAAAACAGATCTCCTCTGTAGCTTGAAACCAAAATTGGTTACCAGCCAGTCCATAGTCGTATTCAAATTTCGGCAGCAATCAGAAAACAACCTCTTAGTACTCTCTATGTGTCAGACACTTTTCGAGGCCCCAAAGTTGCAGCACGGAGCTGTGTATTGGCTACCAGTTTGAAGTGTGTTTGCCTAGCGAGGAAATGACACCTCTGATCCAATCAAGAATCACTCTTGGTTCCTTGCTTCAGCCACAGCCACAGGATGAACTTTGTCCTCTCCTGACCATCCCCTCTGGCAGACTCTCCAGCCTGTGCTCCTCTTGCTTCCCTCATAAACATCACCAGAAATATGTCAATCACAAGTCTGATGGTCCCCTGTGCTTTGTGATGGAGCACCTGTAGATCAGAGGTGCACACACGAGCCTTTCTTACCCCCCCCCCCACCCCCAGCAGGTTCAAAACCAACTGGGCTCTTTCTGAGGCTTCTTTTAAAATATTACAGCCTGAGTTCATCCCGGGTGAGAGGAAAACCTTTCAGCAGGGAGCTTGGGGGAGAGAGAAAAACAGAACAAATGTCTCTTGAGCTGCTCTAAGTGTAACTTTGGATCTTGCAATCCTTACAGCCTCCCAACCAAATGGTATTGCTGTTTTCACTTCTCAAGGGTGGAAACCAACTCAGGAAGAGAAGGGGCTTGCCTCCTCTTCCTGGGGTAGGGATTGGCGACGTGGGGACCTGAATCCAAATCTGAGGAACTCCAGTGACCTTGATGGAAAAGTTGAGAGTACTGAGCTGGTGTCATTCTTCTTGGTGCACAGGGTTCTGTCACCCCAGTTAATGACATTGAGCAATGAGGTACAGTGTTCTCTTATGCTGGGCAGTGATGTATCAGCATTCTAGGCAATGATGTATCGATATTCTCACAACAGTTCCCCAACACTGGGTTGCCAAGAGAGTTCGTGGAGTGGAGGGTACTTGGCCCAAGGTCAGGCCAATAGTTAGTATTCAGTAATAGTAGCTAGAGGACAGAGTCAGACAGGCTCTTGGGAAGTTCTTGAAAATAAAGACTCGACAGACCCATCCGGAGCTCTATGGTGGTGCCTGCTGCGGGTGGCCGGAGCGTGAAAGAGTAAGAGTTAGAGTGTAATTCTCAGCCTTGGGGAATTTCCTTCCATCTGCCTTGATGCCCAAACTGGACTCAGGCAACCCCAAGGTCCAACATCTATGACTTCAGTCTCCATTTCAGGAGTGGGATTTTTTTTTTTCTTTCTCTTAAATTGCTCTCTGCAGGGAAAAAAAAATTGCAAATGGCCCAAAATTACACTTACATACGCTGAATAAACATAGACCCACAGCAGCATATGTTCATGGCTGCTGCTCCCTGCTTTTCAGCACCAACTGGTTTATAAAATCACTCCTTATGCAAAATCCAGGGATCAGGGAGAAGGTGCGGCAGCATGAGGACGCAGCCTCCAGTTGCAAGTCCAGCTTTAGGTACACGGGCTGGGGAAGGGAGCTGCCTGTGAGTCCCTGCAGCCACTGCAAGCCCCCATGTCCAGCCTGTCTTGGGATAGGCCTGGCTCTGACCCCTGGAGCAAGGCGTGAGTGCGAGGGAGTTCACTGGCATCAAATAGTTTGGGTTCAAGTCCTGACTCTGCCACTGACTATGTAATAGTGGGACAGGTTGCCTCAAACCACTTTGTGTCTTAGTTACCGAAAACAAAATAAATAAATAAATAAATAAAAGGAAGGGGGGAAGTAAAATAATAGTATCTAACTTCCATGGCTGTTGTTTGAAGATGTATAGCCACAGGGTTAAGGCAGCTACAGACTCTGCTGCCTATTTTCCGTGTTCTGCCAATTACTGTGTGACTTAAGGGAAGTTAATGAAACTTTCTGTGCTACAGCTTCCCCATTTGTTAAGGAGGCATGGTGATTCTCTTCCACCTAGGTTTGCTGTGAGGAAGGGGTGAGTTAATGCAAGTCAATGCCTAGAATGGGATTTGACTCCATAGCAAGAGCTCAGACAATGTCAGAATTAGCTTCTCCCCTGAGCTGCCTTCTTGCACATTGGTCCACAGCGCACATACCTTATCCAAATCCCCTCTGCTCTGTGCGGCTCACAGAGGGACCAGGATGTGATGCTTTTGAAAGCAAAAAGTAATCCAGGCATCTGCAGTGTTGAGGAAAAGTGAGTTGTCTCACCTTTCCTAGCCACAGGGACCACATAATCGACCTACATTTCCCTCTCAGCACCCTGAACCCACAAGGTGCTGATTCCAAGCGAGGGCTTGGGGAGACTGCCTTGGCTGCTGGGTGGGCTTCTCCACTAATCTTGCCATTGGCCCAGCAGGCATAGCTTTGGAGTGGTTTGGACCCCAGTGGAGCCTCAGCGCATCCCTACCCTTACATTACCTGACCCTGGGAAGTCCTTCTGCATCTCTGCACCCCAGGGTCCCCAGTTCCAGCTGGGACCAGCATTTCTGTCTGGCAGGCACATGAGTCTGGAACAACTTAATGGCTGGAGAATCATTCAGGAACCGTAGCAGCCAATGAATGGCAGCAGAGCATGGCCGGGAATCCTGTCTTTGCCATTTACCTCTCCTGGGGCCTTGGGACAAGTTACTAAAGGTGCCTGTGCCTCAGTTTCCTTCTCAGAATAATGAGAATAGTGGTACCCATACCATCAGGCTGTGGTTAGCATTATGAGTTAATATTCCAAACACATTTAGAATAGTGTCTGGCACGCGGTAAGCACTGTTAAGTGTTCACAGTTATTATTATTAATGAGCTCTGCAAAGGCTATTTGTTATCATCACCAGGCATTTATTGAACAGACATTTCTCAGGACTGCTGGCAGACTTTCTAGAGATTTTCTTGGGCAAATGTCTCCCGGCCTCCCTTCTCTCAGCCCTTGGCACTTACTTGTACCACATGAAAACCGCAAGGACAGTGAGACTGTGCTCAACCTGTTTTTCCCTGCCCCAGCCCATCCCCATCCCCATCCCCATCCCCATGGAACAGATGCTCCTAGAAGGGAGCACTAAGGCTTCATAAACTTGATGACCTGCAGGGCATTTACTGAATGGGCCACCCACTCCAAGCAGGCTCTTGCAGACTACATGCAAAAGGCAGACCAGACATTAATGAGGCCAAGGCCTGGCTGCCAGAGGTGTGCTCAAGTCACTCCCACCAATACCACCCATCTCCAAGGCTCCCCAGCTCAGAGGCCACCTATCCCCAGAACCAACCTCCTGACCTGCCTGGAATGCTTGTCAACCTCTGCAAGGGCCTTAGGGGACCAGCTGGTCATTGCCCATTGAACAGGTAGGAAGACTGATGGCCAAGAAGGGGAACCAAGATGGTTACCCAAGCAGGGATCATAACCTGCATCTCCTAATATCTTGGACTTCTCCATCAGAGCCTGGTGCCATATATTCAGACAGCCAGCTCAAAGGGGTGTGAGCAAACCACCCACGGCAACAAAGATTTTTAGCAAAGTCACCTTGAACTATGACTTAGCTCCCTCTGGGGTTTTCCCAGTGTCCTGCTTGGTCTAGGGGCTCCTGGAGGTCAGAGGCCACCACACTGTCTACGTGTGTCTCCATGGGAAGTGGATGTAATGCGGTGGAGAGAGCATGGGTTTAGAATCAGACATTCCCTGTCTGAGCCCCCTCCCTCCGCCTCCCCCAAGGTTGTCTGACATGGGAAAGCACTTCTGGTTTCAAAGCCAATTTCCTCTTCTGCAAAATCGGGCTAATACTAGGAAACTGTTAGAATTGTGGGCTTTCTGCAAAATAGAATCAGGAGAACATCTAGCATTGTGGCCCAGAGTGCTCCAAGCATTTGCTTTTCCTTTCACTGCTCTCCAGTAAGGGCCTGGCATATGGAGAGACTGGACTGTCAATATTTTACTGGGAATCAAGGCAGAACTAAAGCAATGCCACAATTTGTTTACATTCCAAAAATACTTACCAATCATCAAATATTAAGTGATAACAATCACAACAACTGAACTTCTATAACTGACATATTTTTATCATGGACCAGGCACTAGGCTAGGATCATTATCTATCTTTCCTATCCTCCCCCAACCCCGGCAATTTTGCTGAGTAGGTCTAATTAAATTCATTTTGCATTGAGAAAATTAAGGCACAAAGTGTTCATGAAGTGACTGGCTAACTTTCCATGACTGTTCATTGGCAAAGTGAGATGGTATTCAAACCCAGGTTCATCCAACCCCAAGGGCCCCAATGGGGGTCTCACTCTGCTGTACGGGGCACTGGGACAGTGCCCAGAAGCTGAAACTGTGTGTGCTACACTCTCTCTCCTCAAATAGCCTGTAGACTCATGGGGAGACAGACTGTGAACCAGAAATCATTCGTCTGGCAGAAGGAAGTTTGCACTGAAAGAATAATTAACATGGGAGAGAAGGAAAAATGATTCGTGCTGATTCCAGGCATCAAAAGGAAGTAAGAACTTCCATACAAGGACTTTTTGTTCATGATGGAGCTGAGTGTTCCCAGCAACCCCAGGAGGCAGTTATTTGTTATTAAATCCATTTTAAAATGAGGGAACTAAAATCAGAAAGGTGTGGTGACTTCCGCATAGACACACAGCTAGGGAGAAGCTGAGTCTGGATGAGACTTCATTTCTTTATGTCTCCTCTGCAGCTCTCTGTTTCTTGAGGTCTAGAAGGGATCCAGGAGGGGTCTGTTTGAGCTGTAACTTATGGGATTCTTTGGGAAGAGGAGGACAGAGCATGGACAAAGTACTGAGGTTGGACACTGTATGGGTGGTTTCCAGATGCAGGTGGAAGGAAGGATGGGGCAGGTGGTGGACTGGGCTGTGTACCTGGGAGCAGTCCTAGGGACAGCCTTCTTCACTCTGAGGTGTGAAGCCCCTGCTGGAGCCTGCAGCCACAGTCCTATCCCCCAGGCTTATTGATTCCTGTGATCCTTTGCATGCCCACCTGCCTCCCTCAAGTCAGCTTCACAGCTCAGCACAAATTGAGCAGCAGTTGAATTGGCATGAGTTGATTAAGACTCCTAGTAATTATGGGTTCTCAAATGGCCTGGTTGTCCAAATCAGTGTGGGCAGTAGCAGACAGGAGAGCTGGCCTTGTTGACAGATTGAGGCTGAGAAGAGAGAAGGTGGGAGTGGGGATCCAGCGGGACTGTTCCTTCTCTCTGCCATCCTGGAGAGGGGTCTCTAACAAAGGGGTGGTTTGTGCCAGAGCACTCAACAGCTTTACTTAGCTTGTGGGATCCTCAGTACCCTTGACTGCAAAGCATCTGTATCTTAGAGGTGCCTCTGAGTTTTGTTTTGTTTTGTTTTAAGATTTATTTATTTATGCCTACAAGAACTGGACTATAGGCCAGAGGTGTAGGGGGTGAGAGGATTCACCAGAGACAGAGTGGGGAACAGAACAGACAGATCGACTGAAATACACTGCTGAGGGGAGCAGCATGTGAGTAAGGAGAGGTCTGCTGCACCATGTGGGTAGTTCCCTGACTGGGGATCAAACTCGTGCTGCAGTGGCTGTGGATTGCTTCATAGGTTGTGTCTTAACCCCTTGCACCACCAGGTAGGCCCCGCCTCTGAGTTTTGAGTTTTGTTGTGGGAATTTAAAAAGATGGCATATGGGGAAATATCCAGCACTTGGTACATACTCAATAAATACACATTCCCTGCCCCTCGTGGCCTCTTTCCCTCCCTTTATACTTCCCAGAATGTTGTATCTCATCAGTATATCCAAAACTATGCTGCTACAAACTCTCTGCATCGCCTTTCAACCAACCCATCATAGTAACCTTCCTATGAGGTTCTCAAATCCATGCATAGCCCTAGCCAGTCCGAACTGCATGTGATATCACAGACAAGCCAGCTCCAGGTGGATCAGACGGGAACCTGGGGGAAAGTGACAAAGTATTCATAAAAACGGTCAAAATGTTTTGGTCACGCGCCATGGTAGCAGGTATGTGTCTGCAATGTGGTCTGGTTTTCTCACAAGCTCAGGGAGGTAGGAGTAACTCTCTGGTGGAGAGAGGTGGAAACTGAGGCTCAGAGAAACACAGGTGCACAGCAAAGAAGTGGTTTGGCCACAGTTGTGGGATCCTGTGTGACTGGCTGCATGTTCCACTGTAATGCACATTTAATCTCATTCTTATTGCACTGTCTCATTTAATGTTTACCATGATTTTATGGGCAGTGCTGTTGGAAGCGGGACTCTCCCCAGGAGGTAGTAAGGTAGTGCTATTCTTATCCTTTCCCTGGAGAGAGAAATCAAATACTTGCTTACCCTGGGGAGAGGTCAAGGCTTTGCCCATAGTAAGGCAGGTTTGGAGACATCCTTATGATTTCTCTGGGCATGGCCCACTGAAAGGAAATTCTCCATTTTCTTCTGTAGCACAGTCAGGCAGCCTCTAAGGTCAGGATACATCCTGAAAATTCATCACTAGGTGATTCAGTCCTTGTGCAAATGTCTAGAGTGTCATCACCTAAACCTGTCTGGTGGAGTTGGCAGCCCACACCCTGGGCTGTGTGGTGGAGGCTGCTGGTACTCCCCACATTGCACCTCATGGTCTGTCATCGGCTGAACCCTATTTAGCATAACATGACTGTACTTTGGAGTGTGTTCTCCCCTTAGCACAATTCATCACTGTTTTTGCAAAAACCAGGCAGCCCAGACCTACAAGGCTTCCCTAGCTTGCTGCTGTCCAGTTCATTTATTTTACAGTCAAGGAAGCAGTGTTTGAGAGCTTAGTGTACTGGCCTGGAGCCAACCAGCCAGTGAGGGACCCAGGTTAGACCAAACTGGAGCCCAGCTCTCTAGCTAGCCACATACCCCCTCACAACATCAAGGCTGGACCTTCTGGATGTCAAGGGTGCACTGCAGATTCAAGGGGGGGCCCTAACCTAGGGGTGCAGTCAGCTGTTCCTTCTAGGTCTGTGCAAGGATTCTGCAAAAGAAAATCACCTAGTGATGCATTTCCCAGACTGACTGTCCTGAGGGTTTGCTAGAATCTGGCTTCTTATCTCCAGCACCCCATTTGTCTGCCACATGCACTTTGAAGATGATTTTGCCCTTTCCCAGTCTTCCAGATGAAGGAACTGAGGCTCAAGGAGCCACATGACTACCTGAAGGAGACAGCCAATAAGCAGCTCTGTGCAAGGCTGGCATTGGCTCTGCCTTTCCAGCCCAAGGTTGTAGACAAGAGGGTGACACAGTTGTCACCCAGGACTCGAGGGAGAGGGCTCCCTTGAAGCACCACCCAGAAATCCCCCAGGCTTAGTTACCATGAGAGGCACCCAGGCCCCAGAAACAGTTTCTCTGTGGTACAATTTGGTTGTTTTTCCTTCTGCTCAAAACAGCTGGTCCACCTTCTAGACCTGCGAGTGGGTGGTGGGGCAGCCCATTCCAAATTTTGCACTTGGACTGATTTATTTTCTATAATAAATGAATGTTAAAATGCATAATTACAAACAGAAACAAATGGGCTGGTGCTGATGAAAGTCAGGCTGGAAAGAAGTAAAAGCAGGCTTGGGGCATGGAGGGCACCGGGAGGATCAGGGCCAGGCCCCAGCCTGTGATGGAACAGCAGGGAGCCTCCTGGTGCCCCTCCCCCACTCAGGTCCTCAAGGCCTGATGCTCTTGGACCCTGGTGCAGGGTCTCCCTGTGGGTCTTTCCCTGAAATTGAGCAAATGGTGCTGTGAGACCCTGGGCTAGACCTGTAGTAGAACCCACAGTTCTCACAATGAGGTGGAGCTGCCCCCTTTCTCCTGCATATTCCTGGTCCCACAGAGTCCCAAGGTCTCTTTCGTGACTGCTGAGAAAATGCTTATTGATCACTGAATTCACTACTTTCAGTAATCTCTTCAAAGGAACAAATCAAACTTCACTCCTCTGCCCCCAGCCTCCACTACCTTCTGGGTCTACTTGGACCCAGTTCCAGATGCCTCCCCATGGCTGAAGTCAGGGGTCAGAGCTTTTTTGTGTGCAAAGGATCACATAGTAAATATTTTAGATTTTGTAAGTCATGTGTGGCCTTTTTTGGTCTCCTGTTTTTCCTTTAAGGAAAAGAAATTGTTAAAAATATAGAAAATATTCTTAGCTGTGCAAAAACAGACTGTGGGGGAGTAGACATTCTCTATTCCTCCTACTAAATACAACTGAAAACCCTGGAGGTTATATAAAAAAACAAACACCAGACTGAAAGATGGAGAGAAGAAGACAGACCAGTGATGGACTTGGGGGTCTTGGAGGAGAAAAGGTGGTCATTGCCTGGGGTTTCTTTTCTACCTCATATGTCCCAGCTTTAAGCTGCAGGAGCCAGCAACTCAGAAACACCAAACGTGCAGACACAAAAGTGAAACAAAACATAATTCTGCTCTCTTCCACCAAAATACCAGCCTAACAAGACAGAAAATTCTAGACCAAAAGTACTCTAGCCAACATCACAGAAAAACCATGACCCCTTCTGTACCTTTGCTAACAAAGACCAAGTAGGGAGTTAGCCTTCTGTCCTTACCAGGCTGTAAAGAGGCAATTTGACAACCCTGTCTTCTGCTCTCCGTGCTAGAATGGTAGCAGAAAAGGCTAAGTAAGCAGCCAGGAGTTCAGTCCCCACTAAACGGTAATAAATAACCTCCCTGCATCTCCATCCCAGACCCATCTGGTGTCAGCAGAGATGGGAACTACCCCCAGCCCACAGTAATGAGGCACCCTTCCCCTTCTTTGCAGGCGTCTTCCCAAAGGAGGCCTAGTAGAAAGCTAGGACTACTGACCATTGATCAGTAGCAATGAGGCCCCTCCTCACCCTGCAGTATGCCAGCAAGGTCAGAGGGGAACCATAGCCAGCTCAGCAAGCACTGCCATCTAGGGAGATTTAAGTGGAGTCCTAAGGGGAGTGAGAAGGCTTCTCTTCTGGATGTTAGTGAAGCCCAAATGGGGAAACTGGAATTCTACCTCCCCCTGGAAATAAGGAGGTTGGCCTCTCCCTCCCCATGCTGGAGCAAGGTCAGAGAAAGCCAGCTAAAAATAGGTTTAAACAAGATTTGCAGTTAAAACACATTATCCCAAATGTTCAGACTTCCATCAATAATCACCTGTCATACCAAGAACCACATAGATCTCAGAATGAAAAGAAACAGCCAATAGATGTCATCAACAAGATAATAGAAATACTAGAATTATCTGACAAATATGTTAAAACAGCCTTCATAAAAATACTTACATAGTTACAAGCACACATGAAAAAATACTAAGTCTCAGCAAAGAAGTAGAAGATATAAATGAGAAGCAAATGGAAATTATAGGACTAAGTATTTGAAAGTTAAAGAATTTAAAAATAAATAACTTCTGGATTGATAGTAAGATCAATAACAGAATGTAGAGGACAGAGGACGTAATCTGTGAACTTAAAGATAGAACAATATAAATAACCTTCTGTGAACACTGGGAGAAAATAGATTGCAAGGGGAAAAAAAGAACAGTCTCAAGGCACTGTGAGACTATAAAAAAAGATTTAACATTTGTGTCATTGGAGTTTCCAAAAGAAAGAAGAAAGCAAGAAAGTACTCAAATATGGCTGAAAACTTCTCCAATTGGCAAAATGCCCATATCTGCAGATTAAACAAGCTGAGCAAACTCCAGGATAATTCACACCAACATATCATGGCCAAATTTCTGAAAATATCTTTTGTTTTTTAAGAAAGAAAAAAACCAGGAATGCCCATTCTCACTACTCTTATTAAATACATTGTTAGAAGTTTTCACCCCTGTTTTTGGACAAACAAGCAAACAAAAAGGATATAGAAGCCTTGCAAACCAGAAAGGAAGATACAAAATGACCACAAAAGATTGATCACATGATTGTATACATAGAAAACTCTGAGGAATTTACACATAAATTTCTAGCATTAGTTCAGTAAGGTTTTAGAATGTAAGAAAAATATGTAATGTCAATTGTCTTCCTATATACTAGCAATGCGTGCATAGATGCTAAAACTTAAAAATGCAGCATCATTTGCAATGCCCAAAATTTAATGAAATACATAGCTTTAACTCTAACAAAATATATGGGGAAATTATGCTGAAAATATATGGGAAGATTATGCTGAAAACTACAAAGCAGTGACAAAAGAAATCAAAGATCAAAACAAATGGAGAAACATGTTGTATGCGTAGATTGGAAGACCTGGTTACCAGCTCGTTGAGTTCTTTCTCCTGTCAGGCATCTGAACAAGTCCAGAAAGGACACATGATCAAGGTTCAAGTAGCAGAGAGTTTTATCCACTGCCAACGGATGGAGAAAGGAACTCATCCTCTAAAGATCTTCTCCCTCAACTGGGAGAGGGGGGGGCTTATATGGGGCAAAACAGAGAAGGGAAAGAGGTTAAAGAGTCCACATTAGCAAGATTTCAGAGAAATAGGAGAGAGTTACAGAAACTACATTCACACACCTTTTTCTTCCAACTTTGGTCTTGACTAACTGTCAAGGCACTGGTGGACATGCTTGTTCTATGGTATGAAGCTATGGCTTAACCCTTGACTTCTCCCCCAATCTTGATCTCAGTCATTCTCACCTGTTTTCCTATGGTTTAGTCTGAAAAAAAAAAAAAAAGATAAATAGTAACAGAACAAGGACAAATAGAGCAAGGAAGAATGTGTGGCCACCAGATCCAAAGAAAGTCAATACAGCAATGGTGTTCATTCCCCTCAAATTGATTCAAAGTCTTAGTATAATTCCTCCCAAAACCTCAGTATTTTTTTAATAAATTATACAAGATTTCTCTGAAATTAACATGTAAAGGCAAAGGAATGAGGATAGGCAAAACTTCTTTTAAAAAAGAGTAAGGTGGGAGAGGTCAGTCTACTCTAATTTTACAGATAGCTAAATAATCAAGACTGTGTGGTGAAAGTGGAAGGAGAGACATATAGTTCAGTGGAGCACAACAGAAAACCCAGAAATGACCCTTATAAATAAGCCCATTTTTTTATAAAGATACAAAACAATTTAATGAAGGAAAGGGAGCCTTTTCAACAAAGAATGTGGAATGATTGCACATTTGTAAATGAAAAAAACAAGCCTATGTCTCACACCTTCTGTAAAAGTTAACTCAAAATGTATTGCAGAAGTCACTGTAAAACAAAGAGCTATAACACTTCTACAAAACACACACAGGAGTAAGCCTTTGAGATTGGCCTTGGCAAAGAATTCTTAGATTCCAAATGTATGATACATAAAAGAGAAAATGATAAATTGAATTTCATCAAAATTAAGAACATTTGTTCTGTGAAAGCACATTTGAAGATGAGAAGGAAGACAAGTTACAGAGTGGGAGAGAAAATATTTGCAAACCCATATCTGACAAAGATCTAGTATCTAGAATACATAAAGAACTCTTAAACCCCACAGTGAAAAAAAAAATTCCAATTAGAAAATGTGCAAAGGACATTGAGAGGCATCTCACCAGAAAGATACACAGATAGAAGACAGGCACTAATGATGTTTGGTGTCATTAACCATCAGGGAAATGCAAACTAAAACCACAGTAAGCTGTCACTACATACCTATCAGAATGTCCAAAATAAAAACTATGGACAACATTGAATGCTGTTGATGATGTGGAGAAACTAGATCACCCATGTTTTACTGGTTGGAATTTAACATGGTGTAACTATCCTGGAAAAGTCTGGCATTTCCCCCCCAAAAAAATTAAGACTGCAAGTACCCAGAAATTGCACTCCTTGGCATTTTTTCCCCAGAGAAATGAATAGTTCACACAAAACCCTGTACATGAATGCATGTTTCAGCATTACTTATAATAACCAAGAGCTGGAAACAACCCATAAAGTCCTTCAATAGGTGAATAGTTTAAACTATGGTACATCCATACCATGGAATACTACTGTGCAATCAAAAGGAATTAAATATTGTAGGGGCAGCAACCTGGGTGAATATGAGAATTATTCTGAATGAAAAAAAATAAAGTCAGTCCCCAAAAAGTTGTTTACAGTATCCTTTTATGGATGTAACTTTCTTGAAATGACAAATGTAATAGAAGTAGAGAACATATTAGTGCTTGCCAGGCCAGGCATTAAGGTAGATTGGGGAGTGCTTGTGGATTTCAAAGAGGCAGGGGGGGACCTCCCTAAATGGCCTAGGGGTTAAGTCAAAGCATTGTCACTGCTATGGCCTAGGTTCAATCCCTGGCCAGGGAGCAAACCCACATGGCACAGCAGACCTCTCCTATCTCATCCCCTGCTCCCCTCAGCAGTGTATTTCAGTGAATCGGCTGTTCTTCTCCCCACTCTGTCTCTGGTGAATCCTTTCACCCCCCTCTCCCACATACCTCTGGCCTCTACCCCAGTTCTTTTATGCCCAAAAAAATGAATGAATGAATAAAAATATCAAAGGGCCAATGGGAGGAATATTTGTAGTGGTGGAAAAGTTATGTATCTGGGTTATCCATGTGTATATCATGGTTGTGTGATTTTTACTTTAGTTATCACGATGCTACCATGGGGAAATCTGTTCAAAAGGGTACAGAGGAACTCAGTCTCTGTACTTACTTACTTGATCTCAAGTAAGTTTTAAAAACCCTGCAAACCGTAGTGTACCAACCCTAGCTTAAGTGATTTGGCCACTGCCTACCTCTCCCAACTTACTTCATCTACCTAGTTTTTCCCTCTCTTACTAACTTCAACCACATGACCCTCCACTGTTCTGTTCCAAGGGCAGGCCAACACTGTTCCTCCTTCAGGTATTTCATGCTTGCAGTTCTTTCTTGGCTAACTACTTCCACTTGTATTCACCCAGGCAATATCTGCCCTTTCATTCCATCCCCATTTGTTTTTTTTTTTTTTTCTAATTAACCTTTTATTTATTTTTATTTTTTTAATATATTTCTTACATCATTTTCATTTTTGCACAATGCATTTTCATCTTGGTTATATTCCCCATACAATTGCAATCCCTCCTTTCCCTGCCCCTCCCCCATTTGTTTTTGTCACATCACACTTTCCTTTCTTCATTATGCATTTTATCTCTGAAATACTCATTTTCTTAGTTTGCATGTTTATCCCTTGTCTCCTCTCTGGAATGTAAGCTCCATGAAAACAGGGGCTTGACCTGTTTACTATGCATTTCCAGCACCCAGTCACTAGTTGGCCCTGAGTAGAGGCCCCGCATGGAGCGGGGATAATGCAGGCTCAGTTCCAGACCATTGCAATACAGCAAAGTTCGCAAAAAGCAAGTCACATGACCTTTGGGTGTCCAGTGCATATGAAAGTGATGTTTATACAGTACTGTAGTCGGCAAAGTGCAGTAGCTTTACATGGAAAACCACTGCATGTGCCTTAATTGAATGTGACAGAGACCCCTTAGGAACACATGTGGTTGGAAAAATGGCACTGACACAGGGTCACTGCAGACCCTCGATCTGCAAAAAGTGCAGCATCTGCAAAGTACACTCGAGCAAAGTACAATGGAATGGGGTGTGTCTGTGAGCATTTGATAAATATTTGTTAAACGATCCACTGAAGGACTTCTACAGGTGAGACATTAAAAAGAAGCTAATAGGTTCAATTAGTTTTCTTTGGGGGACTTGAGTTCATTAACCACTTTCATTTATCTATCTGTGTAATCTGTCATTACATTGAGTGTCTGTTGTGTGCTAGGTTCTGAGACAGGTGCTGTTGGTGTGTTTTCTCCTGGAGTCTCTAGAAATGCCTTCAAAGGAGACACTATCATTCCCATTTTACAAATGGGAATTCTGAGGAATAACTGAGGTTCTCTCTGAGGAGGAGTACTTGCCTGGATTAGGAGTCACAACACCTGTCTGGAATATAGACCTGACTTCAGTCCCCATATTCTTGGCCCCAGGCTGTCTCCCCCACTGAAAGAAAGGAATTTGAGCCTCCATTAGGTTCAAGGACATGCCCAATGTCACAAGGACAGTGAGTGGTGGTGCCTGGGAAGGAGTTGGAATCTTCACCTTTCACGTGCACCAGGAAGTCTCCCTGTTGCTGCGGTGACCTCGCTTTCCTCTAAGATTTCCCTGTCCAAGACCTGCCAACTCCAGTATTTCCCAGACTTATGTTGGCCATTTTCATTTTCTCCCTCCAATTACACTGTGCTCTTTCATATTTGCTCTGTAACTCTTGTCTGTCTGACACACACATATATTTCTTATTTCTCAAACTAGGTCATAATCCCCTTAAAAATACCTGTAAGAACAGCTACCATTTGCTGATCCCTGTGCTAAGCACTTGATAAATTTATCCCACTATACTAGTTATCTCTCTCTGCTTAAGAAATTATATCTAAGCCCAACCACATGAAAACAAACAACATGAGGGTCAGAAATTCTGGAGTGGCTACGCTGTGTAGTTGTCATGATGTTAGCAGGGGCTCAGTCATCTGGACTGGCTTCTTAGGAGCTGGGAGATTCATTTCCAGGCTCACATATGTGCTGTTGGCATGCTCAGCCTCACTGGCTGTTGGCCAGAGGTTTCAGTTCCTTGCCACCTGAAAGTCTCCGTAGGGCTGCTCGCAACACAGAGAAAGTGACAGGAGACAGAGAAGCCTCAGGCTCTCACCCCTTAGTGTGGGAAGCTTCATGTCATCACTTCTACCACAGGCTGCTATGACGTGGTGCAATGTGGGCAGAGAATACACAGGGTGCGAACACCTGGAGGTGGCGGGGATCCCTGGAAGCATCTCTGATGCTGGATCCCACTGTTCGCCACTCCCAGTTATCATACCAGCTGGACTGGGGTTAGCTCAACCATCAGCGGTTAAACAGCTATAGATTTATCAGTGAACATGTCCTTTCTATCTTTTTTTTTGAAAATTTATTTATTTATACAAGAACCGGGGTACAGGCCAGATGCACAGGAGGGTGAGAGGATTCACCAGAGACAGAGTGGGGAACAGAACAGGCAGACTAATGAAATACACTGCTGAGGGGAGCAGCGGTCAAGACAGGAGAGGTCTGCCGTGCCATGTGGGATTCTCGCCGGCTGGCTGGGATTGAACCCGTTCTGCAGAGGCTGCGGACAGCGTCACAGTGTAGTGCTCAACTGCCTGTGCCACCAGGAGACCCCTGTCCTCTCTATCTGAGAAACTCATCTTGGCTCTCAGGGTGCTAAGTCACCTCCAACTTGTCTTGTTAAGTTTCCCCCTCTGTCTCCTTGATACTCCAGGTTCCTAAACATGGAATAAATATCCCCGCCTACTCCATCATTCTTGAGAGTTTACAACCCTGTAAAGTCTCCATACAGATGTTATTTTGGTCATTCCTCCTACTAATCCTACTAATGTGTTTATCAAATTAACCCAGATGCAGTGGAGGTATTTTCCATTGCACCCTAACAAATATAACTTTCTTAGGTTCAAGGCAGTAGGACTGGGATATGTTGTGGGGACCAATTACCAGTGTATGACACTAGCCAGCAGCTTTGCTATAAGGACTAAGGCAAAGTGCTTGGATTGTGCCTGGACACATGGTCCCTTACAGAACAAAAGTAGTAAGGAGTCAGAAGCAAATGGAAAGAATTTCGAGTAATACCTGGCCCAGGTATCTCCATTACCTTTTGAGAAGGTCAGCCATGCTTTCTGGTGCTTATCTCTGAGCTTTTGCAGATGGACAGGCAGACTGAGCCTCCAGGACCAGTGGATGCTCCATATGACCCAGTGACCCGGTGCCATCCTGTCTGACATTGAATGTTCAGGGGACTCCTCTGAACTTGTATTAATATGTACAGCACTTCACTCACATGGAAAATTGATTTTTCTTTTTAAGCACAAAATGTAGCCAGTTTTATAACCTTTCTGCAACTTGACAAAGGCCATTTATAATCCAGTTTCTCCATCACCCTTCCTGGCGCTGGTCTCAAATGTCTTGAAGAACTATCTCATGCATTTGTAATTATGAATTCTTCTTAGGCAAAATTTCATTTCCAAGAGGAGTGACCTTTTTTTGGTATTGTGGCTTTTGCAAATTAATTTTTGCATGTGTGTATTGTTATTGATGTTGTTCGGGATGATGGCTTGGGGAGGGAGCTGGGAGCCAGGCAAGAGCAAGAGGACACAGCAGGGGGCATTTTAATCAGTGGTGTCCGATGATGGATGAGCAGGGCTGGGCCCTGGGTGTTAATCTCAGTGGACAGGAAGTGCAGCAGAATGGCTGAAATTAAAACCTTATTTTCGCTCCTGAATGCAAGAGAGTGGAAACCCCTACTCCATCTGCCGGACTGGAGAAGATGAACTTGGGCTCATTAAATGATAGCAAAGACACTTAAATTGCTGGTTGCCCCACTAGTGTATGTGCTTCCACTCTAAGCACTTAGATGCCAGGCAGCTTGGGAGGTTGGAGTTGTTGGGGTATTTGAGGAGGATAGCTTGTGTGGTAGGTCACCTCCAGAAGGAGGAAGTAAATGTGTCAGGGTAGAGAATTTGAAGTCACCTGTAGAGGACCTTGACTGTCGGCCTAAGGAAGATTCAAGTTGTTGGCATTTATAATGCATTTATTTATTTTTTTTAACATGGAGACTGATCATTTGGAAATACCAGTCTGGTGGCCATTAGGAGGGAGGTGTAGAGAAGACCATGTTGGAGATGAGTAGACTGCTTTGGAGGCCTTAACAGTCTCCTCTTGTGAGTAGTAGGGAAACACATCTAGGGCTGCAGGCACAGGGATGCAGAGTTGGAGACAGAGTCAAGGAAGAAGAGAATCAGTTTATGGAGTTTTCAAGCCAAATCCTGAAGTAAGGTGCACACATCCATGAACCAATTAAAGTTCTACAGCAAATGCATGGGTGAATGACTATGCCCACTTCACAGATATAAACAGGTGATGCTCAGAGAGGCCAATAAATGTATCCTAGATCTCACAGTGTGAGGGCAAGAAATAGACTTAAACTCATATTGACAAGAGCTCTTTATGATATCTCACTACCTCCCTTAGTGACCTTTATAGCTGCAGAGTCTGTTGGGCAATTATAATAAATACGAAAATGTGCTGCTGATCCCGGCAATGTGGACAGTAATAGCAGCTAACACCTGCTGCATGGCTGTGCTCTGTGCACAGCATGCATGCCACCTGGCTGGCACTTTCTCCCTTCATTCTCATGAATGTACAAGCAGATCCATTTTCCAGGTGGCCACATTGGGGTTCAGAGAGCTAAAGGGACTTGTCCAAGGTCATACAGCTATCATAAGTCAAACTAGGCTTTTCTTTTTTAAAATATATATGTATTTATGCATACAATAACTAGGGTGTAAGCCAGAGATGTGGGGGGAAGGGCATTCAACAAGTGACAGAGTGGGAAGCAGAACAGGCAAATCTACTGAAATACACTGCTGACGGGAGTAGCAGGTGAGGCAGGAGAGGTCTGCTGCGCCATGTGGGTATCTGGCTGGCTGGCTGGCTGAGAGATCGAACTCATGCTGCAGTGGCCAGCAACATCTTGGTAGTGTTCTCCTTAACCCCTGCACCACCAGGGAGGCCCCAAGCTAGGCTTTTCAACCTATTTCTATGGTACAAGACACAGGTCCCTTTCCAGGGGGTGGGCGGTGAGGGTGTGGGCACTGAGCACCTCCTCAGGCATAACCACCCCTGCTCTCTGTCCGATCAGTGCCCTGAGGAACTGAGGCCCATGAAGGATGGCTCCGGCTGCTACGACCACTCCAAAGGCATCGACTGCTCGGACGGCTTCAACGGGGGCTGCGAGCAGCTGTGTTTGCAGCAGACCCTGCCTTTGCCCTACGATGCCACCTCCAGTACCATCTTCATGTTCTGCGGGTGAGTCTGTCCCTGAGGCCCGGCCACTCCCTTCAGGGCTGGGGGTTGGGGCGCAGGGGGGCAGGAAATAAAAGGTCAAGAGCTACAGTCTGGCCAACCTGGACCTGACCTTCAACAAAATGGCCTTTCTGCCTCTGCTTTTCCAGCCCAGGAGGCAAAAAAAAAAAAAAAAAAAAAGGCAAGAGTATATAACCTTTAGTTGGGTGAAGAAAAATAAATAACTGATGAATAATTCTGGTAAGCAGAGTCCATGCTCAGACTGCATCCTAGGCATGGGATTTTTTTCTGTTGTATTTCCTGCCCCATCTTCATCTCCTCCCCTGCTGGCATCCCCCTCCCCTGCAGCCCTGGTTACTTTAGCTTAGAGGCAAAAGCAGGCACCTTGAAAGTGTCACTAAGAAAGCAGTAGGTGTGGTGCTTAAGAGGACAGGCTCAGCGCAGGGTTTCCAGGCTGTTCCTGCAGGAATTTCACAGTCAGTGTGGAGGAATAGAAAGTGTTTCCCTTCTTCCCTTCTAGATTCTTTGACTGATCTGATAATGAAATTGACATAAGACAGGCTAACAGGAGAAAAATAAAGTTAATTACACATGTACAGTAGCCTCATAACAACAAAATTTAAAGACAGGCATTGAGCTGACGCCATCCTGAGCTAAGGAGAAGGGAGTAGGGGTCTGGGGCTCACGGGGAGGACGGCCATTCACAGGAAGAGGAGCAGAGCAGATGTTTGCCATGTCATGCAGATAGCATTTCTTTTTTTTAAGATTTATTTATATATGCATAGAAGAACTGGAGTGTAGGCCAGAGGTACAGGGGGTTGAGAGGATTCACCAGAGACAGTGGGGAGCAGAACAAGCAGATCTACGGAGATACACTGCTAAGGGGAGCAGCGGGGAGACAGGAGAGGTCTTCTGTGCCATGTGGGTAGCTCTCTGGCCGGGGATCACTGCAAATAGCTTCACAGTGCTGTGTGTAACCCCTTATGCCACCAGGGAGGCCCAGATGAGCATTTCTTATGTAAACATTGTCTCTGGAAATAGCTGTCTTCCTGGTATAAGAAGTTAAGGGAGAGGGTAGAAGTTTTTCCTGAGTCTGCTGGTTCTTGATTGGCTTCAGCTCAAAACAATCCTCATGTCCCCCTCAATTGCTTAGTCTTTTGGTGTGTAAAGAGTGTTGATGGCGTTGGGGGTGATGGGGAAGTGGTGGGGAGCATAAGGAAGAAAACACACAAGCTTTTCAAAGTTCTCACTCATGCTAAGAACTCCACTGAGGATTCCAATGAGTTTGAGACTGAAAGAGGGGGCAGGTGGGGACCAGCTTGCTGGGTGGCCTGGGGTGAGTGACGTTCCCTCTCTGGGCTGCAGCTCGGCCAGCTGGGAGATGAGGTCTCTGGAAGATGTTTTACCTTCTTCCAATTGAGCTTGTCTCCCACGTTGAGACCTGCGGTGGGATTCATTCTGCCCCCATCACCTGTACCTGAGAGTCTGGGCCTCAGGGATCCCTCAGGAATGGCCGCAGTTCTTTTCATTCCCTGCCTGATGGTTAAAACGTTCACGTAAGAAAATCGGCTCATCATGCAATTTGTCTTGTGACATTCTGTGACTCGGAAAAATAACCATGTGCTCATGCAAGAAATCTGCCATTGGCGTATGCTCAGTGCTTTACTAAGACAGAAAAGCAGATTAAGACCTTAGGACCACCTTTTCAGTCCCACATATTGCCAAGAAGGGGGTGGGGAGTATGTGTGGGTTCACTCTCAGCTTGGCACGAGATGAATTGTGCCTGTGTGGTTCTGGTTTGTAAAGTCCAGTTTTCCTTCCAGGGTGTATTTCCAGGTCTCCCTCCCTGGCCCAGTTACACCTGGGGCTGCAGGTACCTGTCAAGATAGTGTAGGGGCAGCTCACTGGAGGCCCTCGATATGTATCGGTAAAATAAATAAGAAATAAATTAGTGTATGTAGACCTGAATTTATAGTGGTCTCCCCTCAGCTTAAGTGACTGCAGGGCAGTGTTGAGTAAATTATGCATGGGCTGAGATCTGAGGCTTGAATACAGAATCAGTTGTGTTCTCCTCATTGTTATTTTTCTCCCTGTGTACTTGGGGTGTGGGGGGCAGAAAGGGGGGTTGTCCTTCTGTTGCAATAACAACAGCAAGTAATAGCCACAGCAAGGGCAGTGATGCATTCTGACTTGGAGACTGTCCAGCCGTCGTAGCCCCCAGCAGTGGTCCAGGGCACCAGTGCACTTGGGTACATGCCCCCGATTTCCCTTGAACTCCCGCTTCGACCACAGGCAAGCCTTTCTGGCCCTCTGACTTCCAGTTTCCTCATTTCTAAAATGTTAATAATCTACTGGATATGATGTCCATTGGGAGGAGTGTAAAGTCCCTAATGCTCATCACCCCTTTAAGGTCAAGTGATATTCCCAGGATCAGAGTTAGCAATGTAGCTCACCCCTCTTTGCCTTGTGACCCTGAGTAAGTTACCTGCTATCTCCTTGCCTCAGTTTCCTCATCTGTACGATAGGGATATTGACAGTATTTCTCTTCAGATTTATTTTTATTTATGCATACAAAAACTGGGGTACAGGCCAGAGGTGCGAGGGATGAAAAAATTCACCAGAGAGAGTGGGGAACAGAACAGGCAGATCTATTGAATGAAATACACTGCTGAGGGGAGCAGCGGGCGAGACAGGAAAGGTTTCCTGCACCATGTGGGTCACCTCCTTGGCCAGGGATCCAAATTGTGCTGCAGCAGCTGTGAATAGCTTCACGGTGCTGATGCTTAACTCCTTGTACCACCAGAGAAACCCTCTATACAGTTGTTAGGAGGACTAAAGTCATCCCGTTAATTACATCATCATATATGTTAATATTTGTAAAGTGCTTCAGAACAGCACCCTGAACAAGGCCAGGGCTTTATGTTTTTGTTAATTAAAATGCCTAACTTGGGGGATTCTGATGACAGTAGCTCCCTCTCATTTGCTCAATGACTGAGGTGATCAGCCTCTTCGCTGGTGGGTCCATGAGATGGGAAGAACTCACCTTCTCTCCAGAGAGGGCTTCTGAGAGTCTTAAATAAAATTGAGTGGGTCAGAGTACATTGTGGACCTCAGAAGTCCATCCAAATGCTGATGAGCAGAACAAGAAAGAAAATAAAATCCAGATCTTCCCAAACCCAATCCACTGCTGTTTCAACACACTTTGAAAATTGCCTATTAAGGGTGCAAATGAGAAGTTATCCTCACTTGTTAGAAACAAGATAAACAATACCCTGAAAGCCATTAGCAGGTGCTTGTGAGAAAGTTGGTGGAGAGAAGTGGGTAGCCACTGAATTAAACCAGGAAAACAAATCCTTGCTCAAGGGGACCTTCTCCACTTGCTCAAAGCTCTGTGACTTTTCTAAGGATTTTCTGGGTGGGCACCAATTTAATAAACTAGTTGCCAGCCAGATCATCATAACCTTACCATTTATTCAGCACTTCCTACCGATCCTGACTCTGCTCATTGTTTTGTGTACATGAACCTGTGGATTTCTGGTAACAACCCTCAAGGGAGGTTCTATTATCATCCCCATTTACTGTCCAGAAAACCAGGCACAGAGTAGTTCAGTGACTTGCTCAGGGTCACACAGCTGGTAAGTGTGGACCTCAGCATTCAAACCCAGGCCATGGGACTCCACCTGTCAATCAAGGATGTCTCTCTTGGCCATGGGATCTTGGGCAAGTCACTAACTGAACTGTTTTTGTTTTTTTTTTTTTTTTTTCATGTAGTCTCAGTTGTGATTGGAGCACCATTTGAAGATGAAATGAAATTATATATGCACAGGGCTGACACACTGAAATGCCCAGTGAATGGTCATTATAATGAGCCTAATGGGTTTATCACCATCTCCTTTAATCATTAATTGTGTGTCTTGTTACTCCTGTGTCTCCAGCACCTAGGACAGTGCCTGGCACATAGTAGGTGCTCAGTTAATAATTGTTGCATGAAGTTCTTTAATTTACATGGCTAAGAAAGCTGTACCCAGTTTGAACTTTCCAGCTGTGTTTCCAGCATCAGGAGTTCTAACATTTTCCTTCTGCCTGTCCTTTCCTCCTTCCCTGTACACCCCAGCCCCCAATTAGTCCATGATCCTTTAGCTTGCACAGCTTTGTTTCACATTTAAGTCTCCCTGTAGGCATCACCTTCTCCAGGAAGTCTTCTCCGAGCCCCTCAGGGTAGAGGAGTAAGATGTGCAGTTACCTAGGAACTGGATAATATAATAATATCTCATCCTTTCAAGTGGATTCTATTTCAATATTGGCTCAATATTTATGAAGTAGGGTATGGCATGCATAAAAAGACTATTTTCCTTGTCTTACTTTAGTTTGTACCTTTTCATTTCTACCCACAGGGCCTTCTTTTATCTTTAGTGTCAAATTCTAATCTATCCTAGTGGATTTTTGACACCTCTTGCAGACTGAACTTCTGCCTAACTGCCCTGATTGGCAGCCCCGAGTTTAGGCCAAGATCCACCCACCAAACTGAGTAAAGAACTTCTTCTCTGGGGTGACACCACCCCCCACCATCCCCAGAATCAGAGTTACCACTTCTCCCTGCTCTGCTGACTTACTGCTGCCCTTTCTGCTCACACCGTGAACTCCTCATGAGCAGAGACTGGGTCCTAGTTTCCCCATGTTCCTGTTGTTATTCCCCATGGCTTGGCCCACGTCTTCTTCAAAATCTTTATTGTTAAATCCAGAAATTCAGCTACTAAATACTTGTTGCACCTGCTCTGTGTCTAATCTTTTGTGGGATGCTAAGAATTTGAAGAAACATTGAGGACCAGTCCTGACCCAGCAGGACTAGTGGGAACACTGAACACAGTGACTGAGCCTCTCTTGGTTCTGATTGATGTTAATAGAGCACAGGTAGCCATAGATAGGAGAGAAACCAGAGAATTTGAGGTGTGCCACGGTCATGGGCTACAAAAGCTGAAGAACTTGGAATGAATCTTAAAGGTGAGCAAGAATTGCCTCCCATGAAGACCTTGGCAAGTTACCTAGCAACCAAGTTTGTTTCATTTGTGTGCCTGCGATGTATACTGTGCATGCTTCCAGGAAATGTAATATTATTCACATAAATCCAACCTATAAAGAAATAAATAATATAAAGATTGTACTGATCAGGACCACTTACAAAGAGAGAAAGGGAAAGCAAGAAATGGTTCCAAGGCCCTAAAACAGGAGAGTTACTCAACATGAGATAAATTTAGTTCTGTGCTTCTTGGCAAACAAAGTAAACAGAAAAAAAAAAAACAAAACATGGTGGAGTATATACTTGTCCTTCCTGGAGAAAAGGAGGAGTGTGATTTTGGTTTTGTTTTATTTTGTTTCAAGGAATATATACCTTTTCCTAATACCTCGTGCTCAGAGAGGTAGTGGCTTCCTTTGCATTCTTATAAAAACAAGTGAGCAACATCATCAAATTTCCCTATTGCTCTGGTTATCTTGAAGTTTCAATATTTCTCAGGTCATTTAGAGGAAGAAACAAACACCCAGAAGGGTTTCCAGTCAGTTAGGAGGTAAAAAGCACACCAGAGCCTGAAATATCCCAAGCTCCTCCTAATTTGAATGTGTTTAATGTATTTAAATGTAATTTAATTTTAAATGTAATGAAAATGTATTTCAAACATAGGCTCGAAGACCATTCTAGCCTGAAATAGTCCTTACTAGCCTCTCTATTTAATGTCATTTTAATGTGATTTGAGGAAGGAGAGGCGATAAATACATGTGTTTAATATCTGTCGTTAGCTCAGAGCAACTTATTTGCATCATCAAAGCTGAAGTCTTCTCTAATGGTAGAAAACACCAACCTGAAGACTGGAGACAGTGATTTTACTTTTGACCTTCAGTAAGTAGTCATAGAGGTTTGGAGTAACCCATTCAGGCACTTGCTTTGCTGTGGCTTCCAACTTTTAGGTGAAGGTTCCAGTTCTTACCCCTTTGATTTCTGATTGAAGGTACATGAATTTTATCTCTAACAGTTAATACAGGGTATCCACACATCTTGTCAAACATCACCATCTTGTGCTCTCTGCTGTTTGAAACATTTGCTAAAGCTCAGATGTAAGATATAGTCACAGAATTGACAGAAGGACAGGAAATCCATCCATTTATACAGAAAGATGTTTTCCGGTGTGGGTTCAGTAGAATATCAATTCCATGAGATGCCCCAAGACAGCAAAGGGGCAACTCAGCAGTCCAGCCCACAAGGTAAAGTGTGCACTCTGTAGCTTCCACTTGTGTTTCTGTGGTTCTGACAAAGGCTCTGACAAGTCCCACAATTACAAACCACCATACTTCCTTGGTTCTAATAGGCTGTTCCTTCTGAAATTGAGATGTATTTTACTGCCAATTGTTTGACAAAGCTTGATAGGCAATCTTTTCTTCCCTTTTGTCATGTCAGGTGAAATGCTAGTATTATTAGCAATATTATTAGCAAGTGTTGAGGTTCTTAGTGAGGTTCTAAATCAATAATTTAGACCAGTGCTCTCATAGAATTTAGTTTGCTTTTCTCCCTTCTTTCTTTTCGAAAGAAAACTCTTGCATAGATTACTTTAAAAATGACTTTTCTAAAAACTATTTTCTTCCCTCCCAATAGAGAGGACTCTGAGAACAATTTTATTAATCTTCATTTTGGCTGATGTTGGGACAGTCCCAAGGGTCCTCCTGAGAAGAAGTCCTAACACCTCAGTTAATGGGTTCATGTCATTTATATCTTAGTGCTAGGTCCTAGAGGGCCCTGGTCCTGGGGAGCCCAGAGTGGGATTTCTCCTGGGAGTCAGGATCAGTAAGACTCAAAGAGAACCTGTTTCTCCCTTGTCTTGCTAGTAGGAGCTTAGACTCACCCCTCATGGGTCCAGCTCTATGTGGTATATGATTCCTGGACTCTTATTACCTGAGCTTTTCTCTATTCCCAATTTTCTTGCAGGATTTCATACCCTCTCCCATTTAAAAAAAGTAGTTTCTAGTCTATCCATTTTACTAAATAATTTTATGGCACCCCTTAAACCACTGAGGAATGAATGAATGGTTGAGTGAATAAATACATGAATAGATAAATAATACTCTGATTTGAGAATTTGCATAAATGACATTACCCTGTAAGTCCCAGTTTCCACTTTCGAAAAATAAGCAGATTGGAAGAAGTCATTCGTGTTGAAATGGAATGAGCACTATATTTGGAGGAAGAAGGCCCAAGTGAAGGTCCCAGTTTTTCCAGAGTATTCATGTGATCTTGGTCAAGGAATTTAAAAGGCCAAAGCCTCAGGGTCCTTGGCGCAATACTGGCATGAAAGTATCCTCTCACGATGCTAGATAAGGATTAAATAAAATATACTCTTGGCTAAACACGTATAAGGTTTATAGTGCAATCTCTAAAGTCCCATCCAGTTCTAGTATTCTCTGTACTGTGATGGGTTGTGTTAAGGGTAACACATTCATTGCCTTCAGCTAAAATGCCCAGTTTGTATCTTTGTACTTATTTTATGTTTTTCATTTTGGTATATGTATAAATATAGTTTCATGCAGATCTTGGCTGGTTTCCTGTGAGCCTACACTCTTTAGATTTTTTGTAAGAAAATCTCCCAGACGACAGAATGTTCTAAAGGAGCTGTATAATTATGTCGCATGGTACAAAAATAAAATGAGGGGGAAAAAAGAAACCAACAACTAAACAGACCTTTGCATAAATCATTCTGTACCCTGCGGTGGCTTGGGAGAGAGAGATGCTCACGTTTCAAAACTCAGAGGTTCGCTTGCCTTTATTTTCTTCCTCCCTTCCTCTCTGAGGGTCTTACTGAACATACCCAGGGTCTTTTATCTCCCCCTTCCTTCTCTCCTGCTGAGCCACAATCCTTTCACACCCCAGGCAAAGGAAAATCACCATGAATATACACTTGTAATGTGGCTAAAGTCTCTCTCTCTCTCTCTCTCTCTCTCTCTCTCTCTCTCTCTCTCGCTCTCTCTCTCACACCACACACACACACACGCACACACAGAAACAACATACTCATACACAAACACAGGCGCACACACTCACAATAAGCATATTCACACAGACACACTCACAAACAGGAACACAGAGAGGTGTACAGACACTCATAGACACAAACACAGGCATACACACAAACATACACTCATACACTCACAAAGATAGGCACACACTTACACACAGATACACAAACACAGACGTGAAACAGGCGCATATTCACATGCACAGGTACATATGCATGCTCACACACTCTTTCTGAGATCTGAACTACTGGGGTTACTCTCTAGATCCCCTCTAGTCATGGCTCTGTGGGCAGTTTGTACAATTTCACTAAACTGCAGTTTTCTCATCTGCAAATGGGAGCAATATCTCCTGTGTGGGTTTCCTGGTGCTTCCACAATGAGTCACCATAAAGTTGGTGGCTTAAAACACACAGATGTATTATTTTATAGCTGTGGGGATCAGGATCCCTAAAATATAAGGGCTAGATCATTCACACTCTCCCTCCCTTACATTCTTGCTGTCCCACCTCTGCTTTGAAGTGTTCTTCTCTGGCTCTGACAGTTTTATAAAGATCTTTAAGATTACAGATAATTTAGAATTAATCTTCCTATCTCAAAATTTATAACTAAGTCATAGCTGTAAAGCCCCTTTTGCCAGCAAGGTAGCTTTTTCACAGATTTTAGGGGTTAGGACATAGACATTTTGGGAGGAACATTATAGGTGTACTAAGGGACAAATAAAGTGATATATATAGAAAAATAGTTCCCCTACACAGCGTGGTCTTCAGTTTGGACTTGAGCTTTGTACATACATGTATATGCCTGTGTACATGCAGATAGGCATATATAATGCGTATATTTAACTTATATGTAATACTTGCATATAACATCAGCGGGTATATAAATTGATTTTTTTTTTTTTGTGGGACCCTTGCCAGAGGCCGGGGATCGAACTGGCGCCGCAGATGCTGTGGGCAGCCTCGCAACCCAGCGCTCAACCGCTGCACCACCAGGGGAGGCCCCTATAAATTGATATTTTTAAAGAGACACACAATGTTTTGTGTACAATTTATTTCCAATGACTGGCACACAAGGAGTTCTGCATTATGTAGTTTGAGAAAGAACATCGAAGAAGGGGAGGCTGCTGGCTTTAAGAAATCTAGATCGGGCCTCCCCGGTGGCGCAGCGGTTGAGCGCTGGGTTGTGAAGCTGCCCACAGCCTCTGCAGCACCGGTTCAATCCCTGGCTGCAACCAGGCCACCAAGGGATGGTCCCACATCGCGCGCAGACCTCTCCTGCTGCCCGCTGCTCCCCTCAGCAGTGTACTTCGGTCCTTCTGCCTGCTCTGCTCTGGCTCTGGTGAATTCTCTCACACTCCTGTGCTTCTGACTGTATCCAGTACTTGTATAAATAAATAAATAGATCTTAAAAAATAAAAAAAAGAAAGAAATCTAGATCTAGAGGGAAGCCAGCAGCTAAGACCTGAGAATCACTAGTATCAGAATTATATTCCTGGGAAGTGTTAGTGGGTGATCAAATAATAATCACAGATTATAATAGCATCATCATTGTGACATTAAACATAACATCACAGTAGCCAATGCATTAATTGGCAACCACATGATGGATTCTATTTTATCATTTACAGAAGTTATCTCTAGTTCTCACATCAACCCTATAAGGATTATTAATATCCCCATTTAATAGATTATGTCACTGAGGCCTAGGAAAGTTAATGGACTTGATCAGAGTCATATAACTAGTACGTGGGTTACAACCTCTATTTGAACTCAGGTGTAACTAGATCCAAGATCTGAGCTTGACACCTTAAGTAAGAGTGCACCTTGACACCGTAAATAAGAGTGCACCTTAAGTAAGTCCCCGATGAATTCACCAAAGAAGATCTTAAGCTATATGCATACTAGAATGCAATAAATAATGTTAGATATTAGCAAAAGCAAATGAATTTAGCTAGATGGGAACTATTAAATAAAAAAGTAACTTTCTCATTAACACTGGGGTAAGGAAAACATCCAACTCTTTAGAAGTGAGCACAGACAGCAAAGCAGGAGTCAGAGCTCTATGACACTTATTAAGAAGCAAGAAAGACTGAAAATAAACAAATGAGACATTCAACTCAAGAAGCCAGAAAGGGAACTATAAAACAAAGTCAAAGAAAGCAGCGGGAAGGAATTAGTACAAATAAAGCTGAAATAAATGAAAGAGGGGGAAAAAAGGAGCCTCATCAATAACACGTAAAAGCCTGTTCAAAGGAGAGGGAGCGAACACAAATAAACACATTAGGAATGAGCTGCGGACATAACCACAGAAGATAAAGCAGATTTAATGAGAATACTCTGTACAACTTTATACCCATAAATTTGAAAGTCTTGATAAAATGCATTATTTTCTTAGAAAATATAAATTACCAAGTTTGTATCATGATGCTGTGGAAAATCTAGATAGACAGCTAGCATAAAATAAAATGATAGGAGAGCTAAATATCAACAGTCAAAAAGAAGACCTCAAGAGGAAAGAAATTTATAGCAGATCTTCTCAAGCCATCAAAGAGTGGATACCTAGTGTCTCATTTAAACTGATCCAGAGAAAGAAAATAACACTCCAGTTTTCTAATTTATTCCATAATCCTAGTAGCGTTCCAATGCCCCAAAATGGGCACGTATATACTCATCCATCTTGAAAAATCTGTTTGGCATATGAGAAGTGAATTCCTTATGTGGTAGGATGAAAAATCAACTTACAAAAATTAGTAACAGCTTTTCTCAATGGCAGCAATAACTAAGTAGGAAATAGAAGGGAAAGCATATGTAAAAACTATTCTTACCTACAAGATGGAAACGCTGTAATATAAGGTGGAAAAACTAATATTACAAGCAATTTCATACTTTTTGGGCATGTTATATTGCAGAAAGAAATTCAGTGAGTACTCATGGTTACTCTGTAAGGTGGGGGACTTCTTTATGAACAAACTGAAGAAGTATAGAGATGGATGTTAAACATTTTGTCCAGAGTCATATGGTCAATAACTGGTTGATTCGGGTTTGGGATTCTTGTAGCCTGAATCCAAAACACTTGCTTATAGCCTCTAGAACATGGTGCATCCACCACAACATACATGCAAGACATTAATAACTAAGTCAAAACTTCAATGAAGACTTTGAAAGAAAACTTGCTTAATAAATGGAGATGCAAACTCTCTTTATAAATAAGATTCTCAACTGTAAAATGCTGTATCAGTCAGCCAGGATCAGATAAGCTATGTTGCTAGAACAAATAAAGCCTCCCTAACCAAAGCTTGTAAGCAAAAGTTTTCCTCCTCTGTCCCTCTTTTCCTCCCTCCCTTCTTTTCTATTGAAATAACATTGTTTCATAACACTATATAGTTTTCAGGTGTACAGCCTTATAATCAACACACACGCACACAGACACATATTCTGTCATGTTTACCACCAAAAGTCTAGTTTGCATCCGACAATTTCCATACAATTGAACACATTTACTGGATTCCCTGACCCATTCTTTCCCTTCTGGTAATCACTACATTCTTAAAGTCCGAAAGTTTGTTTTTCTTTGTTTTGTGCATTCATTTTGTTTGTATTTTAGAAAAAAAAAATTGAGTTTTTTCTATTTTTTTTTTGTGGCTCCATAGCTTTATTTTTTTTTAATTTTTATTTATTGATTCTTTTGCTGAAGAGTATTCTGTTTTTTAACCTACTTTAGGATATTTTTAAAATTAAAATATCTTTAAGATATTTCCCCCCACCATCATCCCTTGTTCTCCCTTGTTACTTTCTCTACCCATTTCTCTTAACCTAGGATCTCTAGAAATGTTCATTGATATCCACTGTTTTTTTTTTTTTTTTGAGGTATTTGCTTTTTTTAAAAGATTTATTTATTTATTTATACAAGCACTGGGTACAGTCAGAAGCGCGGGAGAGTGAGAGAATTCACCAGAGTCAGAGCGGGGAGCAGAACAGGCAGACTGACGAAGTACACTGCTGAGGGGAGCAGCGGGTGTCAGGAGAGGTCTGCGCACCATGTGGGACCCTCCTCCGGTGGCCGGGTTGCAAGCGGGGATCAAACCGTCACTGCAGAGGCTGCGGGCAGCTTGTAACCCAGCGCTCAACCACTGCGCCACAGGGGAGGCCCGATACCCACTGGTTTTTGAAGTGTTTTATGTTATCAAATTGTCTCCTATGCAAATGTCCAGTATTTGTTTTTAACATCCTGACTTACATTGCCACTGGAAATGACTGCAATTCATCCTTTGTTGTGGCTATATAATAATCCAGGGAGGGTATATGTCACATCTCCTTCGTCACTCCATCAGTGGACATTTAGGCTGCTTTCATATCCTAGCTGTTGTAGATAAGTCTGTTTGAACTTATGGGTTTTCTGTTGATCATTTCATATTATGTGGATAGATGCCCTAGAGTGGAATTGCTGGGTCATATGATATTCCCACTCCAATCTTACCATAATAAGGGGAGAAAGGGCTTGAGAATCTCGGGATATTTGAAAGGACCAGGTCTGGCAGTTGCTTAGAGCAGGTTAATGCCTCCCATCACACAGAATTCTAACACATGCTTCCTCCAGCCCAAGTGCAAAGACAGCTTAGGTGCATAGTCCACCGGTGTGTGCAGGAAGACAACATAGTCTGCTCAATCTAAGTCATCATGTCTGCAACAGTTATCAGCAGTGCCCAGTACAGAATTGACCCACAATACATTTTTTTAAAGATTTATTTTTATTTAGGCATAGAAAAACTTGGGTGTGGGTCAGAGGTGCAGGGGGTGAGAGGATTCACCAGAGACGGATTAGGGGCCAGAACAGGCAGATCTACTGAAATACACTGCTGTTGGGGAGCAGCGGATGAGACAGGAGAAGTCTGCTGCATCATGTGGGTCAGCTCCCAGGCTGGGAATCGAACTCAGGCCACAGTGGCTGGTGATAGCTTGATAGTGCTGATACTTTAACCCCTGTGCCACTAGGGATTAAAGTACATTTTTCTTAAAGGAAGAGAAGTTACCCCTTTTCCCCACATTGTTGTCTGCAGTTGTGGTATAGGGTGCAATATCACCCAAAATTCTACTTGGATTTTACAAGGAATCCGACAAGCCAATTGTAAAATTCACCTGAAGGGAAAAACCAATACGAACAGCAAGGAAATTCTGATATAGGAAGTTAGTGTTTGTGATGTGGAAAATATGTAACTACTCTGCCTAAAACAAGCTATAATGCTAAAGTTATTAAAGTAGTGTTGAATGATTGCAGGAGTATACAAATAATTAAACACGAAAAATTCTGATCATGTATCCATGATATATACAGGGCTTCATTATATGACAAGTGGTATTTCAAATGAGTCAGTGAAAGAGTAGATCCTTCAGATAATTGACTACTCTTTTTAAAAATACTTAACTTAAAATAACCATTCCCACCAACCATAACAATAAATCCCATATAGATTTAATAAACAAAGATGAAAAAGTTAAGAAATTGTTAAAAGAATATAAAGAAATTTCATTATCTTGTGGCTTCCTAAGCATCCTACAAAGTTCAGAAACAATAAAGGATCAAGATAGATTATGAGATATCAAAAACCAGAATAAAATATATATAGAGACTGAAAGAAAATTTCAGCATATATGGAAGGTGAAAGATAATTATTAGGGAAAAATATGCAAAACGTATACAACCCAGTAAGGAAAGAGGCAACAGTCACAATAGAAAAATGGTTCAAGCACATGGATCAACAATCTGCAGATGGGGAAATATAAATGATTTTGACATGAAAAGATAGTGAATCTCACCATTAGCTGGGGAAATGCAAATCCCCCCCCCAAATGAGTTATTTTTCCCTATCCCAGATTGACAGTAATGAATATAAAACATGTGGGGAAATGGTATCTCTCATTTGTTAATGATAGGGTTGTAAACTCATAGAACCTCTACAGACAGCATTTAGTAGATCTATCAAAATTTTAAAATTCATAAAACATTGACCCAGTAATCCCTCTTCTTACAAACCATTTTATAGAAACACACACACATGCACAGTGATATATGTACAAAGATCTTCATTATGGCACCATTTGTAATAGCAAATAGCTACAAACAACCAAAATGCCCATCAATAAAGATTAGCTAAAAGCATTATGGTACATTTATACTGTGCAGTGCCAAATATCCATTAAAAAGATAGATCTCTATGAAAACTGACTTGAAAAGATCTCCAAGAAATAGTATTACATATAAATGTATATCTCACATCAATACATAGTGCAATTCTGTTTATGTGTTTATTATAAAAATTATATATATTAGGTATGGTGTATATAATATAATCATGTAATTATATAAATCACATATATGATAATACATATTTGTGTATAATATGTAATGTAATTATATTACATTTGTAATATACATATATTTAATACAACAAATGTAAATAGTTGCATTATTTATATTCTATATCTCCCATCCAGTTATATATATATATATATCATTATATATATAGCATGTATCTAAATGCATTGCAAAATTCTAGAACAATATATAATAGTTAACAGTGATGTCCACTGAAATAGGAAGAAAAAGGGGAAAAAACATTTTACTGTGTATACTTTGATAATGTTGAAAATGTTTAATGATTTATAACAAGAAAGTGTGGGGAAAAGGCAGGTGAAAGGAGTGCTGTACCCAAAAAAACATTTCTCTATCTTTCCTGAGAAACTCCTAGAATAAATGGGGGAACTGACTTTATTGAGCACTTCCTAGATGCTTTGCACATTTATAGGTTCTCACTTCATCTGTACTGCAACTTTACTAAGGGAGATTTGCATTATATTTACAGATGCAAAAAAAAGTGGGTAGACTTGACCAGGGCACTGGACAGGCCTCCTTCCAAGGAACTTTCCCCAGACTTAGGGCAAGTGCCTGTAAACAGCAGGACCATCAGTACATCAGTCCTCCTGGCATTAAAGGAAAGAGTGACATCTTGTTTGTGTGCAAGACTTTCTGGTTTTTCTCTGGAGTGTTTGCAGGTCTGGTTTCCAGTTCTAGTTCCTGCCTTCAGTTGGGCTCTATGCCTTTAGTGTCAGCTACTGGTTTCTGAAATCTGGGTACATTTTCTTCTGGAACCATCTTATCACCTCCTTATCATTCTCCTATATGAGTCCCCAAATTCCCTTGCAGAGATAATCAATGGATCTTCACCTCATCGCATAGAAGAAAGACAAATAAGTGATCCCCTGATTTCTAGTGCCTCCAACCAGCACAGCCTAACCAGTATCTTATGAAAATAGACATAACTGGATATACAGAAGCTAAGCATAAAAAAAGATGCCTTTGTTGCTAAACAGACCTAAATTTGAATGCCAGCTTTGTCACGTGGTATGGTGCACTTTATTTCTTGGCTTCTCATTTTGCTTCTGTGAAAAGCAGAAATGATGACACTACCTTTTTGTCATGGCTGGAAAATAAATATGCAAAATATCCACTAGGAAGTGGATAGTGTATGCTTAATAAACAGAAACACCACCATTGAAAGCATTACTACCACTGCTATAGTTACTTGGTTAAGGTCATTGCAATACTGTTTTTGCAGCCAGTGTCATTGGACTTCATAACAGCCTAGTGAATTAAGATAGGAGAGGACTGTCCATTTTAAAGATGAGGACACTGAGATCAGAAAAGTTAAGTGACTTGCCTGGGTTCACAAGTGTCAAGAAACAAAGGTGACATTTATACAGGTCTCTCCAGTTATGTGCCTTTCCTCTGGGATGTCTTATTTACTTACGTGCACTAGACCCTTAAAGAAGTCCAGTTGCGGGGCCTCCCCGGTGGTGCAGCGGTTGAGTGCTGGGCTGCGAAGCTGCCTGCAGCCTCTGCAGCACCAGTTTGATCCTCGGCCACCGGTGAGGGTCCCACATGCCCTGCAGACCTCTCCTGCTGCAACCGCTGCTCCCCTCAGCCATGTACTTTGTCATTCTGCCTGTTCTGCTCCCCTCTGGGCTCTGGTGGATTCTCTCTCCCTCCCGGGCTTCTGACTGTACCCAATGCTTGTATAAATAAATAAATAAATCTTAAAAAAAGAAGTCCAGTTGCTGGATTGCTATTTCAGGGGCTGAGACTCTGCTTCCTCACCTTTCCCCATGTCTCTGAGAGATTCCTTCCCCACTGCAAAATAATATTATTAATTTATTACAACAAAATAATATTGTAAATATTGTTTCCAAATCTCATTTAGATGCTATTTGTCTCAGATAGGAAGCTGTTCATGCCTCTAAGTCATGTCAAGCGCCCTTCTGCTAGGAGGATTGGGTACTTACAGACCAAGAGAGGCTGCTAATATTATTGAAGGAATACAAGCCATGACTGTTGTTACGTGTGCTGTCCGTGGTCCTGAAAGTGTTACCTTTGAGCTACAAGAGCAATATATAATCCTTGTTTTTGCTATAGTCTTCAACCTTGGTCGACAGATACACTGGGAATAGATTTTAGTTTGAGAAACTAGTTGATAATTCCCTGTGAATTGGTCTGTCATGCTTTTTAAAGTCAGTGTATTCATGGAAAGCACTTTTTAAATTTGCTTTGTGTATGGATCTACACTCTGTTTTCCCCCTTGACTCTTCCAAAATGTCACAAATGACTCTTCTTGAATTTACCAATTTGCAGAATTAATGTGCTTCTCTCCAGACACCTGTGCCCTAGATAGATTCCAGCCAGAATAACTGTCTCTATTCTTAAACTCTGACCTGTTTTACAGGCAAAGGAGGCCTTGGTTTTAGGTCACCCCCAATGGGGGCATCCAGCCTGTGGAGCTAACTCTTGGATCTGTTTCATCATGCAGTTGTGTGGAGGAGTACAAGCTGGCTCCTGATGGAAAATCCTGCCTGATGCTCTCAGATGTCTGCGAGGGCCCCAAGTGTCTCAAACCTGATTCCAAATTCAATGACACCCTCTTTGGTGAGATGCTGCATGGCTACAACAACCGGACTCAGCATGTGAATCAAGGCCAAGTCTTCCAGATGACCTTTAGGTATGGGGCAGATGTCTTTACTTTACTTACCAAAATCTGGGCCTGGGGAGGGGAGCATGGGCACCAGAGAATAGAGATCTGTTGTCAGGCCAGCTTCTTCCCAAACTCACTGAGACCCATCCATGAAGTGTTAGAAGGCAACATAATTCATTCCAGGAGGTTCTTCATCCACTCATCCAGCCCTTATTTATCCCACTCCCTATTGTTCTAAGTTTATCCACATATTTTGCATTCCATTTTAAATCATCTTGGTAAGTACAGTTAATGGAATTTTTAATTTTTTAAATTGATCTTTTAGTCTACTAAAAACAAGTGTCCTTTGTAGACTATTCAGGCAGTTCAAAAATAAAGACATTTAATGAAGTAGAAAATCAAATTCCAATCATCCAGAAATATCCAGAATTAACATTTTCATGAACATTCTTAAAACACTACTCTCTCCCACTCCCTCTGTCTATGCACAAGCACATACACACACCATATCTCAGTAAACTTGTTTAGCAGTTGCCTTTGTTTTTAGCTTAGCAATACATCTAAGGTCTCTTTCCTTATTATCCATACAGAGATACAGGAGAAATAAAAAGATATGAGAGTGAACAGAACAGGAACTTGTTTGGCCAAATGATATATAGATTAGACATACATTCTGACACTGGTAGTCTTGCTGGGAAAGTTGATAAAACTGGTGCCAGAGTCTAGAGGACTTGGTTGAGATTTATTCATATCTCACAATCTAAAGAATCATAAGATGGTAGGATGAAAAGAATTGTTCATGTGTAAGAAATTATTATCTTTAAAAATTATACTTGGAGATAGTTTTGCAAGAACATATGATAGAATGTTATTACAAAACAAGGTTCTCCCACCATTTGAGATCATGATTATTGCAATCAGCTTTGCTGTTCCATCATCTAATTCATAAAGTGATGACTGTAGCGGGTGTGATAATAATGTCTTCTGTTTATTAAGAATTACTCTATGTCAAGCTCTTTACTAAATTTTTTTCAATAATAACAAGTCATAATAATAATATTAGCAACAAGCCAGCAGATGATGAAGGCATTCTAAGCACTTTCCATGCGTTACTTTTTGTAAACCTCCCAGCGGCCTTATAAAGCAGGGCCTATTTTCATCCCCTTTATACAGATGAGAAAGAGGAATTTATAAGTGACTTTCCCAAGACCCCCTCCTAGGAAGTATCAGTGCCAAAATAGTGGCATTTTAATGTCATCATTAAAACTCTTAGAGGCGCTGTGGCTGCAGCCACACAAGTGGGATGTGATTTTTACCCTATTGTGAGAGGGCAAATGATGATTCAAATGTAGGTCTAGCTGACTCCAAGTCCTCACTCTTCTAGTCCAACAGATCCCATCATCTCCCACTTGATAACTAGAATGGAGATGTGAATTCTCATTTGACTATTCTGGTTCTAATTTTAATGTGCGGGTTTTTACCCCATACCATCACAAAATTTTGTGACACCAACTGGATGTCCTACAATTTTCCTCAATCTGTCACTCTCTACCTGGACATAGTATCAGATTACACAGGGTTCAATCCTGTGAGCACGCCCCTTCCCTCCCCTTCAATGTCAGTTGCAACTCCAGGCTGTCACCAGTGCTTCTGACCAGCTGGCTGTAGATTGAAAGTTCCAAAGACCTTCCTGCTAGAGTGACTCACAGAACTTTGAGAAACATACTTATTAGATCACTGGTTTATTATAAAAGAATATCAATCTGTAACAGCCAAATGGGAGAGAGGCTTAGGGCAAGGTGTGGAGAAAGAGAACAAAGCTTCCATGCCCTTTCCAGGTGCATACTCTCCCCATAGAAGGTGTTCATTGAGCACCTATATTCCAAATACCATGCTATTTTCTTGGGAACACAATGGAAAGAATAGACACTTAGGTATGAGTGGGTGTGTGGCTGTGACCTTAACAATTTATTTGTGTTGGGTGCTATGAAGTAAATATCTAGAGTTCCAGCAAAGAAATTACCATGGGATCTGATTTAGTTCAATTTGTTTTAACAGAGTGGTAAAGATACAGCTATTAGATGACAAATAATAAAGTTATGCAGTCTACTTTTCAAATAAAATGGTATTAATACCTGGAAGATGAGTGGGAATTAGCATTGAAAAGGGTTTCAAGTGGAGACAGATGTTCTAAAAAGGAAAATAACTTGGCTGGCTTCAGGAATTAAAGAAGTCTGATCCAAGTAAAGCTGAATTTAAGGGGAGAATTGGGGGGCGGTAGAGTCTCCTTGGTACTCCCATCCCGTCATTCTTGACTTGTCTCTAAATATCCAGGGGCTGTGTCTTCCCTGAATGACTCATAGAAAGGAAGGTACAGTGGACCCTTCAATAATATGGGGGTAGGGACATCAACCTCCCAGGCAACCCAAAACCCATATATAAATTTTGATTCCAAGAAAACATATCTGTTGTTGACTGGAAGTCTCTCCAACAGCAGTCTACTAACACAGATTTTTGTATACTCTATGTATCATACACTGTATTCTTACAATAAAGTTAGTTAGAGAAAAGAAAATGTCAAGAAAATCATAAGGAAGAGAAAATAAACAAATGTTAAACCATAGCAACCAGGAAATGTCCATCAACAGCCAACAAATTATTTTTTTTTTTACTGAGAAAGAATCAGTCTAAGTGGACCCAGAAGTTCAAATCCTGTTTTTCAAGGGTCCTCTGTATAGTGAACAGACCAGGCTTTCTCTTTGTCAACAGTCTCAAGATCTACAGTTCCATAAGAGCAGCCCACTGCAATGCAGCTCTCTCCTCCTTGGCTTCAGTTAACTTTCTAGCAGTTATTTCCATCCCCAGACCCTGTCACCTCTTGGAGCCACATGTCAAGGCAGCTGACTTCCCACTATGGGAAGGCAAGTGGCTTCTGATGAGTCTAAATTTATCTCTTTCAAGTCTTCCTTCCTGAGTCCCAGACAGGGAGTGGCTGTGTCTCCTTTGTCCTCCAGGTTCCAGAAGGCAGGCCTGCAAGTGTTTCAACATCAAAGGCAATTGTCATTTCTCTCCTCCTCCTTAATTTCCTCCCTCCTCCTAGTAATCTCCGATCCAGCCCTCCAGAGTAGCCAGCCGGTACCACACCAGCCATCCTGCCATATGCCTCATTTCCTGACAAGTGCCTGGTGCGGGATTTCAAAGTCTACCAGCTAAAGAGTCTCCCAGGTGACAGCGACTATTCTGCTTTGCTCCTCACCCTGCCCACCTAGCAACTGCTGATAGAAGACATTTCCTCTCTTGAATCTGGAAGGGCAAGCAGGGTTTTCACATTACAGCATGCCTTACATTTAATGTCTCCAAACTGGGCACACACTTAAAGATTAACTAATTCAACCCTGACCCCTGGTTGCACATGTGGAAGGAAGTGAGACCCAGGAAAGGATCCAGCTTGCCGAAGGCTCACTGTGATTGCAGCCCCTCTGAGGCCGAGCTGTCCCCCAAGTCTATGTGCTCCCATCACCTGGTTCTGTTCGAAGGGGCATTTGTAAGTTCTGCACATCCCATACCAGCATGCTATGAGCTGGCCTACCTGATCCATGTCTGTTCACAGCAGAGAGGGAGAACCCAGGTGCTGTAAGGGAATGGCCAGTTCATAAATAAGGTGACCATAGGCAAAAGTCACGGCCTACCCCACCAAGCATGATTCTGCAAAAACTTGGCTCCATTCCTGACCACCTCCTCAGATGGCTCCCTGTGGGCAGGAGATGAGTATTTGCAGGATGATAAGTCCAGGAGTGATCACATGGGGGACTCACACAGAAAGACAGAGACAGGGTGAGAGTAATCAGAGACACAGTCACAGTCAGAGAGACAAAGCAGAGACATGGAGAGAGAGACACTAAGTGAGAGTCTTAGTAACAGAAGGGGGGTGCACAGCATACAAAGAACAGCAATGCAGAGTGGTGCCAAGAGCCAGGGATAAGAAGATCGGTGAGAATGGTGGGGAAGTAGCGGATGATGGAAGAGTGGAAGGAGAGACCCCAAGGGAGGGAAAAGAAGGACACAGAGTTCATACTGAAGTCACGGTAGAATCTATTCTCAGGAGAGAGGGGGCATTGCTTGAAATGATTGGGGGGGGGTACCCAGAGAGGGCTCTGGATTAGGAATCAGGTTCAGATGGACATGAAATACTTTAGGGGTTGGGAAAGTGCCAGGTTGTATGAAAATGTGAAGGGTCAGAGAGCTCACTAATTGCCCCCAAACCCAGTAAGGAATGTCAGGTTTTGTTGTTCTGCTCCCTTCAGGGCACTGTATACATCAATGACCCACTCAGGGTCACTGTCAGAATCCCTTCCCTTAGCTCTTGATCAATGAGGGAACTGGTGAAGACTGTTGGAGTGAGATGAGCTCATCAAAGTTTGAGGTATTTAACATTTTGTTTGTTTACATTTTACTTCCCTTCCTCCCCCATCCTCATCCATCCTACCTCACTGCTATAAAAAAGGTCAACTCTGGTTATAGATGTGCAGGAATTAGATAAACATCAGTCAACAACTGTTATTGAACCTGGAGTCTCAGAAATAGCTGGAGGAAAAGTTGCCTGGAAACAGGGGCCGAGCGATGGTAGATTATGCAAAAGCCTCATCAAAAATGAGACATTCTGATAAACACATGCAATTTGCAGCAACATGGATGGCACTGGAAGGGATCATGCTCAGCAAAATAAGCCAGAAAGAAAAAGAAAAATACCGGATGGTCTCACTCATAGCAGGAATCTAGAAAACTTAAATAAGGGACCAGGAAAATGAAGAACTATAAGAAAGTGAAAATCAAAATCAACAAAAAACTATGAACCAGAGACACTTTTTGGGAGGTGGGGGGCGGGAGGGGAGGGATTGGGGTCAATATGGGGGGTTGCAATTGTATGGGGAATATAAAAATAAAATTTATTGTTAAAAAAAAAATGAGACATTCTGCCAAGGCTTCACAAATGACCTGCAAAGAGTGTGAGGAGCTCATGAGAGATTTACTAGAAGGCACTTTTCAATCTGGTCTGCTTATCAGATGTACAGAATGTACAGCATCAGAGGACAGTTTTGGATAAGATGTGGGCTTTTGGGATGAGGCACCACCAACCCACAGCCAGGGAGACAGACGGGCTCCCTTTAAGGATCTAAGGAAAGCTGGCTATCCTTAGTGGTATACACTTATTCCCTAGCTTATGGTTCTGAGTTCCATTTTAAGTGACTGCCAAAGCTGTGATTTTCCTAGTGCCTTCCTGGGAGATGGTTAATTGTGCATGTGTTTCTGGATCCCCCTTTTCCCCTATTTCCTTCTTTAATCACGTCTTTGCTTTTTATACGCCAGGTCCCGAGTCACATACTTCATGTATTTTCTCATTCGATCTTCCCATTACCTAATGGAAGGCCACCCTCAACAGCTTGGTTTTCAAAAAAAGTAATGAATCTATCAGTCAGACTGCATTACATTGCACCTTGATAACAAACAACTTCAAACCATATTTTCTTCAAAGAGCAGGAGAGCAAAGAATAGCTCAGCATCATTATTATGCATGAAAACACTATGGAAAAGTAGGACTTCGCATGTCTGCTTATAGTCAGAACTCAATACACACAGACAGGAGAACATGTTCACAATGGTCACATCACATGCTCCGCACAGAGCTCCAGGGTCCTGCTCATTCTACTGTTTGGGAATCTGGGCTGCCAGAAGCATCATCATGTGCTTCTGTGAACACTATCATGGTAGGAAAGAGACTTGGCTCTCCTTACCTTCTCCTAGAGGACATTCTGCTCACATCCCAATGGTCAAATCAAGTCCCATAAAAGTGCCCACAAAAGGTTGAGTAGCAACACGCTATCTGATCATGTGCAGAGAAGCAGAGACCCAGGGCTATGTGTGGGGCACCAACTTGTTTACTACATGAGGTAGGAAGACATTAGGCTAATCACTCTATCAGTCACACAGCTAAATCCTGATAGCACCTGCAAGTGATGGAGCCTGGGACATTTAGCAGCACTGCCTCAGGGTCTCAGTATCTCCCTACTTCATATCACTTTTGAATAATAAGACCATCTGTTCTCTCCTTGTAAATTTCCTTCAATCAGTTCCCAAAGCACCATAGAACCAAGACCGTTGGAGAACCTCCCATTTTGCAGATGAGATGCTGGAGGCCCACAGTGTTTAAGTATTAAGAATTACCTGAAATCCAACCAGTAAATTAATAAACCAGGCTTGTAACCCCCAATCTCTTGGGCTGCACTATATCCACTCTGAAGGCTAACAGACATAGGATCAACTTCCTACACTAACTATACTGTTTGTAATGCCAAGACCAAGGTTCCATAATGAATCAATGGCTTTCTGTACTCTCAGGCCTGGCTGTTTCATCTATACCATCATCTTGTTGCAACAAAAGAAAGTAAAGGAGCCTGGTGGTGGAGAGATTAATTAAAAATGGCATTAGCTTCTGATTTCAAGGTCATTCCAAGCCTCTCTATGCAGCAATATTTAAGTGTTAGCAAAATCGTCAACTTACCACCTGGGCGCACAGCTGTATGCTGTCTTTTCTGGGGCATCATTGAGATCTTAGAAGTGGATTTGAGGGCAGATGTTGGATACTGGATCACAGGAGTCAATGCAATTCTCCCTGGAGTTCAGACACCTGGATTGGCTTCATGCAAATCTTTTCTGTGTCTGTTTTTCCCAAGTTTCCTAACATCTTCTGTAGGAGCCAAGGCCAATGTGTATGGTATAGATCCTGCAGCCAGACGGCTGAGTTTCCACTGGCCTGGTATCTAAGGTGCTAGGAGGCACTGGAATCGAGTCCAGACTTGCCACTTGTCCACTGAGTGACCTTAGCACCTTCATTCATTAAGCCTCATTCTAAATTAGGAATAATAACAACAGCCACCTCCTGGTGGGGGTGTGGTGATAAATGGGAGTGGCACTTGTTGTATCCCTGTTCTGAAGACCCAGAGAGGACCCAGGAGTCATAGGGCCCTATGTCCAAACAATACCTAAGGGTGACTCTTAGGACAGGCCAAGCCCACTGCAAGAACTTGATCCTTCTCCTGGCTGGGACCGAATATGAGGAGTTGGTGCAACCCTGAGAAACGATAAGGTCCAAGTCCCACCCCTGCCATTTCCCAAGCTGTGAGCCTCCAGATAAACCTCTCACCTTCTTTGATCCTCAAGATTTTCGACTGTAAAGTGAGGTTTTACTTCCAAATATCCTTATAAAGCTATGGTGAGGACTTAAAAACTAATAAGCAAAGGTTCTAGCATACACTAGGCACTCAGTAAACATTGCTTAATCTTTTTCTTCAATTGTTTTTCCTTCTCTCCAATTGCAGAAGCCCTACAGCAGATAGAGAGGATTTGTGTTGCATTCCCCCAAGACTCCTTTTTAGACCTCCCAATTCCTTGCAATTAATGCATGTTTTGGTGACTACAGTGCTTTGGTGAAATGCCCAGGGTGGGGCTAGATTAGTCTTTCCTGCTATGTGTGTCTCTGGGAGGTAGACAGCTCAGCCTGCAGTGTGCGATCAGCAGTAGCCCAGGGTCTTCTTATTTTGTGGTGTTTATATTAACCTTTGGAAAGACATAATAAGGCCCATGTGTTGTATCACCTGTGTTCTGTGGGGTGGTCCCTTTGTCTGTCTGAATGGCCTACAGTGAATACATCTAATTGGGATTATGGGATTTAGATGCTTATGTGTGCTGTGTGGAATTTGATAACAGGCCTGGACCCAGGTCCAAAAGTTCCAGGAGCGTGTTCATTTCCCACCTTTGGAATGATATTCAAATTAGCAATTAATATAAAAGTGTCATGGGCCAATCAGAAAGGATGCCCATGCAAATGGAACAAATGTTCACCAGTAAACCCTGCTGGGCTGCTCCACCTTCCTTTCCCTCCTATCAACTCATTACATCCTCTGGTACGTTTTCCAAAATGCTTCAGCAGATTGACACTGTAAGTTTTTATTTTTTATTTTATTTTAACTTTTCAAAGTCTGCCTTTGAGGGGCATAGGCAAATGTTTCTCTCATGACATTTGTGGAGGACATTCAGACACTTGTCCTTTTTCCATGAGAAAACTAACACTCTGAGAGGCAGAGCCCAGGTCTGCCCTCTCACTGTTCTCCAGGCTCCAGATAATGTGTGTCCATGCTCATGTCTGTGGTCTCAAACTGCATCATCCTCAAAGATCAGGAAAGCAAAGGACAGCTCGTTGTCATCATCATCTTCAAAAATCCTGCATTGGTAGGATTCCCCATAGCAGAACTCGGTACACTTGACTTCGGTGCTTCTCAAACTCAAATGTGATATGAATTGCCAAGGGATGCTGCTGTGGGTTAAGGTTGCAGCAAGGTCTGGACTCTGCAACTCAAATGAGCCCCTGGGCTGACCACCCACTTTGAACATCTAGGTATTAAACTGATCTTTATTCTAGGTATGAGTTCATATTATGCCAGAGATTGGAAGATTATTACTCCTCCATTTGCCTGTTTGAAAGCAGGAACCAAATCCTCAGGCCAGTGGCACTTGAGGGCCAAAGATTTCCAAAGGAGTGTCCCCCTCCACAGTGACCAAGTGCAGAGTCTGGTTTTGTATTTGCAGCAGCCAGTGATGACAGTTCTCTCCTGCAATCCAGCTGGTCCCTAGTGCATAATGAAACACAATTTATTCCCTCACCCTCTGCCTGTTCTGCTCGCTGATGGGTACGGGGACACTTGAAGCATTAGAGCCAACAGGACAGGCACTTAGCCTGACTCCACTGTCCTGAAGCCACAGTTGGGTGCACTGATCAGCAGAATCTGCCACATGCTTCAGTTGCAATTTCAGCCACGCTGGACACAGCTGAACATACTTACCAGCAGAGAGCTGGGCTGTGTCTGCCTCAGGTTGAGGCGGGAAGACAAACTCCTGTAAGAGCAGTGAGAAATCCATTTGAGAGGGGACATGGGTCTGGGTGAAGCTTTATTATTCCTAAGAACTGAGAAAAACCTCTTACACCATCAACTGCTTAGTTTAATTGGAGAGAGAAAGAAAGTAACATCAAGATCTAGTGAGAAATACCTTTTATTTTTGTTTTTTGTGGGAAGCAGGGATTGCAATCCATTTTTAAATAAGGCCTCTCTCCCTAATTATAGTAAGAGAAGAAAGTAAAATAGCTGCTTTAATTTTTTTTTAGATTTTAGTCTAGTGTTTGCATCTCTAAGTGTACCAAACATGGTCATTTTATGAGGCAAACAAATTACACATAGCATCTCTTGAATGTTCTCCAACTAACCTAGAAGTTGTGTCTCTAGTCTGCAAAAGGTGCTAAAAACAGCAAAAGGTACCAGGTCCATTTCACGCCTCTTCTCAGTTCTCTTCCCTCTTTTTTCTTCTCCTTGGTTTTGTCTTTAATTTTCTGGCTTTGAAATCCCTGACTACATTCTTTTTCTTGGAGGTGGGGAACCTGTCTGAATCAGTGAAGCATCTGAAACAGAGACAACTTTTAAAGAAACAGCAATTTCATTACATTAAAATACAGGCAGTAACTCAGGCTGGTCTAAGGGCTGAGAAGGAAAAGTCCATAGGGAACCCACCGAACAGATAAGGATAGATTGTAATTAGCACAGTAATTGTAATTAGCAGAGCAATTGTAATTAGCACAGTGATTGTTTGTTCATAATGGGTGCTTCCAAAGTGACTTCAGGCAGTTTGTTCTTGTAAGTATCTTCTGCTGTTTCCCTGGTGATCTTGTTTATACTGCTAATGTACTAATGTGCTTAGCAATCTCTTTTAAAAATAAACACTCCAAAGGTACAAGCCAGCCCTGCCCCTGGCCAAGCATTATGCATCCTTAATTAATGGAGTCCGCAGCACTGAAATTTTACTATATGCGCATTATGCCAAGGCGAAGTCAGTATATACTCTCGGAAGTCATTTATCGTTTTGCTCTTTACAGGAGGGAGTGGGATGATCCCAAAACCGGCACTTGAGGTCAAAAATGCCCATCTGGCTTAACCACCTGTTCACATTTGTCATTTAGTAAGTTTTTGTTGAGCATCTGTAATGTATGGCGCACTGGGGATGGAAAGAGAAAGGAGATACTCCAGGTCTCTCCTTTTATGCAGATGGGCCGAGAATCCAGGAGCAGGTAGCTTTGTGGGAGAGTGCTCCTGGTTAGCCGGGACACGGCACAGAGCATCTGCCTGGATGAAAGTCTGGCAGGATTATGAAGGGGAAGGGGTGAGAGGAAGGGATTGCAGTGATACAATCTGGTGAAGGGTGGACCTCCCATCAGGAAGGGATATTTAAGCTGTGAAGTAATGGGACCATTTCTGCCTGTGATACTGTATGGTCTTATAATCTTCCTTGAGCCCTATTTGCCTATCACTATATCAAGGAACATAATAATACTGCCCCCTCGGGAGAATTATAGTAGGGAGGGAAAGGGGCTGAGAAAAGTCAGGTTAAAATGTTTTGCAAAGTGTAAAAACATGTGCAAATGTTAGTGATGTTTTTCTAGCATGGGTCCAAGGATCTGTGAGATATCACTTACTCTGGAATTTTGTGCTGGGGTGCACAGCCTGGCACATTTGAGATTATGTGAGATGCAAATTCACCAGCATTACTTTCTTTGTATTCCTTCCAGAGGAATGAAAAAGTAAGTCTATTCTAAGCTCACATTAATAAGCCTATGCATGTGTATCAGGAAAATTAATTTTTAGGGAAATATTTCCATTTCGGGGATATGCCCTGAATGGAAATCTATTTAGTAACAATTCTAATGAAAGATATGATCACAGCTTATTGGATGTGAATTAATACAGAAATCTCCTAGGCCAGTGGCTGAGATTTTTGTAACACTGCCACTGAATAATTACTATTAATGATAATCTAGTAGAACACCTCAAAGGTGGCTTTTAAGAGTCTAAAACGAGCATTTATTTTTATGTCTCGTAAGATCCTGCAAGGAGTCCATTAAATGGGCAATTAATTAGCAGGCATAATCGAGGAGCTGAAGCTGAAGGCACTTGGGTAGTCCATTCTTGGTGAAACTGGCCACTGTGAAAGACCCTAACCCCAAGGCAGCCATCAGCCTCCCCTTTCTCCATGAGGGTCTTGGTGCTTGCTCTGACCTTGAAGCTTTTTCGGCTTGTTTGGGATGCTTTCAAGAGCAGGAAGAAAAACTAGGATAAAGTGGTTGATCTTCCTGAAATCTCATAGTTTAGAAAACTAAAGTTACACCAAGGGTTGTCCCTCCAAGTCTCTCCTACTTCCCAAACCACTTCTAAGGAGTTCGAAAAGACCCAGCCTATGGCAGTGGATAAGCATCAGAGGCCAGAGGCCAGAGGCCATATAAGCATCAGAGGGTAGAAACCTAGCTTGAAAATCAAACTCAGCTTGTGATTCAACCAATTAATAGACAGTAGTTAGCACATGCCAGCTTCTGGAGATGTAAACTGAGCAAGACTCACAGACTCAAACATTGGTGCAAAGTGGGGGAGAATATATTTCTTTTTGGTATTATCTAAGTCTATGTTCTTAAGCTTTATTAAAGTTAAATTCTCCTTAGTGAGTGCAAGTAAATGGTAAGGGATACAATTTTTTTGTATAGGGCTAAGCTTTAGAGAGCCACACCCCATTGCAGTATTTGGGCTGAGGAACAATTTTTTCCTCCACTGAGAATGCATATGTAAATGGATTGACCCATGTCATGTATAGAGGAGGAAACTGAGGCTCAGAGAAGTCCAGTGACTTGCTTGTGGTCACACAGAAAGTATCAGAGCCTTATTTATCTGGGTCTGCTTGACACTTGGATGGCCTTTGTGGCACAATGAATGACTTTCCCACACCTTTCTCAATGAGCCAGCAGATACAGAAAGCACCCTACCTGAGTGCTGTGCTCACTCCAGGTTAGTCTGTGCTTGAAACTGACAGCTGGTGTTTTCTGGCTGGGAAAAGAACTCTCTTGGCCAAAGCACTAAGAGGGAGACAACTGCAGGCAGGTATTACTTTGTTCTTTCTCCCTCAAAAATAGACTTTTCCACCTATAATAGGGTTATTTTTAAATAGCATTTTTTATCTTGCCAGTTTTAAACTTATAAATGAATTGCAAATATAGTACAGAGAGTTCCCATCTATCTGTTTCCCACTTACATCAGTATGGTGAATTTGTTACAGTTAATGAACCAATGTTGATACATTATCAACCAAAATTTGTACTTCATTCAGGTAAATTTGTTTTTACCTAATGTCCTTTTCCTGAACTAGAATCCTATTGAACATACAATTGCCAAAACAGAAATTGTACTGGACGATGCCAGACAAGGAAGATTTTATTCAAGGCTATTGCAATAGGGGAGAGAATTAGGAACTTGGTCTTATCGAAAGAAGGGCAGGAGGGCTTTTAAGGCTGGAGCGAGCGAATGGAAAACTACTGGAAAGCTTCAGGGGGTGGTTGACAATGGGATGTGTTCTGCACATTGCGATTTTTCATGATTTGCAGGTGTATTTCTCTGCGATTTCCCTTGAGTATTGCATTTCAAAGAGACAGCTCCCAGATCCCTGAGAAAGACATTACTGGGTTATAAAACTGGCAAGAGGTTTTCTATAAGATGTATATATTGGGCCTCCCTGGTGGCACAGGTGGTTGAACGCAGACCTGTGAAGTTGTCCACAGCCTCTGCAGTGCCGGTTCGATCCCCACCATCCACGGAGATACCCACATGGCAGGGCAGACCTCTCCTGTCTCACCCGCTGCTCCCCTCGGCAGTGTATTTAGGTCAGTCTGCTAGTTCTGTTCCCTGCTCTGTCTTGGGTGACTCCTCTCACCTTCCCGCACATCTGGCCTCTACCTTAGAAGTTGTGTAAAAATAAATAAATCTTTAAAAAAAAAAAAAGATGTATATGTTAAAGGGACAAAGAAAGACTCTACAGTGACACATTATGTATGGGGAACATTCCCAGAGTAGGAAGAAGCCTATCTGAAGTTTGGTCAAGGTGAAAGAAGTTAAGGCTTCGTGGGTCACTACCTCACAGTCAGAGGTCTATGTCCTTTGTCTCCTCTTGGCTAGGTCAGTTTGGTCAACTTCTTTTTTCATTGATTTTTTTTTGTAATTTATATTTTAACTTCAAAAAGTTCACAAACAAGATAAACAACATTAAAAATATCCACTGTGGAGGGTTGCTTGTTTTCATTTCTTTCTACTTCTTTGCCCCTGATTGCTCTTACTTCTGCCTCCCCTTTCACTTATATTAGTTTCTTGGGTATTTTTCCAGTGTTTATGTAATTCCAAGCAAAGAAGATTACCCATTATTTAATTAAATATTGCTCCTACCTTTCACAAAAAGGTCATTAAATATATTTTCAGACCCCTCCCCCACTTAGGGGATGATGAAATTTTAACATTGACACAGAGAACATTCTAATATAGGGATCACAATGGGGAATACCATGCCACCGTGGAACGAGCAGAGTCCTGGGGAGGTGGAGAGAGAGTGGAGTTGGAGGAAGATGAGCTCACCTCTTGGGCTTTTGGCCCTCACACTGGCCATTGTACCTTGTTTCCTCACATGTCCTGACTCTGTGAGGCAACTAAGAAGTGTTAAGGCCCTAGACCCAGGAAAGTTGCAGAATGTTAGTACTAACAGAAGTAAGAAAAATAGCAATTACATGCAGTACTTCCCCACACCAGGCACCATTGTATCTTCATTCAAACCTAGATGTTGAGTTCTTACCATGCACCACTCCCTGCTCTAGGAAACCTGGCATTCACCTGTGAACAAAGCACATAAAACCCTGCCCTCGTGACATAGTCCCAGTATGTGAAACAATCGGCAAATAAATACAGGCTCTGTCAAGGTGTGCATGGTGGGGGCACGCAGGGCAAGGAGCCAGAGCGTGCTGAGCTGGGGGTTCAGTTTAACATAGGCTGGACAGGGGGTACTGTTCGAGAAGGCAACATTCCTGCACAGACCTAACTGGCCAGGCAGGTGAGTCATGCTGGCATCCAGGGCAAGAGGCACAGCAAGAGTTCACAGCCCTTGGGCAGGTCCCATGAACAAAGGAGCCTCGGTGGATAGAACACAGTGATGGCATTGGGGGAGGGAGAGTGGCAGAAGAAAAGGTTACAAAGAAAAGGCAATGGACGTTGGGTCTGGCAGTGCGGCAATTTGTGGTGGGTCCTGTGAGTCACGTACGAACGGGACTTTGGATTTTACTCTAAGTGAGAAGAGAAAGCAGCCAGTGCATGGTGAGAGCAGAAGAGGAGTATGAGCTCACACATTTTAAAAAGACCACTCCATCTGGGGTGCGAAGAGTAGACTCCAGAGGCAGGTGCAAGCAGGGAGAGTGGTTCCAAGGCTTTCTCCATTGCCCCAGGGAAAGACAACGGAGTCCGGGTGTAAGAGTGGGCAGGTGAGAGGTGGGAAGATTCTGGGTGTATTCTTAAGGTAGGACAACTGAATTTACTGATGAGGGACAAGAAGGGGGAAGACAGGTTGGCTGAATATTCTTGGACAGATGGAAGCACCACTGATGGAGATGGGAACTTCCAAGGGCGAACAGGCACAGGGAGGGGAGTAGAAATAGATTTTTTTTTTTAATAGAGGCATGTTTTATTTATTTATTTGTTTATTTGTTTGTTTGTTTTGTTTACACATGCACTGGGTACAGTCAGAAGCGCGGGAGGGTGAGAGAATTCACCAGAGCCAGAGTGGGGAGCAGAGCAGGCAGAAGGACCGAAGTACACTGCTGAGGGGAGCAGCGGGCGGCAGGAGAGGTCTGCGCGCCATTGTGGGACCCTCCTCCGGTGGCCAGGGAGCAGCCAGGGATCGAACCGGCGCCGCAGAGGCTGCAGGCAGCTTCGCAACCCAGCGCTCAACCGCTGCGCCACCAGGGAGGTCCAGAAATTTGGTTTTGACTGTGTTAAAAAAAAAAAAAAAAGTGGACTTGATTGTGCATAACTCCAGTCACTTGTAAAGGGTCACACTGGTATAATGACCTCCACATACTCATCACCCCATCTCAGTAACCATCATCTGGCCTTGTCTCTAGATGTCCTCAGGGAGACATCAGGAAGTTACTTGGCTAGACCCAGCCAGAAGAGAGACCTGACTTGCAATGCAAGCTTCAGATTGTTTATGATAGAAAAGAAACAGAAGGAGACAAACTCTCCAGGGAGTAGCTAAGAGGATAGGAGAGTCCAAAGCCTGAGATCAGGGGTTACACACTTACAGGTCAGAGAGGAGGGGAGCCACCATTAAAAGCAAGCTGAGGGCCTCCCTGGTGGCACAAGGAGTTAAGCACAGCACTGTGAAGCAATCCGTACCCTCTGCAGCACGAGTTCGATCCCCGGCTGGCCAGGGAGCAACCCACATGGCGTGGCAGACCTCTCCTGACTCGCCCCCTGCTCCCCTCTGCAGTGTACTTTGGTCTATCTGCCTGTTCTGTTCCCCACTCTGTCTCTGGCAAATCCTCTCACCCCCCGCATCGCTGGCCTGTACCCCAGCTCTTGTATGCATAAATAAATAAATCTTTTAAAATAAATAAATAAAAATTAAAAGCAGGCTGAGACTCTGGACCTAGCCACAGGGGAGGAGAATGCAGGAAGTGACTCTGCCTGCTTCAGCCTATCCTGTGCTTTCAACAGGGTGACCTTCTCAGCATCATTCTGTTTGTCAGTTTGGGGCCAGGATTGGAATCTAGACAGTCTGTCTCCAAACCCAACCCACAGTCACACCTTCACTCCATTCGAACCAATGTTCCAGGGTGCGGACTTAAGGACCGTGGCAATAAGGGAGTGGGAGAGCCTGATGAAAGCAGCCCCTCCTAAAGGTTTACTAACAGCGCAAGTCATTATGTGCGTGATGGATCATTATGTGTGCGAAGGATCACAAATGATTTGTCAATACTTCAATGCCGCCTACTACCATTAATGATGATTATAACCGCTCTTGACTGAGCCTGAATCTCTCGGTCAGGCACTGTGCAGAGTGCTTCAAATGCTGACTCTTAATTGTATGGGGAATATAAAAATAAAATTTATTATTAAAAAAAACAAAAAAAAAACCAAAAAAGAAAACAAATGCTGACTCTTCCTTAATTCTCACAGCAGGCGCATGGAGAAGAGCCGAGGCGATATCCATTCTGTGTATGAAAAGAAGAAGTTGCAGAGGTGGGAACGTGGCAGCAAGAACTTTGCTGGCACTAATGCTGGGTGATCTCAGTGTTTGGAAGCAAAGGAAGGAAGGGAGAGCAACTCAGGCTTGGGGGTCAAGTAGAGAGGAGTTCAAGTCCTAACTCTCTGACATGTGTACCTTTGTCTTTTGTCCACGCAGCCTGTTTCCTTAGCCGAGAAAATAATGATGGAGGAAATTATCCTGTGGTCCTCCTCCTATTTTTCTTTTGAAATACTTGTAAAAACCTAAATTGAATTTATATTTGCATGATCCCTTATTTAATGTCGGGATCATGAGACCCTAATCCATCTTCAACTGTCCATCACTGTAAACTCCCAAGATTTGCAAAGTGTGCAAAACTGAAATCTAGGCAGTTGAGAGCCATAAGTTACAAGTTAACTTTATATTTAGTCTATGGATAAAGTGTGTCCCTACAACTTCTATGTCCATCCACAGAATGGGACCCTCCCTCACTCATAGCATGTGGCATCCTGTGCCACTTTGCACTTCAGTTCTCTATGAAACTGAGGTCACAGCACAGTTTAGTGGGCAGACCATGGCTTTGACTCAGCGGACCTGGTGTTGACTTCAGCCCCTGCTGCTAGGAGCGGTGTCACTGTGCCTCACCTAACTTCTCTGAGCTTCATTGTCCTCATTTCTAAAGGGTGACTATATTAAGTCTCCATCTCTTGGTTGATTAAATAACACTCAATGTTTAAATTTAAACAACCCATGGTAGAGCTCAGTACTTACTAGCTGTTTCTCCTTCTCATCCTCCAGGCAGAAGCACGTTTACTTGTGTGCCCTGTCATAAAAAAATTAGCAGGGCTTGATGTGTGGAAGGTGATTAACAAGTTTAAAGACAGGAGGAAAGACAAAAATGGGTGGAAGGAAGGAGGGAGGGAAAGAGGAGGAGAGCAAAGTCAGAAAAGGTTCTATGACCTTGTGCTTATGACTAGCTAAAGAAGCAAAGGTCCTGTGCTTAGTAAAATTTAATCATTGTGTGGTGATGGAGATGCAAAGAGACCCAACAGGAGCAGCGCGTGCCATGTGAGGGGCAGCCCTTTGTCTGGTTTGACTAGACAGTTCTGGTTTGTGCCGTAGTCCCTAGGTCTGCAGTGTGCCCAGACAAAAGTAGTCTGGATTAGATGATAAATTTTGTAGTCCCTCTACCTACTGAGCTCAGAGATAACAAAACAAAGATGCTTATTCAAGTGAAATGCTCTAAAGCGAACCGTGTGATGTAATGTGTGGAAGTCAGGGTGCTCCGGGACCCACCTCGGGGGTTAGGGGTCCAGGTAGGAAGAAGCATCTGGGTGAAGGGAGAGAACGGGACAGTCTCTGGGGAGCTGCTAAGAGTTGGCACAGAGAGCATAGTGTTCCAGGAAAAAAATCCAAAGGGGACTCAAGTCACTGTTGAGAAAGTAGCAACTCTGTGGGTATCTCTCTCTGGATCTTCATTCCCTGAGTAGGCCCCTACAGGGGAGAAGCCCCTCTCTGACTGCCATTAGCATCCTGTGTGGGAGCAGATCCCCATGGAGAGAGAAGAATGGGAGTTTAGGAAACAAGTACTCCCGGGTTGGCCCAGAGGGACCTTCAATAGAGGTGCCAAAAAAAAGGCAGAGAGAAGAATGCCTGTCTCCCCAAAATTAGCTTCTCTTGAGAAGACAGAGTGGAAGCCTTTGTTCCGACAAAGTTATGTTCATATTGTCAAGTTGGTGCACTGGGTCGCTGAACTGGTACTTGGGGACTGTCACAATATTGATGGGGAGTTTGGCAAGTTAATTTCAAATCTGTCACTTCACTCTCTCACGACTCTTGCTCCTTAATAAAACTCCACAGTGAGTGTGGGCTCAGCCGACAGCTGGAGAGTGATCATGGAGTGTGAGGCTGGCGTGCAACGATTCTCTCCCGCTTTCTTCTCCTGCTCCCTCCTCATCCCCTTCCCCGAATTCTAGCTTGCCAGCCTGAAGTGAGAACCCCCTCCCCCCAAAGAGATACTGCTGTTGGAGGTGACATGGGCCCTGGAGAGGGTATAGGTTTTCCAGTTTGAACAAGTGGAGTGTGAATGCTGATTCTGCCAGGAATGTGCTGTGGGACCGTGGGAAGGCGCTGGAGGTAGATGATCCATTGGTCCCTCGGGTGGCTAGGGTATAAAATAATGCATGCCAAAGCACCTGTGAGGATTCACCACCTGCCAGGTCCCCTTCTTCCTTTCAACAATATGCAGGACACGATCTGCAGGTCTCTGGCCCTCGACCCAAATGACAAGTGAGCCGGAAGCTATGCCTCCTGCCACACCTTCAATAGACCCGAAGCTCAGACAGCATCAAGAGACCCGTGGAAGAATTAGAAGGATATAATTATGAAAAATGTGCAACACTTTTGAGAGCCCCAATGAGTTTTTAATGAGATTTTTGCACAACAGACTAATAACTGTTCTAATAAAACCCACCCCACCGAAGCTGAAACCTTCATTTTCTCCACACCCCGAAGACTGTTTTCTCTGTTGGGGTTTCTGAACCAGTGCCAATTACCAGGAAACTGTGCAAATATCAACTCATATATTGTCATGTAATCTTTGCCCCTGGATCTGTTTTCCATGGCCCGCATCCTGTCTATTCTAAGGCAACCCTGCATCCCTACTCGATCCACCCATTTTGGATCTGTCCCCTGCTTCTGCACACGTTCAGCCTTTCCCTGTTGGAGTCTGCACTGGCTTTATTAAGTCTGACTGTTCCATACCCTGGTGGGACCCACTTGTTTCCCTGACTGCTTGGTGGGCAGCCCACCTACCATCTCCTCCCTCCTCTCTTGAAAGTGCTGCTCTGGACAATGTTGGATTCACAGCAGAGCATCTGACATTCATTCTCTTGGTGTTAATTTAGCATCTATGTTACAGCAGGCCCTGTGCTGAAGTCCATTGTTGACAGGAGTAACTCAAGCAATCCTCACAGACGTGCTGTTCCTTCCTCAGGAGAGTCTCTGGAGCCCTAAGACTCAGTCCTCAGCCCCTCTTCGGTTTCCACCTTCTCTCTCCTCCGTGGAAAGACATGCTTCTTGATAGAAACTTTCCATCTCCACTTCCTCACTTTCTGATTGCTTCTCACACCTTGTAACTCCTCAGGACCTGCTAGTCTTAACTAGGGTCACCGATGATATTCACAGTGGTGAAGCCTGAGAGAGTGGGGTGAGAAGACCTGGACTCAGGTCTCAAAGGTGTCTATTTACTAAGCCAATGAGTATTCTAGGACCCAAATCTCCATGTATTTGGTGGGGTTCCCCCACACCACCAAGCAAATCTCCAGATACCACCTAGGTGTCCTACAATTCAACTCAGTGCTGTCTGCCCAAGGTGGTGTCACAGGGCCCAGTTATGGGTTTAGTCCCTAAGGCTGTTTCCTGTCCCTCTCGTCCACACCCACCAGCGCCTGAGCTTTTGACAGACTGGCTATAAATCAGGCGGTCCCGTGACTTCTTCCCCTTTTGGATTGGATTAATTTTATAGAGTGACTAAGCACTCAGGGAAACATTTTACTGACTCCATTACTGGTTTAATTAGAAAAGGATATAATTCAGGAATGGCCAGATGGGAGAGATGTGTAAGACAAGATACAGGAAAAGGGCACAAAGCTTCCATCTCTCCCCTCTCGTGTCACTTTCCCCAAATCTCCATGTGTTCACCAACCTGGAAGCTCTACAAATTCTGTGCTTTATTCCATAGTTATAGTTAATTAAATAAACTTCCAGGTAACTGGAGGTAGGAGGGTGGCAAGAAATTTCCAACCCTTTAATCGCAAGGTTGGTTCTCTAGGCTGCCCACAAGTCATTTCATTCACATAACAAAAGGCCCATTGATTACTCCCATCACTTAGGAAATTCCAAGGGTCCCAAGAGCTCTGTGCCAGAAACCAGAAACTGGAAGTAGACCAAAAACATATTTCTTATTACCAATCACAATAACACACTAAGTGAATTTAGGTTTCATCATCTATTGAAGGAAAGGGAGTATTTAAATCAGATAATGCTTGTAAAAGGCACAGGTACATAGTAGGCATGTAGTTATTCCTTTTCTTTTTCAGTTCCTACCCTCCTCTGTGCTACCCTGAACACAGAGCATGTGCAGTTCCTGTTTGAAAATTGTTTTCTTGACTGATTTGTGAATTTCTCAAGAGCAGAGGCCAGGCCTTCCACAGTTCGGTGTCGAAGGCAGATACTGCCTTTGTGAGTGCCCAGGGAGCTCTGTGGAGATTCAGTGAATGAATGTATGGTTGAGAGAACTGATGTGGATGAAAATGGATGAATATATACATAAATCTGTGAATATCTGATTAACAGAGAGGTGCACACTTATGTATAGGAGAACATGTGCATAAATGCATGAGCCTGTGAATGGATTAGTAAGTGACGAATGAATGGAGGATGAGGTGAGGGAATGGCTGAGGGCAGGCATGTTATTGAGGGAATGAAAACATGACTGAATAAAAAGGGAAATGAGGGCCTCCCCGGTGGCGCAGCGGTTGAACGCTGGGTTGCGAAGCAGCCCCACGGCCTCTGCAGTGCCGGTTCGATCCCAGGCTGCTCCCCGGCCACCGGAGGAGGGTCCCACATGGCGCGCAGACCTCTCCTGCCACCCGCTGCTCCCCTCAGCAGTGTACTTCGGTCCTTCTGCCTGTTCTGCTCCCTGCTCTGGCTCTGGTGAATTCTCTCACCCTCCCGCGCTTCTGACTGTGCCCAGTGCTTGTATAAATAAATAAATAAATCTTAAAAAAAAAAAAAAAGGTTAATGAATAAAGAAATCCTTATTCACCCCAGGTAGATGTGATAGGAACCTGAAACCTATGTTGGCCCATGGCTTTGGGGGACATTTATGTGGCTCTGGGAAAGTGAGAACAAAAGGCTGGGAGTTGAGCAACCCCAGTGATATCTTTCCCAGTTTGGGAATGTTAAGAAATAAAGCAATATTTAGAATTTGCCCATCTGCCTTATAGTGTAGGGGACACAAAGGTAAGAGGTCAGGAAGTAGAGGAAACAGGAGTATATACGTGGGGAGAACACACAGACCATGGGGAGAGTGACAGGAATTAACTGAGGCTGGGAGATGATGTGGGTGGGAGGTTTATTTGTTACAAGGCCCTTAAATATCAAGTTTAAAGTGATTAATTATCATAGTAACTAGCCATTTCATCAGTGCTCTATATAGCATACAACAGTTTCTCTTAATTTCTCTTTGGAACTTCCCAAATGCTTCATTCAAGAGGAAGCAAATGGGAAAGCTCATTTTTTCTCTTTGCATTTTTTAATTGATAATTTAGATTTCGGCTCTTCTGCTTCCCAAAGGACTTTTGAGACAAGTGGCAGTAAACTGTATACCTATAATAAGGTATTTAAAACAGCGGGATATATTTTAAATTTGATAGTAGAGTGATTCCTGGACTCTAATGAAATGGATACAGGGAAATTTTGACCATGGGGGTATGTTGGGTTTCGGCTGTCCTGTGGAAGGAGGTACAGCCAGGCATGAGAGGGGAGAAAGGCACCAGGGGGAGAGGCATCAGCGTTCAGCACTACAGCCCTAGAATGGTTTTATCCCTGACTCCTTACACCAGAATATTGGCAAGGCCATGGGGTCTGACTGAGCAGTCTCGTTTTGAGACGTCGCCAAGTATTTCCTCTATGCACGTTTTTTTAATTGACTGTCAAAACTCTTGCTAAAGAATAATAATCATTATAAGAAGATATGACTTTGAAAATAAATAAACTGAAGCCTAAAAGAGTTCAAGAAATTCCTCTAATCATAATGCACATAACAGAAAGGCAAGGCCAAATTCTGAAGTCAGATCTTCCAATGGATGTCCTTTCTACAGTTCATTTGCTCTCTTTATTCTAAGGCTTGCTTCCTTTCTCTAAGATTCCAGAGAAGATTCTTAAATTGTGGTGCTGTCTTTCTAGATTTCTTATTTCTCCAACATTAAGGCATCAGTGTTTTCCATCAAGGTTTAGTGACACGCCAGTAGCAGGGCTTGCACCTTATTAGGAAAGCAGAAGGTCCCTCTCCCACAGATGACCCACTGAGTCTGAATTTTAACAAGGTCTCCAGGCAAATCATATGCAAATTAATATCTAGGAAGACCTGGACTAAAGCAGTGGTTCTTGAAATGTGTGGTGCCTGGAGTTAGCAAGGTCAGCATCGCCTGGGAACTTGGTGGAAATGGCCCCTCTCTGACCCTTGGGTTTTTATTAGCAAAATTCTGATGATAAAGATTGCTGAGAGTGAGGATGATGGTAGTGGATGCCTGCCCCTTGGGGAGACTGTGATACTAAATGATCTATAAAACATCCTTCCTCTCCATTTGTCCCCTGGTCTTCCACTGACTTAAAGATGTCTCATCTCTTGCCTGGGATCCCTGGCAGCAAGCTGCCCTCCAGACAGCAGGTGGGCTGAGAAGGCCTCTGCCCCAGCCCTGGGAGCAGTACCACATCTCAGCACCTGATGGCTCTGTTCTTCAACCAGATTCACGATCACACTAACCCACACAACACAGCTTGAATCGGAGGCAATTTGAATTAATTTGGCAAGTTGAACATCACATGTGACACAATTCAATATTTTGCTGGAGCTCAGATCCATAACCTTTACTACCTCTCCTCCATCCTCTAATTTTGTAATTTTGTCAGGAAAAGCTATCAAGTTGTCCAGGATGATTTGTTCTGCATGAACCTCCAGTGCTCCTTATCGCTCACTATTCCATTATCTCTCGAATGCTTACAGATTTACTCTGGGCACATTCATCCAATTATTTTACTAAATATTGACACCAGACTTACTGGACAGTGATTCTCAGGATTACCTCTCATTAACCTCCGGGGAAGACCGGTTCTGCATTTAGTCAGTTTCACTGCCATCTGGGTCCTCCTGCACAGTCCCATCAGCTCCATCAGGGGACATTGCCTGCTGTTTGATCTGGATAGCTGGATAGCAAAAGTATCCCCTGTTCTTTTGTTCCCCCAGTGTCCCTAGAAGCAAGCCCACAGTACATGAAGCATCACAGAAAACTCACAGTGGAAATAGCTTCAAAGAAGGGGCATGCAGTGGGGAAAGAGCCCAGACATCCTTGGATAACAAACCCAGCTTCTCCAATCAAGGGTTTTGTGACACAGGGCAGGTGACCAGGTCTCTCTCTGATCCTTGCTTTTGCTCCCCCATCTATAAAATGGGGGCTGGGGGTACTGAGAGGATTAAATTAAACTAATGCTTCATGCTGTCAGCTCTTCGCCTGCCAGGATATTCATGCCTTAATTATGGTAGCCCCCTTAACTTACACCTCACCTAGTGTGCTCCTGTTACAAAGGAAGGAGTACTCCTAGGAAGGAGATGTACCAGAGATGATAAAAACATGCACCCCACAGCTTTCATGTCATCAAGTGCTGGTTCAGTGCACCCTTCTGTTAATTACACAGGTGGCTACAAGTCCCCCCACCCCCACCCAAGTATCAGAGTTTGTCCAATAGTACCTGAGCTACCTCCCAGTCCCCGCTCACCCCTCCATGGGCCCCCTTGTAGAGTGTGCGGCCTGTGCACATGTACGTGGAAACCTGCAGCTTCCCCTAGGCCATGAAAGATGAGTTGAAAAGCCCCTTCCAGCCCTGGAAGCCTTGGATCTGTCCCTCTTCTCAGAGCTGTTCTAGACAAATAAGCCTGAGGTCCAGCTTCTTTTTCTTTTTTTCTTCCTTTGCTCTTATGGGTAAATGCAGTGGGTGGACAAAAGATGAGCAAATCTATAGGGGTATCTCCGACAAGTGCTGTAGCAAAACAAACATAAAGAATGGGTCCGCATTAAATTAATTTCATTGATTTTTTTCTTTCTCTCCTTTGAAACCTCGGAGTGTGGAGGTTATAATTAGGCTGTTTATTATCTTCTGCTGAGGGACCTGTGCAACAGCCATCTCTTGGGCTTGGCTCTCCTTGTTTACATATCACCCTTCAGGGCCGGATAACAGATAGTCCTCGTTTCCGGCCCGAATCCCATTCCATTCCCTTTTATTATGTGTCCCCGCAATTCTATTACCTGCTCCGCGGTCTCAGTGACTCAGCCACAGTGGCTGCAGTAATGATGGCTTTCAGAGCTCAGCTAATGACGCAGGCACTGAGGTGTCTCCAGTCCCAGCAGCCGGCTGAATCTCAATTTAGCAGGATTTGAGACCACGGTGTCCTGCATTATGCATGAGCGCGTGCCCGACTGTGTACAGGCGTGTGTGGGTCTGTGGGAGGGAGGGTAGGGGGTGTGCATTTATACCAAGACCCTGCCTATTGGCGGTCCTGGTGAGAAAAATGAGATGTCTGATTGTGCAAAGCATTTACTAACAAGATTGGCAGGAGGGGGGTAAGGCTGTGTGGGTAAATAGGCAAGTGCTTCTAGCCTTCACTGGGGAGATAGTACAACAGACTGGCTAAGAGCTGGGCTCTGAAGCAAGGTGACTGGGGATCAGAACCTACTGCATGTACATAGAAACCCTGCAGCTTCCCTTATGCCATGCAAGATGAGTTCAAAAGCCCCTTCCAGCCCTGGAAGCTGGGTCACTAGTACTAAGGACTTAAGGCTCAGCTTCCTTATCCTCATAATGGGATCACAATCTGCTGAGGTTTAAATGGCATAATGCAAGCAAAGCTCTGGGCACTGTGATCCACACCATAGTAGGTGCTCAATTAACGGTGGCCACTATTGCTGATGATTCCTCTCTCCTGCCCAAAGGAAGCTTCTGTCTCCAGAAGCTCTTTCCCACACAGTTTGCCTGCAAAGACCCCAGAACACCTTCTCCTCCATACTGATGGATATGACTTGACCACTATAGAGAACAGAGAGCACTAGAAAAAAACAGATGTAGATTCAGAATGTGTTTCTTGCAGGGACATGGGGTCTTCATCAGAGACTCAGGAGTCCCTTCCAGAAGAATACAGACGGGAGACTGGGAGGAACCATCTAATATAGTTTCATGATGGGACTTGCCACCATAATGCTGTGAAATAAAGAAAAGAAAGTAGAAAACTACTGTTCCAGCAGATGACTAATGCACTTTGAGTTTTGGAGTTCTAATGGTCCATGATTCTACAATTTCCTTGTGGAAGAAGCCAGACCAGCATACTGGACATCAGCCCCTCGCAAACTATAAAAGATAGCTAGCTTGAGGATGTAGGGCTAGTTTTGGGTCCAGGCATGACTTGAAAGCGTGGGGACATCCTGAGTCCCTCTAGATTAGAGTCTGGCTCTGTAGGAGGGGAAATGGCACTAGAGTCACACTAAGCTGACTCCATCTGGGACGGCACACCTAAGTGGGATTTGAACCTCTCTAAGCCTCAGTTTCCTCATCTGTAAAATCAGGGCAGTAGTTTTCACTGCAAGGAGTGATGGAATCATTGAGAGAATATATGTAACTCACAGTGCTTGGTGTGTGGTAGGTATATGCACTGCAGGTTTTCTCTTCCCCTCTTCTCTGCCTGAATTGTGAATTCTGTGTTTCTTCCAAGTCTTCACATCGTCCGTGAGGGACTAAGTCAGCAGTGATCCTGAGTAAAGTAAGCATCCATCAGTGAAGGAGACCAGATTGCACCTACCTTCTCTGTCACTATCATGCCTGGGGCCCTGATCTTCAGTGGGCATCCCTACTCCTCTTTCACATTTCTCCCCTCCAATATACAGACCTCTGGGCAAAGCCTTGGCCCAGGACTGCCAGAAAGGAGGAGACTTCACTGTAGTCAGCTGGAAAATCCAACCCAGGGCCCCTGGGTATATGTTGGATCAGTGTTGGGACTCAGGGCTTTGCAGTAGGAACTAGGCATGTTCCAAAGACTAAAGGATCTATATAGGGGACAAAATTTTAGGGGTAGAGTTCTAGTTCCTAGAGAGGTTCATCAAGTATCAGAAGAATATAGCTCACTAGGCAAATTTTCAAGATGGATCTTTGGGAAAACAAGATGGAGACCCAGGGTCCAAAACTGCTTCCCTGGGAATAAAACCATAAACCAGCCTAATTTCTTCCCCTTCCATTCCTTTTCAATTTTTAAAAATCATACTGTTTCTAGGAAAGCCTCCATCTAGCCGTAAAGTGTAAGGAAGTAATGACCACACCACACGGTGCCTGCTTAACAGACACGAGCGCCAACTGCTAACATGAGGCTGAGTCCTCTGAGCCCTGACCTAGAGGTTCATAAATTTTCTTTAACTGGAATCAGGTCCTGTTGATGGCAGTAAGAGAGGCTGCTGGCTGGAGTCACATGGCTGGTGTAAGGAGAAAAGAGCAGGGGGTCATGGTTGAGGGGAAGGCAGCCTGGGAAGGAGTGATTGTGGTAAGCTATAGTGAATCTTTGGCTGGCAGGGTCTCATAAGGGATGGCTTACATGGCTCAGCTGATATTTCTAATTAATGGACTCAACTGGATGACTAGCCTTTACTTACCCCTATTCTGTTTCTTTGTTCTTAGCCTGCAATCTAGTCTTTCAGATTGTAATTCTCCAATTATGCTCTTCATCACTTTCCTTATCCCTCTAGGGACCTAGGATGCTGATGTTGCAGAGTCAGAGTATTATTTCAGAGGACTGTCAGATTGAGCGTCAGCCATAAACAATAGTAGAGGTCACACACATGAGTGTGTGAGTCCCAGTGGAACATCGCCCTGGTGCCATGGTGCCTCACCACTCCATGTGATTTAAATCTTTCCTTGGCTGCCTAGCCACTTGGTCTTTACCACTTTATGTGGATGTGACTATTCTACCACTAAGCCACCACCACTGTCCATGGTCCTGCACAGAGCCTAGCATTGGACCCATAAGTCTCTCCTCATCCAGTGAGTCCTTGGGGGAGGTCTCCTGAAGTAGATACATTTTAGTCCCCTTCTTCTCTTAAATTGTATGGAAATGAAATAGGTAATTTCAGCTCATGAAGTTGTAAAGACAATACGCACTGAGGCGACTTAGATTCACTCGTTCATTTATTCATGTTTCCTTACTGCATGCTGGACTCTTGGCAAGGTGCTGAAGTTGGAAACATGAATCAGATGTTATCCCTGCCCTCTTGGTACCACAGGCTGTTGGAGAAGACAAAGTAGCAGCTCTAGCATGGTATTTCTGGGTTAAAATGACAGTATGCTTTATTCTTCAACTAGCTATAGTGCTATAGGAACAACTACCATTTGATATGTGCTGAGCCCTGTGCCAGAACTTTAAGTGATCAACTTATTTCTTCTCCACAACAACCCTTAGGTAGGTATACCCTGTCCCTGTTTTCCAGATGAAGGGTCAAGTGGCACAAGTTCTTGAACCAGGTCTGAATGATGAGTTCCCTGGCCCACTCTTTTAATCACTGTCCTCTGCTTGTTCTATGCTATGGTAGGAAAAGTATGAAATCCAGGGTGCGTCTGAGGTAGCCTTTCTAAAAAGCGATCCCTTAGTCGACTCTTGACGGGTTAACAAGTGTTAGAAAATGACTGAGAAATGGATATTTCAGACAAAGAGATCAGCAGGTGAAGAAGTAGAAAATTTGAGAAGGAAGCATCCAAAAAGCCAAATGGCATGGTGTCTCTGGAGCACAGGAGTCACTCTTTACAGAGGAGGTAGAGAGGCAACCAGGCCATAAAATGCTGGGAGCAGCACCCTTGGTGCCTTGAAGGACATCTTTGATGGTAAACTGGTATAGGGTAAACTAGACTGGCGCATAGGAAGGTGTCCTTGGGGGAACTGCTCCAGAGAGTCCTTCCTAAGAACTTTGTACTGAGGAGTCCTGGCTTTTCTACAGGGAGCTCATTACCACCTTGATAAAAGAGCGTGTGAGTACATGTGTTGGAGTGGGAAACTAGCAAACCGGAGGGGGAAGCAGGAGAGTGAGGGACTGGAAACAAGGTCCCATAAGGAAGTGTTCAAAGCCTGGAGTTGTTTATCCTGGAGAGCAGCAAACTCTCTGGTGGGGGCGGGGAGAAGAACTGAAGTCAAGTCTTAAAGGTGGTAGCAAGGTATAGACTAAGAGACTCAGCCTGGGTTTAGAGTCAGACAGGCTTGTGAAACATGGGGAAATTATATCTCTTCTCTGGGGCCTGAGGTGCTCAGGGCAAAGAGGGGGATAATGAGAAGTTTGTGGCACTATCCCAAGAGTTAGCGGTACAGCGGGTCCTCAAATAATGTCATTTCATTTAACATAGTTTCAATATAATGATGAGAAAGAAAACCCACAGCCAGTGTTGAACAAAATGATGTCACTGGAAGACCTGCTTTCATTGTGTGTCCTGTCACTTAAAGTCACACTTTCCAAGAACCATTCAGTAACGTGTGGTGGGGTCTCACAGTGTTGTGAGTAAGGCACCTGCACTTAACCAACATTCAACAAAATGGCAGCTGCCATTGCTGTAATTGACCTAGAAGGTGGTGTTGAGGCAAGGACTGGGCTTTCATAGATGCTCAGCCCAGTATCAACCCAGTCAACTATGTTCTTTCCAACCTCAACAGCCATACGTGGTCTGTCTACGCCACACTATGGGCAGGTTGGTGCTGCTATTCGGGAAGATTGGTCTCTACTATCAGCTGGGTCCATCGCACCAGGAGGCAATTCTCTCGCTCTCTTCCTTCTCCTCATACCTGCGATGGCTTAAAAACACACACAACCAAACGCTGGAGCTCTTGTTTTAGCTTCCAACACAGCCCCAGCCTTCTTTTCTACTATTTTCAAGAAAACTTCTGAGAACTTCGGACAAGAAAAGTTGAGATCTCCATGCCCCCTGCACACATCACTACATACACACCCACTCCGTTCACAGAAGTTTTTCCTCTTCTGCCTAATACTGATCTCATCCCCTCCAGTTTTTTAAGAAACTCGATGTCGTCAATTACCTCCCCCCTTTTTCTCAAATGTCTCCATTTCCCTCAGCCCATAAATGTGCTCATTTCTCCCATCTCATCTCCTCCCCACAGCCACCACCGTATGTCTTCCATTCACAGCCAGCCTTCTAGAAAGAGGAGTCTATGCAAATGGTCCCCACTTCCTCACTTCCCACTTCTCCACCCACCATCGCCTGGCTCGGCACCCACCACCCACACACAACACTGCTTTCCCCCAGGACAGAAGTGCCCCCGTGCAAGGCCTTACCCAACACACATTCCACATTCGCCTCATATCAACTCTTTATTTAGCACCTCTGTCTGTTGTTTCATGACAACTTGCCTGGCTATACCTACAGGCCAACCTCATTTTCCTCTCACCTCCACAGACACTTCCTGGCTTCCCTGGGGGTTGATCTTCAATACATTTGTCTTCACTCCCAACTTGCTCTCCGTGTAGACCACCTTCCAAATCTGGGTCCCCAGCCAGGGTCTTTCTTCAGAGCTAAAGTCAGATACATCTGATCCCCCAACAACTCCACTTGATGAGCACGTGTACTTCAGAGTGGGTTTCTAAACCATAACTTTTGGTGGCCATCAGCATGGAAATTGTGCTAATCACTTCAGATGAGATGATCCAGAGGAGAGTACAGTTGATGAAAAGAGCCAGGGTGAATTATTTAGGGGTAGGGACAGGAGAAAGAGCCAACCAAAGTGACAGAGGAGAGACTAGGGAGCGAAGAGGAGGGAGAAGAAGAGACACTTGGGTGGAAATATCGCAGTCTCCTGAACGGGCTTCATGAAGACAGTCTGGTCATTTCTGTCACATGCTGCTCAGAATTCCCCTATGATGAAGATGGAGACTAGTGGGTCTGGCAAATTGAGGGTCATCATTGCTCCCCTAATGGTGGCACATGTGGAATGAAAATGACTAAGGCCTGATTAGACTGGATTGAGTGAGGATGAGAAGCGAGGATCAGAGTTGGTGGAGTAAGTACTTTCAAGGAGGCACTTTACTGGAAAGGGGAGACAGACATTGAATTTGGGGAGATCACCATATATTAGTCTTTTTGTTTCTATGACTTCTTCTTTTTTTTTTTTTAGTCCAAAGGGGCAAGTTTATGTAAAAAGGAAGGAAAGTAAACGACGTTCACACAGACACTACCAGGCAGAAAGAGCTTCCCCCAAAGGGATGGGTTTGCGAATGGAAACACCTGCAGAGTCACAGGCAGGCCGTCTTGGGGAGAGACTGTTTCTATGACTTCTTTACAAGACCCTTGAGTGCTTGAAGATGCAGGCATCCTTGTCCCTGCATTTCTCAGTTTTCAATTGAGAGGGTTCAGTGCAAAGTAGGTTGTTAGTAGCTTTTGTCTTAGAAAGAACAAGAACCATCAGCAGTTGCCCGGCCTCTATGGTGGGAATGAGCTCTCATTTACCAAAGACAGGCATCGGGATCTAGAGAACTTCCTTTCTCCTGTCATCCTTCCTCCTTATTTCTTTCTTCCCTTCTGCCACCTTCCCTCATCCTCTTCCTTCCCAGATATTTCTGACATGACCCCATTGCACTGTGCTCCCCACAGTCTTAACCCCGGAGGCCTGTCAAGGCACAGCTGACAGTGCTGTATAAGGGGCCACTGTGCACCGGGGAGGCAGAGCACCCTCTGCCAGGCATTTCTATCCCTGTGCTATGAAGCCTGGAGGACAGAAGATGCCAGAGGAAAGGCCTATGTGATGTCAACATGCCTTTGAAGAAGGCTCCTGGTCTCTGTCTCTGGAGCTGCTCAGCGCCCAGACGCTCTTTATTAGCGTCTCCTTGTTTCTGTGCTATTAGGGCCTGTCAACTCCTCCGCTCCTAATGTGCAGCCCCTCCTTGAAGTGTTTTGTCAGGCCTACAGAACAGGGGTTCTGAGTTCAGCAGAATGTCTCCTCCTGCACATCCACGCCTGTCTCTGGGCTGCGTGCTTAATGAGGTCCCAGCCGGCACCCTCCACGCTCTCCCTCACCCTGCAGAGAGCCCAGCTCCAGAAGTGGGGAGAGCAGCAGAGTCTGTGCACGGGGGCGAGGGGTGAGAGTGAATGGATGGTGGGCAAGGCTGTGTCAGCTGTCAGTGCTGGGTGCCTGGCCCCCTGTGTCACCAGGTGATGCACCCCCCATATGTGGTTTGTGCATGAATATGTTAGTGTGCACATGTGTGTCTCAGCGTCTGTGGGTATGAAAAGGTGTGTTTGTGTACGTGGGTGTTCTTAAATAAGAAAAATCCAACTGAGTTCATTTTAAAGCTATGATTGACTTTATTAAATGATTTCTGGATTGGGCAGAAAGGTACTCTGAAACGCTGTACAAAATGAAAGGTTTATATAGGCAGGAAGGGGGCAAGATAAGGGGAGAGGGAATTATTTCAGGCTTAGATGACCTACCCACGGGGAATGGAAGAAGATCTTGTGACATCTTTGGGGAGTGGAGAAGAGCATCTCCTAGTTGTTGACCAGAACATTCCATACTGACTGGTTAGAATGAGCTTCAGGGGAGGTTGAACCTAGAGTTAGGTGAGGTAGTCTCTGTGGGTTTAGCACAGGTGCTTCCATTTTGAGCCTGTCATTTTCTTTTTACCAATGTGAATGCATTTTTTGTGTGTATATTTATGTGTACATGAGCATGACATATGCATTGGTGCGTTACAAGAATGTGAGGTGTGTGGATTCGGTGTATGTGAGTGTGAATGTGATTGTTGTGTATTTATGTGTATATGTGTATGTGAATATTTGTGCATGTCTGAGTATCTGCCTGAGGGAATCAGAGGGATGAAATTGGTCCAGTTGACATGTATTGGCCGTAGTCCCTAAACCTTTTATCTAGAATGTCTACCTGTCCCTGCTTCTTTGAGATAAATATTACAGGGGCCATTTACTGAGTTTTGCCATGACTTTTAAGTACCTTAGATGTGTTTTTATTTTATATTTAATAGCCAGTCTCATTTTCATGGGTCACATTAGTTTCATTTTTACTAAGGATTGAGAGGCAGGATTATTTGCTCAAGGCCACATCATCTTTATTCTCTCCTCCGCTGTAAAGCTCACATCTACTTCTTAGAAAATCCCAGCAATGGTTTTAAAAGGGAGAAGTTAAAAATCTCCTGAAGCCTCATTTCCATGTGGCCACCTTCACATTTTAGTGAATCTCCTTCCAAATGTCCCCCTGTGCTTATAGGCACATATTATATATAGAAAAATTTATATAACAAGAATGGCACAGTGTATACTTGTCATTTTTACACTTAAAAATATCCCCTAGAGATCTTTCTCCTCTGATTTACAAAGATCAGCTGTATGTTTTTAACGCCTCCACAGCATCCCATTATCCAGACTTATAATTCATTTAATCAATCCCCTATTGATAGGCATTTAGCTATTTTCCAGCTTTTCACCATCATAAACTATGTTGGGATAAGCAGCTTCGTAAATACAGCTGTGCATATTTGACTGATTGGCTCCTTAGGATAAATCCAGAAGCAAAACCTCTTGGGCAAGAATTTGCACATTTAGCTGCTAATACCCAATGCCACATAGCCTCAAGAAAGGTCAAACCAACTTTCACTCCAGTCCTGATGAACTGGCTGAGCATGGCACTGAACTGGCCAGAGGGGATGCAGCTGGTGTGGTCTGGGGTTTTGATTTTTTAACTCCAAACCCTGTTGTGGGGAGGGGGCTTTGAATTGCCGCAGGACCTTGGCTGGCCCAGAACTCGGGCCAGGAGCTGTCTGTAGGTTCCCTGCTGGGTGTTTGGAAGAGAGAACAGGCTGGCATTGCAAGGAAAGGGCAATTAGGCTCTGCCACACCAGACAAAGCTCTCAGGTAGAACTTGGCCTCCATTCAGAAGAGACCCCTTTGGGCAGAATTACCCTAATTCTACCCCATGCTGTCTTGCTCCTCAAAGTTGTCATTAGCAGGCAGGCTGCAGAGGCATCTGAATTTTGCACAGTGTCCCTCTGAGACAGAGAGGATTCTATAGAACTCAATACTGGGGAAAAAGCAGGCAAGGTGGAGTGATAAAGTTTATATTGCTCTCAATTTTCAATTAAACAAATAGAGGGCAGTTAAAATGCCCAGATGGGGGACTCTCTGGTAGCACCAGGGGTTAAGTCTCACCACTATGAAGCTATCTCCACTACAGCATGAGTTCCATCCCCATTGGCGAGGGAGTTAACCCACATGGCACAGCAGACCTCTCTTGTCTCGCCTACTGCTCCCCTCAGCAAAGGATTTCAGTAGATCTACTTGCTCTGCTCCCCACTCTATCACTGGCAAATCCTCTCATCCCCTGCACTTCTGTCCTACATCCCAGTACTTCTATGCATAAATAAATAAATCTTAAAAAAATAAATAAAATGCCTAGATGTTGGTGCTCACATCAAGGTGGGGAGACAATTGTATTACAAACAACGAATGTTGAATTTATTCTACACCTAGCTCCTCTAAGGCAGGGATGAAGCCAGGGAATGCTCTTAGTGAACACCTGAAGAGGTGAATGAAGAAATGACCATAGTTGTGGAGATGCCCATGGATAGCGTTAGCACAGAGACCTGGAAAGGAGCAGTGGAGATGCCTGTCTGCCTCGCAAGGGGGGCTGCTAAGGAAGCAGAATGCGAGTGTAGCAAGCAGATTTACCAGGGAGTGGCCTTGGTAGTAACCCACAGGGAAAGAGGACTGAGAAGACGAGGTCTTGCAGGTTCGAGGACCGCCTCAGCTGAGCCCGTGGGAACTCTGGGTTGAGGTGACCCTTCAGCACTGTTCCAAGTTGGGTGGAGATGTCAAGGCCCTTACACCCCTAAAATGAGCAGGCATGGGTGGGCCCCTGGCTGGAGCAGGACCTTAGGGGAAATGACTCTGCAACTGAGGCTGCGTGCTGACAGCACACCCCACCTGAAACAAGTCCTTATCTGAGGGACCTAGGGCGCGGTCTCACAGGATCTACATGTTGTCTGGGGGACTTTGGGCCAGTCTTGTCACTTCTCCAATCAACCTACTTGTCCATGTCACGAACAGCCTGCTCCTTATGTAACAGGAATGCTGGCAAGATCAAGCAGCTCTACCCTCAGGGATCTTTAGTAAAAGTCCCATTCCTGTTTCCCTTCCTCTGGGCTCCCTCTGCTGCCCCCAGCCTTGTACATACAAACTAGCAACTTCTTTGATCAAGCTCCACGCTAGACAGGCAGGGAGTGGGGAGCAAGGCAGTGTTCATCTTTGCACTCCTGTGTTTTCCAGCCTGGTGGGGAAAATGGTCACAGAACCTGTGATTATTTGGTGTCTTCAGAGAAGGAGGAGCTCGGGATGAGGTCAAAGCGAACCGGCTTTGATGGACAGTAGTCATAGAATTAGGAAATTTTCATTCATGTCTCTTTGGGCAAGTGATCCAGTTTATTTGATCCTGTTTCCTCACTGTAGATCAAAAGAGAGGAAATAAGAACCCCTACCTCACAAGGTTGCAATAATCAAATATATCAATCTATCTAAAATAGGAACCAGCAGTCTTTTTCTGTAAAGGTCCAGATATTGAGCTTTGCAGCAAATTCAGTCTTTGCTGCACTAAGCGACTCTGCTGTCCTCCTGAGGAAGCAGCCACTGACCACATCCACATGACCCCCTCAGCCCACCCTTGCTGTGGTGGGTGTGGTGCAGTAAAACTATGGACACCCTGTTTTGAATTCCATTACATTTTTACCCGCCACACAAAATGTTATTCTCTTTTTGACTTTTTTATTCCCTGGCCATTTAAGAATGTGGAAAAGAGGCTTTAGCTCGTGTTTGGGGTCAAAACAGGCCACAGGCAAGATGAAGCCTGCGGCTTGTTGTTTTCCAACCACCAAACTGAGCAATGCAGCCAGAGGAGGTGCTCTCTGGATTTAGCTCACACCTGCTTTCCATTCAAGTTTCTCAAGATTTCAGGGTTTTGAAAGCACTCAAATGTCAGCCATCAGATAGCCTTCTGGGGACCCTGTGGAATAGAAGAGAACAAGGCTACCCCCATTTCAGAGAAGCAGATGCTAAAGCATAAAGATTTAGGGGACTTTCCAAGCTGACAGGCAGCAATTGGCAAAACGGGAGGCTTGAGGCTCTGATTTCATGCCATTTCCTGTTTCTGGGTGTCGATGACGGGAATGAAGAAAAGACAGCAGAGTGAAGTGATGATTAGATTTTAATAGCATCACTATAATTAAATAACTGATAACCAATATTTCTACAATGCCTTAGACCTTGAAGGTCACTTTGACACACATTATCTAATTTGTTCTTTGCTAAAACTTCATGAAGGAGATATTATTAGTAGCCCCTTGTGCTCTGCAGTCACGGAGACTGCTAAATGGCAAAGCCATGTGTCTGCATCGGCAGGTATCTGCCAGGCCCCAGAGAGCACCCTTCTGAATATTGCATAAGGACTCAGCCACCTCCAAATGGATTCCTCAGCAGCCTCCCTCCTCAGCAACCAGTCTTCCTTCTGAATTCATTCTCTAGGCACGGCCAAAGCGAGTTCTCTAAATGCACCTCCAAACACTCCACTCTTCTGCTCAAAGCTTACCAACCATTCCCCATTGTGTGCAGGACAGAGTTCAGGTGACTGGGTTCAGCCCTCCTTGCATTCTTCCTCCATCACTGCACCTGGTCTTTGCCTTCACGCTTACAGTCAGTTTCCTCTGAGCTGCTTGTAGTTCCCTGATTTCCCTGGGGCTTCTCTTGTGTCTCTCACTTTGCACATTCTGTTTCCTCTACCTGTACTGGTCTTCTGTTTCTCTGCCTAAAACACCCTATCACATCCATGATTTGCCTTAGGGGTGTGTCACCTCCTCCAGGAGTCTTCCTTGAATACATCTTCCCCAGAAAGGTTGGGTGATTCTTCTCAGCTCTATTCTCCATCAGAGTCCACCTTCAAGAGGCGCCCAGTTCACAAGTCTGTCTCCTCAACTAGCTTGTGAGTGCCCGGCACAAGGCAGGGACTTCAGGGACAGGCATTTAATAATTAAGTGAACACAAGAAGGTATGAGCTTCTTGAGGGTGAGGGATGTCTCATTTACCTCTGTCCTTCTAGAATCTAGGCCCATGCTGGCCACACAGTGAATGTTGCTGAGTAGACAAATGGGATGAATGGAAATGCAGGTGGATGGGAGGTGACCAGAGACCACCCTGAACGACAGCAGGCCCAGGTCATAGTGGATATACACATCTGTCACCCCCCATGCACAGTCGGCACCAGCCCGACTCCTAGCTCCCAGCCACCCTTCCAGCAGCTCAGCAGAACTCCTCTTCCCTAAAACTGCTGAGAAGCTGCGTTTCCCCACCTCCGCGTGCTCCCCTCCTCCCCCACCCCTGAGAGTAGGTTTGGTGTTCCTACAGATGTTTGTATTCTCTGCAGCTGATGAAAATATTCATTATCTTGTTAGCTGCGGCGGGGAAAGAAGTGCGGATTTGCATTTTCCCAGCTAATCAGGGTGGCACAGCGGTGCCTGTCACCCAGGCCCGTCCCGCCACCCCCACTCCCTCTGCGCTCCTGGAACTGGGATTACCCACCCTGCAGACTCTGTCTCTCTGCCCTCCTCCCTCCCAGGCACAATATAGAAGGGGAAGGAGAAACTTTGGAGCCAGCCTGCCTGTCCACACCACTGCCTGTCCACACACAGCCTGCCTGTCCACACACAGCTCCCCAAGATGGGTTTTGTTTGCCCCTTCCTTGCTCTAGACCCTTCCATGGCTCCCGACTCTCGTTTGGGTCTGACTCTCAGCCCGGTTTCACCTCCAAAGGTTAGCCCTTTATGTCTGCATTAAGCTTTACGCTTCACCAAGTCCTTTCAAAATCAGTAGCTCAGCCCGGGTTAGTCAGGGTCCCCTATGATGTATGCTATGGTGTAAGAGGCAACCAACTCGAAATGATGTACCCAGAGTCACCTGTCACTAAATGGTGCAGCCCAACAGGCTGCCCCGGCTTCCTGTTCAAAAACAGTCCTACCTCACACCCCTGGTCTGACTTGTCATAGTGGAGGCCTGTGTATGGAGCGTGTTGAAAGCTGCCGCAACCCAGCCGTGGCGAGGCAATGGTGCCACGGGTCGTCACCTGGACAGGGCAAAAGACCCCGGTTCTCACAAATGTGTGGGGCCTTTAACACCCCCTTGTATTTGGGTGAGCATCCTCAACTTGTCCCCATGGTCCTCATCGTGCATTCAGGGAGATGTAGGAAAAGTCTGCTCTCTGTATTTTGTCTGCCTGATGGAAAAAAAGCAGTCAGAGAAAATGAGAATCTAAGAGAAAGAGAATGAAAGATGTGAAACAGACATTTCAATAACAGACCAAGATTATTCAACGAATCATTCAGTCATTTTATAAAGGCATGCCAAGCATTTTTATGTGTCAGTTACCATTCTGTTGATAAACTAGCAGTTAACAGGACAGGTAAGGACCTGCCTTCATGGAATAATATTTCTGGGATGGGATGGGAGTGTGGAGGCATCTAAGAGAAAATCAACAAATATTTCTGGTGGTCCTAAGGGATAGGGAGAAAATTAAGCAGGGTAAAGAATTGGAAGAATTTATTTTATTCAAGGTAGTCCTGGCAAGCTTCTTGGAGGAGGTGACAATAAACCAAGGGCCTAAAGAAATGATGAGGTCAGCACCATGGGCATGGAAGGAAATCGCTTAGCAGAGGGAATGGTATCTCACTAGCAACTCAGCCACCCCTCAAGGAGAGCCTGGTGGTTGAAAAGGCACTGGAGGCAAGGAAGCAGTGGGTCCAATGTCAGTGTTGCTTCTTAGGAGCCATGTGACCAGAGACACATCCTTTGGCATTGTTAAGCCCTGGTGCAAACACTGGACAAGTACCTTAATCTAAAGACCTTAGTGAAGTTGTAGGAGATAATGCACATGTAATTCTTCACATGAAACCTGGATGGAGTCCCCTCACAGCAAAGGTGCTCCTCTCACTGTAAAGGGCTCAAGGTCTAGGAAATCATGATTTATCTGACATCCTTCTGCTGCATACTTGTGCTACATTTGTCCAGCACATGGTGAGCCTGTACTCCACAGCAGGGTCTGTGATCGATATTAAGAATATGCTGGTTCATTCCATCAACAAGTGTTTGCTCGGGTGTCCACCAGACCAGGCTCTGTACCAAGCACTAATGGTAGAGACAAGAGGACGACAGACACAGGTCCTACTCTTGTGAAAATCCTGCCCCAGTGCTCTGAGGCGTCAAGTTTTTCTGCCCCTAAGCTGTCCACTGACCCCAAAGAAAACTGCAAGGTCCCAAGTGCTCACAGCGCTCGTCTGAATGAAGTGGATAAAAGATTATTCTGGGCAGCTCTGGAAGACACACCCCTGCATGGCTGTGGAGCTTGGCTTATAGACTAAGGTCGGATTTCAGCCCCTGTTTGCTCTCTCATCAATGGCAGAATCTGTCAAACTATATGCGGGAACTACAGAGCTCAGCCCACAAGACTCTTCCATGGACATTGGTCAAAGGATCCCTGACTTCATAGTTTGGGTACTCCGCAAAGAAAGGGGGTGGTCTTTGCCTCCCTCATTAAACCAGTGGCCCCTGCGAGCTGGCACAGGTCTGACTTAGGAGTCTTGGAACCCCAGCAGCTCATGGTCCAGGTAGGGACAACAGGAATGCAGACACTGAAGGGATGAGAATGGAAGAAACCTGTAATCAGGGGCTCGGAGGAGGAAACTTGGGTCATAGACTCAGAATAGACACTAAGTGCTATTCTTTGGGTACAGTCCTTTTCCTAGGTGGAAATGTTTCCCCATTCCGTTATTATTCTCAACAGCAGCAGCAGTATTTACTGAGCAATTGCTACATTCCCGACAATCTTCTAAAAGATCTACATGTTATTTCTTTGAATCCACAAGCAAGTCAATAAGGGAGGTGATTTCATTGTCCATATTTTACAGATAAGGAAACTGAGGCACAGTAGGAGGACTGGGCTAGATTTGATCTCTCAGGCTTCTTCCAGTACTGACATTGAATGACTATGACACCCTGCTATTCATTCATTCAACCAGTCTCATTGAACACCTATCATTATGTCAGGAGTAGCATGTATTTTATCTCATTTAACCCTAACAAAATGCTAGAATACAGTTTTTATGAGCATTCTACAGGCGAGTGAACAGGCCCAGAAGGTGTGTTCATTCATTGGACTCCTTAATCTTCTTTATTGGACACCTCTGTGTCACTGACCTTATCCCAGATGCTGGGAAAACGTGTACTCTGTGATGTAACCAAGGAGAGAACTGAAGCATAGTGGGTGACCAGAGAATGAACCCCACGTTCTACCTCTTTGAAAATGCCCCAACATATGCAGATGGTGGCCTTGTGGCATTAAGTCCCAGCCTCAATGCCACTACCATAAAAACGCACTCCTCAGCTGCTCAAATGGCTGTCTGTCCTCCATTCATCAGACCCTCAAACACCCCCACCTCCCATCCCAGAGTCATGGGCATGCTTTGTGACCCTCATGCCCACTACGCTCCCAGGGGGACAGGCACTTCCTGTGGCTTCAGTAATTAAGTTCACACATGCCAAAAAGAGAAATAGCATCCCAGATGTAGCCGCAAATTTTAGCTAATTAACCATATGGTCTGGATTGCTGACAGAGGGGAAGGCACTCTGGGTAAGTGCTGGCTCCCTGGTTTCTGGGGGGGTGGGGGGTGAGGACTATTAGGTGTGCCACCACATTCTCCAGCACAGAGGCACAGAGACTCAGGGCTTCCCTCCACCTGCTTGGAGTCCTTCCATCTGTCTCCTTACTAAGAGCTGCCCTGGGGAAGGAAGCCCCTCAAAAATGGAAAGAGGGAATCTGGCCTTATGGACAGGAAATACTTGTGCCCAGCTCAGGAGGCTGTGCAGGAAGAAGCACTGTATTTGGGGGTATAGAATTTGGAAAGACAGGCCGAGCTGGTGGGAAAATGTGTAGTGGACAGCACATCGGAAACCTGGACTTAAATCTCAAAGTTGTCGTTTAACAGGTCTGTGATTTTGAGTAAGTCACTTAGCCTCTCTGAGTGACATCATCTCCCTTAGGTGCCAAGATTGGGGTGTCAATGCTAACCATATTATTTTGATTCTAAGCATGTCACAGAGAGCCAGCTATACCAGTGAATAAGAGTGGGAAGTAGCTGGTACAAATTAATGGAATTAGTGGCAGAGCCAAGTCCCAAACCATGGTTTACAAAGTCCCTTATCGGTTTTGAGAAAAGGAAATCAAATAGATTCAGAATAACTGGAGACCCTAACACACTTGATAACAACCAGTCTATTAATTTACTGAGAACATAAAAAAATCTCCATTATTGCAGAAAATGTATTCTTCATTTTACCCACATCAGTAAAATCCTAACAACGACTCTAGAAGCTTGATAATTGGATCCCCACTTACCAATGAGTACATTGAGGTATAGGTGAGTTCAGTGATGTGACCACCATCACTTGGATTAATCCATTTTGGAGCAGTTTCAATCTTAGTCCTGGTTGATGCCAGGCTTGATCATTTCTGTGTTTGTTTGTTTTTTTAATTGCTGAAAAGTATTCCATTTTGTAGCTATACCACAGTCTGGACAAGCAAGAATGAGGTCACCATAAATATGTATGTGCAGGATTTTGTACAGAAAGAAGTTTTTCACTCATTTGCATATATATCCAGGAGCATAATGGTTGACTTGCATGGTAAGGCTATGTTTAACTATCTAAGAAACTGGCAAACTACCTTCCCAAGGTGACAGGACCATTTTGTATTTAGAGCAACAATGAACTCTTCTGATATTTTTGTATCCTCAACATATGGTGTTGGTGTTTTGGATTTTAGCCATTTTAATACTTGTGCAGAACTGGTATTTCATTTGTTTCATTTGCAATCCCGAAATGCTCTGCAACATGTACTTCTGTCCATAGGCTTAGTTGCTATCGGTGTCTCTTCTTTGGTGAGGTGTCTGGCTAACCCCTTTGACCCTTTTTAAATGTGGTTGCTTGTTTTCTTCTTGTGGAATTTTAAGTATTTGTATTTTTTGGATACAAGTCTTTTATCAGGTCTGTGGTTTGCAAATATTTTCTCCCATCTTGTGGGTTATCTTTTCATTCTCTTAGTGTAGTCTTTCACAAGAAGATTTTATTTTCAATCAAGCCCACTTATATTTCTTCTTTAATGATTATCAAGATTTTCCCTGTTATCTTCTAGAATGTTTATCAGATTATGTTTTGCATTGAGGCCTGTGATCCATTTGGGGTTAATTTTTGTGAAAAGGATAAGATCTGGGCCTAGATTCTTTGCTTTGGGCACATGACTGACTAGTTGGTCCAGTTAGAATTTGTTGAAAAAACTATCCTTTATCCGTTAAAGTGCTTCTGTTTCTTTGTCAACAGTTATTTGGCTAGATTTGTGTGGACGGTGACTAGATTAGTTGACTAGATTTGTGTGCTCTGTCCCATCCCTCTATCAATAGTTGCCCATTCACCAGTACCACCCTGCCTTGATTATTGCATCTTTATCTTTATTCCTAAAGTCCAGTAATATTAGTTCTCTGACTTTCTTTTTCTCCTTCAATTTTGAATTCGCTCTTTGGGGTCTTTTTGCCTTTCCATAGAAGCTTTAAAAATGAATTTATTGATCACTCTAAAATAGCTTATTGGAATTTTGATTGACATTTCAATGAATCTGTAGATCAAATGGGGAGGACTGCATTTCAGCAATATTGAACATGAACATGGAATGCCTCCCCATTTACTTAGAGCTTTGATGCCTTTCAGCAAAGTTTTGTGTCTTTCCTCACAGATATCATATACATATTTCATTGGATTTATACTTAAGTATTTATATTTTTACCCCAATATAAATGCTGCTGTGCTTTTAATTTCAAATTCTAATTGTTCATTATTGCCATAGAGGAAAGCAGTTGACTTTCATATAATAATCTTCTATCCTGCAACCTTGCCAAAATTACTTATCAGTTCCAGGAGGCTTTTCATTTTAGTTGTTGATTCTTTGGGATTTTCTACTGTATCTTATTTGTTTAAACCTACTGCTACGGCTCCAACAACTGCTACTACCAGTTAACATTTACAAGGTGCATAGTATGATGTGTCAAGTGTCATGCTGTATGTAATCTCGTTTAATACATAATTTTAAATCACCACTATTGTTACTTTGCTCCTACTATAATGGGAAAATTGTAGCTTAATAAGTTATGGCAACTTATACAAAGGGCAAAAGGCAAAATGCAAGGCTTACACATGGTAGTTCTCACTTGGGAATAAATACTAACCATAGTGACAGTAACCACCACATGGTTAAATATACACTTGTTTTATTAAACTGCCACCTTTGACCCTCACTGTCGAATCTATGAAGTAGGTACTATTATGATCTTCATGGTACAAATGAGGTAAGAGAGGCTCCTGACATTAAATAAATTGCTCAGGACCACACACCTAGAAAGAGGTGGCATTAAAGAACCTTCTCAGTGTGTGTGCTCAGGGCTGTGACAGTGAAGCTGAGGTCCAGCATGACCACGTGATCACGTATGACCACATGGTTAGTCAGTAACGAGACTGGAGGGCAGATGCAAGGTCTTAGAAGCTGGATTCACTTACATGTTCAAGTCAAATTTTGAAGAGACCAAAATTGTGTTCATTAATTGGATTTTTTTTCCCTAGGCTTGACATATGGGTTTAAGGAGTACTAAAACAATTTCCAGCTGTTCTGTAAGAGTATGCACACACCTCACCTTGGCTATGATATAAACTGGCTAATGTCTACACTAGTTGGATTTGGGATTTGACTGCCACTGATATCAGATCTGTTGGAACTGAAACAAGGGGGATCTGAGAGGTGGTCAGGGCGCCTCATTAGCACAGTATTGCAGAGAACCCGTGCAAATATTGCTGCCTTCCTATTGCCTTTGGGTGTTTTCTTCCTCCATTGCTAATGACTAATAAAAAAGAGAGAGAGAAAGAAGAGAGAGTGCGTGAACAAGAAAGCAATTGCTATTAGATTTTCTTCTACTGCAGCAGGTTTCTCATTTTGCAAAGCTCATTAGAGGTGGCTATATGGAAACACTTGCAAGTTTCCCCAGGGAAAATGGAAAAGAGAAAAGGGAAGAAGGAACTCAGAGAAGTGACCCCAGCCACAAATTCATCAGAACCAGCTGTCTCTGGCCATGTGTTCTCATCCCAAAGTGCGCCTCATGAATTGGCTTTAAATGTTAACATTAAAAAAAAAAATTCTCCATATCTAACTACTACCAAGAATTAAATTATTATAAATGCATTGATGTTGTGCGGTCAGTTAAAACGTGGCTGTGATTTCCTGTGTGGCTTTAAGTTAGGGGTTTTGAAACATCTTTTTTTCCCTTAGTGTGGATTCCAACCTACTGAACCTTCCATTTCTCAAACATTTTGAGCATCTTCTGTGTTCCTTGGGCTTTATTGGGAGCTAGAGGAGGAGGAAGAAGACAGAGCTAGACCCTCCTCCCAAAGTGGGGGAAATGGACGCACCCACAGCACTTCCAGGGTAGTAGGAAGAAAGGTGTCCGTGCATGGTGCTGGAGTCATTGCCTTTACACTAACAGCTCCCAGAGGACAGGAGTATGGGGTGTGGTGAGGACACATTCAAATCCACCAAACAAACAAACAAAAAAAAAGCATCCCGTAGGGCCTCCCTGGTGACGCACAGTTGAGTGCTGGTTTGCGAAGCTGCCCGCAGCTGCAGCGCCATTTCGATCCCCTGCCACTGGGTGAGGGTCCCACATGGCACGCAGACCTCTCCTGCCGTGCCCACTGCTCCCCTCAGCAGTGTACTTTGTCAGTCTGCCTGCTCTGCTCTGACTCTGGTGAATTCTCTCGCCCTCCTGCACATTTGACTGTACCCAGTGCTTGTATAAATACATAAATAAATCTTTAAAAAAGAAAAAGAGAAAAAAAAGATAAAAAGCATCCCGTGATATAAAGAACAGCTCTGAAAGAGTACTCCCCTCTCCTGGGTTCTCATTGCAGCTCTGCCATGTGACTTGGACAAGCTGCGTGTGCTGTCTGGAAAAGGGAAAAAGAAAAGAGAAAAAGAAAAAAGTTTGAGGTTCATTCCAGTTCTAAAATTTTCATCCTTCTTCTTCCTAATCAAGACAGACTTTTTTGGAGACTGTTAAGTAAAACCATGCTCAAGCAGTGCTCTCTGCAGCAGCAATAGCCTCCATTTGTCGAGAGCTTACTATTCTTAGGTTTTCTAAGACCCACTATTCTTCTAGGACCTACTATTCTTAGGTCTGCTAAGCAATCCATGTTATAGACTCTTTAAATCCTTACAGCAAGTATGTGAGGCAAAGGTGATTACTGGTCCGATTTTTCTTTTCTTTTTTTAAAAAAATTATTTATTTATGCATACAAGGGCTAGGGTATATGTCAGAGGTGCGGAGAGTTGAGAAGATTCACCAGAGACAGAATGGGGAGCAGAACAGGCAGATCTCTTGAAACACACCGCTGAGGGGAGCAACAGGCGAGACAGGAGAAGTCTGCTGCACCATGTGGGTTGCTCCCTGGCCGGGGGTCAAACTCATGCTGCAGTGGCTGTGAATAGCTTCATAGTGCTGAGACTTAACCCCTTGCACCACTAGGGAGGCCCTAGTGCCAGGAAAGGAACCATGTTCCTCCAGGCAGAGCCACTGAGGGGGAGGTAGAACCAGGATGCAGAGTCCAGTGTGTCTGGCTGTGAAGACTGCTTCATCAGAGCTAAGAGACAAGACAGAAGCACCCTTGGAAACAGGACTCACCCTCTTGGGAACTTCCTCTGAGCCCTCTGGCAACAACCATTTGGGAACATCTCTAGGAGCCAAAGAAATGACCCAGGATTGAAGAGACTCCCAGAGCTGGGAAGTGATTTTCTATAAGCTGCCCAGCAAATTAAAGCAAACCAGTTCACAGAATTGGCTCCCTATCTAGGGCAGGACTGAGGATACAGGAGGGATGATGAGAACACACACGATGTTCAGGGACAGTTAGTAGCCTCTGCCCTTGGACTCAGGCATCCAGTGCCTTGTGTACCTGTGCCTGTTACTATACTGGTTCCTTGAGTCTGAGATTTGAATGGTGGTGTGGGGTGAAGAGGTCCTGAAAACAGAGTATGCCCTCAACAGTAGAACATGACTTGAAAAAATATTAAAGGTACAGGGGCATTAGGACTTCCCTGGATTGTAATAAAATAAGCAGCCAAACCCCCCAGGGATTGAGGGAGGTTAACTGGAGCTGGCAGTCCAGGGCTGGGCAGGAGAAGAAATGTAAGCCAGGTGGGGTCCTCTCCTCCCAGCCAAGGGCTCAGATGCCACCTTGAACCAGGGAATTCTTTGCTCAGACCCTAGAGATATGTGTAAGAAGGCAGATGCTAGGCTTGACTCTCATTCAGGTGTAGCCAGACTGTGGTCTGGGGCAAGGCTAATTCTCCTCCTCAAATCTCATTTATAGCATCTGAAAAACAGAGATAATGATAGTACTTGGTTGAAAAAATGCTGAGCTTAAACCTAGCAATGTTAAAATTTTCCCACCCACCCCCAGCTCTAAAGTTTTATGTCCAGTGTCAGGGCCTATGGGGTAAAGGGGGAAAAGTTCAGGAAGATGCTCCTGAGGCCCCAGTGACAGAAACTGAGCTTGTTCTGGTGTTATGACAGGTTGAGGAATCCTGGTCCTGACACACCTGTGCAAGGAGATGGAGGGCAGAGTGGCCGAGGAGAAGATAATGTTTCTCTAGCCTGCAATTTCTTTCAATTTCAGGGATCGCAATTACCAGGGCAGGAGTTAGTAATGGCCATGTCTGGAATGCTTAAGTGAGCTTGGGGCCACTGGTAGAAACAGCTTTGCATTTAGAGAGGAAAGGCATGGGCAATATGTAATTCAGGCTTCACAGTATATGTGTGTTCATGCACACCTGTGTAGGAATAGGGGCAGGACGGAAGAGAAAACAGGGAGGACCCTGTGATATGGGGGTGGCAGAGTGGACTTGAAGGCACTTTAATCATGTGTGACCCTAGGGAGTGTGGGCTCAGCTCTCTGAACACCAGTTTCCTTACCTCTATCATGGACCTAATGATACCTACTTTGCAAGATTAAGTATCTTTGTCTTTTGGAGTTGCTATAGCAAACTACCATAGACTGGGGGTTTAAACAACATTTATGTCACAGTTCAGGAAACTGTGAGGTCTAAAAGCACAGTATTAGCAGATTCAGAGTCTGCCAAGAACCAGTTTCCTGGTCAGAGATGGCACCTTCTCCTTGTGTTCTCACGGAGAGATCTAGGTGTGCTCGATGGTCTCATTTATTAGAGATGCCCATCATGAGCGCTCCACCTCATAACTCCAGAAACTCCCAAAGTCCCCATTTCCTGAATACTGTCACACTGGGGATTAACTCAATAAACAAATGCCAGGGGAGCACAGACATTCTGTCTCTAGCTCGAAGTTTAGAAAAGACATCTGCAAGCACCTAACTCGTGGTCTGTATTTAATAAAGGGCTTCCCTTTGGGACATTTACCTACTGCTTGTATTTTTAATGAATCAGCTTTACTTCTTAACATTTCATTCAGGGGCTAGTATTTTGTTGCATCATATTTAAGAACATGATGTTAGACTGTTCAAAGTCCAGCTAATAGTTCTGTATTTTTCACCTCTTTCTACTTCTGCTCCCTCATTAAAAAAAAAAAAAAGAAGAAGAAGAAAGCAGCATACTTGCCTCTCTGGGCCACTGTGAGTATGAAATGAGATATGTGCAAGGGCCTTAGGATGATGTCTAACACGTTGCAAACAATCCATAGACACTAGCCTGAAAATGCTTATTAACTGTGTGCTGGATGTTTTAGGAAGGAAGTCAAATGGATGGGGTGGGCCCAAGGTAATCACAAGGATTCTTAAAGTGGAAGAGAGAGATGAAAGGGGTTCAGAGTGATTGGCTTAAAAGGATTTGACTTACATCTGGCTAGCTTTGAAGATGGAGGAAGTGGGTGTTGAGCCCAGGAATGCAGGTAGCTTCAAAAGTCTGCAAAAAGCAAGGATATGGATTCTCAAGTCTCCAGAAATCATGCAACCCTCCCGACACCTTGAATTTAGCCCAGAAACCATGTCAGATGGTCTGACCTATAAAACTGTAAGATAATACGTTTATGTTGTTTTAAGCCACTAGTTTGCCATCATTTGTTATGACAGCAAACAGAACAGTATCCATGGAGCCAGTGATACATTGAGTTAGGATCATCATTGTAGGAAATCCTGCTGGTTGCATGAGGGTAGACAAATTGGAGGGATGAGACTGGTACCGAGAATGTAGTTAGCCTGCTGTTGCTGTTGTCCCTGGGTGAGGGGATAGTGGCTTAAACAAAAAAGACAGCTGTCAGGCTGTGTACTTCCCAGACCTGGGAATCAGGGGAGGGGAGGATGGGGCCTCACATTCACCATATTGATCCCTATAACTTAGTGCTACAGAGCTTGGTAGAGGAGACAGACATGCAGAGAACAAACAGACCTCGCTGAGCCTCGTGATCTGGAGATCAGAGCCAAAGTCCGTGTTATGGATGTAGAAGGACATTGCTTTCAAAGAAGGGGCTCAGTGAGGGCTTCCAGGAGGAAGGACACCACGTCTGTTTGCCTTCCCCAAGAGGGCTCAGAGAAGGGTGCAAATAATCAGACGCATCCCCTGCTTGACAGGTGTCTGCTGTTCAAAGCAAACATCTAGCAGGTGAAGTGGTCATTCATAATAGCTTTCAAGAACATGCAAGTGACAGCAGCTCTGGGTTGGACATGGAGAATATACCTAGTTCTGGTCTTGCCAACAAATTAAATAAACAATCCAGGAACCTTTAAATGAGTTGCTCCTCTGCCTTGCCTCTGTCCTGGCTCATCTGTCCCATAAGCCTTGTTGAGATAAGAGTGACCCTATTGCATGGGGCAGGGATAGCCCGTGAAGCCACATGGCATGTGTGAGCTTTGAGACAGCCCAGAGAGTAGGGGGCGTGAGCTGCATTCTGCTAAGGAAGAGATGATGGCCCTGAGCCTCTGTCTGTAGGTGGGGAGCATGCGAGGAATGCAGGGATTTTGTTCCAGATCTGGCCATCTTCCCACTGGCTTCACACATAGCCATGGAGCTGCAGCTGGCAGAGGCAGAAAGGAGGCCAGGGATGTCTTTAATGGGCCAAGCATACTAGTCTCCTTTCCAGTCATGGTCAATGAACATGGGGTTGCCCAGAAGTCTCTGACATTAGCCATGAGGGAATCTGGGGGAGATGGGCACCTGGAGCCCACCCCTGGGCTCCTTGTTCCGCTCCCCTACAGGACAACTGACGACAGAGGCCAGCCCGTTCTACTTCCTGAGTCCAGGTGACATCTGTGCCTTTCCTCCATGGGCAGCTACACAGCTTCTCCATTGTATGCAGGTGTCTTGTTGAAGAAGCTTATAACTGCCCTCCCTCCCTCCTGCCTCTGCCTCCAGTCCACCCTCCACCCTGTGTCCAGATACACTTCTCCAGCTCCTGTCAAATAGTATCATTCTCCTGCTGAAAAGGCTGCAATGGCTTCCTTGTCCTCAACACAGATTCCTAAGGTCTGATGCCCACCTGGCCCTCTCTAGGCCATCGTTGCTATTTACTCTTCTCTCTCTCTCTCTCTCTCTCTCTTTCTGTCACACACACACACACACACACACACACACACACCCCTTTGGACTCCTGCACATGCTATTCTTTATACCTAAACCCCACCCCACCTCCCTTCCCTGCTTTCTCCCTGAACAACCCACCTAATCTGTCAAGACTCACCTCCTCCAGGAAGCCTTCCTGATCTCCCCAGTCTGCATTAAGTGCCTCTCCACTGTTCTCTCCACTGCCCTCCCCCAAACTCCCCTATGAACTTTAGACTTTGTTGCTCTAACCAGTAACCACCTCTTGACAGGGTTCAAATATGTTTTCACTACAGTCGGTTATGCAAATACACTGTAGTCTTCATTTCCTGCAGTTGATAGTCTTTCCCTCAAGTTTCCATTCCGCTGATGGCCAAAAGGTATTTCAGCTTGCTGATTAAGGATACAACTGTTCAATCCATTCAGAGTTGAGCTCCCCATAAGCAGCCCCGGTTGCCCCTTGCCTCCCTCCACTTGGTCTCAGGGTCCGGGCAGGGGCTCATGGGAGAAGGACCTTAGTACTGACATGGTCTGCTGGGTCCTTGCTGTGGTCACACGTGACTTCTTGTTTGAGCTCAGCTTCGGTCCCTTCACTGGCATCCACTATATGGATAGTCTCAGAGAGGTTTTGGAGAAAAGCAACATGTTGGAATTTATTGCCAAAATTCAAGGCCATGGAGTCCCTGTATTCCAAGCCCCCTTGTTCTAATCTCAGGCCTCCTTCCCCATCTCTGCCTCCATGGGAGCAGGGGCGCTATGCCAGGAAGTCTCATCGGCTTTGTTCCCTCTGTCCTGTGGGTGCATGACTTGGGGGTTCACTTCAGGCCTCCTGTTGCCTTCTCATTGAAGCTCCCATTGGCTTATTGAATTAAGGGGCTGACAAATTCCCAGACTGTTCCCCAATCTAGGGAAGCAAACCCCATTGTTACTGCTCTCCTGGTTGCTATCTTAGGCATTTGTTGCACCACCTTCATAATTGAGGGGAGAGGCTTTGTGGGAGGGGCTGACTTCTAAAAAGTCAGAGAGGGGGTCCTTGAGACTCAGGTGTGGACTCTTGGCTTTCTGGGTGTCTCTCCACAGCAATCCCTCCCAGGCCAAGGGGCAGAAAGAAGGGTTTGTCCTTTCTTTTCCTTTTTGGTGGGGACCTCCTTGAGATCCTAGTCTGCAGTATCTGTGCATTAAAACAAGACTCTGTGATCTGAGTCGGCCAGGCTGGCTTTGATATACAAGGGAACCCTCACTCCCTGCCCAGGCTGGCTTTGGAAACTATTGTCTCACTCCAGACACTACAAGTTACCTTTGAGAAGCAAAGTCGAGCTGTGACCTGCTCTGTGTTCTAGATGGTATCTGTGCTTCTACCAAAGGGACAGTGTTCTTTGATTTAGCAGGTGGGGGGCCACAGATATATGATTGATGGCGAATGAAAAGTGCTTCATTTTAGCATTCGATAAACCATGATTTACCTCACGTGCATCTGCACACGGAGTCTCTGTCATAGCTCTGAGCAAGCTGAGAATGGAGTCGGTTTTATCATTGTTTTCCCAATGCCTGGCACAAAATAGCAGAGATTTGCCACTTGCGACACATGGGTGGAACTTGAGGTGATTATGCTGAGCCTAATATGTCAGAAGGAAAAAGACAATGATCGTTTGGTTTCTCTCTTATGTGGAATATAAATAACCAAAGCTAATGAACTAACACATCACAACAAAAACAACTCCTAGACTCTGAAAAATTGAGTGGTTAGCAGAAGGGAGAAGGGTGGGGGAAGGGTTGTGGGCAGCAGCCCAATGTGGGAATGGACCACAGCTTTGGTGGTGGGTGGGGTGAGGCTCATCCACACATGCACAGTGAAGATATGCCCCCCAAATTTATAGAGTATTGTAAGACTATGGCAAATCAATAATATTTTATTAAATTGAAAAAGGAACCACTTAGCCATGCTGGGATGCTCACATATACAGGAGGTATACATATATGTTATTATTAAACTTCCCTCTGTTTTTATTTCCTAAAGCAAAAAATTTAAAGAACATTAACTGATAGAACTTACCCAAACAAAATAGTACAGATCTGTTGAATGAATGAATGAAGGGTTGGATGAAAGTCTGACAGAATCTGGGAGCCTGAGGACTTAGCGGACTCAGTGAAGACCCATCATTAGGAAGCACGAGAACAGAAGTTCTACTTGTTCCCCAAGAAAGACAGAGCTTGAGCGCAGACCAGGACAATCCCCCACTTCAGTCTCCACACCCCCAGACCCTCCAGACCCCAGAACCCACAGAATGGCTATACAATCTAGCCCAATCTCTTGATTGGGGGTTCATAGAAACAAATATTTTGCTCCAGCCCCCACCCCCTTCCAGTTCCAGATGTGAGGAGTGTCTCCCCCAAACCACAGAGCCAGGCAGTGACAGTCAAGATGAAAAGAGGTTTCTTTCAGCATCTTGATCACAGAGGAAGCCATATCTCAGCCCCAGGACCCTTTCTCACTGGGCAGAGACAATTGGTTTTGTTGGAGGGGAGGGAACAGGCTCCATTTAAACCAGAAAGATGCCCTTATTGCCATTGGGGGTTGGTGCTGCACTTTTGGAGGCTCTGGGCAGCCTAGGGAGAGCTGGGGCGAGTGGCCCCCTCCCAAACAATAGCTCTCAGCCTTCCCTCCACTAGGAAAAGGCCACAGACAGTGCTAGCTGGCTCTGGGGTGATTTACTTCCCTGAAATACCTCAATTTAAATGCTAATTTCCCCAGAACTGAGGGGTGATCGGCTCATGCATACTGGTGACTGTGTATTAATGTATCCAAAACACTCACACATATTCTTAAATGGGGGCAGGAGGGAGTGACGACCTGGGAGGGGTGGGGGAGAGTAGCAGGGGAGACCAGCTCCCTTGCTTGTCATACTTGTCAACATGGCTGACCACAGCGAAGCTAGACAAGAACAGCCTGGGTGATGGGAAAGCCCCAGAGGCCTTGTGTCCCCGAGAGGTCATACAGCGTGGCCTGGAGGGCACAGATGCCCCTGGCCGCTGTCTTAGATTGAGCAGCAGCTTAGGATGCTTGTACCATGAGCAGGCACTGCACTGGGCATTTGAGGCTCTCCAAAGATGCAGGATCTCATGTGGGACTCAGGAAAGGACCTAGATTATGCATGCTATTCTTTCTGCCTAAACCCCACCACCACCTTCCTTTCCTGCTCTTTCCCTGGACAACCTCCGGATCACTTAGAGCTAAACACATTACCCGCATTTTACAGATGACGTTCCCAAGGCTCACAAAATGCAAGTGACTTCCCCAAGGTCACACAGTCAGAATTCGGACCCATGTCTGCATCACGCCTTCTGAGCTCATGCCCTTTCCTCCAGCAGATCCCAAGGCCCCTTCTGGAATCCATTCACAAACATGATGCCTGAGAGAAAAAGGATAGGAAAGATTTATTCCAACTGGGGAAAACTGAAGTGGTTCCCTAGAGGAGGTGGTGTTTTAACTGGGCATTTTGCTTCCAGCTGGCATGTCTCACCCCACTCCATCCCCTGTACCCCCACCCTTATATGAGTGCACAGGCAGGCTTGCATACTCCCCAAGTCGGGGAGGGTGTGTCTGATTAGCCAGACTTAGGGAGATCTTTCCCTCTGGTGCCCATGAGCTCAGTGGTCCCTGGTGCCAGTCTAAGCTCCACAGAAGCCAGGATGCCCACACACTTAGTAAGTTAGAGGAAGAACAAAGAGTTTGAAAGCTTCTTGTGCAAGATCTGCAAGTTTTGACTCATGCACCCCAAATCCTTTGAGTCCATAAACGTGCTGCAACCTTGTGCCAAGACATCAAGAGGTGCAGGTCCTACACATGTTACTTTTGTCTTGGGTGTCCTTTTTCTTTTGAACAAACACTGTTCAAGCAGTGTTTTTTGAGCATCTACTTAATAAGCAGCCTGCACTGTGCTGGGCCCTGGGGGACAGCAGTGGTTGGTGCAGGCATGGTGTCAGCCCCAGGGAGCTTGCTGTGTAGTGGACAAGGGAGGTGTCAGACATGAGACACCTGTGGTTAGGATCTGTGAAGCTCTTCTTGGAAGAAAATGTCCTCAGAATAAAGCCCACATTCCCTTCTTACGTAGAAGATTCCTAGGATCTGATGCCCACTTGACCCTCTCCAGCCCATCGTTGCTATTTACTCAATGTGTGTTCCCCTCCTCCTCTTCCCCCCACCTCTCTCTCTCTCTCTCTCTCTCTCTCTCTCTCTCTCTCTCACACACACACACACACACACACACACACCCTTTGGACCTTACACATGCTATTCTTTCTGCCTAATTCCCACCCCCACTTCCCTTCCCTGTTCTCTCCCTGAACAATCCTCCCAATCTGTCAAGACTCACCTCCTCCAGGAAGCCTTCCTGAACTCCCCAGTCTTATGTTAAGGGCCTCCCAGCTCTCCTCCTTTGGTCTCTAAACCTCCCCCTTAAACTTTATCTTCTAACTATAACCATCTCTTTACACAGTACAGTGTGCAAACATATTTTCTATGCCAAGAACAAGAAGCTAAGAGAGAGTATAACGGGATAGCTGATCCTGGGAATTTTTCTCACAAGCAATGAAATAATGTTCAGTTAGAATGATTAAGTAGAAGTTAACCAGGTGCAGGAGGCACAAGAACTTTCCAGAAAGAGGGCAAATTCCAAAGGCATCCTTTGTAGGAAGGGGTGTGCCCTGTAAGAGAAACTTGAGGATACTCAGTGCAACTGGAGAATTGGAGGTCAGAGGGCAGTGACTCAATAAACAAGGCAAAAGGCTAGAGAGTGAAGCTTCCAGTGCTTTCACCTCATGTCTCCATGAAGGGGGCCTCCTGATTTTCCACCGCTGTCTCATTGATATGTAGAACAGTCCCTGAAATGTGGGAGGCCCAAGACATGAATAGGAGGAATGTGACCTCTCACTCCCAGGGAACCCATGAAGCCCTGGGGATCTATACAAAATGTGATGAGTCATGCCTGTATAGCATCAGCAGAGATTGAACTCTCTTCAGAGATGTTTGTCTAAAGAAATGTCTATCACTGGGCCTCCCCGGTGGCGCAGCGGTTGAGCGCTGGGTTGCGAAGCTGCCGGCGACCTCTGTGGCGCAGCGGTTCGATCCCCAGCTGCTCCCCGGCCACCGGAGGAGGGTCCCACATGGTGAGCAGACCTCTCCTGCCGCCCGCTGCTCCCCTCAGCAGTGTCCTTCGGTCCTTCTGCCTGCTCTGCTCCCCGCTCTGGCTCTGGTGAATTCTCTCGCCCTCCCGCGCTTCTGACTGTACCCAGTGCATGTATAAACAAAACAAACAAACAAACAAATAAATAAATAAAAACATGCCTCTATTAAAAAAAAAAAAAAAAAAGAAATGTCTATCACTACATTGTCCTGTCTCTACTCAAAATAACATTCATTTATGCACATGTGCACACACACACACACACACACACGTGCACAGACAGCCACATCTGTGGACACAAAACACACCTTACTCTGCTTGGTGTCAGTTTATCCCTGAGCCCAGAGCTTGGCTTAGAGGGTTTCACTGAATGTGCTCTCTGGGTGCCAGCCTGAGTGAGGAGCCCGGTGGTGACAATGTGACAGTGTGATCCTGGCACACCTGTTTCCTGGGTGGAGCTGGGTGGGAAACATTCCTCCTCTTCTGGGAGTATCCATTTCTTCATCTACAAGTGGGAATAATCATAGCTGTTGTCTCTAGAGCTCCTATACAGTGAGAATCAATCAATCTCTCTCTCTCTCTCTCTCTCTCTCTCTCTCTCTCTCTCTCTCTCTCTCTCACACACACACACACACACACATTTTGTCACACTACCTAGAACATAATGGATGATCAGCAGATATGACCAATCAATAAATATTGGTCATCCTTCTTCCTATCTTCCTAGTGATTGTCCGTGCGCGCACACACACACACACACACACACACTTTAAGAATCTGAATTCAGTTTCTGACCATCTGCATTTAAGCTGCACCCCGCCAGCCTCCCTTGTAGGTCACCTTTCCAGGTGGGTGGATTTTGAAGCTGCTGTCTAGACAGAGTTCCTGCTGAGGTTCTGGGGGGTGGGGGCCGGGAACTTTTCCAGCAGCTGCCTTCACATCCCACTTCTGCCTCCAGAAAAAGCTGATGGATGCAAAGGACCCGGGCGCCCTCTGCTGGCAGAGGCCCTGCAGGACTCGTGGCCATCACCCAGGCCCCAGGGCTGTCCTTGGTGTGTGCAGTTGCTGTCTTGTCATCATCGCTGCTTCGCCCTCGTCCTGGCCTCTTTCCTTCCCTCCCTCCCAGCCTCCCACACTGGTGTGTGAACTCATTCCCTCCCTCTCTCTCCCTCTTTACACTTCTCCCTCCTTCTTATGTGTATCTGTAGGATCTACCCTGCTTCCTGGAAGCTCAGGGACGGACTTCCCTCCAAGGAGAAGGCTGTCATGTGCCAGGTCCTGCACCCTCCTGGGATCACCCTCTGTTCTGGCTCCCATGGCCACTTTGGGGTCATATTTACTCAGCGGCAAATCCGGTATGACTGGAAGGCAGAGTGTTTGGAGGAGACAGGCAAGGGGGCAGAGTAGGTGGCTCTGTCCCCTCCTCTGAGATTATAGTCACATCCCAGAGAAGATTAGAATGGTGACCCTGGAGGATAAAGTGCAGAAAGATAAACTTGCCTTCGGACCCCTGTTCCTGAGCGCACTGGGCATTAAGTCCAGGGACATCATTTCATGTCCAAAGCTCCCATTTCCGTTGCTCTGAGAATGAGAGTGGCATCTCATGACAATTAGTGAGGCCATGCGGAGAACACAGCATGGAGGGAGCAGCCGAGTCATAATGAGTCACAGCCTCAGCTGCTGTCTGCCTGGACTCAGTGCCCCCATGGGTGCTATGGCTTCTAGCTCTGGCAGCCTGTGTACAGCAGTGACGAGGACTTCGGGTCCTGGGGCCAGGTGCCTGGGTCTGCACTTCTAGCCACCTTCCTCCAGAAGTTACATCGCTGCTTTGTGCTTCAGCTTTGCCTGCTCTCCATGGGGGTCCAGAGGGCACCTACTTCACAGAGCCAAGTGAAGACTCATGTAAGCGACTTGCAACAGTGCCTGGTGCATTGTGGGGCCCCCCCAAAAGGCCACAATCATCCTATCATTGTTGTGAGGTCATTGGAGCAGTTTGCATAGATTTAACGATCCTCTTTTAACACATGAGAAAGTTGCAGGATGAGAGCTTTGCTCCGTGTCTGGCAGATAAGATGCTTGCGAGCAGAATAGCAGCCCAGTCTTGATGACCTGCCGGTCTTGTCTTCTGCAACCCAGAAATCAAGTGCGTGGGCTCTGCTGACCCAGAAGCACCCAGCCCTCCAGGAATTCCTCATAGCCGACCGAGTCCCTCTGACTGTTCTGGTGGCTAGTTTGTTATCTCCTTATATGAAGGACAAGGAGAGAATCCAATCTATCCCTCAATTCTTAGCTCCCAGCTCCTTGCTACCCCCCACTGGCACCCATTCCCCCCATTGTGTGCTCAGTGCATTTTAGTTGAATGACTAGGATAAGGACAACATCCCTCCACCCCTTGTATTTCTGAGGAAAGATCAGAAACCCCAGAGGCCACAGTCCAAGGGGGCACTTGGCCCCTTATGCCCCGTTCACGCTACCTAGATGCGCTTCCATGGCTGTTGCACACACCCAGGCCTGCAGACAGAGGCAAGGTGACCCAGTGACTCCTAGTTGCTTTTAAACGACCTGCAATGCAGTTTCAAAGGCTTAGCTTGGTTTTCTTATATTCTTGTTTTCCTCTTTCTGCTTGTGATGTCAAGGTTGCCCATGCAGGTGGCAAAGGCAGTGATAAACACCTCTTCCCTCATTCTTCTCCTTCCCCTCCTGCTCCCTCTCCTCTGTCTCTCCAGATTGGAATTAGTGTCTCTAACTCTGAGGATCTCAGACTACAAAAAACCAGATTTTAATACAGAAATGCCCTGGGTGCCGTCTAGGCCCAGTGACTATCACGGTACCCGTTTGCATACCCCTGGGGACAAGAGGCTCACTCCCTCTCAGCAGGCTGTTCCTTTTGGGTGCAGGTCTGTGTCTAGAAGCGAGAAAGCTGTAAGCACTCTCACCCCCCACCCTTCTTAAGACTAGGATTCAGCCCCTGAGGTGACCTTTCTGGCCAGCTTCTGTTGCCTGGGATGATGCTGCAGAGAAGGGACAGAGACACCCTAAGAATTCAGGGCAAGAGGGGGCACTGGCCTGGGAGTTGGTGACCTGGATTTGAATCTAACCCAATGGTGGTCAGGGAACCAGAAGCTCCTTCTCCAGGCTCCAGCTCCCTGTCTATAAAAGCTGCCATGTGATTCCACAGCTAACCCTGCCCACTCTCTCTCCAGCGCTTCTCTGCTCCCTCACATTCCGGCTCACCATCATCAGTGCTTGTGCAAAGGGACGTTTGGCAGCCCACTGTCCAATTTTTAGGGCCTCACCCTTGGTGTTTCAAGCTCTTGACAGCTTTCTCCCACTAAGTGTTTATGATGACCCTGAGGTCTCACTGTCTAGACAAGGAAACCGAGGTGCTGAGACCAGGAGCAGGCTCAGGGTCAGGCAGTTAGTGAGTGTGGCCCAGATTTAAGCCCGGTCTCCTAGATGCTCAAGTGTCCTCAGCAGCACAGTCTCAGAGCTGGGATTCGGGGAACCAGAGGCGTGGAAGCCAGAGCACCCCCACCCACCCACCCATGAGTCTTCCTCCTGCCCACAAGCTTCCTGCCCTGCTCTCCTGGCCCTGGGCAGCCACCACTTCCTCAACCTGGCAGTGTCTCTGCTCCTCTCCACAGGGAGAACAACTTCATCAAGGACTTTCCTCAGCTGGCCGACGGGTTGCTGGTGATCCCGCTGCCGGTGGAGGAGCAGTGCCGGGGGGTCCTCTCCGAACCCCTCCCGGACCTCCAGCTGCTCACTGGTAAGACACACCTGCCGACCTTCCCTAGCCTCCGAGCACCTCAGTACTTGGCACAACAAGCTCCGGTGGGTGAGGGACGGGATGCACAAGGGATCTGCCATGTCTTGGGCTGCTGTAGGGCTCCTGTGCAGAACCAGGGCCTTCCCGGAGACAGCCGGGCTCCTGGCAGACACCAGTTCCTCTAACTCAGCAAAGCCACATCTAAGGTTAGCTATAGTCACTGCCAGACCTAAGATCCCAGAGCTCATTCACCCCACGTAGCTGAGACTCTTAGTCCTTCCACCAACATCTCCCCATTTGCCTGTCCCCAGCCATTCTCCTCTCTGCTTTTATGAAGTCAACTTTTTTGGATTCCACATCATGCAGTCCCCGTCTCTGTGCCTGGCTGTTTATACTAGGTTCATTTTTAAATCACTCTAAGGAACAATCCCTGGACCCCCCACCTTCCCTGCCAGGAACCCCTCTCACTTTAAAGCACTTCAGTTATACAGCTTGTTTTGAATGTGGGTACTGAGCCATTCTGTGGGGTAGGTATTTTTCCCACTTTATAAATGAGGACTCTAGGCTCAGAGAAGTAGACAGACGAGCCCAAGGTCACACAGCAAATCTGCTAGGACTAGAACAGCTGCCATGGCTCCAGAACAGCTGCAATGGCTCCAGATCTTCTGCCCTTGTCACTCTACCCTGCAGCCCTTCCCCTGCCTCCCCCCAAGAAAAAGTGAATCCTGCTCCCTTCCTGTGAAGCCACCTTATACAGTCTGTCCCGAGGCTTCGTGCTTTCTGCCCTACCCCAAGTTGCCCTTCTGTGCCTCCTCGTCTTTTCCCAGTCTCTCTCCTACCCTTACTCTAGGGGCTCTCCTAGGATGGAAGGGACCTGGCTCTGCCTTTGTGATTCAGTCACCCTGCCTGGCATGTCTTGCTGAGAGGGAAGGAGCCCTCAGGAAACACCAGCAACATGATGGACTCTGGCTTCCACGCTCTGTGGGCACAGACCTCTAGCTAGTCCTCTAAGCACTGAGGGTCTTTCCTGTGAAATGGCCCTGGGAGAGGGAAGGTCCCACAGAATCTGGGGTCTGGGAGCCAGGCACCTGTAAGGGTGTCATCATCCCCTTTTAAACTTATTAGAGAAGAGTCTTAACTTGCACAAGGCCCCACGGCCAGTGTAGAGTCAAGTCAGGATATAAGCCCCAGCCCCCCATCACTGTCCTACACCCCACTCCTGACCTGTCCAGCTTCAAAGCAGGGCCCAGATCAAATGAAATCATGGGTGTGAAAATACTTTCTAAAATATGTCTCCAAGCTGTATCTAAATCCCTTTTTATTTTTTTTTGGAAGAGCATAGAATTTTGAATTTGCATGGACTATAAAGGGCATCCTTTATAGTGTTCCTCACTGATGAGAAAATCAGGTCTGCAGTGTCCCTGCAGAGTGACTGGCCCTCTTGAATACCCCAATGATGGGGAGATCATCACCTCCTGGAGCAGGTGCTGCCATGGCCCAATGGAAGGTCTGTCTGTGCTGGAGGGGACCTGGCTCTGTCACAGATTCTTGTGTGACCTTGGAAGTTTCCCTCTGTTTCTCAAAAATGGGCTGTAACAGTTATTTTTCAGAATTGTGGTGAGAATTGGAGATAGTAGATATAAAATTCTTGGTGCTGTATGGTTCATTCTTAGAGATACAAATGATTAGTATTATTTGTTTGGATTCAGGGATCTTTGGGAGCACCCTACTAAAGGGATAGTTACCTTTTCAAGAATTAAAAACAGAATTCAGGTACCAGAAAAAATGCCTCCCCCTTTCCAGAACATCATTCCACCCTAATCCCTGGGTGGGAATCTAGGGTAGCCAGGTAAGGTGGGGGTCAGGGGTGGAGTGAGGGCTAGGGCTGTGTTTATAATCAAATGTGGGAAGAAGTGAGTGAGTGAGCCAGTAAACTAGTGTTCATTGAGAACCTACTGTGTAGCAGGCTCTGTTGTAGACTCCGCAGGAGTCGGAATAACATAAACCATGGCCTTGACCACAAGGAGCTGGCATGTCACTAGAGGAGCTCAGGTTTCAGGCAGAAAGGCAGAAAGGACTTGGGGTAGAGGGGAGTGAGAGCTGGAATGGTGACCACTTATGGGGTGGGAGGGGAGGCAGGGATGGGTAAAAGGCAGAGAAAGTAGTTTTAGGAAGGACTTGACAGTCAGAGAAGTACGCCCCCCCACCCCTTTAGACCCCAGGCCACATGAATGAGCTGCTTCAGCAGCCTTTAGTGACCGTTCTGTCTCCTTTTCTTGGGAATGGGCTTGCCTGCCCATATCCCCTCCAAGCCTGCTCTGAGTTAGGACAGGCCCTGATGGGGAAGCAAGGAGACCTGGACCCTGGTGTCCAGTCCTCTGGTCTGATTATTTTCTTTGTCCTGACTCCCCATGACTCTCCTTGCTCCCACCACGGGCCCCTCTCCCCAGGCCTCTGCAGAGGAAGAGCAGGATGGGCAGAGCTGATAAACAGAGAGCACATATTTATAACAAAACAGCTTCGCTCCAGTGGGCCTATCTTTGGGGATCATGAATATTTTACTTTAAAATGAAAACCTCTAAAAAATTACATTATTCCTGAAAAGGCTAAGGAGGGGGAGAAAAAAGTTGACAGTAATGGACAACTTTAATACTGCAGTAATGTCCAGGAAGAAATCATTTGTTCCAATGAGATTCTCATTTTAATCTTAGTATCAAATATCTCTTTAAGTGCCTCCTCACCAGGGGACAAGAGAAAAGGAGAGAAAATGCGCCTGCCATTTGCAGAGGACACATAACAACAGGAATAATAACTGCTGATGTGACTAGCATTTCCTCTTCATGTATTTTCCCCCTGATTATAAAAAGGAGAGTTTGCAGAGCCTTGAGTAGAAAATCTAGAAAATGGAGATAAATAGAAATCAGAAAATAAGAATCTTTTGTGCACCCACCTCCGGAGTTAACCCCTTGCTAGCCTTTTGTCTCACGGTCAGTCTTTGTTGTCATTTTATCGAAAACTGCGTTTCACAAAGTGCTTTCTGTGGAACACGAGGCCCTGTGGACTGTTTGTACAGACAGGGTTCCTTGGTCAAAGCCTTTTGAGAAATGCTGCCCATTTTCTGCATGGAGCTTACTTACCATTGCCTCTGAATCTATTTGAGGTGCTGAGATCATCTGGGGCCTTTGAGAAACCTTGCTTACCTTTGTTTAGCCAGTGTCTATCCATCCATCTCGACATGGGAAATGCATGTGCACTGTCTTCCACATGCTGCAGATGGACATCCTGTTTCCATGTTAGGAAACAGTGGGGAAGCCAGTGTCAGGGTGCAGATAATCAATGAGTCTGGCTCTGTGGGGTCTCTGTGGTCCCTGTGAAGCAGCCATCGGCCGCAGGTGGAGGATGGGCCCTGCTGGGCTGTCCCCATCCATGTCTGTCTGTGTGCACAGCCATTCCACGTGGCCCCAGGGCTGCCACTTCCAGCACCTTATTTGAATGTTTCAATGTGCCCATGGGATGGGGCGGCACAGGTGGCCACTGTATAAGATGGGTAAACGGAGACACCACAAGAGAGGACTCGTGTCCCCTGTCAGGTTGCCAATGGGCTCACCTAGGACCATAAACCAATACTTGTTTATAGGCTATAAGGGAGCTGCAACTGGACGGGGCAGAGAGGAAAAGTAGGGTGAGGCCAGGACACACCTGGGAGTGAGTCTCCATGGAGGAGGGACTGGTACCCAGAGCCTAGGGCTGCAGGGTGGGGGGGCAGTGATTGCTGTTTTGTCTCTGAATGTTGGGCTCACGTGACCATCTTGTTCCCCCAGGAGACATCAGATACGATGAGGCTATGGGCTACCCCATGGTGCAACAGTGGCGGGTCCGCAGCAACCTCTACCGTGTGAAGCTCAGCACCATCACCCTCTCGGCAGGTGAGTGCCCCTGCCTGGGCAGCCAGGGGACAGGATTCAGCACCTGTGCCCAAGGATTCAGGCTGTGCCAGGGCCTGTGCTGCACAGGGGATGGGCCATGACTCCCTGCCTCCCAGGATCCCACAGGGAAGGCAGATGGACAAGCGGACAGACATTGCAGCAAAGGCAATGCAATGATGGGTCAGTGGTAGCACAGAACAGGTTCCACCCTGGGGAGTCAGAGAGGCTTCCTGGAGGAAGAGGTACCTGAACAGGGAGGGAGTAGGAAATGAATGGGTGATGGGGATAAAGGATAATCTAAGTCATGTTTTTGTTCTGAAAGTATTTCAGCTGGTAGCTAGTAAGTTCTTCCCATGCCCTGATTCCTGGTCATTTCTGGTTGATTTATTTTCCTACCAACATTAACACATAAACAGCCCCCCAATACACACACACACACTCTACCCACAGGAGCCCTGCACACTGGTGGAGGTGCTCAGAATGGGGCCTGTTCTTTCCTATTTTCCCATCTCCTATATTCCTGCATTCTCTATAACTGATGGAGAATCGGCACATTATGGATGTTCATGTTTGATGAAGGAATAAAATCAAAAGAAAAGAGGACTGCAGAGGAAGAAATGAGTGAAGGTGGGCCTGGCCTAGGTTTTCTCCCTCGACTCTAATTCCTAACACTGCCACTGGGTTTTTGTCTGAGTGTCTCTTAATGATCCACTCCTTCTTTCTTATCTTTTCTTTTTTCAACGTGGCTCTGTTCATGAGCAATGTGGCGCTCTTTTCCCTGGGAACTGGAGACCTTCAGCCTCTGGGCAGTACACATAGTAATTATGGCTGACATTGGCCAAGCACTTTATCATGTTTTATATCTTATGACTTACATCAGTCCTGTGAACAAAGCATTATTTATCCCATTTTTTTTTTCACATAAGAAAATGGAGGGTCAGAGAGGTTAAGTAACTTGGCCAATGTCACACAGCTAGTAAGCAGTGATTTGATTGCTGTTTTGTCTGTCTGGGTAAAGAGCTACCGGGCAGCTTTCTGGTGGTGTTATTTATTACTTAACAGAAACCATCTCATCATTAACACTGCTGTATTAATTACCCAGTTCTGTAAACTAACAGTGTGATGGGGAGGGGTTTCCTTAATCAAGCACCCATTCTTTCAGCCCCGTTTCTGTTTTCTCCACCACCCACACCTTTATACCAGACTTGTGAATAATACCGTGATGTTCCTAACACCACTACAAAGGTTTATCTGCTTTAATTAATCAATAATGCTGCTCCTGAAACCCCCCTTACAAATCAACCATTGGCAAACTGGAGCTGATTTTAATGTGGAGATGAGCTGGATTTTTGCATTTTACTTTGATGAGGCGTGAAACTGCTTATCCATTTATAAAAAATATTTTGTATGGATGTAACGGTTTACAACACTGTATATGATTTAGAGTTACAAGCACCTCTCCGAATGCATGTCACCACACCACATGTAGTGGTGTAGTGGGCCCCAAAAAGGCCCATAATCCTCCATCATGGTCATTGAGCCACCTCGGCCCCCCTAACAATTGTTCCCTACCCCCACCTTCCCACTGGTAGCCTCAACTCTAGTCAGATTTCTCTGGTTTTGTTTTTTTCTGTTTCACTTAGCATAATCCCCTTCAGTTCCATCCATGTTGTTGTAAATGGCAAAAACTCATCTTTTTGATTGCTAAGTAGTATTCCATTGTATAAAGATACCATATCTTCTTTATCCATTCATCTGTTCTCAGGTACTTAGGTTGTTTCCATAACTTGGCTATTGTAAATAGTGCTGCCATGAACACTATTCTGACAGTAGTGGTGGGGGGTATGTCCAGTGTGTCCTGGGAACTGTGATTTAAAGTTACAAGTACCTCTTCAAATGCACATCACTACACCACGTGTAGTGGTGGGGTGGGGGTCCAGAAGGATGCATGTGCAGAACCAGGGACAAATGGGACAGAGCTGTTGCTGTTGTTGTAGGTGCAGAGAGGGGGTGCCCTTGTCAGAAGAGGCTGAAGGCAGGGAGGGGAGACATCTGGGGCCCCAAAGTTGGGTTATGTCTTAAGGGAGGAAGTGGGGGGGGCATTTCAGGTGAACAATGGAGTGTCTGTGTTGAGAGTGTTAGGGGAGGGCAGGGATGTAAATGGAGAGAGAACACTGGAAACCTCCTGATTGTGACTTTCAGGTCCTGATGGTCTAGGCGGCTGAGCTTCCTCTCCGGTCCATCCCCCCTCACTCAGAGTGTCTTGTGTGTCCCCCAGAGAGAGCAGCTCCTTGCCTGTAAGGGAGGGAATACCAAGCACATTTGGACAAGTGCGGCCACCTGGCTGACACTAGGGTGAGGCATAAGGCAACAGTTCCAGGCTGAAAGAGCCCCCTGCAGCTCATTTACCAGCCTCTCAAGCCTGACCCCCCCCCCACCTGCTCTTCCTCCGTCCAGGCTTCACCAACGTCCTGAAGATCCTGACCAAGGAGAGCAGTCGGGAAGAGCTGCTGTCCTTCATCCAGCACTACGGCTCCCACTATATCGCCGAGGCCCTCTACGGCTCTGAGCTCACCTGCATCATCCACTTCCCCAGCAAGAAGGTCCAGCAGCAGCTGTGGCTCCAGTATCAGAAAGGTAAGCCTGGAGTGCTTACTGGAGGCAGCGGCCAGGTGGAGTGTGCAGGTAAGGTGTCTGGGAGAAAACTGAAATCCCTGGACTCTGACTCCTGACTCTGCCACGTATATGTTGTGTGACCTAACGCAGGTCTCTGCCCCTCTCTGGGCTTTAATTTCATCACAGAGTGAGGGGACCATATAATTATTTCTTGGTATTCTCTCATGCATTTTCTAAGCCCCCAAGGTCATGTTCTGGAGGCTTTTGAAACAACTGTCAGAGGAGGACTAGGCTCAGGGAGCATGTCTCCTGGATACCGTTTATCTCCAGGCTTCTTGGAAAAGCCCCAGATGCTGAAGATCAGTCCCCACCACTCCCCTGGGGAAAGTCAGTCCCTTCCCACCTCGCTTTTTCCTTCTGTGAAATGGGCACACAACTAGCTCTCCTTGCCTCCGCCCACATCAAAGGGAATGTGGTTCATGTTACAGCATTTTGAGAAGTTAGAAATAGGTCGGTATGCATTGTGTATTGTCATAGATCCCTGTATCCCTGTTCCCATTTCACAGATGAGCAAATGAGTCTCAAGATGCCAAGTCACGTACCCATAGACACACAGCTAATAAGAGCAGGGTGAAGGTGACTTCCCATTATCATTATTATTATTATCTATTAATTTAAAAAGAAAAGGCTCTTGATGGTTGGAAGAGTGGGGAGTCATGCCAGTAATGTGCTTGCACCTTTGGTTCAGGCATCCTCCCTCTAAGAACCAAATCACAGGAGCACAGAGCATGGGAGCCAGAGGAGACTGCAGCTCACTGGCTCAGTGGGGAAACTGAGGCCCAGAGGAGAGGAAGAAGCTTCTTGGGGACGCGCTGCCTCCCTGGGCAGGACCATGACAGAGTGGGGCACTGCACACCCTGCCCAGCTTTTCTCATGTTGTCTCCCATCTCTGACTGCATAAAGCCCCAATGCACCTGCTTTTCCCATTTCCAGAATCCTTCTTTATGTCCTGGGCAGGGAGGGAGGGGCCTGCACCCCTACATGGTCTTACCACTCCCTGCCACCAGTGTGGGACAGAAGGAAGTTTAGAGGTACAGGGGACATAATTGAGTTGTCCGGGAATAGCTTCGTTTTATGGCTGTGACAATGACGGTCTTTAAGGAAGTGCATTAAATCAATAGCAGCCTCGTTGCATTGCCCTATAAATAACATGACACATCATTAAGCAGGGCAATAAGCTTGAGGACTCTGAAGTAATACAATTAGGTTATGTTTATAAAAACCTTCACTCACAGTGGCCACTGAGCTAATTTGCCTCACTCTGCTTTTGGGGGACACCACTCTCGTTCTATCCTATCCCCTCTCCATTGTTGGCTGCTTCCAGGCTTTGGGCTTTTCCATTCCAGAAAATCCCTTTCCTTGTCCATAAGATGCATGGAATCCGTTACAAGTGGGAAGGAATAAGCTGCCAGAACAGCTGGGGGAGGGGAGAGGTGGGCTTAAAACCTGGTGCGCCGCAGACTGGCTGGGTGGCTCTCGCAAAGGTGCTCTCCTTTCTCCCATCATCCATGCTCGCTCCCAGTAAGAACCTAGGGAGACACTGAGGTGTCTAGGGAGACACTTTCTCTATCACTCTTCCTTTTCTCTCCGTCTCCGTCAGCTGTGACCACTTAGCAGGTACATCAAACACTATAGTCTTACTCTTTGAAGTTTGCTGGTGACATCTGGGTGTAGGAGGATGAGAAGCGGGCAGTTTTCTCCAGGAGAACTGAGAGCACTCTGGACTCAGAGATCGTTTGAGGCCCTTTTCTCCCTAGCTATCATCTATGGTCATTGACATCTTCTAAACAAGGACCCACAGGGGACCACGTTGGGATGAGCCTGTGTTTGGAGGTTGATCACACTGGGGGCACAGCTGGGAGGGAGAGGATGAACAGGGAGAGGATGAAGTGGGAAAGGCAGGACGCAAGGGCCTGATGCCTCTCCCCACATCCCTACCGGCTCTTTTGGGCAAAGTGACTTCTAAGTTTCAGTTTCCTCCTGTGTTAAATGAGGCATAGTAATCCCCTCGTGTGCCTTTTAGGATGAAACAAGATAATACATTCTGACCTACAGAAGGGCCGTGACAAACAGTGGCTTAAAATAAAGCAAAAGTTTTGGGCATGGGCTGATGATTCTACAACTGCCCCGGTTCTTGCTAATGTGCAACCTTAGTCCTCATTTCTCCCTGGGGGTTATGGTGTCACGAGAAAAGGACAGTCCCAGCAACCCAGAGAGTGAGGGCTAGAGGGGCTCCAGGAGCCTTCGCAATCTATGTACAGCCACAGCCAGTGGCTTCTCCTTGGCTGCAAGTGTCCAGGTTGGAGGAAGAGGTTGGGGAGATGACACCATGGACATCTGCCCAGCCCTTTATACTCTATAGGCAGCCTGTCTTGGAAGCAACGAGGCAAAAGTATCCACCTCTCTTCTTAAGAAGGAAAACCTAAAGCTTAAAAAGAAGAGGGACTTGTCAAGGCCCCACAGTCCGTTAGGAAATGAGACGGTGTTTGAAGTCCCTCCGGAGCCCAGTGTTTCCTGCGTTCTGCCCAGATCTTGTGTCCCGGACATGAGAAGCAAGCCTTCCAGCCCTTCCAGGTCCACTGATGCTAGAGCACTGGCCATTGTTATGATCAGGGCACCCTCAGAAAGGTGGGGATGGGAGGAATGGGGGAGGGGAGGGTGCATGTCCCTGATTAAAATATCTCCCAGGAGAGGTTCATTTTATTCTCGTTCCCCAAAGTGTTTCTTCATGTGCATTCCAGGGAGGGGGAAAGAAAGCTGTATTTATCCTTCATTATTTCTTTAGTTCACTGAACTAAGTTCTCCGAAGTTCCTCCTCTGGGCAGAGCTTGTGGTCAGCACTGAGGACCCAGAGTGGACAGTGGGAGCTGTCTACACCCTGTCCTTTGCCAGCCTGTGTCAGCCTTCCAATGTTGTGTCATTTTGTTATAGACGTTTTAAATCCAGTGATAGGCATTGGGCAGGGGCAGGCAGCTGGCACATAGTGGGAACCCAGTCGCCCTCATGTGATGGCCCATTGCTTTCACTTAAGATACCGGTGCTGATGGGTTAGGGAGTGGCTTGTGGTGATTACCATATGGAGGTCACTGGGGTGTTTGGGAAAGCAAACTGCCATCAATTAGATATGCCTGTCCAGATGCCCAGATGCAGGAAGGGGAACTGGTGGTGATAGGGCAAAACGAAAGCTAAAATAACAGACCTGGCCTCTGATGCTGACTCTAGAGAGGCACTTGGATTCAGGAAGGACTGGAAAGAGCCAGGCTAGAGGGTGGAGTTCTCTACCTCCTAATGGGTATTCTGGGCATTCTGCCAGTCTGGAGGGCACTGGAGCAATGGACAGGTCAATTATAGCAGGAAACCAGGAAGATCTGGGTCTTGGGACAACTAGCGTAGTAGGTGTCTCCCCAAAACACCAGGCTGGCCCGGCATGTTTAGCAGGGAAGCAGGTCAGGCTCTGCAGCATAGGTACAATGTGAAGTTTTTAGTCTCTTCCCAGCTTACTACTTTCACTGTGTGCTGCTGTGTTCTTGATATTCTTGATTTTGAAAAGCTGCCTTTCTCCCAATCGGGTCTACATTTCACTCTTTAACCCAATATTCACACACTCTCCCCAACTATGACCTTGAAACACTACATGCCCATATGTGTGTGTGGGTACACATGTTATGTGTCAGGGAGAAGGGCAGGTATCACTGGATTTGCTCTCATCCCTTGTCATTTGACTCAGGACCAAGGATGGGGATGGGATAGGTGGCACTTAGTTGAGTTGGCTGTAGGAGTGGAGGTAGTGGAGGGAGCTGCCTAGAAGTCTAGGGAGATACCAAAGGACTTTGTGACCTTGACTTTTGTCTTCCCCTGTCATTCTCTACCGTGGGGGCTAGTGATGGATGCAGAAATGACCAATCTGATGGGTTTCCTGAATTTTCATTTGCCTTCTTTGTCATGAGAAAGTGACTATTAAAGGTGAAGGGTGTGTTTATGTCAGGAGTTGTTCATTGTGTGTGTGTGTGTGTGAGAGAGAGAGAGACAGAGACAGAGACAGAGAGACAGAGACTGAGATGAACTAAGGGAGGCAGGAGGAATAAGAAAAACAGACACACAAAGAGAAAAGGAAATTCACAAGGAGAATAGACAAAGAATGTCTTGAAGAGAAAAGGTATTAAATCAATATGCCCTTCCCACATGTAGAGACCCTGACCCTGGGGAAAGGCCATTCTCCACGTGAAGGTTGTCCTACTCTTGCTGTTAGACAGGATAGTCCATGGCGCAGAGGTGTCCCCACAGATAAAAAACCTGCCACCACCCTTAAAAAAAATGTTTTATCTCTATTATGATTTCCCAAGACTGTCCAAGGAAATGAATTTCTGCATTTCCATTTGAATTACAATGTGCTTTTGAATGTCAGTGAAAACCTTCCTAGATGACTGTTTAAAAGAGTTTTGGCTGTTTGAAAGGCAGTCCAGGGGGTAGGGGGAGAAGGGAATGATAGTCAAATGTCATCCTTTTGTGAGCACAGGTGTGGCCAAGGGCTGATGTGAGCCGGAGAACTCTCTTGGGTTTTCCTGAAGGATCTGGCTTCAAAGAAGGCAACCAGACATGAAAGGTGTCTCTGTTGGAGCTGAGACCTGCATGGGTACCGGTTTGCTTCCCTGGTGGTGATTTAAACAGTGGGGTGGGGGCCACTTTTCTGTTTCCATTTGCTTGACCTTACATTAACATTTGATGGAATTGACCACTTCCTGCTTGAGTAAGGCATTTTCTCTGCTTGCTTCTTTGCTACCGGATATTTCTGGTTTACCCACTGTCCTTCCTGCCTGTTCTTTCTTTGTCTCCTTTACAGGATTAGATTATTCTCCTCTCTCAAAGCAGTAAATGTATTTTCACTGGACCTCATCCTATAGGCCCCACTTCCTAGATGCCATTCCCTCTCTGTTACCACCTGCACTTCCATCGCCAGGCTTTCCTCTGCTACTTGCTAGGAGGCTGGCAGCCCTGTCTGCCCAAACTCTGGCCCCACAGCTTCATACTTCTCCAGGGTTCTAGTGAAAAGACCTAGTCATCTGTTTAGAGGCAGAACCAGAAATCTAGGAGTCTGTTTCCACGTCTCCCTCTCTTTCACTTCTCCATTTTAACCGATCCCAAGTCCTGTTAGTTTTAACTCCCAAGCAGCTGCTGAAGTTGCCTACTTCCTTCCACCTCACTGCTGCCATCCTGTCCCAAGCTGCCAGCACGGTTGCCTGGACCGCAGTGTTGGTCTCCTTCCTACCTGGCCTCCTACCTAGACTTGTGTCCGCATCCTTCTAAACCACATGGCAGCCCTGAGGACAGGATGAGTAGGGTTTCCCAGAGACTGAGCCAGCAGGATGGATAGATGGAAAGAGAGAGGGAGAAAAAGAAAGAGCGATATTAAAATATTTTTATATGTAATATTCATGTTTATGATATCATGTGTATCATTTATGACATCATAGAAAATATATTTATATACACACATATGTGTATTATTAGCCTTAGGGGGCAACGGTCACCCATAAACATGAATCCAAGATTGGCACAATGGATCTCCATTTTAGAACACTAACACTATATATACACATATAGAGTGAGATATAGAGATACAGATTATTATAAGCAATTGTCTCATGATTACAGGGGCTCAGAAATTCCAAGCCAATATCTGCTCAGCAGATTGGAGAGCCAGGAGAACTGATGGTATAGGTTCTAGTTCCAAAGCTGTCAAGGCTGAGACCCAAGAACTGATGTGTCAGTTCAAGTCCAAATTCAGGAAAAGACCTCTGTCCAGCTCAACTAGTCTGGCAGGAGGAGCTCCATCTAATTCCAGGGAGGGTCAGCCTTTTAAATCTGCTCAGACCTTCAACTGATTGGATAAGGCCCACCCACATTGGGAAAGGCAACCTGCTTCACTCAGTCTACTGATTATCTCTCAGAACCCTCACTAACATCCTCACAGTCACATCCAGAATAGTTTGACCAACCACCCAGACATCTGTGACTCACTGAAGTTGACACATAAAATCCACCAACTAGGGATGTTCTAAAATGGAGATCCCATCATACTGTTCCTGAATTAAAACTCCTGGGTGTCTATTACTGCCCTGAGGCCAATTTCCAAACCATCTCCATGATTTCAAGACCCTATCAGATCTGAGGGTCCCCAGCCAACCCCCTCAGCCCCCTCTGTCCTCATCCCATCTGCCATTCAGCCATCCTGGGTATCACACTGGTTAACCACAACAGGGGTTAAACACCTCAGCCTGGGCTCTAGCCGGCTGTGGGGCAGCGCTTTTTCTTAGGCGAGCTGGGAGGCCGGCAGAGGGTGGCTCTAAGCCGGACCCCCTCTTACTGCACCCCGCCCCCCTCCCTCAAGCTGCAGAAAGAGCCAACTTACGTCTCCTCAGCACCAGGCAAAAAGACCGTACAGGATGTGCTTCATTAAACACAAATAGGCCCATGAGACTGCCGTTTCCACCAGATGAAATTACCAAAAAAAGCATTTGTTCCCGGTTTAGATTGAGTCCATCTGGAACGGAACACCCTAGTCTTTTTGCTATTGGTGCGCACGGAGAATAATAATCCTCCGCCTGTGCTCAGCGCGGCCCGCCGCACCAAACACTTACACGTACATTATTTCATCCAATTTACTCCTCGTAACAAGCTGAAAGGTAGGTGGTGGTATCTGCATTTCACGCTCGAGGAAACTGAGGCTCCGAGGGCTGAGATGACGTGCGGCAGTTCACACCAGGGAGCTGGGCCGAGCAGGGATTTGAACTCGGGCTGCTTTAACCCCAAGACCCTGTTTGTCCGACTTTGCTGAGCAGCCTGGTTAGGGGGCTGGTTAGGGGGCTCGGCTCCAGACCCTAGCGCCACCACGTGCTCTTCTGTTCTGCTCTTTTAGCCACACTTGGAAGATCTGAGGAAAGCGGACACTGAGAATTTGAGCCCTCAGCTTGGGCAGGGGTGTAACTACTCTGTTCATGGCACCTCTCCGGACCTGCTTCTGGCGCTTCACTCCAGGGCTCCGTGAAGCCATATCCCAAGGCGCAGAGCTGGAGAGGCCTCAGCCACCATCTAGCGAGGTCCTGGCTCTCCTCATGTGGGAGTGTTTTATGCTCCGATGGTGGTGACTGCCTGGAGTATGCATTGACAGATATTCTGGGTCAGGACTAAGCTCGGTGGGAGAGGACACACGGTGTCTGTCCTGGGTGTGAGAGCAAGAACCTGACTCCTGGTAAGGTGGTGCCATTCCCTGGAGGCTAGCCATTCCCATTGTACAGACAGAAAAGTTGGGGTCAGTGTCTGCAGTCAGTTAGAACCTGAAGTTGCAAAAGATTTAATAACCAGCTGGAAGCATTTATTGGTTTTCCCCCCCGGCTGAAAACTTAAAGCAAATTCAAAGACTCCGGATTGCCAAAGTCCTCCATGTTTTCATAGATGGCAGAGTCATTGGTTGAGAGATTTTCCATTTTCTTATTTTAGGATCTCTCTCTCTCTCTTTCACAAACACGCACACACACACACACACACACACATACTTGCATGATACACTGGAGACTGGCCCATTGTCCTTTGTAGGGGACACAAGGCTGAGGCTGTAGCAAAATAGTAACCCTGCATTCATACAGACTGGGTCAGACCACACTTGCTCCCCCATCATATATTCCCAGGGTCGGAAGATAGGACCTTCTGTCCAGTCTTGCACTAAAAATGTAGACTTTCCCTGGAGATGAAAATGGGGCATTTATTATCCCTTTGCCTTCAGCCCCTTCCTAAGAACAAAGTGGTCTGGCTGAGTGCACAGATGCTGCCTCCCCCAGGTCACTGGGAGCTGCTAACCTGAGAGCTGCCTCACCCACAAATACTGCACCACGAGTGCTTTCCTCCCCAATCTCATGTCTCTTGTGTCCCTTCCTTCCTCCATCCTTTCTCACACCCCACCAGTCCCATCATTGCACAGGCCTGTTTCCAGTCCCTAAGCTATGCCAGGCCCTGTATCAGGTGTCTAAGATGCCAAGGTGACTAAATTACACAGTCAAATGGGGAGGATTAACAGGTGACCAGACAGCAGCAGATGAAGGCATAGGAGTGTGTGTGTGTGTGTGTGCGCGCGCGCACGCGCGTGCATGTATAGGGTGGGAAACAAAAGAGGCAAGGCTGGGTGCATGGCCCCTAACCAGCTGGGGTGAATGCTGCCCTGGAGGAGGAGATGTCTGAACAGGGCGCTAGAGTTGAGTGGGCATTTGCCAACTGGGAACAGGATTCAGGGGAAAAGATGCAGAGTTGGATGTTTGGGGAACAGTGTGACTGGATCCCTTAGGTCCTCCTGAGTAACACCAGGGGCTTTTTTTTAGAACTTTCGGTGTTTTGTGTCTTTGTCTCCCTGTTAGAGACACTGCCATTGCCTCTGTCCACAGAACTCTCATGAAGAAGAGACTGAATCTGCAAATGCCCCAAGTGAAGCAAAAATAAGAAACCGGTTTGGGAGGTACCAGGGAGCTAGTTGGGAAAGCTTCTACCCCTTTCATGATATGGGATCAGGTGATTCATTAGCCCATAGTAAGAACCCCACACAAATCACTGTTGCCCAAGTGTTGTTTCAACAGGTAACATACACATCAAATTGTGCGGGCTCCCTCTGCTCCATTTGCCAGGATGTGTGACTTAGGGCAGGCATTTTGATTTTCTGAATCTCAATTTATCTTTATTAATACTTATATAATATATATAATGAAACGGTAACAGGATTGCCATGAGAATTAATGAAACAATGTAAAGTGATTATCACTGTACCTGACATAAGAGATACTCAAGAAACAGTAGCTATTATTTTTATGATGAGACACAATTGAGTCAATAATGATGATTGTTATTGTCAGACAGTGGCAGAGGAAGGCATAGGGGTGTGTGTGTGTGTGTGTGTGTAGGTCACACACATTATTATTATTATTATTATTATTAATAATATATGTTATATTTCCAGACAAAAGCATAGTGATGCAGCCCTTTCCCGTGCTGGGACGGCAGCCTAAGGTGTAGCCTCTTTCCTGCCAGACCATCTAACATCATGGCTGTCTCTGCCCTGGCTGATTTGCCGGTTTGAGAATTTGAATCCTGCCAGAACCGGGGGGTGGGAACAGAAGGCAGTTTCCAGTAAGCACAACCTGGATCCCCAGCAAGGGGGGATGTTTTGCACAGCTGAATACCAAACTTGTAGAGGTCCAGAAGAATGTGTTGGGGGTGTGTGTGTTGGAGGAGAGGGAACAGTGATGGCTGACTGGTATTGAATTCCTGCTATGAGCCAGCTGACCCCATGATCTCACATTGTCTTCATAACAACCCTGTGAGGTCCCAATTCTCCCCACTTTCCAAATGAGAAAATCCATTTGCTTAAGGTCACACAGCTGCTCACAGGCAGAGGCAGGATTCTGTCCTGGGAGGGTCTGAGTGGAAGTCCACATCCCTACTGCCTCCCTGGGCCAGCAAGTACACAGGCACACCACACGCTCCATCTCTGCTAATGCTCGTCTAAACCTCTGAGGCCGGTGTCTTTATACCCAGGAAACTGAGCCTCAGAGGAAGTGAGATGGGTAATCCACAGGCATCCAGCTGGTCAAAGGTATTCTCTCTTGCATTCTCTCTTCCAACTTCTCTTGCTCCAGTTGGCTTGTCTTTTACGTCTTGCTATTACTTTGCCACAGTTGGCATTAAGAAGAGTGTTCTCACTGAGAGGTATTTCTCAACCCCTGAACAATTACTTGGTCAGGAAGAGTGAGAAATAAAGCAAACAGCCCAACATGATCCTGTCCTGTGAGTTGCGGGACAACAGCACCAGTTTCTTGTTTCCTAGGAACACCGTGGCTCTGGGTCAGGGTGTTGGCTTTGAGCCAAACCTTAGAGATGACCTTGACCATTGATCGTCTGGGTTAGAGCTGGCATTGATTGCCTCTGTAACAACCCTATGAGATCCAGATTATCCCCATTTTCCTTCTGACACACCATCTGGACCCAGAGATTGCTCTGGATGTTTGGGTTCTGCTCACTTCCCTTCTGCCCCACACTTACCCAGGAGATGTGGGGTCTGGGGCATCAGAACCGTTGAAATTTACAACTAAAAAGATCCTTGGTTTAATAAATCTATTCATATAGTGAAATGGAGTTGCAGGGATAATGAGCAATTTGCTCAAAGGTTACTATAAATTAGTGACAGAATTAAGACTCCAACTAACTCCCTCTTCCTGCTTTCTATGCAGCAAAGTGTGTTGAGAGGCAATTCAGGAGACAACGTGGTAAAGGAATGTATTTTGTTTGTAAATGCTTAATGAGATATAGTTTTCATACTATACTCTCGCAGGTATCTCTCTTAGCTTTTTCTTCCAGTTGTGACTTTGCAGCAACACAAAGTTTGTGTCGAGTTTCCAGAAAGGCACACAACTTTTAATATTTTGGAAGATCTGCTCAAGAGAAGTCAATCTGAGAGAATCACTCCTCTTCCCTTTTCAACCACATCCCTTTTTCTGTTGCAGTTACAGCCAGGGATTCACGGAAGCAGCTGGTAGGAGGGGCAGGAGGTGGCATAACCAGCTGGTGCTAAATATGACCCAAAGTGTTTATATAAATCAACATATGAGCCACACTGACCCCTTGCCCTGGTTTTATCCAGCAACAATTTTAAAGCCTCCTAGATTTCGAGTGCTATACCAGCTGCTGAGGATGCAGCCATAAATTAGATGTTGCTCTGACTTCACAGTTCAGTCTGGTCTTGGAGAGTCACAGGAAAATACAACCCAATGTGCAAAGGCTGAGGAAGAAACAAATTGTAGCATGGATCCCTGACTCCCAACTGTGTGGGAAATCAGGAAAGGTACCCTGGGATACGTGGGGGAGCCTAGATTTAGGATGACATAGGTGGGTAAGGAGAGGAAGTGTTTTGGGGAACAGAAAAAGCACATACAAAAATGTCCCTGAGGTAGAAAAAAGTGTGGGTGGAGCAGATGGCTAGGGCAGGAATGGAAGTCGTGGTGAGATAAACCTAGAAATACAGTCAGGCAGGAATTAAATCCAACTGGATGTGTGGAGTGCATTAAGGAACCTGTACTTCTAACTAGGAGCCATTTAAGGCCATTTAAAGGAATCGCGTATTATTAGTAGCATATGTATTTTAAAGTTTGACTCTCACTGGCATGCAGTAGCGCTCAACGTGGGACGGGAAAGTGTATCTGGAATGCTAGATTAGTGGTGGGAAGACCAATTTGGAAAGTACAGCAGGGTTTACAAGGAAAGTCATAGCATCTTAAATTTCAGTAGTCATGAGGATGAACAAAAGAATATAAATAGGAGTGAAAATATGAATTAGCTAGTTTGATGACAGCTTTGTGACTGAACGCTGGAGGTGGGAGGTGAGGGAAACTGTGGGAGATGGGGTGAGGTCTCTGTCAAGCACAGTCGGTGCTGGTGTTCTGTACATGGAACAAAAGCGCTGTTGGCACTGAGCTCAGTTTTGAATATGACAAATCTCCAGTTCCTATGGGACAGCTCATGTGCTGCACCAGCCCACCCTTGGCAACTAATGGCAGTATAAAGCGGGCACTTGGGTTCATACCGGTCTGTGTTCAAAGGGAAGGTAAGCCCTGAAAGAAAGCAGGGTTGGGACCTCGTTGTCTAGATCGTTGAAGCCAGAGGGGGAAGACACTCTTCCAGCGTAAGAATCAAGTTCCCCATTTGCAATGCCTTCCCTTAGGCAGCTGCTTTTCCCCTGCCATGTCCAGTGTCGCGTCTGCTCAGAGAGGTTTTATTTCAACTCACAGTCTTCCCATGCTGCTCATTTTTGTCCAGTTTTTGTGTAAGATGTTATGACACACTGAAGGACAGCCTGAGACATATTAAATAGGCTGGGTTGAATATCCCCATTTTGTTCATTTTGTTGGGATAGACAGGCATATGTGGCTGAGTCCCACCAGAGCAGGGGGAAGAATACCCACCTTTGGGGTTTTGGCTTCATCATCATTTGCACCTTTCACTGAATTGACACTTAATTGACCTTCATGGAGGGTCCAGGAAACCGGTGCCTATGTGTATGTGTCCTTTCTTCCAGTGTAGCAATCAGTGCCAAGTATATTTCCCTAGGTCTGGTGAAGTAACGTGCATGGTTGTTCCCTCTCCGCCCATGGAGTCCTAGTATTTTTAATTTAGCTTTATTTCTAACACATCTACAGAATCATTAAATTTGTCAAACAAGCTTCAGATCCTTGCACCTGAGAGATTATTATTCTCAAGATTAAATATTAAATATTGCACAAAAATATGTGGTTCTATTCATCCGTTGCTCAGTAGTTAAATCCAAAGAATATCAGGAAGTTGTTTTTAACGCTAAACACCTGTCATTCTGGAATAGTGGGATGGACCTTCCTTCCCCCTTCCCCCCCTCCCATGTGCGGAATATTTGGCTCAGTGATGCCACACACGCCAAGAAAAAAGGCTTGAAAGAGGCTGGGCTTCTATTGACAAGGGGGATGCTGTTTTTGACAGTGTCAGGGATGAAATGGGCCTTAAATTTTCAGGAATGGAACCAAGGTGGCAGGACCTGGTACTGTGTGCGAGGCAGTGGCCTGCCCCTTCTGGTGAATTCTTTCGTGAATATAGGTGATCAGTGAGTGTGTCAAATGGATCTTTTCAGGAAAGGATGTCATCTGTGTGGTGTTATTTCTGTGCTCCTGGATAACGCTGGATGTGGCTAAGATCGTGTCTGTAGGCCGTATGCAAAGGCATGGCTGCCGAGAGTTCCCGGGGGTAGTCAGGTAAAGGGGTATTAGGTCCCGATGAAAATGAAGGGAAACCGTGGCCATGAGACTAGTTGACAAAGGCATGGACCATATTTGCCAACTCTATCACTGCAAAATGTTTACCAGCTGTTGATCGGATGGAATTAGTAATGTCAGAATTAGTACTGGGAGCTTTAATGTGTGGAACTTTGGCAATAAGGTTACAGTAATCCATCCTGAGGTGCCATTCATCTTTCCAGGAGGTTTAAGAACAGGATAATGGGCCATTAAATGGTGAAGCAGTGGGAGTAATTACTCTTTTTCTAAATCAGTCTTGCATATGGGTTTTAACCCCCCAAGGCTGTGTTTACTGGGCCATATTAACTATTTTAACTAATGGGATTAGAAGGTCCATGTGGCCCCATTTTGGCAAGTACCAATTGTCAGTAGTAAAAACGTGATTCAATTTTAATTTATTATTCATTGGGTCAGAGCGTTCATGCCCAGCATATTTTAGGGTAACAGGCATTATGGCTATGGGAATCTGAGCAATCTAGTAGTTCGGATCATTAAGGTGAGAAATACTTGGCTTCCTTACTGAGGAAATGTTAACTCCTCCCATATTACAGGGAATATCTTGTTTAAATTTAGCAGAATTCCCCCATGTAACTCTTAATTTGACCCTCAGTGTTAAGGTTGTGAACTTCTGATAATTGGCACATGTCAGCTGATGCTAAAATTTAAATCAGAAACCAGGTTGTAGAGCTGCAAATACTAATCAGCAACCTTTTCTCCTTTTATCTCTGTTGCTGTTGTATAATTTTTTTTTTTTAAAGATTTATGTTTACAAGACCTGGGGTACAGGCCAGATGCGCAGGAGGGTGACAGGATTCACCAGAGACAGAGCAGGGAACAGAACAGGCAGACTGACTGAAATACACTGCCGAGGGGAGCAGCGGGCGAGACAGGAGAGGTCTGCTGCGCCATGTGGGACCCTCACTGGCCGGCTGGGATCGAACAGGTGCTGCAGAGGCTGCGGACTGCTTCGCAGCACAGCATTCAACAGCCTGCGCCACCAGGGGAGGCCCCATTGTATAAATTCTTTCAGTAAATTTTGGATTTCTAATTTGGTCAAATTATGGGTTTAATTGTAGAGGAAAAACATGCGTTTGACTTACACACCCATTCTCCAAGTTCTCAATCAAGATTTTAGGTTAGTAAATATTTTGCTCTTGGGGAAATGTTTCCCTCACCAGTTTCATATTCTTCTATCACAAAAAGATAACCTTCAAATAGTTAATTTACTATAATTTAAAAATATCCACTGCCACAGATTTATGAAATTTGCTTTCACAGACATCATTTCTTCAGAATAATGCAGTTAAAAAGTATCATTTTATTACTGATGAGGAAACTGAGGCTGAGAGGTTAACTGACTCGGGGGTCATAGAGTAAGTAAGGGAAACTAGGACTGAATTCAGCCCCCGCTCCCTACCCCCATGCTTACAAAGTCCAAATTTTATGCTATTATGAAACTAAAACAAGTTTTAACCACTCTATACTGTATTAACCTATAAATCTCACTGTTGGAGAAGGTAAGTTTTGTAATTATTTGAGTTAATGAATGTTGACCTGGAGGGAAAAAAAAAAAAAAAAAAAACTTGTGAGTCAACTATAGGAATAGCTAAATATGCATGTCTCTGTGATATGGGATACACATACACACAATCTTGATTCTATTTAACTGTTCAAAGAGAATGAAGAAGCTATCCTAATTACTTTAATCAAATAATTAATCTTTGGGTTTTATGTGAAGTTTTTCTAGCAGGACACATTGCTGTGAATGAGTTTTCTCTCTGATCCTCCAGCCCACTCTCCCTCCAAAAGTTTTTTTAATTAAGGAGCTGAGCAATGCTGGTACATCGCCAACACAGTTCTGAAATTCCTCCAGGTTAACTGGGGAAACTGGAAAACTGGCATCAGATCACAAGAAGAAGCCTTTGCCACCCTACAACAGAAGTCACATTTTCTGAGCACCTGAGTTTTTGAGTTAGGTACTTTTACACATACCATCCCATTAATATCTTTTAATTTTCACAACCAAAACATAAATTGCCAATTCCTCTAACCAGATGAGTTAGCTAGCTCAGCAGAGTGACAATAGCTGGAGTAAGTGACCAAGGTCACCAAGGTAGGGGTGATTATGAAATGCACGTTCTTTCTGCTACTCTAATGTGAATAATGGCAAGACTTATGCAAAACACTGGGAGAAAACCTGACCACAATTCCAGTTGGTTAAAAATTTCATTAAAATCATAGAGCAATAGGAACATTACTGTTCTAGTCCAACCTCCTTTCATAAATAGGCAAAGTAGAGATGTAGAGATATGGTGACCACCTGAGTCCACATAGCTTGCTGTGATTCAGACCCAGACCAAGTCTAGTGACCTTCCCAACAGAATACATAGCCAATCCCAGAGCTGCCTCCCTAACTTGAGACTTAGGCAGGGGATCAGGAATATTAATGATATTGCCAAGACAAAGCCATAGGTCTAAGTGTGTATTTTGCTAAACGGCCTTCTACCTACTGCCCTGCTTGTAAAATTCATGCAGGCATCTGCTGTCTCATATCTGTAATTATTTTGGAGATCCTCTGTGGGAATGCACATTCTGAGTACAAATCAGCAGCCTAGTCAGGTGCAAGGTAGAGCCATGAGCTTCCTACTAGGCTCTGCCTTTCATTTCCCTCCTACAGAGCTAGGTAACACTTCACTGGCAAGAGGCCATTAATTTGTACTAGATTAAAAGTACAACTACTTAAGCACTACTTGCCTTCCCCATGGGACCACCGTAAGACTCAAGCCAAGTTTATCCTACTGATTGGAATAATGGAGTGTCTCTCTGTGGACTAACTCAGGCTGGAGAGTACCTGGGGACTGACCCTCACAGCCAGTCAGACCCTGCCTATAACAGGGTCTCTGAGGAAGTCCAGGGCACGAAAACATTAGATTTTCAGTACTTCAGGTGGAAAAGACTGAATAATTTATGAGAATTTATACATGCCAATACATTAGTATGAGTTATCATTAAAATTTTCACTTCTGAACATCTGGCAGGCTGCCTGGCCCCAGTAGGTACTCAATATTAAATCACTGCTCCAAAACCTTAAATTGCATATAATTACTCCGGATGATAAAGGGGCTCAACTAACCTGTAAGATTTTTTTGCCTTTAGTATTTTATATAAGAGCTTGCTTGAGAATACCTTTTTAATCAATGTGAGGGGGCTGTGTTGGGAGGATTCAGGTTATTGGAGGACCTACCTTCACCATCAAGTCCATCAGATCACAGACAACTAAATAACTGAAGGTACACTCTGGGTTAGGAACCAGCTAATGCACTCATAACTAGAGGTTAAAGTTAGCCTTCACTAAGCACAGATCCATGCATAAACAACTGCAATGCAGTGATTTATGCAACTGAAGCATGAAATAGGTAGCGCAAGAGTAAAAAGGAACAGGTGATCAGCTTTATTTGGAGATTGAGATGCCTGAGAATGGCTTTGGATGCCAAAAAAAAAGGAACCTGTCAAATAGGCAAGAGGGGAGGTATTTGGCGTGGTTGGTCGGCCTTATGTCACTCTTTTGAACAGCTTAATAAAAGAATAGCCATCACTTACTGAGTATGCCAGGAACCGAACTGGAGTATTTTCACATCTGTGATCTCATACCTAACACACTTCCTGGAGGAAGGGATTATTTTCATCACTTTTGAAAAAGGAAGGGCTAAATGATACTTGTTGAATGCCACATGGCTAATAAGCAACCGTTCCATGGATTTTGGAAGTGTTCCACAGATTTCTAAGAATTTTGCAATAGTACACAGGAGGCTAAGTGGGAGATAAAGTCTGTTCTCCAGGCCCACAAACCTGCTTCAACCACAGCAGCTACCCTTTGATATATTTTACATGATACAATTCCATGTAGAACTATTTGAATAAGGGCGCTGCTGCTTAAAAAAAAAAAAAAAAAAAAAATGCTCTAATTGAGCAAATTTGTTTCTTGGGGCCATATAAGCAATTTAATCAACATGGTAGATAACTGAAAATTGACTGTACTAAGCACAGCCTAATATATCCACATCAAAGAAACAAAAACATTCAGACCGCACATATTTCCACTTTGAGCCAGCAAATACTTGCTGTACTTGAGGGCAAAGGCATGCGTGAGTCGGAGATGGTGAAGTCCTACATGCTGAAGGCCAATCAGCAATACTTCCCTTTCCCAGATTACCAGAAGCTAGATTACTGGCCTCATTTAACTGAAGCCAGCCCACAATATTAGATTCATGTCCGTGCTGTGCACCATGCGCCAAGGGCCTCAGCCACTGCTAGTGCCTCAGCAAGTCCCCCACTGACAGCAAAGACAGATCTCTTGCTGCCAGGTGCCGCCAGAGACAAAGTGGTTATAACCACTAGTGGAGTCATTTGTGATGCACTTTTAATTGGATCAATTTCCTCTCAATTATGCAATCTTTGAAAATCAGATGCAATTTCATAATCAGAACCTGGGGCTTTCTGCAGGTGAAAAACACAAGACAAACCAGTTCAGCATCACTTTAATTATCTCGTTTTCTATCCTTTGGCAGCTATCACGACAGAAGCCAAAAAAATAATGCCACCATACACACACACACACAAAAAAAAAACAATTTTGAGTAGCTAAGGTTAGTAAATTTTGTTTCCATGAAAGCAAGGTAATAGCTGTTTGGCCTGCTATCAGCCCTGTACCTAAAGAGAAAGATATGTTATTTAGCAAACACGAAAGCCTCAGGAACCTTGTCAAAAGTTTCCTCACCCACTTCTGGTCTTAAACAAAGTGTCTTCCTTTTACAAATTGTAATTATAAGGATAAAACAAATGGTAGAGGCTCAATTTAGAATGGAGTGTTTGATGACTCTAAACCTTGGGGGCTGATTCTATATACATGTATGTGGGAATGAGATTTGGATTATCTTTACGTAATGGTGCTTAACGCAGAATTTTGACCTGGGTAGATCCTAAATGCCCTCAAAGCCGGCAGTGTCAGACAGGGAAGCAAAACAGCATAGTACAACTTACCCTCCCCAAGTCCCACATTTAATGAAAATGCATGAACACCAGTGATGAAGAAATAGTTACCAATTATTTAATGTTTGACAGAGATGGAAATAAACTCCAAAACCAAGAATTATGTACTCACTTGGGAAAAATACAGAATAAGGATCCAACAGTTTTGTTTTAGTAATGAAAATTAGGTGTGTCCACCTCCCCAGCTTGTTTCCCCTGGCCTGTGCTATGCAGTTCTTTAGACAACTCTTAGCACAGGTCAGTGGGGAGAGACAGCATGAAAAATGATGAGCCCTGAACACTATCCAAGAGTGTGCGCTGACTTGTGAGCATTTATGTTTGTTTGTTCCCATCTTCCTCCTTTGGTGTAATTCCAATCCACATGCTCCTTCAAAAGGCAAGCAATTTCTAGACTAAAGGCTTCAACACCCATCATCTAGGGTCAATCCATTCTCTGTCGTATCTGCATTTAGAGAACAATCCAAGAAGGTACAAAACCCTCAGGGCTGAAAGGTTCTGTCTCTGGACGGGACTGTCACCTACTGGCACCAAGTGAATGAGCTGTTACACAGGCTAGGGGATCAGATCTGTGACATCATGCCACAGGAATACAATGACTGAAACTCAGTGAAAGGTGGAGAAGATGCATGCTGGGGCCTGCACACTGAATGCAGCAGAGCAGAAGAGAAAGTGTCTCAGATGAAGCATAGTAGGAAATATATAGGAGGAAAATGACAGGGTTATCAAAGCCAAGAGAGGAAAATGAACATGGATTCAATACAAGGGCAAACTTCAAATACCACAGCAAAAACCACTGAAGACTTGGAAGCGCCTAAGTTCTAATCAAACCAGCTAATCCCATCATGTGTACTATTTGGGGTACTGCATCTATTAAAGCTCTAAATTCAAGAGGAAAATAATGCAAATAAAAAGCACTAAAAGAAATTTTCCAAAGAAGCCAATAGAAATAGGACACAGGCTGAGTCTACTCTATAGTACCATCAACACCCAAGGAACAAGGAGAGGAAAGTTGGCAGAGGTATGGGCATTTCTCCTGCCTTATGGGGTAGAGTATCTTCTCAGATGGTAGGTGTAAATCTTTATGCAATGATCCCAACAATCCAAGACCAACAGCTGCCCCTTAGGAGTGAGGGCAATGCCCACAGGACAGGTAAGCCCCTCTCGGATAAGGACGCTGTAGCCCCCACCCTTAGGAAAGTGGAGAATTTCCTTGCGACTACTATCAGCCACGATGAGATCACCTCGAGCATCCACACACATGCCGGCGATGCAGCGGAAATCCTCATTCTCTGAGAAGAAGTGGCTAATCTGGCGACCCAGCTGCCCGTCAGGACCCACGGAGCCAATAGAAAAGCCACCCTCCAGGTGGTGCTCATTCTGCCGATTTTCCAGATTGAGGCCCAGGCCCTGGGTGAAGTAGACAGTGCCCTCAGCATCACAGGTGACAAACTTGGGCCGCACAGCACTGCAGAGGCAGCTGGATTTGACCACCCCTGCTCCTCGGTCAACAGTGAAGCACCAGAGCTTTCCACCTTCCACATCAGTTACCACGAACTGGCCGGATGGAAGGGCCGTGATGCCCCAGGGTTTGCTCAGCTGGCTCCTGTGACAGGCCACGCAGTGGCCATCCAAGGTATACACCTTGAGGGAGTTATCATAGCTGTCAGTCACACCAATCAGCCCGTGGCAGTTCATGGCCACTGAGAGAGGTGTGAGATTAGGCAAATCAGCTCCAAGGAAGCTCAGCACAAAGCTATCAATGCCGCTGGGGCTGCGACGGATCTCCTTCAAAAAGCCTTTGCGGGTAAAGACTTGTATACGGTAGTTGCCACGGTCAGCAACCAGAACTTCGCCTTGACCAGTCACGTAGAGACTCACTGGAAGGTTGAACATGCCTGGAGTGCTGCCTTTGGCCCCCATCTTCTTGAGAAAGAGGCACTGCTGGATATTGGTGGCTGTCTCACAACCCCGCTGCTTAACAGGTGAGGCCCTTGGACTGGCAGCCACTTCCTCGGGGCTCACGTCCATCTCTCTAAAGGTAACAGAGGAAGAGGCAGCAGAAGCTGCGGCCTCCATGGCCCAGGAATCTTCCATGTTGACTGTCCGGGGCTTCTTAACAGCCTGCCCAATTTGGAGGGGGCCAACATGGCCAACCTTAAGGAGCTCCACATCCTGTAGGATGAGCTCACGGGGCAGGCTGGCGGTGAGCTCTGGCTCCTCCTCATCAGCTGTCTCCTCCAGTAGTGCCACATCTGCCTGCTTGATCTTGGCCAGGAAGTAGTCACAGCGAGAGACAGCCTGCACCTCTGCAATATTAAGCAGGTAACTCTGCTCCTCTACCATTTGACTATTGCACTTCTCAGCCTCTGCCAGAGAGCCTGTGAAGAACTTTCGAGAGCGGGCCAGCTCCTCCTGGACCCTGCGCTCCTCATGGCCATATTCCTGGAGCACTGCTTTATACCTGGCCTGAAGGTCCTTGGAGATACCTTCCAAGGCTGCCTTCCTCCGCTGCAACTCCTCCATAAGCTCCCGCAGACGGGCCAACTTCTCTCCAAAGTCACGGCGCCGCTCCTCAGCTGCTTCTTTGACAGGGAGTGTACAGTGGCCAGGAGGCTGGTGGTCTACCTCCCGGCAGGGCTCACATAACACCATGCCACAGCTCCGGCAGAATTGCCGGGGCAGCCGCCGCCCACAGGCCCGGCACATGAGCAGCCCCACAGCCTCGCTGAGCCCAGCTGTGTCAATGATCTTCAGCACTGTCAGGTTGTCTGTTAGCTGTGTCAGGCTGGTAATGCGGGTAATCTTGCTGCAAAAGGGACAGCGGACCCCATTGATGCTACTAGCCAGAAGCTTCTCCAGGCACTGGCGGCAAATGGTATGGCCACAGTGCAGGAGCTTGGGCCGCAGCTGCTCCTCTGTGAAGGACTCCATGCAGATGGGGCACTCCAACACTTCCCGGAGGGCATCCAGGTTCAGGTGAGAAGCTGCTGCAGCAGCCATTGCTCTTCCTTTGAGGGGTCCTACTAGCACAGCCCAGAACTAAACAGCTCAGCATTCATGCTCTGAAGGGCCAAGTCCTGCTGAAGAGAAAAAAGAAGTCATTATTCTGTTGCCTGTATGAATTAATTTACTTCAGAAATACTTAAATAATAGCCGTCAACACTCACTCATTGGCTTATTTCACAACTCTGATTGAACTTGACTCTGCTAGGTGATGGTGGCACACCAGGAAACAAAGCAGACAAGGCACTGCATAGTAGAAAAGCATTCAGATTCTTTGAATATGCCTTAGTGGTGTTACTTCTAAGGAGGTAACCTAAACTCTCCAAAGCTCAGCTATCTGCAAAAAGCATCACCTAGCTATAAGGCAGAATTAATAATGGTGTCTACCTTATCAATTTATGGAAGGGTTAGTAACATGATTATGATACACTTAGTATTGCCACCTGGTAGGTAATGTGTTTAATAAAAGCAGATGATTTATTGTATATTCTGTGAAACCTGCAACTCAATCTATATTAGGAGAAAGCATAGAAAATTATGTACAGGAAAGGATTACACACAAAGTTCCACAGGAGCATGTGGATAGAGTAGAGGATTCTGCCTAGAGGAACTGGGCAAGGCATCCCAGAAGCAGCTGCCACTCCTGAGATGTTTTGAAAGAAACAAGACAATGACAAAGGCATTTTAAGAGAAGAAAACTGTGAGCAAAGTAGGGAGGCGTGTGTGTGTGTGTGTGTGTGTGTGTTTGTGTGTGTGCACGTGCACGCGCCACATCATTTCATGTTTGGGGGCCCTCGGATCATCCAGAGAAATAGAAAATTATAATGATTAGTTTTAGGCAATCAGTAAAATATTAGATCAGAAAATATATGTATTTTCCGTTCATCTCTCCTATGTACTCCTCCATCCACCTAAGACAGGTACCATGTAATGTGATAGATACTAAGGTTTTCTGGACATAAACCCTATTCTTCAAATGCTCAAACTTTAGGAAAGGAGGCAAGACATGTAGGTAAATCATAACCAAGGCAGAAGGTAGTATCATAAATGAGATGTAAACTAAGTTTGATGGAGGCTATGAGGGATTCACTTTAACTTGAAGGGAACAGAATTTTCTGAGATAGGACAGCATTTGATAAGGGCTCAGGTGCCCAGATATATGGAGAGGGGGGAAAGGGAGGAGCAGGCAAAGGGCATAATCTGAACAAGAGTTAGAAAGCCAGGGAAAGGATAGCAACTTCAGTGTACTAGGAGAACAGAGAACATCGGGGTTGTGGGTTTGTTCCCTCATTTGTAAAATGAGAATACTTCCTTCGCAAGGTCAATGGAATGATTAAATGAGATAATATATGTATATAATGCTAAGATTTGGCTCAGCCTCAAAAAAGTCGTAAATAAATTTTGGTTCTCTTTTCTGTCATTCTTAGATTAAAATTATGAGCTCATGGGGAAATTAGAGTAATTGATATGGAAAGGTAAGTGGGAAAATGATTATTAGAAGTCTTGAGAGCCAAAATGAGACCTCTGAACTTCATTGTGATGGGCACAGTGAAGCAATACATTTTGTGGAGCAGGGAACTGATGTGATTAAAGGCTGAATGAAGTAGGGGAAAGGCAGAGAAACTAGTTTGGAAAGCACTGCAAAATTGCCTGGGGGAGCCAATGGGAAGCCTGAACTAGGGAGCAGGTGGTAGTAATGGAAGGGTGCGTTTGAGCACTTCTAGAGGCACAATCACTAAGATTTCTAGGCTTAGTATATTAGGGTAAAGTGAAGAAGATAGGAAAGCCAGTCTCAAGCCTGGATAACTGAAAAAATGGTGGTGCCTTAAGAAAATAGTTTATTTTTGACCTGGAACAGCCTTGCTGTATGTGCTATGAACACTCCCCCCATGCTTCTTGAGCCACAAATGCTCATGAAGTAGAACCACCAAGTGCTCAGTGATCTTTTGCCTTCTGTCCTTGTCAGCTTGTACCCCAAATTAGAATGACTAGATCTGCAAGGTGAGCCATATGGATAAATTCAGCCCTTCTTAAATGCAAATCCTGCCGCTGCACCTGTGCAGTCTTGTGATATGCAGACAATCATCAAGAAGGTCTAGGGCAGGTTAGGTTGGTCTAAGGACAATGCAGCAGACTGGAAAAGCCTTGCAAATGTCATCAACTCTTTCTCTATGAATACTGAAAAGGGGGAGTCAGTGCAAAGATATATTAAAACATCCCCCCATACTTAGCCTTGCATTGTAGTCAGCCAAATATTCCATGAAGTCAATTCTACCTCCCAGAAATCCCACTTCCCATCTACTGGAAGGGAAATAGCATACATCTAGTACCTACTATGTGCTGCATGCTTCATAAACGTAACCTCATTTAACCTTGATAATGACACTATGAAGTAGGTACTATTTATGTTATCTTATTTTTACAGACGAGGAAACTAAGGCTCAGAAAATCTGGCACAAGTCACTCAGTTCAAACGGGATGAAAAGCTGCAAAACAACTATCTAACTTTTTTTTAACCCAGCATTATTTCCAGCTTTTTTTTTTTTTTCTTTTATTCTTCATAGAAGGACTGTGGTGTAGACCAGAGGTATGGGGGGGTGAGAGAATTCACCATAGACAGAGTGGGGAGCAGAACAGGTAGATCTACTGAATCACACTGCTAAGGGGAGCAGTGAGCAAGGCAGGAGAGGTCTGCTATGCCATGTGGGTCAGCTCCCAGCTGGGATGGAACCCAAGCCCTAGAGGTAATAGCGCTGAGACTTAACCCCTAGGCACCAGGGAGGCCTCCAGCTTTTTTTTTTAACTGTCCTATTACACTTACTAATGAGGGTTCTCTAAACCTTACTCACGAAATGCTGCCTTGTAGCATGTAATTATCTGTACAAGCTGTGATAGAATGGGCTGGATTGATTTATTAAGTTGAATGACCCACTCCTACACACTAGCCTTGCAGCATATTATGACTCAAATCTATGCCTCAACACAATTATCAATTACCACGTATCATGAAGCCTTGTGGTCCCGTGTGAGTATCTGAAACTATAAATGCTGAATCTTTAAATGCCATGAGTCTGGCAGCAATTGTACAGAATACTGATAGAATCCTCAACTCATGATTTAGGCAAGCCTTCTCATCTACACCAACAGCTTAAGTTATCTCTGCCATCATCTGGGACAACAGACTGAGGGCAACATTTGGTGTTTGGATCCAGAGCATGTTACCTTACAATGCATAGGGACATCTGTTCTTCCCAGAGCTGGCACTGCATATCAGCTAATTAAACAAGTCTGCCAACTTGTAAAAGTACCAGCAGATTCTTTCCCCAGCTTTCTGGAATATCATACCACTCCTCCTTTAATTAAAAAGCTTCCTCCCTCCCTATCTAAGTCAACTACTTCGAAAAAGAAATATACTGTGCTCACATCCATCCCCCAAATTATTTCAGCTATGTGCAACTTCATGAGGCTCTCTGAGGCAGAAGAGAATGTCAATGATTCCTGAACTTGTCATGCTTTGCCAGGGAACTTGAGTCCCTCCTATAGCATCAGGCATGGAAAGAGCGTGAACCATGTCTACCCCAACCATGACCTGAGAACACCGCTCCAAGCAGGATCCTCGTCTGATATAAAGCCCCTCTCCTCTATACACAAGGCTGGACAGTACTGTGAGTGATTCAGGTAGAAGGTTCATTCAAACTCAGTTTCCCTGAAAAGACTAGCCAGGCAGAAGGAACTATCTTACCCTCTTCCCAGATCTTTCACTTAGCTGCCAATTTTTTGCCAGTTAAACTCTAAAACTAATAAGAACCCTTCCCAGGCTAATTACAATCCTGCCTGCTAGCATATATTGACCATGTTCCCTGTTGTGCACTTTGTACTGTCAACTCTTGACCCCTCACCATATCTAACTTACCCACACTTTCCCCCCAACTCCTTTGAGCTCACGATTAAAAATGCAGTATTAATACCATATTGATACTAGCCCAGCTCTTCAGCTCCAGATGAGAATTTATTCCTCAAGTTGTGCTGCGACTGCCCCAAGACTTGGGAAATTTCTATAATTACACATACCCCGCCTGATTTAGCTGCTTCCCCAATCCATGATATAAATAACCATGACAGCAGAAAAAAGCAAAAGACAAACAAGAAACCCATGAACCTTGAAGTGAGAGATCAAATAGGTACTGGCATTGATAAGTTGTGGCAGAGCAAGCAAGGCATTTAGCCTTATTACACTCTTTTCTTACCTTATAAAATGGCTACTGTGGTATCTAGGGAAAATGTCTACAAAGTACTTAGCCTGAAAACTAAGGTAGGAATGCAATAAAAGAATGCTAAGTTGCATCACTTTAGTAAAACCAGGAATAATACTAGCAATAACAACTAGTACTGATGTTGACAAAGCATTTTGTTTACAAACTATTTTGAAGAGACCATGACGCTTTCCTTTCATGGCATATAAAGGTACATAAAAGGTTCAGTCAATTCTGAAGGAATCTGATTGAGGACACTAGACATCCACATTAGAAAATGATGGCAGATGAACTCACAACTTGCCCAGAAAATAAGCTGCTATAATTCCTTCTATAAAGGAATAGCTATGGAGTGCTAGAATTAGTAGTGAACTCAAAGAGTAAACTGAGATCAGGAGCAGAAGTCAAGATCTCACACATCACAGGGAGAAGCAGAACTGAAAAATAAGAAATGGGGGTGTCAGTATTATATAGATTAAGCAAGTGAGCTCAGAAATCAGGCTTCCTGTATTTGAATCCCAGCTCTACCATTTCCTGTGGCAACATGGGCATGTCAGTTAATCTCTTTAGTTTTCAGTTTATCTAAGAAAAAGGGCTTTAAAATTGTATCCCCTCATAATGTTATTGTAAAGATTAAATGGGATTATACGTATGAAGCACTCAGTTTAGTGCCAGGCATGGCATACAATCAGCTGTGCAGTAAATACATTTTCAGCAGCAGCAGCATTGGTAGTGGCAGCCACCACCCAGCCCCTAAGAGGAATGAACTGGTCCTGCTCAGCAGGCAGACTGTCCCCAAGGCATCAGACATGTATCCTTCCCTAGGGATTGTCTGACCTGATCTTAGAACCAAAGGAGTAGCGATGATCCAAGGTTTCAGATATCCCTCCAGTGCCTGAGCCCCTACCATGGGATACTTCTCTAGATGTCTCTATTTCTTGTACCTCAGTTAGTACTTTGGGGGCTTAGGCCAAACTAGAGAAATTTAAGCAATTAAACAAACCACCTACTGTGAGTCCAGTCCCATTTAAACACTGGATATAATTCTGAGCAAAAACAAATATAAACATGGCTCTTCCCATAAAAACTAGAAAACATAAAATAGCCTATTTCCTTTCACAAGACATAAAAGTTCATCCTCCTGCTGACACATTCCACTGGCTTGATGGGGTTTTTGCAAGGCTTATCACATTTCCTTTCATGATAGCTTTCTCAACTGTGTTTAGCCCTTCTGCATCTGAATGGAATGCTAACCAAGTACATAACTATACTGGCACCACCAACCAAAGGCCATTCTCAGGGAGTAACCACCAGGATCTGATTTTAAGAAAGTCAGTGAGATGCCCACCACTCACCCCATCCTGTTTGTGGGACAGGATTCTGAAGTTTAAATTACTCAGGGCATTAAAGGCAAGAGCTAAGAGAAACTCAACAAGCCAAGGGGGCTTATAGGGAAACACAGGCTCCAAAGCTGTACCAGCGTGGGATAAAAAATACCCAAAAGGAAAAAGTTTGTGGGAAAGTAAACTTAAGCTAAATTATGGCAAGGGTAATGATATGTGAATAAAATATCGAAAATAGTTTGCTGGGAAAGCACTTGCCTCTAAAACTAGGGGCCTAGTTCTAGGGGCCTAGAAAGGTTCCCTTGACTTTTCCACAAACATTTGGCTAACACAATGCTGCCAATGTGACTCAAAGAATACAGGACAAGGGGGAAATCAACAGTCTTTTCTCTGGACCTCCAACTCATCTCACTCAGCTCTGCTCCAGTTCCTTTCTCTGCACAGAGCATGAGTTCATTTAATTGTGTGACTTTGACTAAAGGATCAGGAAGCAGGTCCTGGGAAAGGCAGGAAAGGATGGGGATTTGGGGGAGACTAGAGGAGACTGCTTTGGGCCACTGAAATCTGACAAAGCAATATTCAGTTCCTTTCTAGCACTGCCTTCATCTCATAATTGCAACCTCTCATAAAACTATCATTTACTGAATATTAGGCACCTTTTATTCATTATCTCTTATTCTCAAAAAAACTGTGTGAAGTATGTGTTGTAGAATAAGAATTTTCTTTGTAAATAAGAAAATCAAGGCTCAGAGAAAAGCAAGCTGTCCAAGGCCTCAAAGCTGGTAAATAAATAATGGAACTGAAATTCAAATCTAGGTGTGATACCTCCCAGCCATAAAACCACAGACTCAAAGGGTGTTACAGCTCACTCATTGGTGAGGTTACCACTCCCTCTTGGCAGTCTGGCTGTGGCAGTCTAGGATTGATGTTTTAAATCTGTTTTACCAGGAGGAAGCAGTGGAGGAAGTGTCACAGGGGCAGCACCTTAATATATGGACAATGATCCACTTCAAGGGCTCTTCAGACACAGAAGTATGTGCTCTTGAGTGTTGGAAAAGTCTAAAAAAACTTAAAGTGTAACTCAGGAGTCACAGACCTGGACTCACATCCCCACTGTGCCACTCACTACATAGCCATGGATAAATCATTTAATCTATTAGTTTTCTCATCAGTAAACTGGGAATAATTCCTAGATTGTTCACAGGCTCGACTGGCAACCCAGGATTAACTGATATCACGTACATAATAAACACTCGGAGATGTAGCTATTCACATTTTTAATAGAGTGAAGTTGATAAAAGCACGTGCTTGTCCAAGATCACCAAGTAAATCTGCAGCAGAGGAAGGATTTTGGACTTCAAGTCTCTGATTGCCAGACTGATTCAATTCCAGTACGTATTTTCATTAGGGGTGTGTGAAGATATTCCAGCTAAAGTCAGTTGGCTTTATTCTGTCCCGGGGGGAAAGAAGCCACAAAAGTGATAATTCAGGACAGGAGTTACTATCCGGAATATGAATGCCTTCAGCCTCAATCCCTGCTATGAAGTGCTTTGTTTTTGTTTTTGTTTTCCCCCAGGTCAGTGGCCTCCATCCCTCACCTACTAGCTCCTTTGTACCTCATCCGGTCTGGTAACGCCAAGCTCCTCCTCCTCTTTACCCCTCTTCCTTGTCTGAGGGAAGCAAGGACAAAACACAGGCCTACTCCCTATGTGAGACAGACTGACCCCCTTTAGAGTTCAATTTAATATTCAGTGAGCAATTATTTCATTAGAAGGGAATGGGCTAAGACTCAGATCAAGAGTGATACACAGGGAGATGAAGTAACTCACTCAAGATCACAAGGTCAAGAACAGGTTATGTGAATCAAGGTTATCTGACTCTAGAGCAGGTTTCCTCAACTTTGACACTGCTGACATTGACTTTGGGCCAGATAATATTTGGGGGGGGGGGGTGGAATGTCCAGTAAACTGTCAGTATCCTTGGTGTCTAGCTACTAGAAGCACAGTAGCACCCCATACCCCAACTGTGACAACCAAAAATGTCTCCAAACATTGCCATATAGCTCCTAGAGGACATAACCACACCTGGCTAGTAACCACAGCTTTAGAACTTGGCACAAGGCTAAATGCTCAACTCATATGTGTCCCTCTTTTCTTGTCACACTCCTGGCTCAAACACCTCATTCACAAAGTCACTACCTCTTCAAGCTGTAACGGACCTTATACAGTACTGAATTAATTCAATCTACTACATGACTGAGGGAGAGAATCTAGCCTTGAGATCATGTTCCACTCATCCTCTAGCGATCTCACACACTGTCTGCTATTATGGCTTGGAGGAACAGGGATAGGAGAGCTTAGATGGATGACCTTGAAGAGTTTCCTGCTTTATGCCCCTTTTGACCAATGACCCCACATTCGTCAGGCTCAGGGGAAGAATGTGGAGTTGGTGGCAGTAGTCTGGCTGCCTCATGATTCGGGGTCTTTGGTTAACAAGTCAGGCTTCTTCAGGAGTCCTATCTGTGGAGTTATGACTTTGTTGCTGAATCCTGAACTCTGCTAAACTTCATAAGGGCTCATATGATATTTGGAGGTCCTTGGGTTCCTTCCTTTGCTTTCTATGCAGAGACCACAGGAAAATTCCTTCAGCACCCCAAGACACCAATCCATGACTATATTCAGAGTCCTTTAATTCTACAGTCCAGTTAGTCCACCCCCACCCCACCATTCCACACTCCCCTTATCCTCTTTCCAAGCATCTTCAATACAGAATTTCAGTCTTTGGGGCTCTAAATTGCAACTCCCACCAAATCTTCACTCATGTGCCCCAAATCCTTCTGGGATTGATTCTTTAGTCCCAGTTTCCAAATCTCTGCAGCCTTCAATTTAGCCTGGCAGTTTAACACCCCAACCCCACACCTCTGATTTCTGCTCTCAATTCAAGCCCCCACCTTCTGTTGCCTCAGGCACTCTGCAGCCCTCACACCTTGCTCCTTCCTTTTTTTACCCACTCCCCGTCACGTGTTGCCCTCAAACCTTAGCCAGGTCCTTTCTTTCTGCTAACAAGATACTGCTTCCCAAGATTCCCCCAAGAAGGCACCCCCGCAGTTTCCCCCAGGATTCCATATGGAAATGGCCTCCCCCTTAGTAATAAGCATAGTCCCAGACCCTGTTCCCTCTAATGGCAGATCTTCCTCGAGTACCCCAATTCCTTTAAAGTTCTTAAGGTTCTGCACCCCAATCTCAGCAAGGCCCCCAATTCCTTCATATTCAGGAAATTCTGCTTATTCAGATGCCTGCAGGGCCCTCAGATTCCCTCCCATCTCCCAGACGCTGCGCCCCGTCTTTCCTCGGGGTCCCCCACATTCCCTCATACCTCCCGTGCTGCTGCATGGCTCATCTTCTCAGAGCCCCTCGCTCCCCTCCCCGAGCTGCATCTGTTCCGAGTTCCTCAGCCCCACCGAATCCCTCCCGAGCTGTTTCCTCACAGCCCCACCCCCACCCGGCCCTGCCCCTCAGATCCGGTCCCCGGACCCTGCCAATCAGGCACGGACCGGCCGCTGTCCGCCTGCACAGCCCCGCAACCTGCCGCGCAGCCACCGCCCGCTATGCCGGCCGCAGTAGCTCGTAGTCGACCCTCTTTCCCGCCCCCTACCTGACCGCCCGCGGCTCCGACGCGTCCACAGTCGCCAGCCCACCCGCCCGCCGTCTTCTGCGCATGCGCTGCCGCGCGCGCGCCTGGGCGGGCGCCAGTTCGCAGAGTCGCCTGTCGGTCGCAGCGCCCCACCCCCCCGAGGCATGCTGGGACTTGTAGTCAGCCGGACACGACTGCTGGCGCCCTGGGCTATGTAGGGCTGAGTAGGCTTCAGGACCCGCGGGCATTAACAACACGTAATTCAGCTTTCTGGCCCCACTGTACAGTTAAAGAAACTGAGGTGAAAGCTCAAGTTCTCTCTGCCACTAGAGAGCTAAACTAGAACCCGTCTGACTTAAATCTGCTCAATTAGCCTCTTCACTAAAGCTTGCCCTCCACGAGTGGTCCTCAACAAAGCCTTGCCTTCCAGAAAGCCTTGTGCCTTGCAGAAAGGCTCTCTGAAGCTCAGCTCTCTCATTTGAGAAATGGGATGGAAACAATACAGCTTCCATTTGGCCAGGCACAGAACTTGGACTTGCTTAGAAAGGTGGTGCTTTGAACCTCATGTCGCTCTCTGGAACACTCTGCATCCTAGAGATCAGTTTATTGGATGAATAAATTGCTCTTGTGAAGGAGTCTCATGCCTACTAAGCTGGGAGGCCGACAGCAGAGGTAAATATGGGGACACATTCTGCAGCCCCTGTCCCTGCAGATTGAAGCTACCTAGGAACCCAAACCCAGGTCTAGCTGTGGTGGGGGTGGGGTCTGGTAGGAAGAGCTGGGAAAGGGTAAAGTCTTCCCAGGTGGGAGCTGATCTTCTGGTCTACTGATTACAAGGACTTGTGATCTCTTAGACAGTTTGGGGACAATCACTGGTTCCTACAGGTCACCATATAATATAGTTGAGGAGTAGGAAGGGGGATGAAATAGGATGGGCTTGTACTTGAAATCCACCTCTATACGTGCCCCTGCACAATGGTAAAACAAGAAATGATAACGAGCAAAACTACCGTCTTTGAGTTGGTAGTGTCTGGCTGTATGTAAATACATCACATGCATAGCTCTCCCTGTGAGGTAAGGTGCCATCAATGGGCAGGTGGGTAGATGGCAAAAATCACCTGTTTGTAATCATAAGACTCAGATTGGAACCCAGATTCATCTGAGAACCCACCTCTCTTACCCTTGTTTAATTTATCTGCACATTCTCTAAATGGACATGAGGTTTTCACTGAAGATTAATAGAGATTTTGAATATAATATAGTGGAATGCATTTAATTAATGTGTAGGGTAAATAAATTAAACTCCACAGCCTTTGGTATTCATCTGTGGCCTTGATCCTGTGAATGCAGAAGGCAGTTGTGCCTAATTGTGGACACCTGGAGTGTGGGTGTGTGCACATGTGTAAGTGTGCACACCTGCGCCTAGAAGCTAGGCTGAAAGCTGCGTCTACACGAGGGCAAGGGTGGTGTGACTACAGAGGAGGCCAGCCCATAAGAGAACGCTGGAGAAAGAGTGTAAAGTTTTGTGGTGGGCTGGGAGCCTCCTGAGCCTTGCCTGCTGCTGAGACTGCTCTGCCTGCTGCCTGCTTGCCCTAGAATGGTAACTTTTTTTCTTTTTTAAGTTGTAATTAGTTCTTCCACCCTCTGGACTATTGGTTCCAAAAGCCCCAGCTCCCAGCATTTCAGATATTAAGGGACATGGGAGGCCAGCTTGGTATACTCTGTAGCATCCTTTGCATAAACTTGGAGGTTCTGGATACCTGGTTTGGCATAGACCCTGAAACTACCTGAGACCTTGAGGATATACTTGTAGTCCAGGGCTAGCCAGGGATAAGTTGAGTAAGGAGTTGGCTGAAGAAGTTGCTGAGTCAAGGAGCTGAAGGTTCTGGGGCAGGTTTTGTTCAAATTTGGCAACCACTGGGTGAAGATAAAACCTTGCAGGTCCAGGACAGGTGAGGTGCTTGCTTTCCCCACCTCTCTGGTCTCCTGGGAACCCCCAGGTACTCATTGCAGTGTTCAGCAAGTATCAGTACTTGCAATTTGATAATTTCTCACAAAGCACATACCAGCTTAGGTTTTAATTATATACTTTCCTACCATCTTCACCAGTGTGCTATTAACTCCCTGAAGGACAGTGTCATTTGTTGTCACATCTGTTAGCACAGCATGTAAGAGTTGCTGAGTGAGTCAGAATCAGAAATGTGGCATTAGGCAAATCACTTTCCCTGTCTGACCTAGAGTTATTCTAGCTGCAGGATGACTCAGTGGGGTCCATTGGGTAAGAGACAACCTTTTATTGAACACCCACAATATACCAGGCAGGTCATATTGTCATATGTCATAATTAATCCCCTCAACAATTATTCAAGTAGTTACCAGTAGCACCATCTTACAAAAGAAGCAATCAACCAAGATTCAGAGAGATTTAGGTAGCTTGCTTACAGTAGAGCGGGGTGTTAATCCAGGCTGGTCAGGCCCATGACATGCTCTAAACCACCATCCAGAGACTACCTGCATCTTACCATACCAGCTGTCTTTCAGTGTGATTAAAGATTGTTAGTTAAGACTCGAATGAGAAAAGGAGAGACAACAATGCTTACAAAGTCAGGGCATCTAGGGGGAAATCATGGCTGTCATATCATGAAGTGCGAGCCTGTTGATGCAAAGACACAAGATAAGCGGTTGTGAGCAGCTTTCCTAGAAAAAGCAGGACATGTGCTCTGCCCAGGGTTTCTGCTATGTTGGAGCCTCAGCTCTGCTTGTTTCACTAGAATAATAAGGAACTTCTCTCTACAGGTGGCTGAAGTACCTCCACCAACAACTTTGTTGCAGGTGGGAGGGAGGAGGGAGTTGCTGTCAAATAGTTTCTTACCACCTTGACATTTCACCTAAACACTCACAGGTCAGGTGGGGTGAGAGCACCCTGCACCTGCCACTCTGAAAGCCATAGTTTCCCATTGAGACCCAAGTGAATTAATTTGGGTGTGACCATAGCTTTATCCCAATGTTTCCCCAGTTACGGAAGTGCTTGCCCTGAAAGTCTGAGCATATGACCTTAAAACAGCAAACAAAAACAGCAACAACAAAACAGAAGTGCTTTCTTTTCTCTTAAAAATGTCTTTTTTTTTTTAAATGCTTAAGTTACCAGTTAAATTAATTACCACATTTCCCATGAAATATCAGGGTAAAATTAGCATTCTGGGGAAATGTGCTTATTTTAATTCCGGGGCTGTGCCTACCCAGGCACAATATTAACATTCCCCGTAGACAGAGAAATTGAAAGAAATACCCTTTGTGGAGCACTTTAAAAACTCATTATTCTTTTTGTTTCCATTTAACATTGAAACCTCCTGTATTGGTTCCCTAGGGCTGTCATAACAGTGTCACAAACTGGGTAACTTAGAACAAGCAGTTGTATTCTCCCAGTTCTGGAAGCTAGAGGTCTGAATTACCAGCAGGCCCTGCTTCATCTGAAGCCTCTAAGGAACAGTCTTTCTTGCCTCTTTCAGCTTCTAATGGCCTCAGGTGTTCCTTGATTTAGGGGGAGTATAACTCCAGGCTCTGCCTCTCTCTTCATGTGGTAATTTCTCCCTGTGTGTCTCAGGTCCTCACACCACTTTCTCCTCTCCCCATGTGTCTGTGTCTTCTTATAAGAACACTATATTAGATTCAGTTTGATCTCCATCGTTACTGAAATTCTAACCTCAACCTCATTATATTGACAATAGCTTTATTTCCAAATAAAGTCACATTCTGGCATATTGGTGGTTAGGCTTTCAATTTTTTTTGAGGGGGTGTACAATTTAATTGATAACACCACCTATGAGCCAAGTGTTGTTTTTTTCCTTTTACAAAGAATATCTCTTGCTTAACTTCTCTTTAATTCTCTGTAAAATCAGGCTACCTAACTAAGCCACAGTACTGTTGAGAGCAAAATGAGGTATTGAATGTGTAGCACTTGCATGTTTAGCTATGTTAGGATGTTGCTTAATGTAGTAATGCTTATTATATTGCATTTATTATAATAAGTTTGCTTATTAGATCCACCATTATTTAATAGAAAGAGTGAGGACTTCAGGGTCAGACACACCTGAATTGGAAGTTCCACCCCTCTGTTAAGGTTATTTTCCGGAATAGATGAAAAGATGATTTGATGTAATGCTTAGTAACTTGTTGCAACTGATGAGCTGTGTAGCCTTGGACAGCTTACTTCTCCTCTCTCTTCCCCATTTTCTACCTCTGCAGAAAGGAATAATAGTAGTTATCTAACACAGAAGACTGTTGTGAATGTTAAATGACTTAATAGATCTAAAGATTTTAGAGCCCTGCCTGGTAAGGAATAATTATTCTATGAATGCTAGCCATTATTGTAATTATTGTTGTTATTACTATTTTTATTCTCCACAAAATATTCTTCCTTTCTTCCCTTATTAGCAACTGAATTTTAAGAGAAGCTTCTTGCTTGTAGAATGTAGGAAAGAAAACATAAGGGGTTAAAGCTTTAAATGCACCCTACCTAAATTTGTGTCTAAAGATGTATAATTGCTAGTTATCATAAAATAATATAAAATTGTATCTATCTATTTTACTCAATTTATGACTGAATAACAAACACCAAAATGTCATGATTTAAAACAACAAATAGTTCTTATCTCACCATCCCCGTGAGTCAGAAAGCTGAGCACAGCTAGCTGGGTCCTCAGCCCCAGTCTCTCACACAAGTCAAGGCATTGGCCTGGGCTGGGGTTGCTGGCAGCATGGGGGCTCTTTAAGGGCTGTTGGGCTTCTCATTTCCTTGCTGGCTCTTTACTGGGGACTGATCTCACTTCCTTGTCTCATGAGGTTCTCCATGGTGGCTCATTTCATTAATGTCAGGAAGAGAGAGTGTGGGATGTAGTAGCAAGAGAGAAGTCATAGTTTTGTAACCAAATTGCAGAAAGATATTCCCTCAATATTCCTATTTTCTGTTGTGTAAAAACAAGTGGAAAGCAGTATACTCAAATGGAAAATAGTATAACAGGCACTGAGTTTTAGGAGGTGAGATCATTGCTGGTCATTTTAGAGGCCCGCTCCCTCTCACTCCCTTCCTCAATTCTTTTCTCCCTCCCTCCGTCTCTGGTTCTGTTTACCCTTCTATTCATTTGTGTGTCTGTCCCCAGTCTACTTTCTGCTGAAACTCTAATTTCCACATGCCATACTCAGTCCCTGTGTTTCTCAGTCAAGCTCACGCTTGGTACGTGGTAAGTACATGATTGGTATTTAAATTCACAATCTAAAAGTACATTTGAGTGAACTTTGTACACTAGCTTAATATAACCATTTTATTATATTTCCATGAATATAAATGCCTATAAATTTCCTCTTTAATCTCTTTATACATACTTACAATCAGACTGGATATCCAACAAATGTTTTTCTAATACAAGTTTATACATTTTATTTACTTAATACAGAAAATGCTACAAGTCCGGGCCTCCCTGGCAGCATAGTGGTAAAGTCTCAGTGCTATCACCATTATGGCCTGAGTTTGATCCGTGGCCAGAGAGCTAACCGATATGGCGCAGCAGACCTCTCCTGTCTCACCCACTGCTCCCCTCAGCAGTGTATTTTAGTAGATCCGCCTGTTCTGCTCCCCACTCTGTCTCTGGTGAATCCTCTCACCCCCATCACAACCCTGTACCTCTGTCCTACACTGCAGTTCTTCTATGCATAAATAAATCTTAAAACAAAAGTTAGAAGGCTTTTTTCATACTGGCCATGACAGTTGTCAAACTGGACACATGACACTTAAGAGTTTGTCAAGTTGACACGTCCACCTTTGAACATTTAACCACTGCAAGTGAGACTGCATAAATGTCCTTATAAAGCTTTTTTAAATTTTATTTTCTTTGAATTTATATGGGGAAAAAAGTGATTCAGAACTTTAAAGGTGATTTTATATCCCATGGGTTTATGTGCATTGTCCAGATACAGTTTACAATGATTTGAACTAGTGTAGATGGTCAAAATCAGCAGTAATCAAACACTGAGTAGGTGCTTGATAAATGCACCCAGGGAACATTTCTGGTGTAGTGTCATCACCTCAAACCAACTCTGTGCTAAATGACATCTACTGGAAAATTCCCCATAGGCCTTAATTTCTGCTCATCCACATATCTCAGATCTCCTGTGCCCTTGGCACTTGGATTTGAACCAACTTTCTTTTTATGGGGGCTGCCAATACCCTCTCCTTCAACAGGTGTCTGTAAAACTGGCTAGTAACAATGAGACCGTCTCCTCTCACCCCCACTCCCCCACCTCACATAGTCTTCTCATATCTTTGCTATTCATTTTCCTAATTTATTTTTTAATAGTAGGGGACTTTTATTGCTACTTTAAAAATGTAAACATAATGCAAGTGAAAATGCATTTGGAAGAATCAAAACAGCATGTAATGTAGATGAGAAAATTCCCCCCTCCATTCTACTCACCAGCAATAATCGCCTCTACTGACTGTGCAATCCTTTCGCAGCCCTCTTTCCTCAGTATCTTATTGAGAAAAACACAGTATACAAGGAGAGGAAGTGGTACAGTGAAATCCCTTTTGCTCATCACCTTGCAATAATTGTTGTCAGTATTTTTCCAGTTTTGCTTCAGTTATCCCCATCCCCCAATTTGATATTTGGTTGCGGGAGTCTCTTAAAGTAAATCCCAGGTAGTATAGTATATCATAGATCCTGTAAATACCTTAGTTTGTATCTCTAGCAGATAATTATTTTTTACATATAATCTCAACATCATCACCTCTAACAGTTCATATTCAAATTTCCTTGATGGTTTCAAAAAACCTTTTTAATAGTAGGTGTGTTTATGGATCAAAATGTCCACACATTGTACTAGGTTTCCTTTCATCTATCGTGGTTACACCCTATAATCTTGCCCATGGCACTGAAGACACTGACTCACTTGTTCTTTAAAATTTTCCACCTGATGTATTTCAGCTTGTTTTTCTTTCCTAGGGATTCAACATTATTTTTGTCCAATGGATCACTTTTTAAAGCAATAAAAACTGTAGACCCCTTTCTCAAAATAGTGTTTATAAATGCCTAAAATGAGATACATGGAAACTATAAAAGAATTTATAGCAAGATTAGTTATTCAAATATTAAAAAAATAGGGTATTTACTGTAACAATATATGTACAAGATCTAATGGGGAGTCTAATAACTACTATAATTTGTAAGGAGTATTGAGCATAAATATAACAACTGTAAGGTAATAGAAATATATTTTTTTAAAGATTTATTTATTTATGCAAGCACTGGGTACAGTCAGAAGCGTGGGAGGGTGAGAGAATTCACCAAAGCAGGGAGCAGAACAGGCAGACGGACGAAGTACACTGCTGAGGGGAGCAGTGGGTGGCAGGAGAGGTCTGAGCACCCTATGGGACCCTCGCCTGGGGGCTGGGGATCGAACCGGTGTTGCAGAGGCTGCGGGCAGCTTTGCAACCCAGCGCTCAACTGCTGTGCCACCGGAGAGGCCCTGTAATAGAAATAATTTGTGTCTTAATTTTAAGAGGTGGTACTGCTGTTAATGTTTGTTGTCTACATTCATTCATAAATTAAGGAATGACAGTTGTGTTTAGAGGATACTGAAAAAAAATAATTTCCTACTATATAATTTCACAGTTCCTTGAGTTCTATCTATGGCCCAAGGATCACCAGCTGAAACATCAAGCTCTGCCCTATACCATCATATCAATGGTGTTCAATGTCTGGCTGCGCTATTAGTGATACTGGATGATTAGCAGGTTCAGGCTTTAAGTCTGATTCATTAGACATTTCCCCATCAGCTTCTCTCCTAATAGTTTTAGGATTTATTGATGAGAGTTCTCTAGATCTATTATTTTAGTAGAGATTATGAAATGGTAATTTTCTACGTTTGTCATTCTTCTTGCATTTATTACCTGCATGTTTCCATAAAGAAACATGTAGTTACCCTGAAATCCAGTTCATATAATAAAAACTTGACTAATTCTGGATTTTTTTAAAAAATCAGTCTTCAGAATAATGAGCTGGTTTTCTTACCATCTCCAGCAACCAATGGGATTTGTTTGCTTGGTTTTTGGTTTTGGCTTTAGCTTTGGTTTTGGTTTGGGGAGCATTATAAATTTTAGGAAATTTATTTCTTTGCTCTCTATTTCAATCAGTTGCAATCATTATTCATTGTGATGTTCAATTTGTTCAATATTAGGTCAATGTGAACCTCTCTAAGTTGGCACAACTTAGAGATGAACATATTGAGTAGATGAGCATATACTCTGTAGATGAACATACTAATTTCAATGGCTATCTTGCTTTCTGGCACAGCTTGGACCATACCTATTCTAGTCTTGGAATAAGGAATTTTTCTAAGAACGCTTTGTTCTTTTCAGAGGAAAGTGGTATTTGAAACCAAAGAGTCTGGTCTTTCTAGGGGCATTTATTGCAAGTAGGTTGTCATTACTTTTAAGCCTTTTGGGTGAACAGGAATACAAAATGTTTATTTTTAAAAAAAGAAAAGCAAATCACAAGTTATATTTTCCAGTGGAAATTTTGGTGTACAGAAGTTTTCTCATCTTCTTTGGCTTTATACCTAGAATGATTGTTTCTTGTGCATCTCCGTTCCGCGTGACAATAACGTAATGGCTTATTTGCTGTATCCCACAATATACATGTAATAATTTCAAACTAAAAACAATAGTTCAATAAGCAATAGTTCATTAAATGTAGTTGAAGATTTACTTATATATCATTTTTCTGTGGAATTGAAATATGTAAAATAAAAATACTGCATTTTAAAATCATTCAAAATCTTTTCTCTGTGTAGTTATACCAACACCTTGATCTATAGCTGATATTTTTTCAGTTTGTAAAATTTGTAGAGATTGTTTTACTCTATTTTGATTTAAAAACTATATTTTTGTTTCCAAAGCTAAAACTTAGGAAAAAAGATATGCTCAAAAGGAAAGAAAGAAATCCTGGCTTTTATCCTTATCCCCTTGACCCTATACCTTGTTCTCCCTGTAGGTAACCATCTGCATTCATTTTGACTAATGATTTCATCGTTTTTTAGTGAAAAAAAATATGAATTACATATATATATAGTGTATCATATCTATTTCCGAGAAAGAAGGGGGTAAAAAATGTTTACATATATATTTGTACAAAAGAAAGGACTATAAATGCTATTTTGCACTTTGCTTTTTCCATTAATAAAACATATTTGTGATTATATATGAAGACTGAATGTTTAAGTACATAGACTCCATGGTATGGATGTACAATAGTTTTCCAACCAATTCCCTAGTGATTATTATATTTTTTAAAGATTTATTTATTTATACAAGCACTGGGGTACAGTCAGAAGCACGGGAGGGTGAGAGAAATCACCAGAGTCAGAGCGGAGAGCAGAGAAGGCAGAAGGACCGAAGTACACTGCTAAGGGGAGCAGTGGGCAGCAGGAGAGGTCTGCACGCCATGTGGGACCCTCACCAGCGGCTGGGGATCGAACCAGTGCTGCAGAGGCTGCGGGCAGCTTTGCAACCCAGCGCTCAAATGTGGTGCCACCGGGGAGGCCCAATTATTTTTTTAATAGACTTTTTTTTTAAAGATTTTATTTTTATACAAGAACAGGGGCACAGGCCAGATGCGTGGGAGGGTGAAAGGATTCACCAGAGATAGAGCGGAGAACAGAACAGGCAGACTGAAGAAATACACTGCTGAGGGGAGCAGCAGGCGAGACAGGAGAGGTCTGTTTTGCCATGTGGGATTCTCACCGCCAGCCTTGATCAAACCCGCGCTGCAGAGGCTGCGAACAGCTTCACAGCGTGACACGCAACCGCCTGCACCACCATGGAGGCCCTTCCTAGTGATTATTAATAGTCTTATTTTAAGAGTTCTATTGATAATCACTAGGTATAATAGGTAGAGCTAACAGAACCTGCACATTAAATGCCCAAAATTTAGAACTGCCAGCCGTGAATCTCCAGAAATATAGCAGCTTTGAGACAACTTAAGATAGAGAAAAAGTGCTTAAAAGTTAGACAGAACAAAGTGAAAATGTAGTTCTTCTCTGCCCCTTTTCACTTCTCTGAGCTTCCAGTCCCCCTCTTTATTTTTTTATTTTATTTTTTTAAGGAGGCATGTATTTATTTATTTATTTGTTTGCTTGCTTGCTTGTTTATACATTCACTGGGTACAGACAGAAGCGCGGGAGGGTGAGACGATTCACCAGAGCCAGAGCGGGGAGCAGAGCAGGTAGAAAGACCGAAGTATACTGCTGAAGGGAGCAGCGGGCAGCAGGAGAGGTCTGCACGCCATGTGGGACCCTCCTCCTGTGGCCAGGGAGCAGCCGGGTATCGAACCTGCGCTGCAGAGGCCGCGGGCATCTTCGCAACGCAGTGCTCAACTGCTGCGCCACTGGGGAGGCCCTAGTCCCCTTCTTTAAAAAGCAACAATGAAACTGACCTTTCATTGTTGTTAGGATATATGAAGAGCAAGTGCAACAGTGCGTGCCAAGCAAATAGTATAGAACATCTGGCCTAAAAATGAATTTATGAAAATTGAAAATCATAGCTACTTTTTGTATTAATTTTATTAATTTCCTTAATGCTTGAAGACTCCCTAATGGGTTTCAACCTTTAATTTTGATTTTAGTTTTTCATGAGTTGGTTCAGTCCCCACCTATTGGTCTCCTCTCCCTGCCCCTACTAGCACAGTCATGGGGAAGAAGAGAACTGATGGGAGATATAACTCACCTTGAACATGTCCTGTAACAGTATGGCCTATCAACAAGCACTGGGTACAGTCATAAGCGTGGAGGGTGAGAGAATTCCCCAGAGCAGGGAACAGAACAGGCAGACTGACGAAGTACACTGCTGAGGGGAGCAGTGGGCGACAGGAGAGGTCTGCGAGCCATGTAGGCCCCTCGCTGGTGGTCGGGGATCGAACCCGCTCTACAGAGGCTGCGGGAAGCTTCACATCCCAGAACTCAACTGCTGCACCACCAGGGGAGGCCCTAAGGATGATCTTTTAACCTGAGTACGAATCCACCTAGGATAGTGATTAGAGGGTGGTAGTTAGCTTCCTGGTGGTTCCTCAAACCAGTCTCCAGCTGACTCCACCCCAGGTTTTTACCCTCCCCAAGCACCTCCTGGTAGGTGGTCTGATGACCTTGGCCTCTTCTGCTGCCTCAGGGTCCTGAGTCTCTCCATTTACAGCAGGTGATTAGCATTTCAGAGACCCCTAGTTCCCTAAGCCCTTCCCAGGAATGATTCCTTCTGGGCATTTGCTTCTTGATGCCAGGCAGGAGGAAGAAGGAAATGGAAAGGAACTCATCTCAGAATCCTTCCTTGAGGGGCTAAGTTTTGAGCAGAACTTTAAAGAAAGAGGACAGATGGCCTCTCAGGAGGAATAAGCTGGCCGCCTGGTAACGATGCATCTGTGCGCTGTTGGACATGAAGGGGACTTTGGAGTCAGATTCTGAATGCCTGTGGTCTTTGACTGCAGTCTGTCACTCTCAGAACTTCTGCCTCCTCTTTGTAACATATGGTTGTAAAAATGGTAATACCCCCTGTCCACAGCACCATTGCGAGGATATGATGACTCCAGTGTCTTATACTTGGCACAGAATAGAAGTACAAGCAATGTGAATTTCCTTTCCACCCTCTTCCTTCTTCAAGTTCTTAGCCCACTGCATCTTCAAAGTACAGCTAGGTTGTTATAGTTGGAGTAGTGGGGACTGAACATTCTCAGGTGACAAGGACATATAATTTCTTAAATTCTAACAGCAACCTGTTTTGTCACTAATGTGAGCCTCATTTTATAAATAAAAAGCAGAGCCTCCAAGACAAAAAGCAGCTTACCTGTGGTCATGGGTAGAGCCTCAGCCAGCCTGTAAGTCACCTTTTATATGAGTTAGGAGGTGCTGCTCCTCTACTTGGATTCAGTCCATAGTACAGGACTGAATGTGTGATGTTGCTGAGGCTGGGTTTGGTCCCCACTCACCTCCTTGCCTTGTCATTGTGCAGTACACAACTCACATAACTGTACACAGAGTTCATTCAGATTGAACCCCAAACCCACATCTGACTTTCAGATCACATTCTTTCCACAGCTCCCTGGGAGTTCATCTCTTCCTGAATCCTTCTCTTCCCTGCTCTACCTCTTGCTCTTCTCCCTTACTTAGATCCAGTCTCTTCTTTCTTAGTTGACACACTGAATCTAATCTCTACATTTGAGTATCACTAGGATGAAAACAAATCATTATTCAAAATTCCACAATCATTTTCCCCAGGGTATACTTCTAAACCTGGCATTGAATAGGCCTGCTAAGCAAGAACTGGTTCAGAACCCTGTGGTCATTCATCAGGCTCCCCTGTATCCTAGCTAAGACTTTACTGTCCGCCTTTCTGTCCACAGCGCCCAGCTGGTTGCAAGGCATAGTCATCCTTCTTTGGCATGAAGAACTTTTAAGATTTTCCCCAAGAGCAATCACCTCGAGCAGGCGCTAGATGGCAGCAGGAGATCATATATGGCCTTTTTTCCCAACTTCCTGTTACTGGCCCCAGCCCACCTTGTCTCAGGAGGCAGACCAAAGGGTACATTTCCATGCTGACTGCTCCGGTTCCCGCTCCCTTGACTAATAAGGGGGCTAGAAGCCAGGAGGGGCTTGGAGTGGTGCTGAGAACACCTTAGTCTGCTGGAGCCCACTTTGAGGCCCATGGAGCTGCACTGGGATTCTTCAGTCTGCCCCTTTCTCTCCTTAGGGAAACTAACACAACAGAACCACATGGGGGCCTATTAAAAAAAATTCTAATTTGCAAAATAAACAGAAGATAGCCATCTTTCCTGGGCTACTGGGCAGTGTGTGTGTCTCTTCCTGCCCTGCAGAGAGTAGGACCTACCTCAGAGATTTAACTCATTTCACTTTAAACAAGCATCCACTTGTAGGTTATACTAGGCCACTCTGAGCCTCAGTTCCCTCATCTGTAAAAAGGGGTAACAATTTCTCCTTTGTAGCATGCTGGTGAGAACCTGATGGGATTATAGGTTTAAATTAGCCAGCAGGCCTCTAATTTCACGCTCACAGCAGTTGAGTGAAGAATTTGAATCCCCATTTTGCAAGTGAGGACACTTAGGTTGGGGAGATGAAGTGATTTGCTTAAGATTTGAATCCTGTGGCCTGGCTCAGCTTTTGGTTTAAGCTTTCAGTTCTACCCTTGTTTTCACAGTTCTACTAGGTAGGAAGCAAGCACCTTAAGGATAAATTCCTGACTGGTGGTTAAAGCACCAGTTGGGTTTCAGGTACACAGACTCAAACACGGGCAAGAACTGAGTGGTGGAATTGAGTAAGGACTAGGACAGGTGGCAACTGATGATGATCTGGACACCTAGAATTTTTAAATTCTTCAATAACTTCTGTTTCTCATCAGTCTCCAAGTATCCCAAAATTTAGGTCCTAACATTATCAGCATGTTACAGATGACAAAACAGAACCTCACAGAGGTCAAATTGTTAGGGGGAAAGGATGTCCTGAGATAATCTCATACAGGCTTTGTGGACTCCACCCCCACTCCAGACTAAAGCCATCAGGACATTGGGAAAGACAAATCCCATTACCACCAAGGGGAGGGTGGCTGGGACCTGAGGGTGGAGTTGGGCAGCCAGGTTGGATATAAAAACCAAACACTTGGGCCTTGCTCGCTCTCTGGCTCGCGATCGCTTGCCTCCTGGCTTCACCACTCCTGGCTGGCGGCCAACTCTGAGAGCGCCATTTTGGGATTCCTGATCGGTGGATCGGGTAGGACGCATTTAAAACTTTGTCTCCCACTTTTCTCCCAGAGCTGTACATTTCCTCATTTCCCTTTCCGTTGTAAATAAACCTTTTATTAACCTTTCACGTGTGCCTGCAGTAGAGCATTGATAAGTCCTTTTAAGCGCGTGGGTGAGGACCCACAGTCAGGCACCCCGTTTTGTATCGGGGTTGCTCTACAACAGTTTGGCGCCCAGCGTGGTTTCCAAGTTACACCCGCGGTTCACTCAGCTGGACATGGAAGAGCTGGACTTCAGACCCACGCAACTCACAGTGCAGCCCCTTTGCAACTGGGTTCATTACTTGTGTATTTAGGGAAGAAGCAAATTAGGTGAGAGCACATCTGTTGTCCAGGCTTCAGCAGTTTTATAGACCTGTCTTCTTTTTGCTTCCACTGTTGCTTTTCTTTCCATTCACCTGGATTATTGGTTAATGTTTCCATGATCTCCAAGTTGGGGGTAGACTTAAGTACTGCAGATAGAGCCTCCACAAAGCATAACTCTGGGTGTATACTGGTCGCTTAGGATTGAAGCAGCGCAGACCTGGGGTGGGAGTGGCATATTTTGTGGGTCCTCACCCATGCACTTAAAATCACAAGACACAACTCAAACACAGAGTGTGTTAGCAAAAGGGTTTATTTACAAGGAGGAAAATGGGGAAAAAGATAGAGATTCTAAGGCCACAAATGGCTAGTTGGCCTATCCAAGTTAGTGTCTCTATTTTCCAGTTGTCCAAACCAAAAGCTGCTCATGAATGATGACTACTCCCTCAGGTGAGAGCCTGGAGTTGGTGACACCCTGATAAATAGTGGACCAGGACCCAATCACAGTGGCATCTGGAGGTGATCTCAGGTGATGCTGCAGTTGCCAGCAGCAGCAGTGGTCTGGAGGCCAAGCTGGGCAGGAGATGGATTTAGAGGTGGTGCAGGCACAGGCCAGCAATGCCGGTTGTGTGAGAGGCAGGAGGGCAATAACCATCCAAAGAGAGATCTAGAGATGAGAGTAAGACCAGTCAGAGGTCTGAATCCATCTGCCGGCCCGCCTGTCATGGCTTTCAGCATTTGAAGTTTTCTTTCAAAACTGGCTCTGTTTTCAACACCCAAATAGCACCTTTGGGGGTAGAGGGGGGGGAGTGCATTGGAACCAGGCATGCTCCAGTGTACCACCGAACAAGGAGCCACAGAGCTCCTCTTATAGATCCACGATGGCAATTCTGGATGGGGAGCCAACTTCAATTACCAGAGCTGTCCCGAAATGTAACTGGAGGTGTACAAAGGAGATGAGTTGTACATTTTTAGAAGTATCCAAGAAGTAATTGGAAGATGATTTGGTGGTGATTGAAAACATTATATGGGGTTTCTGACCAGCTGACCTTTAAAATGTCTTTTACCCAGGAGATCCTTTAACCTATGCAAAAGGGTGAGGGCACCTGGGGTGTTGTCTGGAAGAGGCAGGAATAGGGAAGGTCCAAGTATTTGCAACAAAAAGGACTTGTTTTACAGGAGTGAGAATTACTGCTGGAATTTTTGGGCAGTGGAACCACGGACAGAAAGATAAGCTAGTTATTAGCTGTCCATGTCCTTGCTCTTAAGGAGCTCACAGTTCAGTTAGAGAGACAGATGTTAACTTGCATGTTAACTAAAAAATAAAATGTAACAAGCACTGTAATGATATGAATGGTTCAGTTGATAATACAAATATGAGAAGCTATAATTAATGTGAATATATGTATTTCAAAGTACCTATGTGACTTGCTCCCATTAGTCACTTTAAGTGTATCCACTGGGATACTCTTTCCTTTTTCTAGATGAAAATCTTAGCAGGCTGTACTGATCTGTTATCACTGTCACAGAAAACAGTGCTGTAGGGATTTTAAGTTGCTAACATAGTTTCAAATCAAGAATTAGGAAGACCAGCCTGAGATTTTAATTGCATCTCCACATCCAATCTGTTAAATCTCCCTGCTCTCGTTAGTGGGGGTAGTAAGAGGTGGGGACAAGGTTAGCCTTCCATCTCTTTCTCTCTTTTATGTGTCCTCATTTTAAAAGTCAGCCGGTGAGAAATCACAGGGTCATGGCTGAGGAAAGAGGTGCAGCAGGTTAAAGGAGGCCATGCCTGCCATGGCACCCTCATACCTCCTCGTCACTGTCTGATCCTGACTGGCCCTTTCTCTTAAGGACTTTTCTAGGGGCTTTGCAGAGATCCCCTTTCCTAAGACCTTCTCTGAGCAATTTCTGTTTGGCTGCCTGCTACTGACAACTGTTCCCAACCCCCTTCTCTTTCTCTAGCTCCCCGTCACACTGAGTTTCTTAACTGTGGGGAACCCCTCACCCACTGTTATGATTCCTATTGGGTAGGACTCAAGAACTCCAGGCCAGCTGTCTCTTATGGTGTCAGGGAATAGTACAGTGTTGTCCATGCTGGCAACCTCTGGGATTCACAGTGAATCCTTATGCAGCCCCTACTGTCTGCTGCCACAGGCCCCTAGAACTTTCTTAGGGGGAGAGACTCTGCCCACTGACTTCCCAATTACCAAGAACACATAGCCAGTTCTCTTTGAGCCTCCTTCTCATAAAACTTGAGATTAGGGAATAGCACGCTCTGTATGTCTTGCCTGGGGTGCTGGGAACCCTAAACTTTAGGTGACAGATTTCTCCAAAGCAAATCTTCCCTAAATCCTTCCTGTCTATTCTCTGACCTCCTTTTATTTCCTTGTTCTGGCTGAGATTTCTGGGCTTATGAAGCTAGTTAGGTTTCATCTCCTTTGTAAATTCTGCATATAGGGATTTGAATTCCAAATTCTGGCTTTGGGATTTCACTTCCCTTCTCTCTTTGTATCTCCATAGAAATTTCAGGGTTTTTATTATTATTTTTTAAATTTTTAAATTTTATATATTTTTACATATTTTTTTTTTCATTTTTGCACAATGTATGCGTTTTCATCTTGGTTATATTCCCCATACAATTCCTACCTCCCCTTGTTTTGATCCAACTCTCTCCTTCCTCCCCCACCACCCCTGTAGTATGTCTCTGGTTTATAGTTGCTTGTTGATTTTGATTTTTACTTTATTATAATTAGTCTTTTCCCTGGTCCCTTATGTATTCCTGCTATGAGTGAGACCATCTGGTATTTTTCTTTTTCTTTCTGGCTTATTTTGCTTAGCATTATCCCTTCCAGTTCCATCCGTGTTGCTGCAAATTGCATGAATTTATCTTTCAGAAGGGCACCTGCATCCCTATGTTTATAGCAGCACTATTTACAATAGGTAAGGTATGAAAACAACCCAAATGCTCAAAAATACATGACTGGATCAAGAAGATGTGGTACATATACACAATAGAATATTACTCAGCAATCAAAAAGAAATTTCAGTTTTTAACATGGTGGTGCAACATTAGCAGTGATAATTATAACAACCAGAGCAACAGCAGCAATAACAACTATTATTGATCAAAGGCTTAACCTTTGCCAGAAAATGATTAATCCTTACAAGAACTTTTTCAGGCTGACACTGTGATTTACCAAGGACACACAGATCCTGCTGGACTCTGACTGGTAAGCTAAGAAGTTCGGATGGCACAGCACAGAGGTGCAGGCCTACCTGCTGGCATTTCAGCAGCCACTTACCCTTTGTGAAGGAGATTCATGTGGGCCCTTGAGCCAGCTTCAGAGCAATTGCTTTCCTCCAACAAGAGTAATAACTCCACCTAGGAAATGATCCCATTTCAGCAAGTCCTGGGAGGCCATTGCTGTCCTAAAGGCCATTCTTTATGATATAAAAGTCTCACCCTCTCTCCCCCACCCTTAATGTTTCTAATTTGAGCCCTTCTGGTCCCTGTGGAGCCTTTAAATGCTTCAAGTGCAAGCCTGTTGCCAAAGCAAGCCTGTCTGACTTGGAGGCAGCACCCTGCACTGTTGCTGAATATTGAACAAACACTTGGGCAGCCTTGGTTCTCCCAGAAGCCCTTTGTTTCCTGGATGAGGGCAAGCAGTGCCATCACCTCCTGCCGAAAATCCCTGGCTGCCCTCCCAACAAGGAGTTGTCACTTCAACTGAGGCTTTTTTTTTTTTTTTTTTTTTTTTTTTTGGTGGCAACAAAATAATACCCAGCAGGAATTTGGGAGAAGAAAAAAGAGAGTTCAGTTGGCAGGTTCTCAAATGAATGGGTTGTAGTGTCATTGGAACTGAATTGGGCTTGAAACCAGACATGATCCTATTTTGGAAGCATTGTTCAGAGTGATGGGAAATGTGAACAGAGGATAAATCTCTTCAAAAATGCTCTTTATCCTTGGCCTGTTAAAGATGACCTGTTTTAACTGAACTCTCCCATCCCCTCAATGGCAGCAGCCTATGTGAAAACCTGGAAGAGCCCAGAACAATTGGCGAATTGATCAGCTGTTCATCTATTAACCTTTCAAGTGAGAAAGTTCCTTTTGCATTTGGGAGAGGTCGCCACTTGATTACGAGTCATCGATTAACTGTCAGTCTTCAAATTCACAAGTTTTGGGTATTGGCCATAGCAATGCTTTGATACGATAACACAGTGATCAGAATATGTAAAAATAAGCTCAATCAATATTTATTGGAAATTTTATTGAAAGTCTGCTATGGTCCAGGAAGTATGTAGAGTGTTTTTGAGAATCAATAGGACTTTGCCCTCATGGATCTTACAATCTGGAGACATTAACAGATGATATGTAGCACAGTGGTTGATTTTTAATATGAAACCCTAATGTATATTGGGGTCATGAGAATGGGGTTCAGGGGTGAGGAAGTGGCACTTAATTAAGATCTGCAGGAGGAGTAGAAGTTAACAGGGAGAAGGCAGGGACTAGGGGCAGCATGAGGGAATGAATTTTGTGCAGAGAGAAGAGCATTTGCCAAGGCAGAGAGAAAAGCATGGGACCTATACATGAAACTTGAAGGCCAAAGTAGCCGAAAATAAGAATTTGGAGGAACGGGATACAGAGATCAGGCTAGAGAGGCAGAATGGTTGTCTAGATCCCACATGTGCCCTCTTAAGGATTTTGTTCCAGACCCTAAGATCAGTGAAGTGCAATGGAATCAGGAGAAGAATATAGGGTTTGTCTCTTAGGAAAATTATTTTAGCTGCAAATGGAGACTGGATCAGATGCAATTAACTTTTGCAATTGGAATAGTCACAGAGAAATATTTAAGGGACTGATAGTCTTCCCTATTGTAATTCTCCTCCAGATCATAAATTTTAGCATCACACAGTCTTTCTTAAGAGGATCTTTTTGCTTAAATATGCATGGGACTCAGAGGTCAGTCCCTTTCTCCACTGATGTCGTAGGTTCCTCACTGGTTAAACGATAGGGTTGGGCTAGGCGATAGGCAATGCCTTCTTTTTGCAAAATCAGCCATTAGGTTCAGCTAAGAACCCTATACTGCTGCTTCTGTGCAGTGTTCAGCCCTGACTATGGACTCTTAACTCCACTGTTAAACTGAGTGAGAAAGCTAAAGATTTATTGCACAAATGCAGACCAGCAAAGATCTATAGCTCGCTTTGTTGGGAATGGATAGTTGTCTCTTTAATCCAATGATTATGGATTTTTTTTTTGGCTTGATCAAGGTTATTTTTATCACTGGCACCATGTTACATTACCTTCCAGTTGAATTATATGCATATGGCAAGATGGTATAAGGGGCAGGTCATCTGTGTTTAAAAATATGAGATTAAAAACAGCAGTTTAATGATGAATTGGGTCAACAGAAGACTGGGGCCTTGGTGAAAGGGTCACTGACTTTCTGTGTAACCTTGGAAAGTCATTTTCCTTTTCAGACACACTTTTTCCTTGTTTAAAATGAGACTGTTGTAGGAATTTAGTGTTTGCAAAGGTGTGTGTGTGAGTGCGTGCATGCATGCATGCATGCATGCATGCATGCATGCACCAGTAGTTTGTGAAAGCTATTATGGGATAGCACTCCCCCAAAAGGGTCAGATAGATGGATCTCCAGAATAGGCCTTTTACATTATGTGTCACACTGGCATATGGAAGTAAGGTTAATTGAGGCCTTGTGGGCCTGAAGAGAAACTGTTGCCAGTACTCAAATAATGCAGATTGTCTAGATTTAGGGATATCTCCAGAAATAACTTTTTTTTTTTTTTTATCACAGATACCTGTCTTAAGGTAGGGCCAACATCCAGTGGCAAGGTTTTGTCCTATGAAATCATTCCCTCCTCCTCATGTTACCCCTCCCCCTTGATGCCCTAGGTCCCTTAACACAGGATATAAACCCCCAGATTGTCTCATTTATTTTGGAGTTTATAGTAATGCAAATCCTCAGTACATGTGCTAGTGTTATTTAATTGGATTCTTTCCTCCTACTAATCTATCTGATGGTAATTTATTTGTTCAAGTCTTAAGAACCCAGAGGGGTGGGAGAATGTTCTCCTGCACCCCAACAACAACAACTTACAGAAAAAAGGATGCTCCATTCTATTTTTTTTTCTCTTTGGAGATTTTATAATTTGTGTTTATTGATTCCAATATTTTTACATGAACTCATTCATCACTGCCCCTGTTCCTGTGTGAGTATAGATGGAACCTCTCTCCCAATCTGCAATGGTGGACTAGGTCAGCATTTCCAAATTTTCTGTAAAGGTCAGATAATAAATATTTTAGGCTTTGTGCATTGCAGAATGTTTTTTTGCAACTTCTCATCTCAGTCAAGGTGCTAAACACAATTATAAGTACATGTGGGTGGCTGTATTGCAATAAAACTTTATTTACAAAAATTAGACAGGGGACTGAATTTGATCTTTGGACCACACTTTACTGACCTCTGGGTCACCATGTGAGCTAAGTGCTCCCTAAAGTCCTTGCAGCTCTCTCCCCTGATTCGTTACCCCTCCCAAGTTTGAAGTTAAACCCAGAACCATCCCTTTGACCTGAGATTCCAAAAGGCATCATCATCTTCTGACGTGTCTCTGTATAAGACCATGTCTGTCTCCCCGGTTGCTGAGATGCCTTCCTCACAGCTTTGTTTTGTTTATCTTAGTAACTACCCTTCTTTAATCCCTCTGAAGGATTGACTAGCTGGAATTTGCCTTGTCTTCCTCTCCTGGAGTCTTTGATCTGATGCTCATAAGCATTTGCTGACAGCCAGACAGAAAAGGTGGAGCCCAGATCCCAGGCCCCAGGGCCCAGAGAGTAATGAATGAAGGCTGCGGTTATTTGTATTTCTAATTGGCAAGCCCATTTCCAGATCAGCTGCATGTCACTGCAAGCCGAGAACAAGAGCAGGAGACAGTGCTGCTTTTCCTTCCAAGCCTTGGTGCCCAGGGCCCCTGTTTCCAGTGAGGCAGGAGCTTGCCTTGACTTCACCAGGCTTGGAAGAAGTTGCCATTTGGGACAAGTTCAAAATGCCATCTGCTCTGCGCATTAGTACAGGGACACCCTGTTTGGCCACTCAGACTCTACATTGCGCCGCTTTGAGGAGGCCCTTCGCATCCTCTGTGATGTAAATAGAGACCTCTGAGTTGTACAAATTGCCTTGCTTGTTCAAACTTTTTGATATAGCTATTGACATCACTCTTCTTAAGAAATCTTAAGTAGAAAGTTCGTCTGTTAAAAATAGTCTAAAAATGGTCTATTTTGAAGCTGAGATGTGGATTTAGAGTTCCACTTGCTCAGTTTCCCTCCTGTCCTTAAAGTAGCTGCTGAGATCTCTAAATTCCTACGAAGAATTTTGAAGCCTCTAGACTAGGTCATGAATGCCTCTCTAGCCATTCAGTTCCATGCTCTCCCTCTTTGAGTAAGTGTCTAGAACATCCCTAGCACATGCTAGGCACTGAAGGGGGCACAGGAGTGGGGAGATGTGGCCCCTGGTCTCCAAGAGCTGACAATATGGTTGAGGTCAGCAGAAAATGGGATAGGACAATGAGCGTAATAAAAGAGGGTCTTGTAAGCAGTAATATTTATTCAGAGAAGAAAGGCCAGAACAAAAGAAAGAATTCTTGGAGAGAATTACAGTAGGATGGAGCATTGGCAGATGGTAAAAGTTTAGAGAAGTAGTGGAGGAAACAGGATAGTGTGAGCACATGCACAGAGGTAAGAAACAATAGTTGTATGGTTCAAGAGTGCCAGCTCAGGAAGGAGCACAAATCTTGGTGTGCACACAAAGGAGGAACCAGAAGATTGAACAAGAGAACACATGAGCACAGAGAGAAAAGGGGAAATAATATCTCTTTCACACAGGTCCACCTTCTGTTTTATTTACAACTCATAACTCTTTCAGTTGGTGGGATTAGCCCCGCTTTATAGAATTAATCACTCTAGATCCTTGGACATTAAGACTTTCCCAGGTTGTAGAGTTATTATCAAGTAGGATCGAGATTTAAACTGAAATTGACTTGACAACAAAACTCATGTTTCTCCATTATGTGACACTTCATAGAAATATAGAACTGGAGCAACATTTTAAAAGGAAGGTAGAATTTGTCTACATTGACAATTGATAGAAAGGAATTTCTTGTTGATAAGAAATATCCTTAAATATTTACTTCTTACAAGATCTTCAGAGAATCCTCTAACCACTTACTAACGTTAAAAGTTCGTTGAAAGTGAAACCCGGAGAAAGCAAGAGACTATTTATTGCAAATAGTAAAAGAAAATATCATACTGGTTTCTGAACCTCGAGGCTAGTACTCTTTTCAAGTCATCGTGAACAAGCCATTCTATCATCTTTTTTTCCTTTTCAATGGACACCAGTTCCTTAGCACAGCAGATTATTTATGGGTTCAAGAGTCTCACCTTTGAAACAATTCTGAATTTATCTCTTCCTTTCCAGAGACCACTGAGTTGGGCAGCAAGAAAGAACTCAAGTCCATGCCCTTCATCACCTACCTCTCAGGTCTGCTGACGGCCCAGATGCTGTCAGATGACCAGCTCATCTCAGGAGTGGAGATCCGTTGTGAGGAGAAGGGCCGCTGTCCCTCCACCTGCCACCTCTGCCGCCGGCCGGGCAAGGAACAGCTGAGTCCCACCCCAGTGCTGCTGGAAATCAACCGTGTGGTCCCCCTTTACACCCTCATCCAAGACAATGGCACCAAAGAGGTGAGAGCCCTTGACACAGCCACTAAGTCCACTCTAGGACCCAGGTCCTCTGCCTCCTGCCTTTGTGGACCATATGTCTGTGGAAATTGCCTCATCATGGTGATAAGTGGATATATTGATTCCGTACCATGCTTTAAGTACATATATTGCTGCTAATCCTCAAATTTCAATGGCTTTATACAACATTTTACTTTTTTGGTGCAGAGTCCCAAATGTTTTTGATTGGTGGGTGGCTTGCTCTGTGAATGGTTCAGAGACCCAGACTGTTCCATCTGGTGCTCCATCCACTTGATGTTTCCACAATTACTGTGCAAAGATCACACGTGAGAAGTTTCAATGGGCCAAGCCTAGAAGTGGCAGATACCATTTCAGCTCCCATTCTGTTGACTAGGACCCAGCCATCAGGCATAGCTGTCTGCAATACCTGCAGTGAAAGTGGGGAAATGTAATCTCTGTGTCTTACCTAAGAACACAAGGCATTGGTTTGTTGGAAACTTAGCAGCCTCTGCCTGAATAGTATACTTGGATTATCTCATAGAACCTGCTCTCCAGATGTGTGGTTTACATATAAATATTGGGTAGATTCATATTAAATTGCTGTCATTTGATCATTTTTTATTTATAAAAATGGCGGTTCATGCTAATGTCATGCCCCCTTTACAAGTGAGGAAACCTGATAGGTGTTTAGTGATTTATTCAAAGTTGGTCTTCTCCAGAGTCTACCTGCTTGATGTGAAATTATATCTTCTCCTCTTCCTCTTTCTGTGTCTTATTTTTCATGACAGCATGTAAGGGTTAAAGAGGACCAAATAAATGATTTGAAACAACCCGGTTCACAGGATTGCAAGCTTGTGCTCATGGAATACTTCTTATAGATTCTGTCTTTCAGGAGCTCCCTCCGTAAAACCAGGGATAGTGATGTTGCTCCCTCGGTGAGGGACGAGGAAGGTGGAAAAGCACCATTACTTGGTTCCCACTCTTCCCTCTGCAGCAACTGCCAGACAGACCTTGATCTCCAAAGTGTGCAATCTGGTAGATCACTGACCAAGTTCACTAGGAGTCATGCATTATGCAGTCATCCCACAGCATCTTATCGAGATGTGCTGAGTAAGTGCTGGAGGAGACTAAGTGGTCAGATAGGGCTTCACAGAGGACAGAGAGGGGATGTAAGCAAGTGGGGGAGAGTTCCAGTAGAAGGGGGCCTGAGACAAAAGAGCATGGTCTGTACAAAGATCAAAAGACACTGCTCATGGGCCTCCCCTGGTGGCGCAGCGGCCTCTGCGGTGCCGGTTCCATCCCCGGCTGCTCCCTGGCCACCCGGAGGAGGGTCCCACATGGCGCGCAGACCTCTCCTGCCGCCCGCTGCTCCCCTCAGCAGTGTACTTCTGCCTGCTCTGCTCTGCTCCCTGCTCTGGCTCTGGTGAATTCTCTCACCCTCCCGTGCTTCTGACTGTACCTAGTGCATGTATTAAAAAAAAAAAAAAAGAGAGAGACACTGCTTGTCACTAAGACCAGGAGTAGAGGGAGAGCAGAGACGAGGCCAGGGAGTAAGAAGGAACCTGATCGCTTAGGGTATGGCTAGCCAAGTCATGGAGTTCAGATGCCACCCCTTAGATGGGATGCTGAACATACATAATTAATAAGAGAATGATAGGGTTAGAATCATGTGGCAGAAAGAGTCTTCTGTAAACAACCCCCTTGACCATGAGTGGGAGAACAGATGAGATACAACGGAATACTCTACAACAGATGAAATGAATGAGGCAGAGTGCCAATTAAATATGAGATGAATGAGCACAATAGCAAATGAAGAAATTAAGTCCAGGGTTAATTTTAAATAGCATGATATCCTCTTCCTTGTTTTAAGTAAAACAAATGTGCCCTCCCACACACCAAATCCACTAGCTTTTAGCAATAAATGTAGTTGCCATAAATGATTTAAAAAGGGAATGCAGGAAGTGACACACAAAGGCTTCAGGATGCTGGTGGTCTTGAGTCAGCAGAGGCTGGCATGAGGAAACCTTGGTCACAAGTTGATGGTCAAATTCCTAGCTCACATTTTGGGTGGTGGACTTTTTGGAGTTTATTAAAGTATTAAAACTTGCTGTCACTAAATGGATGACCACATAAGGCCTAACCATGCAAAGTGCAGCAGTGAACTTTGCTCATGACCCAAGCATTGTGAATATTCTAATTCTGTGCATCAGAGGCCCCCACACTCATAACATGAAAGCCAAATGTGTGTATGTCTCCACACCTCGGGCCTTAGAGTGAGATTTGACTGTGAGATTTGACTGTGGAAGTGTAAGGGTGGAAGCAGGGAGTCTGTGAAGAGGCTGCTGAGGCTTCCAGTGAGTCCCAGAGGGAATCTGTCCTGTGTTGTGTGGTGAAGGGAGCTTTCCAGGACTCATGAATAGGGGTGCTGGATATCCCCCACAATTGCTCTGTGAACTTGTGCCAAGGACTGCCTTTCTGGGTCACTGTCTCTGCATCTGCAACGTGGCACCATAGGAGCTATGAGAAAGCACGTTTGTGCTATGTTCTGGCCTCTTGGGTGGTAGAAAGAGCAGGAGTCATATCCCCCATGTCTGGATTCTATGCCAGCTTCCCCGAGCATTATCATAACAGTGGATTCTTTGGGAATCTAGGAGGTCATTGTGAGGCTGATTCATGGAGTTCATCAGAGAAGCCTGAAAACAGTCACTAGATGTCTCTGTCTTCCTTTCAACAGATCTGAAGACAGCATGGATTCATTCATTATTAGGTGTTTGGGGCACCTCCGATATGCAAAATACCATATCTCAAGAAGTGATGAGTGTGACAAATGCACAGGGTCTTTTTCTTCATGGAGTTGACAGATGTGTAGAGAAAACAGATATTCATGAATCAAGCACACAAATAAGCCAAGACTATACAAAGTATCGAGAAGGCCAGGCCGGTGCTTGAAAGTCCTGACGGGGTTCTTGTGAGGACAGGGGAGTTGTCCTCAGGAGGTGACCTGGGGATGGAATCCCTGGGAGTCAGGTACATAAAGTGAATGTGGGGAGCTGGGCTTAGGGGCAGGGAGGAGGATCCTGAGAGCATTCCAAGTCAGTGGCCCCGGCTCCTGCAAAGGCCTGAAGAATGAGCAAACAGGCTCCTTCCCCCCTGAGGAGCTGAGTAAGAACCAGGTGAGAGGAAGCAGGTCTGAGGGTGAGCTGCAGGGTAGTGGCGAGGCAGGCTCAGGCCAGGCAGAGATGTGAAAGTGGCAGCTGTGTGGAGTTTGGCTGCCGTGGGGAGCTATGGAGGAGTTAGGGCAGACAGGCATGGTGCTGGTTTCTCAGTCCAAGCTCTTCTCCTCCTCATCATTTTTGCAAAGAACTGCTCAGAGCTGGTTGACAGGGCTGGCTTCCGTCTCCCCATCCCAAGTCCCAGCGACAGGCCTGGTTAGTTTCATGCTAGTCTCTGGCCATAGTGCACTAGTATGTCCAAGGGAGCCCAACTGTGGCAGGAATGGCTGGACAGGCCCACTGAAGGTCTGGAAATGACCCTGGAGCAGAACAGGGCCACTGAGCAAGGCTGGTATGATAGAAAAGCAGCCTTTCTCATGTGTCCATCACCTGTTTTTATGCCTCTGCTTCTCCATCTCTCATGGCCTTTCCCTCTCTGCCCTTTTCTGCTGCTCATGCAGAGGACACATAGATATAACACAGAGACCTGGACTCTGACATTGAGTCACAGCAAGGCAGAGGCAAGTTCTTTTTTTCTCTCTGGAACTTTTTTTCCTCCCTGAAAAAACAGAGAAGAGGTGGAATGAGTCTCTTTCTGAGTTTCCCTCAGGAGACTGCCAAAGTGGACTCAGTGCAGGCTGTGTGAGCCACCCAGCTGGGGCTGGGTTTCTTCCTCCACCCCCCAGTCGCTGCTGCAGGCTGCTGAGTCACTTCTCCAAACCTCAGTTTCCACATCTGTAAAGTATAAGTTCATGATCCCTACCTCATGTGGCATCAAACAAGATCATGGCTGCATCACATCTGCTCCATAGCATGCGAAGTGCAAGTGTTTTCTAAGATAACTATAACATATGTGTCTACATTGACCCCTTCCCAAAATAATCCAACTTCAGAAGATTAAAATAAATATACACTGGCTCCTTCTTTGCTTTTGTTGGTACCTCTTCTAGGTAGCAAGCCATAGCTGTGCAGGTATCTGAAGTGCTGCAGACATGTTATATAGGAGATCTGTATTTTGCATAAGATAGGTCACCCATGAATGCACAAGGGCAAATGACAAATGGAGGCTATTTTAGGAGCATTTCCTCATTATTGGAACTCATACTCATACATACAGTTGCACAACTAAAAGAATTTCCTTTTCCCATAGTCTTTGAAAAGCAAAATGAATCTCACTCGTGAGCATTGCTGACTCAGTGAGTTATTTGAATTGCTGAGTCCTCTTCTGGGTCCCATTGTGGGGCAGAAAGTCTCAGCAAGAGGGTCTGACTTGTCTGGTGTAGGGGAAGCGCTGGCTTTTGACTCTGGACCAGGATCAGAGAGTGCTCTGGCTGTCCTTGGAAGCTATAGAAACTAGACCCTTTAGTGGCTGGGTTTCCTTGGCTGCATGGGGAAGGATGATGACTTCTGTCTCAGCTGGGAAGGGAACTTCACTGTGGTTTTGAATAAGCAAAACAGGAAAAAGGTCTTTATCATGGAGAATTTGTTTAATACATAAATCTTCTCTTTCCACCTCTTCAGAGACCCTTACACAGCCCAAAGCCACAGAGCTTGGCTAACTACATTTACTGCTTAGAGGTACAAGACTTTGTGTTGCTGTTAATTTAGCTTTCCGATGAAAAGGAGGTGGCTCCAAGTTGGGGAGACAGAGAAATGTGATGGTAAAGAGCCAGGCTTTGAATCTCACATCTGTCATTGACTCTCTGAGTGACCTTCCTTTTACTCATTTGTAAAATCGCTTCTTATCCCCTATCTGGTTGGGGGTTTTCTTGGGAAGAACTAGAGAATTAGGACCACTGGAATCTGAACTAGGTTCTTTCCTGGACTGTTATATGGCATTGAACATGATTCTTCTAGTGTTTTGTCTTTTATCTGTCTTTTATCTCACAATGAGAAATATAGGCTAACTTCATTCACAGTCCCCTTTTGTGCTGCAACGGGTCTAACTTTCAGCCAGAAAAAAAGGGAGATATTTTGAGGTTGAAAGAGGCATCTTGTGATCTGCAGTTTACTTTCTGTCCAAAATCACTACCAGTTTTTCACTCTTTAAATTAATATTGGAAAGAGAAAGAAAGACATATCTTGGCTTCATCCCAGTTACACAGTGTTCATGAATAGAGGTGAATATTAAAAAGCCTATCCTCTTTATTTTACAGATCAACCTCTTTACAGGCAGTAATACTGAGATGCAGGGATAAGGAATTCTCTTGGCCATTCTTTGTCCCTGGGTCACATAGCCAAGGCTAAATTTGAAGGCATCAGGCATGATTTCTGACTTCAAAAATGTCTCTTATCTCTTGGAGACTCAATTTCCTCATCTCTGAAATGGGTTTTGGCCATTTCCCTGTAAGACTGCCATGTAGAAAATTAAGAAATGGATTGCTAGTGTTTTTAAGACCGTGAAATACTCTATATGGCTCTTTTTCTCATGCTCAAGCTTCCTGGTTTCTAGTAAAGTGAACTTTTCCCCCTTTTCACACTGCCCTACAAAGAGCCATAATTTTGGTCTTGTTTTGGGTGTCTGACTTTGCAGAAGATCCTCTTTCTCTGCCAGAAGGATTGTTTGCTCTACTTCCCACTTACTGGCTCCTACTGAGAGAAAATTCCAAGTGACTACTCTTGGAAAAGAAATGAATAGCCAGGATCAGCCTCCATCATTATTACTACCACTATCATCACGACCACACTGAATTGGGTTGCTTAGCATGTGTCAGGAAAATGGTACGAAGGGGAATAAGACACATTGTGCCTTCAAGGAGCTCATAGTCTAGTGGATGAGTCAGAAGAGCCACATAAGTCTATAATTTCTTACATATGCTACATCAATACATGATTTATTTTCAAGACTGTAATAGACATTCCAACAGTGTTAGCCAAGGAGGAGAAAGAAGCACTGAGGGGGGAATCTGGAAAAGATTCTTGGGGCAAGGAAGGTGGATAAGGACAGATAGTAGAGCAACTTAAGACAAGTCTATTGATGGCAAAGATAAGACTAGCTCATGTTATCCAAAAACTGTGCCAAAGGCTTTACATACCTTATCTCACCTGATCACCTGACAACTTAGCAGGGGAAGTACTGTCATCATCCTTATTTCATAGATGAGGTGATGCGACTGAGGCTCAGAGAATCTTGCACCTAGGTCCGTAAAGTTCCAAAGCTAGTCTAGGCCGTAGTGGGAAAACTCTGGTCCAAGGGAAAATCCAGCCTGCCCCCTGCTTATACAAATAAAATTTATGCAGCAGCCCTCACTCATCTGATTAGTGATCATCAGTGACTGCTTTCCCAGCACAGTGGCAGAGTTGAGTGGTCGCCACAGAAAATGGCATGGTATGCAAAACCCAAAAGGTTGATTTTCTAGTCCTTTTCAAAAAAAGTTCGACAAACCTTGGTCTAGACTGAGGGACACCAGGGGGAAAAAAGGGGAAAGAAATTTAAATGCCAAATACTATGTACTGAACATACAGTATAGAAGACTGTGACCCAACAGTTATTGAGTGCTGATTGTATGCCTGGAGATGCCTGGCATTTTTAGATGCTCAGTGGGTTAATACATATTCTCACTCTTTTCCCCTATGGCATTTTTCAAATAAGCAGTATAATACACATTTCATAAATTAAAAAGCAAAAATCTCAGGATTTCAAGAGTTAAACAATTGACCTAAGGTCACACAGCTAGTGACTTGTGGGGGGTCAGAATCCAAGCCCAGGATGCCTGCAAACAAAGCCTCCATGTTTAATCATTCACTTTTGCAACAAGTCGGAAATATTTAAAAGAGCTAAAATTAGCAAAATGATATCCAGAAGATTTAATGAGTTGTGGGCAGCTTTGAATGTTATGTTGAGGGATTTGGGTACCGTTTAAACTACAGGGGGCCAGGGGAAGACATAACTAGATATGAATTTTAGACTAATAAAACCCTTTGTGGCAAGGGTTATTAATTGGGGGTCCACAGCCTCAGATTTTTAAAGGCCTTTTGTTCTCAGAAAGTTTATACAGAATTATAGATTATTGTGAATTTCTTTCAGGGTAAAAAAATATTATGGCATCAGCAAATTTTCTGTTTTTAACCCAAATGCTGTAGAGCACTAGAGAAAGAACCAGTTAGTTGGAATGTCCATTGTAGAAGTCCATATATGAGATGTCTGGAAGAGCAGGGACTTGATTCAAATTTTAACAAATATTTATTAAGGGTCTCCTACGCCAGGGACTGTTCTGGACATTTGGAATACATCAGGGAGCAAAACAGGCATATATTTCCACCATCTGGAAACTTAATTTCTACCACAGCATGTGTGGGAGACATAAAATAAACAATCAGAATAGTAAATAATATAGTTTATTAGAAGGTGGAGGGGTGGAGGGAAGTAAGCAGAATAGAGGTCAGGAGTGCTCGTGGAGTGTGGAGACTTGCATCTCAGAGTCTCTCAATGCCCATCAGAGTCATTTGCGATGGGGTTGGCAGAAGTGTTTGTTACAAGTGTAGATCCCTGCCTTCCACCTGCTGACTCCGTTTCTCTGGAGGGTGAGGCTGGGAATCCTCATTTTTGCAAGTTCCCTAGATGATTCTGATGCACACTGAGTTTGAGAACCACTGTCTCAAATGATGGTTCATAGGTCTTTGTCATTCTGAAATTCATTCAGGAAATTCCTCACTTGGGGATTAAGAAAGTCAAGTACTTGGTCTAGTATAGCCTAAATCTTCTCGGCCTTTGTGGGTGACTTCTTCATCTTCGTGCATTCTGAGAAGGAGGTGAACTGGACAAGAACCAGACTGTCAGGCAATCCTTGGCAAGAAGGAAGATCAAAGAAAAGAGAGGGAAATAATCCACATATTACTCAACACACTCATGGTCAATTACAAAAGAGGAACTTAATGCTTGGCTTGCCTACTTGCAAAACTGGAAAACATAGCTATTTCATGGGACCAGAAGACTACCAGATTCAATAAAACACACAGATTTAGTAAATGCAAACAGTTTTGCATTAGAGTAGGGGGTTTTTGCCACTATAGGTCATTGAATTCAGTTAGCAAATGTAATTTTAAAAAAGAGAGAATGGCAGTTTGTCTTTCCTTTGTGATGTTAATAACAACCATTTACTGAGCTGCTCAGTTGTGCCACAAGCTTCTCAAGCACTTTATGTACTTAGCTCACAGAATCCTCACCTCAGCCCCTCTTGGTGGGTACTGTTAGTATCTTTCTTTTGACACTGAAAACTGAGGCACTGAGAAGTTGACATCATTTGCCCCAAGGTCCAACAAATAGGAGCTGGTGGAGCCAGGACTTTTTCCCTGTGGGCACCTGAGCTTTTCTTATTTCATTCTGCTCTCTCTAGTAACTACTTCCTTCAGTATGTCAAATACAGTGTAATAAATGGAAGTCTAGTGTGTACTGAAGACACTCTGATGCCTTTATTACCTTCTCCGGTTCAGTGTCTTCATTTTTTTTTTTTTATTAAATGACCATGACTTTTGGGAAAAATAGACTCCTACTATTTACACTGATTTACCCCCATTCATTTCTGGGTAGGCTCCCTTCATCCAATGGGATCATAGTGGATTCTCCTTGTTTTTAATCCTTGCAGGCACCAAGTTTGTCATAAATGACTTTGTCTTTATGTTGATAGCATTTTCTCTCTCAGTCATTATAATCTTGAAACCAATGAGATATTGTTGATACTTCTTTTTCCTTCCTGACTGCCCCCAGCCCTCTGAAACTACAACCTATTGAATCCTGTAGATTTTTCTTTTTCTTCTAAGCATTTTTCAGTTATGCTCACTTATACCCAGTATGGTCCAAATATTACTTTGACTGTGCCAACAACCCTCATCAGTCCACTTTCTCCCTTGTAGCCAACAACCCTTATCTCTTCCAGTCCACTTTCTCCTTTTACTCCCTTGAGAGTGATAGTCTCAAAATAAAGCCTGCTCACATCACATCACTTTCCTGATTAAAACTCTTAAACTTCCTTCCAAATGCTCTTAGGATCAAGACCAAGGTGCTCATGATGGCCCACCAAGGGTTTCTTGGACTGGCCCTTCCAGTATCTTAAAACTTATCTGCTACCCCAACCCCCCTGGCTTCCTGTGCACTAATCACAGTGATCCTCCAGTTCCGAGGAACACTATGACACAGGGCCTTTGCACATGCCATTTAGATCTGCAAAGTATCTTCTCAGCCCTCACTCAGTTAACTATTCCTCACCTACCTGATTGCTGAGTCTTCTGGATTTGACAAAGTTCCCCTGTTTTGTTTGCTTAAATTCTTAAGTCTCTTCCTCTTTCTTCCCTAGTGGGTAATATAGTTTCTCATTATGATTTTATAATTTGCAATTGTTGATTGTTGTCTGTGTCTCTTCCTTCACCATAGTTTATTCTTTTATGAGGACAGCAGTAAACAATGAGGAAGAAAGGAAAGAGAAGGTAGACTCATGAATGAAAGCTAACCGAGTTCACTTCTTGATTCCTTTAAACCACACCTTGCCCAGGTTACAGAGTCTGTGTTTGAGCACCTCCAGTAACAGCTTGGTCTATGGCATCCTGCTTCCCTCTCTTCTAGAATATCCTTTCTTGTGTTATGCGCAAACATTTTTCTATATGTTAGGGGGTAAAAGATTTTAGTCCTTACTAGACAAACTTTTGCTCAGCATTGTACCAACAGCTTCTAGTCTAGTACATAACAAATAGAAGAAATTCAGTAAATGTATTTTGAATGGTAATAAATCAATGAGTAGGTGAAAAATGAGTGAGAATATGCTTACAAGGTGTTTTCACATGTGCTGGCCCCTTTCAATAGGTCTTTGAAAGCCGCAATGTTTATCTTCATTTTACAGATAAGGAAACTGAGGCTCAGGAAGTATAGCTACCACCCCCACACCCCTTAAGCCCCGCAGGGCTAACAAATGTCAGAGCCAGAGCTAGAATCCTTTTTCCAGCTGTCTCAACCATTCATTCATCTCACAACCATCATTTATCTGAGGATGTCACACAATGACTGCCCCAGCCAGGGCGATGCTGGGCTTCCAGGAACTGAATGAGCCGCAAGCCCCATCCCTGTTGGAGCTGAGTTCTGTTCACACGAGGGCTCTTCTTGGGTCATTAGGCAACTTCAGTCAGCCAGTGATGCTCAGGGCCCAGAGAGAATTCACAAACTATTCAACTCTCTATTTCTGTCTAATCTAAAAAGAAAAAAGTCATTCCAGATGTGCCTCACAATTCACCAGGCAGAGGTAGTTGAAGGCCACATGAGTTTGTACCATTCCACAGCCAGTGGGTCTTGCAGCGCCTTCTCTGGACAGCAGAGTCACATCATTCCTTGCAATTATGGGCATAAGGGTTCCAGGTCATAAATTCAAGTCCTGAGGGGAGGAGAAATCTTTGAAGAATGTGGCTTCTCCTGGAACCATGTGTTTTTTCCTTTTTAAATATTATCTCCTTTTCCCTTTTTGGGGAGGACTGTTAAATCCCTAGATCTCCTGCTACCGATCCTAAAACCAATTTTGTTTAGAGAAGTGTAACATATGAGATACTACCCTGATCAACCTCTCGTATCTATTACGTTTCAGTTTGAACAATGATCAACTCATGTCAAGTCCATGTTACTTGCTCTCTCATCTCAGAAATAAGGGCTCAAAAAAAAAAAAAAAAAAGCAAATCCATGCCATTAAAATGCACCATACTCTCCAAATTAACTCTAATTTCTCTAGATGATCACATATCCAGCCTTTGTGCATGTTTGTGAGATTGTCTTACATTTTTGGTACTAGTATATTTAAATTGGGAGCTAAGTGAGATTTAGACATTGTGATTGGTTGATAGGTAAATCTCCTTAAATCTGTAGTGCATGCTCTCTCTCCTCTCCTCTCTCTCCTCTCTCTCTTCTCTCTCCTCTCTCTCCTCTCCCTCCTCTATCTCTCCCTCCTAATCCGTTATGATATTTTATTCAGAAAATTGGATTGTTGTCTATAACCTAGATCTTGTTCATTGCATCCCATGTTCATTTAACTTGTTTCTCTGCTTCTTTTAACATGGTAGTTAGGTCTAGAAGCTTGACCAGGCTTTGGCAGTTCACCACAACCAGCATTGATAGACCTGTAGACCAAGATGATTTAATAAGACAATTTGAACTTTCTACTCTAGCAGTTAAGAGTTTATCTTTGATGCCAGTAAAATCTGTCATCAAATTCTGATTCTTCCCTTTTTCCAATGGGGTTTTGGCAAGATATTCTGAGCCTTTGTTCCCTGAGAAGTACTATGGGGCTATTAACAGCAATACCTAATTTCTGACATTATTGTATTAAATGAAATGGCTATCTAATGTGTTGAGCCTGATATATAGTAAGTAGTGAATATAGACAAACTCTCATTTGTCTTTTTCTCTCTTCCTATTCTTCCTCTTGCTTTTCCATCCCCTCTTCCTCCACTTTTCATTATTTTATGATCAAAGCAAGACCTATGAGAAAGAAAGGAGCAGGAAAGCTCAGAAATGGGAGGGATTATCCAAGCATCTAGCCCAACCCTTGTTTATTGCTTGATTCTTTTCTATTATACTTTACAAGTGCCTGTGTTTGATTATTCTTCTTAACAGCTTGCTCAGTGACCCCTGAGTAACCTCTTCTCTTACCACTAAAACATCCTTCTTTATATTGAATCAACATATTTTCCTATATATTTCTTGTCGTTGTCATTTCTATTTCTGTCCATCAATACTATATTGAAATAGTCTTACCTATGAACTTACTAGACAAAGCATTTGTTTTGTGGTCAGGGAGAAGAGGACTCAAATATCAGCTCTGCCACACATTTCTGTGTGCTTTTGGGCAGATTATTTAAGGTTTTAAGTTTCTGTTTTCTCATCAGTAAAATGTGAGCAAAGGTGTCTACCTTCTAGACCTATTTTTCAAATTAATTAAAATAATCCATGTAAGGTGCATAATAGCAATGTGTGGCACATAGCAGTTCAATAAAATTCCTCTCTCCTGGTTCTAAGTGATAGTCTTTCGAGTATTTGAAGACATTTTGGGTCTCATTTAGACTTTTCTGGAAAACATCCTCAGTTCCATCAATAGTTTTTCATCACATGCTTCTGAGTCAGTCTTATCCTAGCCATCCTGATTTTTGGCCTCTGAAAGAACTATAGCAGATCTGTGTCCTTGTTAATGATATATGATGTATGAAGAAGTTACGCCATGCAGAAATTATTCCATTTGTCTTGAGAATTAAGGGTAGAATCCAAGTCCGTTGCTTTCAACTTTGGGATTTGTTCGGGGTCCTACTAACTTCTATCTTGGGTGTCATATACATTGTAGGTATTCTAAACATAACTTGTGAGTGGCTAAAAGAAGAAGTTCAGAAAGAGAAATCTCTTATCAATAGCACACAGTAGTTTTGGGACTAGGATTTAAACACTTGTGGTTCTATAGCATGTATGGGTCATGTAAGTCCTAGAAACCATGTAAGTCCTAGAAACTGCTTATCATTAAGTACTCCTTCTATTCTTGGATGTGGAAAAGCCTGATCTAGCATCAAGTAACCTTTCTTAAATTCTATAGAATCACTCCTCCAACTGTCTTTTTCTTTACCTTCCCTTGATGGTAACAGTTCTTGTTCCATTCTTACCTCTGAGTCACCCCCAGCCCCTTCGAAGCTGTTCCATCATCTAGTCAAAGTTTGTTTTTTTTTTCCTTTCTTTTTTTTTTTAAAGAAATACTTTTTTTGGATTTATTTATTTATTTATACAAGCACTGGGTACAATCAGAAGCACAGGAGGGTGAGAGAATTCACCAGAGCCAGAGCGGGGAGCAGAACAGGCAGATTGACGAAGTACACTGCTGAGGGGAGCAGCGGGCGGCAGGAGAGGTCTGCGCGCCATGTAGAACCCTTGCCAGTAGCCGGGGATCGAACCAGCACTGCAGAGAACACAGGCAGCTTCGCAACCCAGCGCTTAACCACTGTGCCACCGGGGAGGCCCAAAGGTTTTTTTTTTTTTTTTTTTCAATCTCAGAACTCAACAAATACCTTCTGTTAACTCAGTCCAAAACCATTCTCCTCAAATTTTCTGTAGAAGCATCAATCTGCTATTAAAAGAGCTGGACTTGGCACTTTGAACTTTTGCTTGCCCAACCTGAATCTTTTCCAGAAATTATTGCTTCCCTTCAAAAAATCAGAGGGGATATTAGGAAATAGAAGCATGGTAGTTGTGTGGGGTGGGGGAATGCTCATTAGTGAGAGCACCATCCATGGTGCTCTCTCCATGGTGCTCCATTCATAGTGTAGTTTCTCAAATATGCATATAGCCATTGTGAATGGAGCAGTGGAAATATAGATGGATGGATGGGTGGATAGCTAGATAGGCATCTATCTGTCTATATACCTGCAGGTAGGTATACTGACATGTTTGTTTATTTAACAATCTATTTGTTCATGAGAGTATTAGTTCCTTTTAAAGTTAACAGACACATCAATGAGATTTTGAAGTTTTAGGTTTTTTAGTGAAATGTTACTGAGAGTGCCCAAGTTATAGAGTCAACCAAATCTAGATTTGAACTCCACATATTATGCTTACCTGCCAAATGACATTGCACTAGTGAATTAAAGTACTTGGACTCCATTTCTTATCTGTAAAATGAGGATATTCTAAGACCTACTTCCTAGGGCATTTCTGGCTATTATATGATAGATGCAAAGAAAGGACAGGACAGAGCAAGAAAGACCTCGGCTTCCATTGTCAATTTGCCACATAGTAAAGATAAATAACTTAATTACATGAAATCCCAGTGAAGTAACAGTCTTCAACTTACAGAAATAGATTGAATAAGTTCATGTATATAAAGCACTTAGCAATGCCTAGCATGATTAAATTCTTGATCAGATTAGTTGCAACTTCTTTTCTTTCATCTTTGTCATCTTCCCTTCTTTTTCTTTTCCTCCTCCTGTCTTCTTGCTCTTGTCTCTATTAGATACCCAGCATAGAGTAAGTGTACAATAAATAGTAATTACCTCACCCTCAGGCACACACTGCTAAAACCCAAAAGGGTAATCAGTTCACAGAAACTAGGAAAAGCATCTTTCTCAAAGGCAAAGATACTCATTAATGTCTCTAACAGTTGATTGTAGTGATGTGTTTTTCCCCCACTGGAAAGAATATTTGAAAGAATAAAAAGAATCCTGAGCTAGATATGCCTAGAATCCTTTTATGCCTGTAAATAACAACTTTATCACATTAATCAATTTGTTTCCCCCTACAGAATATCCAAGCTCAGTGTATTGTCAATATATATTATCAAATATGCATGTGTGTGGATACATATGTTGAAATGGCATTCTTTTAGCTATGTTGTAAATGATCCCCATTTTACACATGTAGAAAGTAAGTTGAGTTACTTCTATCGGTTTGCTTAGTATGAACATTAAGATTTAGCCAAGGGCTAAGTTCCAACGATTATACTTTTAACCTTTAGCTTGTATAGCATCCTTTGCTAGATTAAGGAATCTAGACTTTTCAGAGTCCAGCTTGCCATCATGGAAATGTGATCAAATACAATAAAGCTGGTAGAAATCTCTTTTTTATAACATGTTCAAATTTCTAGACTACCTTTCAAAGGCATAGATGGGTCTAGACTAAGCATGTCTCCTGTCCTTTGACCTTTTCCCCTCTTCCTCCACCCATGGGCCCAACCGTGGAGGCCTTACCAACTGGAGAGACTGCCTCCTTCAGATGCCTCCTAGGGGAACAAGGGTGTACTGGAAAAGTGAGGTCACCAGTGGCCACAGAAGGGAAATTTTGCAGTGCTATACTCAGGACTTAAGCTAACATTTAGTGACATAAACTCCACAATCTTGGACAATCCTCTGCTTGAAACCTTCCCACCCGCTCTCATCTCCAGATGTTCTCACCACAGGGGAGAGGAGTTACTATCTGTCAAAGGACAGCAGGCCTTAGAAGACAGGTCTCGTCTTTTGGGTGGGGCTGGGATGCTTGGCTAAAGGCTTCCCTTAGGAAAAGAATGAGTTCCATCCAGGTTTCCCTTCCAGAACTGAGCAGGCCAGGAGCAACTCCTTGTAGGAGACAGACTGAGAGGAGGAGCAGTCCTCTGAAGAACTTGGATTTGTATAATACCAAGAAGCCCTTGGCAGTTCAAGGTCACAGGGCAAGATGCCTTGGGAAGATGACTCATGATTAGATGATGAGGCTACTGATATGGCTGTGTCTTCTCCCTGGAGTTATAAGTGATGTTTCCTATTGCTCATAATTGGTCTGCTATTCATCACTTTCACAATTGCTATCAGCTCAGTGACAGGCAGGACAAATGGTCTAGATATAGTTTGGAACAATGTAAGCACGATCTATTGCCTTAATGACTGAGCAAGTTTACTTGGATAACATAGATTAGACATCCAAGGAGCTCCCAGACCTCTATTCCTCAGAGTTTATCACTCATTCATGCAGCACTTCTTCATGCAAGAAACATTTAGGGAGAATCTACTATGGGCCAGGCCTCATGCAAGGAGATTTTGATGAAACAAGGCAAACAACTCAAAGTTCAATGGATAGGACAGACAGATACGCAGTTCAACAGAATACGTTAATGCATTAGCAGGGCTGTTTTCAAGGTACAGTGAAGTCCTTGAATTTGGGGACATATGTGAAAAGGGATTTCCAGAGGAGATGCTACTGCCATAGGTCTTAAAGAATGAGTGTGATGTGATCAAAGGAAAAATGAAAGAAAGTTGTTCTAGGCTGACCAAAGCCAAGTGCATAAAAGTTTGTTGCTTGTCTTGTCCATGGCAAGTGTTTCAGTGTACCTTCTACATAGGGCTGGAACAGACTATGGTGGTGGGATTTGAGGCTAAAGATGGTTTGGCATCACTGTGTAAGGCCCTGCATGCCAGGCTAAGAAGCAGAATATTTATACTTGTCTTAGTCAAAGCCCTTCTAGTGGTAAGAAGCAGAAGCCCACTGAATTTTCTAAGCAAAAAAAGGGAGAAATTATTGTAATGACACAGTGATTTCTCATGCCCTCAAGGACAAAGAGCACAGCTGAGCACTCAGGAAACCACTCTTAGCAAACAAACCGAAGTGCCAGCCTCCATTTGTATAGACAGAGAAGCAGTGAAATAGATGATACCATAAGACGTAGCCAACTATGTTGGAGAAGGTGTGGGGAGATGTGTTACAATGGGAGGAGTCCACCTCAACTTTGTAGGGTCAGGGACTGTTGCCCACAGCAGGTGGTCTCAGAGCTGAGAGTTGATGCATTAGTCCGTGGGGGCATGTGGAAGGCTAGTGCTAAGAAAGCATGGCTGGGGAAAGGGTCCCATCAAGAGCTGGTACTAGGGCCTCCCCGGTGACGCAGCAGTTGAGCGCTGGGTTGCAAAGCTGTCTGCAGCCTCTGCAGTGCTGGTTCAATCCTCGGCTGCTCCCCGGCCACTGGAGGAGTGTCCCGCATGGTGCGCAGACCTCTCCTGCTGCCCGCTGCTCCCCTCAGCAGTGTACTTCGGTCCTTCTGCCTGCTCTGCTCCCCGCTCTGGCTCTGGTGAATTCTCTCACCCTCCCATGCTTCTGACTGTACCCAGTGCTTAAATAAATAAATAAATAAATAAATAAATAAATAAATAAATCTTAAAAAAAAAAAAAAAGAGCTGATACTAGAGGGAGAAGCAGAGCCCAGAGATTTGGGGGAGCTTGACCTAGGCACAAAGGCATTCACATGATTCATAGCCACAGAGTGGGCAGTGGCAGTATCTGCATCCAGGAAAGCCTATCATGATGGGATCAGGCCAGCAGGGTCCTCAGGGCATGTTTAGATCCCAGAGTAGGCACCCAGGTGCTTGGCAGAAGTCAACAGGCACTGGGGGAGCATCAGTATGAGTTACATATCCTTCTTGCACTCACGGTCTTGCCAGGAGGTCAGGACTGCAGAAACAAGAACATCCAACACCCACTTTTAATAAATAAGATAACTGTCTCAAAGAGGGAGACCGACTTGGCCACAGTTACTGACTGAACTGGGATGAGCTCTTTTTTTCTGGGTGAGTTTTGTTTGGCCGAGGACTTTGCATTCAGCCTGGAAACTAGATTTACTCAACTAGGAGAAGGCGCTGTAGAGTGCCCAATCCCCAGATGCCATGTGGGAAAAAAAAAGTTCCATGGACAGATTTGTGTAAATAATGCTATGACTTATAGATTATCTTCTCAGGGCTTTCCAGTGATCATTAGCATATTAATGACTGGAAACTTCTATGCAAGGCACTTGATTTAGTTTTTTTGATACAGTCTTTTCCAAATTTATTTGGCCACAGACACCACTTCTCTCCCCCTTCTACTCCCCATTTTATCTGAACTGAAGTCAGTTCATATGCTGTTGTGCCCCTGCCCCTGGGAATGCATTTGGGAGTGTTGTTCTGAGTGATAACAAGAACGTGGGACAGAGCAGAACAAGATTAAACCAATCACCCTGTTCCCTCCAGGGTATGTGGTGTGCCTCAACTCCTTCCTCTCTTTAATATTTGAGAAAAATGACCTGGATGGAGAAAAAGATACTGCCTTGGGAATCAGCCCTGTATTTGAATCCTACTTCTGCACCATCTTAGATTTGTGATATTGATCAAGTCACAGTCACACGAGTCCCAAACATATTAGAGTTTGGATTTTTTCAAAGGTGGTGTCAAGAGAGTGCAGCATGGTAAGACAGGGCTTATTATGACGATTAGATTAGCTCATAGTGGCTCAGCATTTGGGCTTTGGAATTTGAGAAACTTGAGGATGAAGTTTGCTCTGCCCAATATTGACTGTAAGACATAAGAAAGGACCCCAGAGCCCCTGGAGTCTCAGTCTCATCCTCTATCCAATGGGAAGTGGGGTGCACAGTCCTGGGATTGCTATGCAGTCACTGGGTCTCTACAGAGCACACGCCAAGCACTGTGCCCGGCCCAGAAAAATGCTCCCAAATGTTCACTGTTATTTTTAATGTATTAACACTCACACTTCACCCTCTTCATGAGATGGGTGGGAGCTGAAATATGGGTTGAACTGACAAGAAAAACTACTGCTTGCCTGACAAGCACAGAAGCCCATCTTGTCTCTGTGTGTCTTGGGAACAGACAGCAGAGCTTTGTGCAGGACCGTCTCAATAGGTTGTATATTTATTTCTCTAATATTTTTCATCAGTAGAGGTAAGTGTGGCAAAAGGGGGGTTTGACTGGCTCTAAGTGTCTTCCCCCTGTCACCCAGATTAACAAGCCCTTCTGTCTGGTGCTCATCATTCAGGGGAGGAGGACTTGAAAATAGAAGTTCATCCTGACAGGGGAAATGAAGTGTCATTGCTGTGATTTATGGAGCTAAAGACTGAGTTGTGTCATAGCTCATCTAGGATGTGGATCCTTGCCAGTCAGTGTTTCTTTTCTGTGTGGCCTGGTGAATGGGGGGATTTGACTCAGGGGCTAAAATTGTAAAGCTGGGCAAGGCAGGCATGTCAGGGGGCCAAAGCTTGGAATTTGGAGCTGGAGGTCAAAAGAGACTGTCTGCGCTGCTGTGTCCCACTTGCCCTGGGTCTGGTTCTGCTCGGATCTAACCCTATACTTACTCATCTGTACAGTTGCTGGGGACAGGAAGGAGCTAACAGACAGGTGCTCTAGCACCAGACCTAGAATAAGGAAAGCTTAACAGGTGTGTTTTCCCTTTATCCCATTCTCCCTTGCTTCTAAAAACCATCAGTGCCACACTCATCAGTCTCGTTACCTCCTCTGCAAGCGGTGATTAGCTGGCAGGAGTTGCTTTTTATTTTTATTTTTTAATAGACTTTATTTTTTAGAACACCTTTAGGTCCCCACCCCCAAACTGACCATAAAGAGAGTTCTCATATACCCTCTGCTCCCCACCCCTCAGAGAGCCTCCTTGGCAGCTGACATCCCACCCGGCGTGGGGCATCGGTTGCAGGGGGCCTACATGGATATTTCACCATTACCCGAAGCCTATAGTGTGCTCAGTTCCCTCTTGCTGTGCATCCAAGAGCTCTGACCAGTATGCGCTGTCAACCCCCCCACCTCCCCCCACTGAGATGGTGTGCAGAATTGTTTTTCTGCCCTGATACCATCTGTGCCTCACCTGTTACTTTGGGCCCCTCCTTACCCCAGACCCTGCAGAGCAGCTTTTACTGTCGCTGCAGTGTTGCCTGCTGGTAGGACATTTTAAAGAGCCCAGGAAATACATATACCTAGGACAGGAAAGTCTTAAAACAGGATGGGGATATTGTGGGGCATATCGAGAAAAAGCAAAATCTATAACGCAAATCGAAAAATGAGTAGAACCAGCAATGCTGTGGTCTGAATGTGCAAGAGAAAGAAATGACAAGTGGCATTAAGTGTAAAGAGGGTAAGAACTTGCTGACGTCATGTCGCACCTGAGTCAGAAACGCTGGAGTTGCCCCTGTTTCTCCTGTATTAGGTGGCCTTCTCTTTGCATAGTCTATGTCCTCTCCCTGAGGATTTCATCCACTTCTGTGGCTTCTGTTACTTTGAACTAGGTGACATTGCTGATGATATTCGACCTAAGAAATGGCATTTTCCTTGGTCTCTCCCTACTGGTACAGTGAAGAATCTCAATATACCCTAAGTTGGGGTGGGAGGCGTGGTGAACAGGGGTGATCAGGAGTATAACTAACAATTTTTGAAAATTGAGTGGTTTCCACCAGTGTTTATTTGGAGGTTTTATGTTTGAGATCACAGGCTGTAGAGCCAGACTTCAAGGGCTCAACTCCCAGCTGTACCACTTATTTGCTCTATGACCTTGGGCACATATGTAAAATGAACATAAGCATACCTACCTCACAACCTGTTGGAAAAATTAAATGAGTTCACATATCCAAAGTACTGAAGTTTGTTGTGAAGGGTAATATACTGGAAGCATCTGTAACAGTCCCTGGCAGATAGCAAGCACTCAATAAACATTAAGGACTGTTACTAATCTTCGGTTAGTGAGACCGTTGCTTATGATGTCAAGGACTGAGAGAATGGGCTTCAGGTTCAAACTACCTGGCTCTGAGTTCTGGTTTTCGCTCTTTTCAGCTGGGCGACTTTGATTAGGCACCCTTCCAGCCATAGTTACCCCATCTGTAAAATGGGCATGGTAGCTGCCGAGCTGCCTCAGAAGGCTTTGACAGGACTGAAAGAGATTGTGTAGCTAAAGAGCTCAGCACACTTTCAGTAAATGTGATGAGTCCGCTTCCCGTGCAGCAGCAAGCAGATCAGTGGCTCGCACCCAGGTTCAAAGTTGGTGAAAGTTAGTGGATATGAAAAGCTTGGTTTTTCATAACATAACTCAAGACAGGCCCCTTTTCTTCTTTGGACCCCTTTGTGCAAAGTTGTGAGGGCCAGTAACACCTTTTAGGACTCATCTTCATCTGAAATGTCAGGCACTGTGACATGAGCATGCATGTACAGGAAATCCTCACTTCTTATTCTTCAAAGGTTTTTGGAATCTGACACTTTTAGCAAAATGAGATACAACAAAACCAGCTTTCCTATAGGTAAATGGATGTAAACAGAGTTAAATTTTTATAACATATTTCTGGTCATAAAAACATCAGCCTCCTTAATAGAGACACCAAGCACTTCTAATAGTAAACAGTCATTTTTTTTAATTCATGCATATTCTGTCCATTGCAGTTTAGGGTAGTGGGTGAATGGGGCTTGCCCCAGGAGTTCAGGGTCCAGACGGGAACTAACTGTGGACCAGACAGCCCTTCCATCACAAGGCATGTCACTCCCACACCCACTCCGATGGAACAGTGGAGATATGCACGTCTTTGGGATGTAGGTGGAAACTAGTCCCCATATCAGACCCACACAGACACTTGGAAAGTGCACAAACTCTACACAGACAGTGGCTCCACCCAGGAATGGAATATTCTTTCCCTGATCATGTTATAAGGAAATGCCGATGAGCACAAATTTATTGAAGGGCCTGTTTCTGTCACTTCTGAGCCCACCAACCCCTGGGATATGTGTGTATTTTGAGGTTTCTACTTCTCTTTGCTCAGCTGCTCCCTCTTCTAGGCCGTCATTCAGGATTAATTACCTGCTGTTTCAGTTATTAGTTGCTATACCTAAATTGCTTAAAAAATAATGGTGGTATTATTACTTCCTCTGATGGTTCTGGGGGTTGACTGGACTAAACTGGGCAGTCCTTACTTGGGCAAGCTCATATGTTTGCAGTGAGCTGGTGGCTATGGCCAGAGTCATCTCTGAGGCCTGCTTGTTCACATCCGGCAGATGACTCTGGCTCGGGCTTCATCTGGCTCTCTTGACTGGCATATATACACGTGGCCTCTCCATGTGGTCTGGGCTCCTCACAGCACGGAGGTTGTATTCCAAGCGTGAGTGTCCCAAGAGACGTGATGTGGAAGCTGCCAGATCCTAAAGCCCTGGGCCTAGAAATTGAAGCAGCGATACTTCTTTTGGTCAAACAATCCTAGAACCCAGACTCATGGGAAGGGGACCCCCATGAGTCAAAGAGCTTTAGTGTCATAGCTTAGAGTCACCACACCTGCCTTCTTGCTCTGTTTAAGTATGAGAAGGCTTAAGTCAACTATCCTTACCCATTTCTCTCCCCAGTGTGTTCTCACACATGCAGCTGAATTATGCAGTCATTGATTTGTAACAAGTTATCTCCCATCAGGGTACATGGAGAGTATGTCTTATTTCATTTGCAAAGAAGGGGGGCTCAACTCCTGATTACCAACTCCTGTAACTACCAGGGAAATGCTTGATTGGCGTCTCCTGCTGTGACTGCAAGGGATGCTGATGAATGAGTGGCAGGTGACCCAGGGTTCCTACCCTAAACTAGAAACTCCTCTTTCTGCTTCTGCAAGCACAGCTCTGATGCCCTCTTCAACCCATCTGTGTGCATCAATCCTAGTCCCTTTTGACCAATTAAATGTGTGACAGTATGGACTCAGGAATCAGTCTCTCTGCAAGGTTAGGCTTTGGTCACTATCCTTCCTTTCCATGCCTCTGTAGGGCCCCAGAACCTGCAAGTACTTCCTGAGCAAAACTATCAACTTACTCTCCTCTGAGCAGTGATTCTAAATGTCTTAAATGGGATTTTACCTTCCTTCCCCATGCAACCCCCTTTCATAAATTTCAATGAAATTTAGACTTTCAATGAAATTTAGGTGAAATTTCTAAATTTCAATGAAATTTAGACAATGGTGAACAATTGCAGTTCTGTCATTACTTTTGCTATAAGAATAAAACAACAGTAGGTACAGAAGTTAATCCCTGGCAGCGTATCCCATTTCATTTCTTTGGAATTTAATACATGTTTTGGGGACACACACACATTGACTCCTTGGGAAGGGGACACAGAGATGAATCAAATGTCTGAAGGAGTTTACAGTCCGATAAGCAAGAAGGCACTTAAATACACACAGGACCAAGAGATGTGGAATGTGTAAAAAGTGAATGGGAGATGAGAGAGATAAAATCTCTGGAGTGGACAAAAAAGTTTCCTGGAATTCAGCGAGAGAAAGAAGTAGGGAAAGGGATTTCAGACCAAAGACATATCATGAGTAAAGGCTTGGTATTAAACAGTGCATTACCGTAAGAGTGGGAGCATTGGGGAGAAGGTGGGAAAAGATCCACAGGTTGAAAAGAAAGGTCTTGGATGGTCAGGTTAAGAAGTTGAAGCTTCCACCAGAGGTAGAAGGAGTTTGAGTGAAGGGGTTGAATAAGCAGTGATATGCTAGAAGACTGAGAGAGGAGGTGGTGAAAAGGTGAAATTGGAGCTGGAAGACTAGTCCAGAGGCTGGACTCACAGGGATAAATTACCAGGTAGACAGCAGTGGGACCATGGAAAGAAGGTGGTTTGGAGACATGTTGTAAGATAGAGGCAGGAGCCCTGGTTGATCTCCAGTTTCTGACTGGAGGTGCTGAATTTGATGGAGGTGCTGTTTACTGACATGGGAGACATTAGTAATTTGGGGAAGAACAGCATCACACACACACACACACACTTTATCATTTATAAATTGGATTGTTTCAGTATTCCATGTGAACACTACTTCACCTAATATTGACTGATTGATTACCTGAGTATCGTGTTATGCTCTTAAAGGGAGTCAGGAGTAGAAAGGTAATCAGTTTTGTTTCTAGAAGGCCTTTCACTTCCTCAATTGCTATGAGTTGGGGAGTCACAAGAAACAAGCTTATTTGTACCATGGATACAGCAAAATCCAGTCAGCTGTGAGTGAGGACATATTTAGGGGTGCAGACTTTTGCTCTTCTACATCTCAACAACAAAAACAAAATGGCAGCCCTGAGTATAATTTAGGATAAAAATTAATTACTGAAAGTGTAGAATAAGAAACTTATTTCTTGGACTCAATGAAGTCTATATAGTATATTTTTAGTCATATAGACCAAAATCATCTATCAGGATGCAAAAGAAATCACTGCATACCTCTCTGGATTCTTCTAGGCTATCAAATAATCAGAAAAGCATCAGGCACATTGATAAAAGAAAAAAGTAAAAAGCAGATTAAATAATAACATGTATGTCCTGTATACCTGGTAATGACCCAGTATGACTGAGTAATTCACGTGGCTTCAGATGCCATTTTAAATAGCTAAGACAGAAGGTCTTTGGAAAAGGAGAAACTTCAGTCAGGGAGGTTAGCAGGGAAGTCACAGTAGACAAAGATATGCAGATTGAAGTTCTGCCTTCTCTACTGGGAAGAGATGAGAATAAGTCTTCCAGGTACATGCCCTTACAGGAGTTTACATGCCAATATTTTTCTTCGAAAGCATTTTTGAATAAAATTTTACCCTAAATTTTCTCTACACAGCCCATGGAGCTCCATCCCACCACCAACCTTTTGCTGAGAAAACCTATTTGGGGTGGCAGACTTTTGCTGCCCTACACATCTCTGGAGCAATAGCAACAGAGTGTTTCTGCCCCAAGTATAATTTCTAGGGTAAAAAATAGTCATTGAAAATATAGAATAAGGGCTCAGTGATAGTCTATATAGATTGTCCCAAACACATTAATCAAACACAGTTTTTATTTAAAATATAAGATTTCTAAGACATCAATATTCTTAGTGCTGGAAGGGCCCCATCCTTTGTATTCCTGCACCCCCCGTGTATATTACTTCACAGTATTTGAATCATATTCATTGTAATTGTGTGTATGTGTTCAACATTTAATTGAGTCCTTTGAAGTTAGTAACTGGGTCTTGTTCATCTTAACATCTACATGACGAGTGGTATGGAGTATGAAGTTGGGTGAATGTTTATTGAACTTAAACCAACAGAAGTATAACTTGTGTCCTTATTTTACAGATAGAGAAATTGAGGCTTAAAGAAAAGATTAACTTAGGCAAGTTCAAATAAGAAAGTAACAGCAGAGTCAGGAATAAATCCTAGTTTATTTTGATTGCTTAACATTTTTGTGGCTGTTCTCTCCTCCTGCCCAGCTTGGTTTGCTAGCTAATTAGCCAGAAGTTGGAAGCATTTACCAGTAGTGGAAATGCAAACCTTCTTTGTTATGAAAACCAATGGCCATGCAAATGTAGCCCTTAGCTCTGGTATTAAGTACAGGATTTGTTTCTTTAAGTCCCTTCACTTAACTCTAAAGCCAGGAGTCAACAATGCCTCCAGTGTAAGGTTTCATTTTCCTTCGAGAACACACACAGACACAGACAAACACACACAGGCACACACACACACACACACACACAAACACATAGGCAAAGGATCCAAGCAGAGCAGCTGAAAAGGATGTTTTGGGTGAAATCTTGGCATTCATTGTTCCTATATGACCCGGGAAAGTCGAGGGTGCCGGGATTGAGACACACTTCAAGTCCCTGCTCCTTTACGTACCTGTGACTGAGGAGACAACGCCCATCTCTAAGGGTGATTTGGAGACATCAATGGAAGAATAGTCGTTTCATCACAGACTTGGTCTGTAACATTGGAGCAGCCAGCTAGCCTTTTGGGCCACTGTATCTGCATCTGTAAGATGGATTAAATTAGATGGTTTACAGAGCCCCTTGAAGCTGGAACATGCTATGATTGTCCTCCCTTGAGATCTAATTGGACTTGGGACGGAGTGTTGCAAGGGCTGAAGCGTAAGGGAAGAGCGGCCCCGCGCTGACACAATGCTGGCTTCTGCTGTCTTGCAAGGGCTCCCTGTTTGATGTAGGCCTTTTATCAGGGTGTGTTTGTGCTCCATCCAGGGTTTGCCTGGCCATTGCACCAGTCCCCATTCTGTTCCTCAGGGTTTGGGAATGAGCCAGTGGCTGTGGAGACTCACAGGCAGGATTTCTTCCCAAGAACTGCTTGGATGGTGAAACTCCCCAAGTCCAGAGAGATTTCCTGTTTTGTTTTCTACAAACTCAAGTGACTATTGATTACAAAAACCACACACACACACACACACACACACACACACACACACACACACGTGAAAACAAAAACGCATCCACAAACAAAACAGGATGTTCTCTCTCCTCCTCTTGCTGGAGTCCAGGGCAATCCCTTACCATCTGTGTCACTTTCACCCATGGCCCAGGATTTCACCATTACCGTCATTAAGCCCCTAGTGCTGGCTGGAGATGTTAACGGAATCTTCAGCCAGGAGCAGTTGTGCACGCTAATTTCAGTAAGAGAGAGCTTGCAAATGGGGGTAGAAAAAGGTCTATCAGTCAGTATGACCTCATGCCTTCCCATCTGGTTTTTGTCCTCATGAGAGTGCCCCCTCTGGTGCTGGTAGGAGAACAGACATTTGTTCCCTGAGCAGGTTCTGACAAGCAGTAGGAATGGTGTGATTACTGTGTACCAGACCTTGACCCACGTGCCTTCTCTGCAAACATTGAGTGGGATATAATACAAGAAAAAAAGTTGTTTATCTGAAATTCAGTTGTGCTAAGCATCCTGTATTTTTATTTACTGAATCTGGCAGCCCCACATGGGCTTAGCCTCACTGTCCTGTAAGATTAGACAGAAACAGTTTTTACTTGGGAGTCACAGAAACTGTTGGGTTTCTGCTACCCCCATTACTTGCTGTGTGGCCTTGGGAAGATTGCTTCACTGCTCTGATTTCTAGTTCTCTCACCAGTGAGTGAGAATTATAATATCTCTGTTTCAGGACTTCCATGAGGATTGCATATTTTAATGCCCTTAAATCACTTATACTGTATAACTGGACACTTCATGAGCATTAGCTTTTTATTATAACTAAAAAAAATAATTCTTGGGCCTCCACTGGTGGTGCAGGCGGTTGAGCCTCTGCAGCACCGGTTCAATCCCGGCCGGCCAGTGAGGGTCCGACATGGCGCTGCAGACTTCTCCTGTCTCGCCCACTGCTCCCCTCAGCAGTGTATTTCATCATTTTGCCTGTTCTGCTCCCTGCTCTGTCTCTGGTGAATCCTCTCACCCTCCCGCGCATCTGGTCTGTACCCTGTATCTTGTATAAATAAATAAATCTTTAAAAAATGATTACATAAAAAAAATAATTCTTAAGGCCATTACTTTTAATTCAGGAGAAATTAGATCATTTGTTCCTCCCCTGGAGAAAAAATAATTCTCAGCAGTTCCCGGGAGAAATGTGATGGAGGTTTACACAATAGCATTCTTTACATCCCCCCACCCATGCCTCTAACTAACCCCTCATTTCTCCCTCCCTCCACCTATCCTCAGAGCCCTCAGGATGTTTATTGATGTCCACTGGTGTTTGAATATGATTTACATGATCAAATTGTCTACCACATAAATGTCCAGTATTTGCTTTTATCATTCTGACTTTATTACACATAGTTTTCTCAAATTCCTTCCTTTTTGTTGAAAGTGGTTGCGTTTCATCCTGTTTTACGGCTATCTAATACTCCATGGTGTGTATATACCACATCTTCCAGATCCAGTTGTCTGTTGATGGTCATTTAAGCTGCTTCCATGGCCTAGCTGTTGAAAATAGTGCTGCTATGGACATTGAGGAACACATGGGTTTTTTGTTGTTGACAGTTTCATATCCCGTGAATATATGCCCAAGAGTGGGATTGCCAGGTCATATGGTATTTCCATTTCTCTTATATAAGTTAAATCCAGTTTGCTTTTCATAAAGGTTAGACCAGTTCACCTTCCCACCAGAAGTGTAATAGGGTTCTTTTTTCTCCACATCTTCTCCAACACTTGTTATTGGGGATCTCCTTAATTTGCTAAGCTCACAGGTATGAGATGGTATGTCATTGTAGTTTTAATCTGCATCTCTTACTAGAAATGATGAAATGATGATGAACATTTTTTCACATGTCTTTTGGCTTTCTGGATATCCATTGTTTGTTCCCATCTGCTGCCCATTTATTGTTTTTTTTTTGTTTGTTTTTTTAAACTGTATGGGATTTATATATCTGAGCTATTAATCTCTTATCAGTTATGTATTGTATAAATATTTTCTCCCATTCAGTAGGGTGTTTATTTTACCATCTAGTGTTTTCTTTTGCTATGTAGCAGCCTTTGAACTTGAGGTAATGTCAATTGTTTATTTTTGTTTTTAATTTCCTTGCCATTGGGGTTGGGTCACCAAATCAATATATTTATTGTTGACATTATGGGACATATTGCCAATGTTTTCTTCTATGTATTTTACTGTTGTTCTATCTAAATCTTCAACCCATTTGGAGTTTATTTTTGCGTATGATGTTTGCAGTTAATCCAACTTCATTCTTTTATGTGTAACATTACACTTTTTCTCACACCATTTATATATTTTTTTAAAGATTAACTTATTTATTTATACAAGCACTGGGTACAGTCAGAAGTGCAGGAGGGTGAGAGAATTCACCAGAGCCAGAGCGGAGAGCAGAACAGGCAGACTGACGAAGTACACTGCTGAGGGGAGCAGCGGGTGGCAGGAGAGGTCTGTGCGCCATGTGGGACCCAGCCCGGTGGCAGGGATTGAACCGGCACTGCAGAGGCTGCAGGCAGCTTCACAACCCAGCGCTCAACTGCTGTGCCTCCAGGGAGGGTCTTTCACACCATTTATTAAAGAGATTATCTTTTCCCCATTTTATGGTCATAGGTGCTCTACCTTAGTTGAGGTGCTGTTGTATATGTGGTTTTATTTCTGTTCCATTGGCCCATTTACCTGTTTTTGTGCCAATAACATATTGTTTCTAATACTATTGCTTTGTATTCAAGTTTGAAGTCAGGTCAGGCAATAACCCCCATTTGTCTTCCTTTGTCTCAAGGTTGCTTTTGCAGTTCAAGGCCCTTTGTGGTTGCAGTTCCATATATATATATATATATATATATATATATATATATATATATATATATATACTTTTTTTTATTTAGTTTTTTTTTTAATATTTTGATGGGGGATTGTGTTAAGTTTGTATATCATTTAATGCAGGGTAGTCATTTTGATCATATTGTTCTCCCCATCCATCATCGTGGGCTTTCCTTTTATCTCCTTATGTCATTATCTAGGTCCTTTTGATGAGAAATATATTCTAGTAACATCTTGTAGTTCTCATCGTTCTGTCTTTTACCTTCTTTGTTAGGTTGATTCTGAGATATTAAATTCTTTTTGAGGCAGTTATAAATAGTTATTTTCCTAGTTTCTTTTGCTTCTTGTTGGTTATTAATGTATAAAATGGCTATGGGTTTTTGTATATTGATTGTGTGACCCAGCACTATGTTGTATTCACTTATTGTTTCTAATAACTTTTAAATTAGGTCTTTAGGATTTGTACATATAATATACTGTCTGCAAATAGTGATAGTTTCACTCCTTTTTTTACTTAGATTTTCCTTTATTTCCTTGTTTGTTATCTCTGGCCAAGACCTCTAGTACTAAGTTAAAAGGCAGTGCTGACAATGGCATCCTTGTCTTGTTCCTGATCTTATGGGGGCCGATTTCACTTTTTCACCCATTGAGTATTATATTGGCTGTTGGTTTGTAATATATGGCCTTTATTATATTGAGGTAGGTCCCTTCTATTCTCATCTTGTTTAGAGTTTTTAACATAAGTGTGTGCTGAATCTTATCAAATGTTTTCTCCTTGCCTATTGAGATTATTATATGATTTACATCCTTAGTTTTGTTGATTTATGAAATAATTCATTAATTGATTTATGGATATTAAACCATCCTGACATCCCTGGGATAAAACCCACTTTATCCTTGTATGAAATCCTTGTGGTATACTGCTGCTAATATTTTGTTGAAAATGTTTGCATTGATGCACATCAGGAGAATATTGGTCTATAATTTTCTTGAGCTGTCTTTGGTTTCAGTATTAGGGTAATGTTGGCATTTTAAAATTTATTAGGGAGTATTCCCTCTTGTGCTTTTAAAAACAATTTGTGTAAGATGGGCATTAATTCTTCTTTCAATTTCTGGGCTTTTGTTTTTGGATGTTTTTTTAATTACTGTTTCAATCAGTTTGTTCAATTCATCTGTTTCTTCCTGAGTTAGTCTTATTAGACTATATTGATCTTACACTTACCATTTCTTCAAGGTTATCACATTTATTGGAATATAGTTGCTCATAGTAAACACTTACAAACTTTTTTTTTTTATGTCTGTGCTATACATAGTGATTTATTCTCATTTGTGATTCCATTTATTAATGTTTTCTCTCTCATTTGTCTAGCTAAAGGTTTTTTTTTATTTATCATCTTGAAGAATTAGCTCTTTGTTACAATGAATTTTGTATAGTTTTTTAAATCTCTATTTCATTTATTGATGCTCTTATTTTTATTTCCTTCTATTAATTTTGGGTCTTCTTTGTTCTTCTTTTTCAAAGTCGCTTGTTTCTTAATGTGTGCCTGGATTGTACTTATCTGCCCGTGTAAGACTTCTTTTGCTGTATCCCCAAGCTTCTAGAAGTTTGTGTAATTTTGCTTAGTCCAAGGTATTTTTCTAAATTTCTTCTTTCATTTCCTCTTTTATCCAGTTGTTACTTAGCAGCACATTGTTTAGTATCCATACATTTGTAGTTTTTACTTTTTTTCAATACTTTTTACTTTTTTTTTTTGTGGGACCCTTGCCAGAGGCCAGGGAATGAACCGACGCTGCAGAGACTGTGGGCAGCCTCGCAGCCCAGTGCTCAACCGCTGCACCACCAGGGGAGGCCTGTTTTTTTCAATATTTGACATCTAATTTTATGGCATTATGGTCAAATGAAGTACTGTAAAATTTTGATCTTTATAGTTTTATTGAAAATTGACTTCACAGTAGCATACTTTTTTTTTTTAAAGATTTATTTATTTATTTATACAAGCACTGGGTACAGTCAGAAGCGCAGGAGGGTGAGCAAATTCACCAGATACAGAGTGGGGAACAGAACAGGCAGACTGACGAAGTACACTGCTGAGGGGAGCAGCGGGCATGGCAGGAGAGGTCTGTGCACCATGTGGAACCCTTGCTGGTGGCCAGGGATTGAACCAGCGCTGCAGAGGCTGCAGGCAGCTTCGCAACCCAGCGCTCAACCGCTGTGCCACCGGGGATGCCCCCAGATAGCATTCTTGATACACATCTTTTCCTTCCATGTCTGTGTTGTCTAGTTAAGGAGAAAGACAACAGACCCACTTTTTTTTTTCCAAAGATTTATTTATATATGTGTACAAGAGCCAGAGATGCGGATGGGGGTGTGTGTGTGTGTGAGGATTCACCAGAGATAGTATGGGGCACAGAACAGGCAGACTGATGAAATACACTGCTGAGGGGAGCAGCAGGCGAGACAAGAGAGGTCTGCCTCACCATGTGGGTTGCTTCCTGGCCAGCTGGGGATCGAACTTGTGCTGCAGAGGCTGCAGTCTGCTTCATAGTGTGGTGCTTAACCCCTTGCACCACCCGGGAGGCCCAACAGACCCATTTTATACATTTTCACAAAGAGAACATAGTGAAAGTGATGGCTGTATAATCAGATGACCTTGGCTACAGAAACACATCAAGTTTTTTTTTACAAATAAGCAAAATAGAAAGAAAGGAAATGCATAAAGTGTATCAAAGTAGTATGAGAGTCCAACATTCCCTGAATCCCTAAGTTTTATAAAGCACTGTCAAACATTCTGAATCCCTAATTCTGTGAAATTGAGTGTAAATGGAGTAACTAAAGCTTGACGTTCATTTGATCTGGAGCCTTATAATCAGTTTTTCAGTGCCTGCTCACTGGTTCAGTAAATAGTCTGCCCCATAAGAATTCTCCTGTGAGTAGGATATAACCCATGCCCTCGGGATCAGAGTCTTTTGGGTGAGACAGACAAGATGTGTGATGATCAATGTGGTCTACTGTGTTAAGGTGTCCAGAAGAGGAGGTATGATCCAGGCTTAAGAAATTTGAGTTAGGATTCCCAGACAAAGAATGTTTCATTTAAGAATGAGAGTGAAGTGGGGTGTATGTGTGTTTGTGTGTGCGTGTATAAGGAAGTATGTTGCAGCAGAGCAACAAAATATGTTTTAAACAACAATGAAGCACATTGCAGCAAAAGAGAAACGCTGATTGTAATTGAGATCAAGAATCAATAAGTTCGCAGATCAAATCTAGCCTACGGCCTATCTTTGTAAGTAAAGTTTTGTTGGGACCCAATCATGCCTATTTGTATCATTAATATTGCTTTCATGCTACAAAGGCAGGTTAAAAAATTGTGTAGTGACTGCCTGCCTACAAAGCCTGAAATATTTACTCTCTGTGCCTTTACAGAAATACTTTGCTCTCTTCTGATTTAGAGCATACCTTTCATATGCAGGGATTCACTGTTAGTGGAAATGTTAATGGTTACATGAGTTTGGATGACAGTATGCAAAGGAAAGTCAGAGGAGGAGTAGATGAGACAGGGGAGGTGGTCAGACTCCAGAGTAGGGAGCAAAGACTCTCCTGAGGCTGTGGAGAGCTTCTGAAGGTCTTTAAGCAGGGTGGTGAGATGGTTAGATTTCTGCAAGATGTACAGAAATTTTTAGGATAATAGGGTGTGGAGCCAGTCTACCCTTGATTATATCCCAGCTCCATCACTTACTAGCTATAAACTCAAGCAAGTTACTTGCCTTCTTTGTGACTTCTGCTTTTCTAATTTGTAGAGTAGGAAATGATAATTATTTATAATAATATCTATTTTATTGGGTTGTGAAGATGAAATAATTGCATATAGGTAGAGTGGATGCTGTTGCCATCCAATCTCATTGATTGTTCTGGCTTGCCACACAGAGGACATTTCAGAATGGGAGAATTTAATGGTAGAGTGCTAGGGATTTCAGCACCACCTGTGCTAAGGAGGGCTCTTCAGAACTTTTGGTCAGCTGCCATTATGACTACTGGCACTTTGATTCTCAACCTCTTCACCCTTGTCATTATTGTCTCTTCTGTCCTCCTTTATTCCAGGCCTTCAAGAGTGCACTGATGAGCTCCTACTGGTGCTCAGGGAAAGGGGACGTTATTGATGACTGGTGCAGGTGTGACCTCAGCGCCTTTGATGCCAGTGGGCTTCCCAACTGCAGTCCCCTCCCGCAGCCGGTGTACGTATGTATGGCCCTCTTCCTTTGGCCATCCCTTTTCATGATACTTCTCTTCCCAGCCCAGGGCATTTCTGGCCTCTGTTCCCTTGGTCCATAAGCAGAACCCTGAAATCTTGGGTCCTCCTTCTTCTTTAAGAAAGCAGGGAACTTTGGCAGGACAGAAACGTATGTCAGGTTAAACACTGATATTGCAGTGTGTGCTGTTTAATGATGCCACTTGGTCTATCATTTCTTCCTTCCCTTACCCATTCTGCAAAGGTTTACCGGGCACTAACTAACAATTGTCCACTGGGGCAGAGAAGGGGTGGAACCTTTTCTCTTTTTATTCATTCATTGCATTCATTCATTCATCAGATAATTCTTGATGCCTGATGTGTGTCAGACTATGGGGGTGTGGGGAGGGCTCATCATTTGTTCAACGGGATAGGGAAAATCTGCACTTCAGTAGCTGGCAATTGGAAGGAAAGACATAAAATAAACACAGGAAAATACAATGCCATTAAAAAATTTAAATAATGAAAATATGAAACAGAGGTGCTAATAGAAAGAATGCTATGGGAATGCTGTAGTTAGAGGAGTGTAGAAGATAGTTAGGGCAAACTCCATGAAGAGGCCCAAACTAGAATAAGTATCAGCCGGGCAATGAGTTGCAGCTATCATATTCCAGAAAAAGAACAGTGTATGTGCAAGCTCTGATGATGGAGAGTCAGCATTGGATGAAGTAGAGAAAGGTCTCCTTGATTATAGGAATGTGATTAATGTAGGGTGAGAACTGAACAGGAGCAAATACTGAGGAACTGGAATCCATTAGTATCCTTCTTGGGGTGAGAAGAATCCCATGGAAGGATGGTCCTTAAGAGAGTGTGGTATATTGGGCCTCCCTGGTGGTGCAGGGGTTAAGTCTTAGCTATGTCAAGCTATCACCAGTCACTGTGGCCTGAGTTCAATCCCCGCCAGGGAGCTAACCCACATAGTGCAGCAGACCTCTCCTGTCTTGCCTGATGCTCCCCTCAGCAGTGTTTCAGTAGATCTGCCATTTCTGCTCCCCACTGTTTCTGGTGAATCACCCCCAAGTCTCTGGCCTATACCCCAGTTCTTGTATACATAAATAAATAAAATAAAGCTTTTTTGAAAAGAGAGAATGTAATATAGTGGAAAGACAAGAACTTGGGCAGGGGCAGGCAAAGTTGCCATTATGCTTCTGTCCTTCTGTGATCTTGTGCAAATCATTCCTTTTTCTGGACTGTACTTATCTGTGAAATGATGGGACCAAACTTGACCATTCTTTAGGACCCTGCCAATTCTAATCTTCAAGCGTTCTGTTATTTTTGGCTTTATAAAATATTTCCCCAGATTTTGCCCTTTGTAAGGGAGTATTGATTTCTAGATATTAAGGAGTTGACTGATGTGTAGGGAGATTGAAGGGAATTGTAGAAAGGTTGAACACTATGAGGTTTGCAGGTGTTGTCGATAATTTAATCTACAACCAAGAATCATTGAGAATATAGTCGAAGTACATGGGAGGCTAGTCAGCTTTCTGCAAGCACATATTATGTGATTGGATTAATCTGCTGGATCCCGTGTTGATCCTGAACCATAATTCTTCTTATTCTCGTTTTATGGACAAGGAAACAAAGGCCGAAAAAGGTGAAATAAATTGCCTAAGTTCATGAAAGGGGTTGGTGGTGAGTTGAATCAGGATCTGCGGTCAGGTTGAATCCTGTACTTTTAATCTTGTTACATGCGAACTCTTTGGGGGCCGCAATACTGACTGGAAAACAAACTGTCATCTCCTGTAGGCTTCGACTCTCTCCAACAGTGGAGCCCTCCAGCACCGTGGTCTCCTTGGAGTGGGTGGATGTTCAGCCAGCTATTGGGACCAAAGTCTCGGACTATATTCTGCAGCACAAGAAAGTAGATGAATACACAGATACGGACCTTTACACAGGTAAGTGGGAAATCCATGGCTTTCTATTTTGTTAGGATAGTGTGATAATGGCAAACTGGAATGTTCTAACCTTATGTAATAGATACAGGATATTCAGTTTATTTCTTCTTGAGTGAGTTTTGGTAGCTTGTGTGTTTCAAGGAGTTTGTCCATTTCATGTATGTTAGATAATTTACCAGCAAAAATAAAAATGTAATATTCTGTCATGATATTCTGTTGTTCTAGAATTTATAGTGATAAAACTCTCATTTTTAATATTGGCAGTTTGTGTTATCTCTTTTTTTCTGATGAATCTTGATGAATCTAGAGTTTTGAAATGTATTTATTTTTGTTAAGAAACGGCTTTTGTTTTTTGGTTTCACCTAGCTGTCAAGTTCATTGGTTTCTGTCCTGATTTTGTTATTTCCTTTTTTTTTTTTTTTTTTTTTTTGCTTACTTTGGGTTTATTTGTGCCTCTTTATTTTCTGTATACTTAAGATGGTAGCTGAAGTTACTGATTTAAGATTTTTCTGGTAATATTTTCATATCCCCTAACTACTGTTTTCATGGCTTACCATAGATTTTGATAAGTTTACATTTTGGCCAAAATACTTTGTAATTTCCCTCGTTTCCTCCTTTGACCCATGGATTATTTAGAAGAGTGTTCTTTAGGCTCTAATTATTTGGGTTTTTTTTTTTCAGATACCTTCTCATTATTGATTTTTAATTTGATTTCACTCTATCAAAGAACATACTTTTTTGACTGTAATTATTTTAAATTTGTCAAGTCTGGTTTTATGCCCCAGAGTATCATCTGTGGTCACTGTCCACTTGAAAAAAGAATGTGTGTTCTTCTATTATGGATGGGAAGTTCTAGAAATACCAATTAAAGCAAATGTTTTGTGCTTATTATCAAGTATACTAAATTTTTATTTTCTATCTTGTATCAATAACTGAGAGTGGTATTGAAATACCTGACTATTAATGAATTTGTCCAGTTCTTCCTGTAGTTCAATCAGTTTTTATGTATTCTGATGCTCTGTTATTAAATGCATAAACATTTAGAATTGTAATATACTCTTGATGAATTATCTCTATCGAAATGGTTATTTATATGCTTGTGATATTTTTCATTCTTAGATCTACTCAGTCTGAAAATAGTATAACTACACAGATTTTCTTATATTAATGCTAGAATAGTGTACCATTTTCCATTCTTTCACTTTTATACTATTTGTGCTTTCAAAGTCATCCCGTACTAATGAGTGTTTCTTCTGACTCCATCCCATTGACCTTGACATCAAGGGCATGACTGTTTGAACATCCTTGTTTGCTAATACTTACTGGTTCAGCTTTAAAGGATTGATTTCTCTCTTCACTATGGGTTGCATTGGCATGCTTCTTTGCATGCCAGGTAATTTTTCATTGAATGCCGCCCTGTAACATAACGTGTAAATACTGTTATACCATTTTGTATATGGTATAGGAACCTTATTGATGATATCCTTTTATTTATCTCTTCTAAACTTTTATGCTGTATTGTCATAATTTTTTCTAATATATATATATATATAAATAAATCACACAAGTCATTGTTATTTTTCCTTAAATAATAAATTATCTATAAAAGATATGTAAATAAGAAATAATTTTATGTAATTACTCATGGAGTTACTAATTTTGGTGTACTTCATTCCTTCACATACATCTACATTTTTATCTGGTTTCATTGTCCCTCTGCCTGAAAATATATTTTACTGTTTCTTATATTTTATGTCTGTTGGTAATGAATTTGTTTTGCTTTTGTAAGCTATCACTGCTGGGTATAGAGTTCTAAATTTAGAGATCATTCCTTTAATAATTTAGAAATGCTATTCCTTGGTCATCTTTTTGCATTGCTTCCCAAGAGAAATCTGTCTTTATTCCTAGATTTGTTCTCTGTATAGACATGCCATTACCCCCCCCCTTTTTTTTTTCCTTAAAGATTTATTTATTTATTTATACAAGCACTGGGTACAGTCAGAAGCGCGGGAAGGTGAGGGAATTCACCAGTGCCAGAGCTGGGAACAGAACAGGCAGACTGACAAAGTACACTACTGCGGGGAGCTGTGGGCAGCAGGAGAGGTCTGCATGCCATGTGGGACCCTCTCCTGTGGCCGGGGATCGAACCGGCGCTGCAGAAGCTGCGGGTAGCTTCGCAGCTCAGCGCTCAACTGTTGTGCCACCAGGGGAGGCACATTTACTGGTTTTCAATATTTTCATTACTTATTGTACTTGAGGTTTATTGTACTTATTAATTCTGTGAATTTATAGTTGCATTGCATTTGAAATTCTGGAGTCATTATTTACATTTTTTCTCTTTTTTTAAAAGATTTTTTAAATTTATACAAGAACTGGGGTACAGTCAGAGGCATGGGAGGGTGAGAGAATTCACCAGAAACAGAATGGGGAGTAGAACAGGCAGATGGACCAAGGACACTGCTGAGGGGAGCAGCGGGCGAGACAGGAGAAATCTGCTCACCATGTGGGTATCTCCCTGGCTTGTCGGGAATCGAATCCAGGTGCAGGGGCTGTGGACAGCTTCACAGCACTGCGCTCAACCAACTGCGCCACCGGGGAGGCCCCTTTTTTCTCTTTCCCCATTCTCTTCTTTGATGACTCCAGTGACATATGCATATGGTCACTTAGCCTTTGGCTCACTGCTGCTGTTTAAAAATTCTTTGTGTTTCTACATTTCTGCAAAGTCTAACCTATATTGTTAATCCCATCCAGTGAATTTTTTATTTTGGGACATTGTAATTTTTGTTTTTATAAATTCAGTTTGTATTTTGCTAACATGTCCCATGCCATAACTTTTCAACATATGGAATAGAGTTTTAGTAGTGATTTTAATGTCTGTGTTCACTAATTCTAAACTTTGTATCAGTCCTGGGTCAGTTTAAATGGATTGATTTCTCTCCTCATTATGGTTGTATTTCTATACTTCTTTACATGCCAGGTACTTTTTTATTGAATGCCAGGCATTGTGATTTTTGTCTTCTTGGGTGCTGGATATTTTTGTATTCCTTTAAATATTTTTGACCTCTATTCTGCAGCACAGTTTCTTGGATGCAGTTGGATTCTTTTAAAACTTGTTAGGTGGAACTAGAGCAATGTTTAGTCTAGGTCTAATTATTCTTTACTGCTGAGGCAAGACCCTTCCATATGTGCTACACAATGATCCATGAATTGTGAAATGGTGAGATTTGCCAGTATGGCTGGTAGGAACAAGCACTGTGTTTGTGCCTGCATGAGCACTGGCACTGTTCCATTTAATCCTCTTGGATTGGTGGGTTCCTCAATATACTATTAAAGTGTGCCCCAGAAATTGCTTTCATTCTCCCTCTGACCAGCTTGCTGCTCTCCATTACTCTGTCCTATAAACTCTATAGTAAGATCAGTCTCCCTAGTTTTGGAATGCTGTCTTTTCATTTAAGGTCTCACATAATTTGGTCTCTGTAGTTTAGGATCTCTGTCCTTTTTTACCCGATTTCTACTTGCTTAAAAACTTGGTCTATGTACTTGTCTTTTTTTATTATTATTAGTGATTCAGGCATTAAGGTAAACACATCTAATCCATTCATGTCTACATTTATTTTTTTTAAACGATTGATTTATGCATACAAGAACTGGGGCACAGGCCAGAGGTGAGGGGGCAGTGAGAAGATTCACCAGAGACAGAGTGGGGAAAAGAACAGGCGGACTGACCAAAGTATACTGCTGAGGGGAGCAGTGGGCAAGCCAGGAGAAATCTGCTGCGCCACGTGGGCTGCTCCCTGGCAAGCCGGGGATTGAACTCATGCTGCAGTGGCTGCAGATAGCTTCATAGGTTGCCTCTTAACCCCTTGTGCCACCAGGGACACCCCATTTCTACATTTAATCTAGAAATAGAAATCCAAGATTCTTGCTCCTATTGTCTAGGAACCAATGCTCTGACCCAAGAGTTTGTTTGTTTTTATATTATTTGTTTAGAGGTAAAATGTGCTTGTCTTAAGTCACATGGTCTGGGGTCACCCCACCCAGCTATTACTATTACTTTACTGCTTCTTTTTCCTTCTGCCATTCAGAATTTTGAATTTATTGACATATCTGCTTCCATCATTACAGGTTCTTCTAACCCTTCTTTGTGTGACTTGACTTGCATTCTCTCCAATGTCCAATTTTTAATATTTCAGTGTCTTTAAATTCTGCAGTTGTCTTTAAAGAGACAATGATTCTTGTGTCTTTATAATTTGGGATCTTCTTAGAGCACCTGACATACAGAGATGTTCAGCATTTGCTGAGTTGAATTGTGTACGGGTAGGCATATACAAGTCTTTAACATTTCCACTCTGACATTAACTCCTTGAGCGGTGTGGTCTCATGAAGTCTTGTCTCATTCAGAGCCTTGCTGAGTACACACTAGGCCTTCTAAGACATTTGGGAGGGAGATGTGTAGAGTATAAACCTCATTTGTTTGCCTCCATGTCACATTACCAGATCAACCCTCCAGAAAGTGAATTTGGCCCAAATTTGCAGTCTTAAGATCACTGGTGGAACTTTATTTTGGAGGATATAAGCTGCATGAAGGAGTTACAGGCTTTGGGATACCTGGCTGTGGCTTCAGTATCCACCACTTCTTACTGAGACATCTAGGACCATCAGCATCTTCTGTAGGTCTCAGTAACCTGGCTCTGTAGAATGGGGAAGATGACACCTACTTCACAGGGTTAAATGTAACACAGTTCTTGGGACATAGTAGGTACTAGTAAATTTTAGTTGCTCTCACTCATTGCCATACATTTTGAAAAAAATAAAGGAAAAATAACATGTTAGGAAGAAAACAACAAAATCAAGTTTAAGACTTGTTTTGGATAGAGTCAAGATTACTCACACATTTGGCCAGGTGAGGCCAGAATAGGGAAATGTAGGCTTTCTCCTTTGATCTCCCTCGATTTAAGCCTGCAGCCAAATCCAGTGCTGGAATTGTTTATTTATTCACAAGCTCACGTGTGCCTGTGCACAGACAGACATGCATACACACATTCTCTTGCTTTCTCATGCACAAGCACATGCATACGAATACACACACACACACACACACACACACACACACACACACTTTATGGCCACCACATGTTTGACACCCTTTTGAACTAACTGTTGAAATACTCATCTTCCCTCCCTGTCTCCTTCCTCTGTCCCCCACCCATGGGTTTGGTGCCTTCTCTATTTCCTTCAGAGAACCCATTGCGCTGTCGTTTCTGGAACTCTACTGGAGAAGCCAAACCTAAGTAGTCTGCTGTTCCAGTTGTTTTGAGCAGAAATGGGGCTTGTTTTGGGGGGGGTGGCTGAATTCCCTGCACGCTAATCTGTCATCAGTATTGAAAACAGACGTCTGGTCCTCCCGCGTGGCCTCAGCAGAGCAGTTGGCATGGGTTTTGGCCTCTTGGGCAGGGGTTGACATGGGGTGGGAGCAAGAAGGGGGGCTGAGGCACAGAAGACTTAATGAATCTTAATCCACTGCCTGACCCACAGAGAAAAGGGCTGAGGAAGGGAAAGACCTGTCTCGAGCTTGCACAGGTGATGAGTCAGTGGTAGAGTTGGAGCTAAAACAGGCACTCTGGTTTCTTACCTGCTCTCCCGCCAAGTCCAGGAATCACACCAGTAGTCCATATTACTTCTGGTGTGGTTTGCTCTGGTCGAAAACACACTGAGAGGCAGATGGAAATTAGGGGATGGTGGGCAGCTGTGTGTCTGGGACGGGTAGCCTTTGAATGGCAGCTGGAGGGCCCTGGCCTTATAGGAAAGTGACCCTTCAGACTCGTCACTTCCTTGTCTAGTTTTCCTAGATGCCCACTTCTGAGAGTTCCCAAAGTTCAGAGTCAGAGGACCTTAACCCTTGAGCCTAACTCCCTGGCTGTAAGGTTCAGAAGTGTAGAGGCAGGAAGGGGAAGGGACTCACCCAGTGCCACCCTCTCCTGGCACACTCCCCTACATATCTGGTCATCTGCTGAATTTTGAATTTTTTTTTTAATATTTTAAAAATCAGAGGTGCTTTTATTTCACCAGCACACTTTAGCTTGGCTTGTTTGGTTCAGAGCTGGAAGGCCAGCTGGCTTCATTGGCCCCTACAGGAGCAGCAGGCCCTCTCCTCCATCCCCCACACTTCCTCACAAAAGGCAGTGACATCTGGAACTGGTCAGTGCCCCTTTTTGTCCTGGCATCTGGGAGCCTGATGGGCCACTCCCCAGTAGATCTGCACCAGCGTCCCCTCCTGCCAACTCTTGATTTTGGGCTCTGTTTCTTCCTTTCTCTGTCCCGTCCTGAGCCTCCACCCTCCCTGTCCTTCTTTTTCTGTATCTTCTCTTAATATCTCTTGCTCTGTTTTCACTTTTGTCTTTTTCACTCCACATCACTTTCTGCCCATATCTCAACCAGTTTTTCTTGTTTTTGTCTCTCCAAGATCAGGTATAAGCTGCTTGTGTCAGATACAAGCTGACTCTTCTAGATCTCAGCCAGCAGTGATGTCCAGTGTGGCCAGAAGACATTTCTCTTCACCCCAACCTTATCCTGTCTCCTCCTCCTCCCTGCTTCTATTAAACCTAGCCTATAACTGAAAAGAGGTGACTCACCTCCCTACAAAGACCGTCTCAAGTGAAGGGGGCCAGTGATGGAAGTGAGTTTGTGTGGAAGTGAGTTTGTGTGGGTGACAACTCAAGGTGGTGGTCAGCAAGTCCCCATGTCCCCAGTAGCTGAGAAGACAGTGACAACAGAGCTGTCACTAAGGAGCGAGCTCATCAGTGCTGTTTGTGAAATTCCTCAGAGTTCCTTAAGCAGCATGGGTCCTGACTGAGCCATGGTCATTATCTCAGACATCAGAGGGCTGTTACCCGGCTCCTGTCTGCCTGTCCTGGACCAACTTGCGGGAGGTGATGTCATTGGAGACTGGGCCCCACTCCCTACAGCGGGGAGTGAAGGGGGAAGGAAATGCTTGACAGGGTGAGGTACAACCCGATATGACTGCAGACATCTGGAAGTGATATTAGGATCTCTGTCCCTCTAGCTGTTCTTTAGGTGAGAGGTTTCTAAAGTTGAAGCCCCCCAAAGGGAAAAGTTACTTGGAAGTGTCTTTGATTCTCTCTGTCCCCCCAAGTCACCCAGGCTACCTTTTGTATCACAGAGTTGTTTCCAGTTGGTGGGGCTCATCCATCTCATCGTGCGAATGGAGCTCTTACTGTGGTCCAGAACTGTAGTAATGTATGGAATGGTAACAAACCAGGCATAATTCCTGCCTGCATGGAACTGGTAGTCTTCTAGCACTAGAAAGAAATTACCCTGTAACGTGAAAGGTGTTGTGAAAGGTGTTGAGATAATTCAGATGCTTAAGGAGCAAAGAAGAATGACTTCAAACTCATTCCCGCAGGGTCAGTAAAAGCTACCTTGAGAAAGCAAGGCAATTGTTTGATATTCTATTCCTAATTAATACACCGAACAGCACTTCATATCCAATACTGCCAGCCCCCAGACTGAAAGGATGGTTTTTCAGGTCTCACTTCCTCCCTGCTGCCACTGTTGCCAGGCTTGACCTTAGTAGCAGCTGCCCATTATGGATGCCACGAGAAGAGCAGTTATCTTCCCTGCTGTACTCTCCAGAGCCTTCTCCCGGTGCAGGGAAGGTAGGTGTTTACCTTCCATTCAGAGAGTTTAATCCATCCCCTACCTTATACCCATGAAATTCAGTCATTCTCCCAAAAGGGAAAGTCAAATAGAATCCTGGGCTGGGATCCAGTTTCTCTCTTCTTGCCTCAACTGAAACTGGTTCAGTTCTTGCCATCTGGCTATCAAAATAGATGAGTTCAAGGTCCTACTGGATGCCCTGTCCAGAAGTCCATTCTCTCACTTCCTTAGCCTTCTCACTGCTGGTGCACTTTTCTCCATTCTACCTTCACTGTGCACTCGTAGGCTCACACCTTGGACTTCATCATCACCTGATGGTGTCCCATCAAAAATCATTAGTTACAATATCACACACTCTGACCATATTTTGTCCTGTTTTATTGATCCTCCCTCCTGCCTGTCTTAAACTCAACAAAACTGCCTGTCCCTTGGCATCACTAACCTGCTGGGTATCACTACTGTCTCCATCAGTCTATTCCAACTTTATTTTATTCATCTCCATATCCATGTTCAGTGAACTCAATGTTTATGTCTCACCCCAATTCATATGTTGAAATTCTAATCCTCAAGGAAATGATATTGGGAAGTGGGAAGCTTGAGGGAAGTGGAATAATTACTAATTATTGAGTAATAATTAGGTGATGAGGGCAGAGCCTTTGCAAATTGAATTACTGCCCTTGTAGAAGAGACCCCAGACATCCTTTGCTTCTTCTGTCATGTGAAATTACAGAAAGAAGATGTCTTTGAGGAAGTGGGTCCTCACCAGACATTGAATCTGTTGGTGCCCTGATCATGGACTTCCAGCTGCCTAAATTGTGAGAAATAAACTTCTGTTGATTATGAGCCACCCAAGCTGTGGGGTTTTGTCATAGCAACCCAAGATGCTATGGTAGAGTTCATGGTTCACAGTTTAATCGCTTTTCACAATAACCTCCTCATCTCTTCCTTTTTGTCACTCGGTTGCCCTGCTTGCTGCAAACCTGCGTTGTGTTCATTGAGCTCTCCATCCTCACCTCTGCAGCTGGAGAAAAGCACATAGACTACTTGGCACAATATATCGTCCATCGATCCATCAATCCTGGTAGAATGGTCTCATTCTACCACGCAGTCATACTAGAATCCTCTTGTTGATTTACTTTCTTTTTCATCATCCTTAAACTCGTGACCCCTGTCTTTTCCAGCCCCCTTCATTCACAGAGGAAATAGTTTAACTCCCTTCCTAACAGTTTAAAACCCATAGGTTCCTTTATACATCCTCTCCCTCCCCATCTGATAGCCTGGGGGAGATGCCTTTCACACTCTTAAAAAATTAATCCTTTTATCATACTATTTTTTATGCCTGCCTAAATTCTTCAGAACTTTACATATCGTCTTTCTCTCTGTAGCCTATATGCCCACTTTCTCCTTCTTTAGTAGATCACTTTTATCATCTTTTAAATCTGCTTAAAATGTTTTTCTTCTTAAAACAAAGAAACATATAACACTCTTAACTTCTTCCACCATACTATCTCTCTCTTCTTCTTTAGAAACACATATGAAGGTAGAGTCCACTATTGTAACAGAGGCATTTCCACAAAAGGGGGAGGTATCATTTTATCACCCCAATTTACATGTGGTCACCTTGGAATAGCTGCTGGGAACTAGGGGATGGAACAGAGAGGCCAGATGAAACTATATATCATGGAAGGTGATGGGTTCTAGAAAGATACATGGAGAAGGGCTGGCTTGCTTCTTGGCTTTGGACTTGTACCTGGGACTTGCAGAGAAAGACGTGGAGATGAGAACTGAATTGGGGTTAAGTGACTATTTATTCCTCACCTTTCCTCACTGCCAGTGTAGCTCCAGTCAGGGGCAATATGTCTCTGGATCTGGAATCAAGAAGAATGCTTACATGTTTTTTGTTTTGCTTTGGGTTTTTGTTTTTGTTTTGTTTGTTTGTTTTGTTTTGTTTTTTTTACAGAACTCTGTTGCCCTAAGAAAAGATTCTTGGTGGCTTGAAGAGTAGACTAACTGGCCCACTTTGTAGGACTAAGGTGCAGCTTCTGTTTTTCACCGGGAGGCATGGGGTTCAGCAAAGGCATCTAATAGATGGACTGAAGGTGAAAGAGAAGATAAGGAAAGGGGTACAGTTATAAGGTCTCTCCTTCCACATCAGGCTTGGGGAGCTAGAAGGGGCTAGAATTCCTCTAAGACATTATAGGTTAACTTTAAGATCTAGAAAATTACTTCTCCTTTATACCTCAAATTTGTCCTTTTCTCCCCCACTGAGCTCACCCTAGTACTTCTAATATGACTTCCTCACTAGGCTTCCCTGATGCTAGTCTTGCCCTATAATCATTTTTCCTCATGTAGTGAGTGATGTAGACTTACCTGTCTATACCAGTGTTTATCAAGACACAGTCCCCAAATGTGAATTTTCTAAGCAAAAAGCAAAAAAAAAAAAATAGTTTTAAAAAGGAACTAAACACCAATACTTCCACAACATTGTTGTGAGTGAAAAATGAAATATGTGTGTGGGATGCCTAGTGCAAAGAGGATATACACTAATCCCTCACCCACTACTTCTGTCTTTCCCCTCCTCCGAAAATATAAATAGTGCCCTTACCTTAAATTAGAGGTGACAAACCAGTGTGTTCTAGAGTTTTTTTCCCAATATTGAAATAAGTTGTCATCATTTGAAATCAAATCATCATTTGATTTTTGTATGAAAACCTGGATACCTGACTTCTGTTGAAAAAGATTAGGTTCTGGCAACCTTGGACTCACAGCCCCCCATGGCAGCACTGCACAGGAAGTGGAGTAACAGCTGCCTACTTGATGTGCATGTAAACTCTTGGTGGCTCCCTCTTGCAGGCTGCCTGACATCCCACTCACTACATCACTCTGTATTATCTGCTTTGCGCTGTAGTTATTTGGATGTGTCATCTCTAACGTAGCTCAGGGACAGAGACTATCTTCCCTTGAGAGTTTTATATTCACCGTGTCTTGGAATACAGTTGCCTGTTGTTTGACCATAACATGGGCAAAGGAGTGTGAACTGTTTAGTCATAACAAAATGTCTTATTAAAATGACTTCCACTTTCAAATATTTACTATGTGCCCCACAAGGCTTTGAGCGCTGTGAGGGTGTGGCTTTAGTTCACCACTGTATGAATTTGTTCATACTCTCTTAGCAAAGTGTGGCTTACAGTAGAAACCTTCTGGGTAACCACTAAGGGAATACATGAAGTGAATGAAGTAGAAATGCTATGGTGAATTCACTTATCCTCGCCATAGCTCTACGGTGAAATTGCTGTTGTTTTTCTCATTTTCACAAAAACAGAAACCGAGCTTCTGAAGTAGTCCCTTCAGTCACATGGTTCCAGGCTCCTAAAATATCATCCTTATAAGTTAAGCCAGTTCCCTTAATTCAGATGAAGAGATGGAGAACCCTATGTGAAAGAATGTCCTCTTGGACGCCTAGGGAGTAAGATCAGGTGAGCACATATGCAGGAAGGATCTCCTGACTCCTACCCCAGCACTGATTCCCACCCCTTGTGCCCTTAGGAGTATCCAGGTTGGATTTGCCCACCAATCCCATTCCCAGTCTTCGTAATCTTCCCACAGTTGACTTCCCTCTCCCTGAGTCATCCTGTCCTGCCTCCCAAGAGAGAAATTCTGGGTACCTCCCTAGAGTCAAGTGTGATGAGATCAAGGAGTTATGTTCCTCTGACCCCAAACTCCTCAGGGAAGAACTCAATTACCTTGCCCTGATCCGGCCTCACCTACCCCACTGGGAAAAGGTGAGGGTGGAGTTTCTGGAAAGAAGGATGTTGGTTATTAATCTACAAGGAAACAGGCTTATAGGACAGCAATTATGGGTCATGTTGTAATTGCACTTTAATCTATAATTGCCAGGCTTCTCTCCAGCTCATCTTTGGAGACTGTTGACCCATTTCAAAGCCCCAGGCACAGCTGACATGAGTGATGTAGGAGAGCTTTCCAAAACATCACAGTTCCCCAGGCGTCTTCACTCTGTGGTTTCAAAGAGGCTTTAAGAATCACTGGAACTCTGGAAGGAACCATAGAAATCACAGATACACCTCTCTGCAGTGTCCCTCACCCATCCCTCACCACCATGGTGATGAGGAATCATACTCAGAAAAGGGAAGTGACTTGATTGGGGTCATTTAAAATTCATGACTATAACTCTGTAGGTCCTAGATGACATGTTAAGAGTTCTGGACTAATTCTTGCCCTCAACACTGACCATTTAAGTGCCAGAGAGTTAACTCACAATACATATGGATTTGGGGTTCACTTAATATTTTCAGATGCCTAGGTAATAGTCATTCATTGGGGGAGTCTAAGTTCTGGGGAGAATAACCTTCAAGAAAGGAGCCTACCATTTTCAAAGGCCACAAAAGTTGGAAGCCATACTTCTAGCAGGCAACAAAATAAATCCCTTTCTGTAGCTGTGCTGGAGAGCTAGTTTCTTTTAATTTGGACCAAGGAACAATGCAAACCAAACTCTTTCTCTTCCTAAGTTGACTTTTAGGAAACTGGTAAATAATATGTAAGGGCAGTAACAACACATCCTCACACACACCAACCTGGTTACCTTCTACCTACCTCGTTCAGCCTAGAACGTTGTCTCCAGTTGTTTGCATTGTTCATAGCATTTGGTGTCTTAATCCCATTGTCACCTTCACTTGAGCCCTCCCTGACCACCCAAACGTCAGATTGCTTTTCTGCCATACCTGTCCCTCCCCTCACAATCTCCCAGTGTTTACTGTTCTCACATCACTTATGATTTTCCGAAACCCGTTATTTATATATGTGTCAGTTTACTTTTGGTTGCTCTGCTCTTTAGGAATAAGAACCTCACCTGTCTCTTTCCATGCTATATGCCAAGTAACATGGAAAACAGAAATTATGCTTTTATCAGAGGTCATGGAACCAGGCAGCCAACCACAATTTAAAAAGCAGAAGGGATCCACTATTAAAAGGGCTGAAGCAAAAATGAAGCAATAGGAGTAGCATCTTTTCAGCTTCTATCAGGAACTTTGTAAACATTATAGAAGTGCAAAGCTAATTAAAGGAAAAGGGAAGAGAAGCCGTCTTTATTGGCTACTTCTGTACCAAGGACTTTTGTAGAATATTGTAGAATATTTAATATTTTATGTAATATTTATATAATAAGAGTTATTTTAAAAATCAGTTATCTTTATTTCAGAGATGGGAAAACTGAGATTTAGAGTGGCCAGTCACTTGGCCAGGGGAATATTGTTATTAAGAGACAGTTAGAGGACCTCCCCGGTGGCGCAGCGGTTGAGCGCTGGGTTGCGAAGCTGCCCGCGGCCTCTGTGGCGCTGGTTCGATCCCCGGCTGCTCCCCGGCCACCGGAGGAGGGTCCCACATGGCGTGCAGACCTCTCCTGCTGCCCACTGCTCCCCTCAGCATTATACTTTGGTCCTTCTGCCTGCTCTGCTCCCCGCTGTGGCTCTTGTGAATTCTCTCACACTCCCGTGCTTCTGACTGTACCCAGTGCATGTATAAACAAAAAACAAATAAATAAAACATGCCTCTATTTAAAAAAAAAAAAAAAAGAGAGACAGTTAGAATTTCTGTCCAATTACTTCTTGGACAGAAGTCCATGTCCTTTATCCCTAGTACTGATAACATCCAAGGAGTCCCTGAAGGGAAATAGCCCCCCCCAAAAAATAAGTAATCAAAGAAAGAAGAGTATATTATGAAAAAGAGATCAAATTTTCAGGGGTGTTTTTGATTGGGGGCCCTGGGGGAGCACCTGGGAGTTATCTTCGGGAAGCTTAAGCTGTCGGCCTCTTGAATCATCTCCTAGGATGGGGACTGCATGTCTCCATTTTTCACACATTGGGTGCAGATGTGCCATCATCATATACCTGATGAATCACGCCCTAGGAAAGTCAGATCTACCTGGTCTGCAGCCACTGAGCATCTCAGAGGAGTTCTGGGCCTGTAGCATAGGGAGACTGGAGATGATGAAACTGGAACCCAATGAGTAGGCTCAACTGGCTGAATCTAAAGCCACGGAGTAAAATCAAACATTGTCAATATTTGACTTTCGAATTAAATGAAATTGCATTCTCTCGGTGTTCTTACCTAGAATTACCTACAGAGGCTACTGTTTCAATAAATTAGGGAGTTTGCAAGTAGTATTTTTCTCCACATGCTAAGTTGATATGGGTGGCTTGTATTTTTAAAATTCGTTTCTAGCTGAGAAGCATTTATTGACTATGGACTGTGTGCCAAAGGTGGTTGTAGGCAATGGGGAAGTGCCAGAGACTGTTGAATTACTGAACTGTAATTGGAAGTAGAGGACACATATTTATCCTGGCTTTTTTTTTTTTCTCATTTTGTTCTGTTTTTCATTTGGATTGACCTAAAAACAGAGCCAGAACAAGGATTGGAAGCAGGTAGTTTACTTGGTAGGTACACATAGGAAACAGTTGTGAGGAAGCTGGTACAGTGAGACCAGGAGAGAAAGCCAATGCAGAGTGTGTGCACAAGGTTACAACTGAGGTAATACAGGCTCGATTCCACTGGCACCTCCTGAGAAGGACACAGATACTTCCCAGAATTGCTGCCTGGAGGACGTAGAGCAGGATTATGTCTGCTCTGGCTCCCTAGACGTGCTGTTTGAAGACTGCCATTCTCCACACTTCTGGTTTGTGCTTGCCCAAAGGAGCTTAGAGCTCCTGTGGTATCAGAGAAGGCCCAAGGGCAGAAAGACATTCCTGGCATGTGCCAGAGGCGGAAGTTACTAGAGCAACAGAGGTGTGTTTGAACTCACATTAGAACCGTCTACTGCAACTGAGGCTGAAATATGAATCAAGGATGTGTAGCAACCCCAAGGACTCTCTTAGGTACTCATTCAGAAAATGTATCTATTGAACACCCAGGTGTGCCCGGCAGGTTGCAGGAAACATCCATCTCATTGGATGTAAACATCCCTTGTTCTTGGAAACCTGTGGAGAAAACGATACTATCCCTTTTGTCTTGGATCACCCATCAATCTAGGCAGTGAGACATGAAAAATGGACAGCTATATGGTGATATAGTAAAAAATTAAATATGAATAAATAGATTTAAAAAGGTACAAATGGAAGAAAGACTCCTTTGATTGGGGGAACTGGTGATCAAGGAATGAAGCAAGTGACCTTTGACCTCAGTATGGGAGGATAAGAAGGGTTTCATTAGCAGAAACCTGAATAGAGGAAATTCAGTCAAAGGCAAGAGTATATACCAAGAAAGGTATGGAGATAAAAAGGCAGACAAGAAAGGTGCCTGGAGGAACAACATCCCATTTGGACAAGTGAGTTCAAGGTAAAGATATAAAGCAGGTTCTTTCTCCAGACATTCTCAGCCCTTGACATCCACATGGAGAATGGCATTAGCATTCTATTCCACCAGCCAAGACAGTCTGATAAATTTTATTAATGTGTGGCCTAGCAAGTTTTCTCAGCCTTCATCCATCAAACACCGCATCACCCCTTCAACAGCAGCCCACACCCTGTGCCTGGGAAGCCCATATATCATGCCTGGAGGCAGGGAAGCATATTCTCTTTTATCTCCTTTGCAAAAGCACAGATGTTTGGAATGTCAGTAAATGCACCCAGCCTTCTCTGGGGTTTAGGCAGCTTCTCCCTGGATGACCTCGTTGGAATCCTCACTCCCAATGCATTCCAGGCAGACGAGCTCTCCTTTTGTTCCTTTAGAGCTGTCTCTGCCTCATTCTTCCCACCCATGTGTCATGGGCAACAGATCTGTGTGGCCACATCTGCCCTGGCCCAGCTGCTGAGGCCATATGCAAGGCATACAAATGTGAGAAAAGATTTCTACCTTAATTGCCTGATGTCTGGCTTATCTTCAGACTTCATTTACATCTTTCCTTTACCATTTGAAGAAGGAAGGCAACATTTTGAAGGGTAAAAACACTGATGAATTGGGTTGCAGGAGACCTAGATGGTACTGAGGCCCTATGTGATCTTGAGACTTTGAAGATCTCAGTTACCCTCTCTCTGAAATGAGGTGATTGAAACTTACCACTTCTGAGAACTTTGTCTTTAAGGTTGCATGATTTCAAGCCTCAAGAATATTAAATGTGTATGTTAACCTCTTCTTTCATTCTTTTTTGGAGGAGTGCCATTCTTAATTTATGTTTTAAATGTTTATGGAAGTCTAACATTCATACACTTAAGTACACAAATTATATGTGTACACCTTGCGTTTTCACAAAGTGAATGAAGCTCTGTAATCAGCACCTAGATTAAGACCCAGGGCATCGTAGCCTACCAGAAGTCCATCCCTGCTACCGTTCAGACATAGTCTCTTCCTCAAGGGTAAATCACTGTCTTGACTTTGGTTAACATAGATTAATTTTGACTGTTTTCAAACTTTATCTAAAAAACAGTATAGAATAGGTGTGCTGTTTTATCTGTGTTCTTTAGTGCATTATATGAGATTCACTCATATTGTTAATAGAGTTGTAGTTTATCTATGACTGTTATTTCTCTTGTTCTGAAGAGAAGTTGCCATTTCAAAAGTGGTTTTTATATCTGGAGAGAACAATTTAGTTGGGAACTGTACTTTCTTGTCTGAGAAGATTCTTATGAATGACTGCTCTTAGATTTATAAAGGTAATGCCTGTAGGCAACCACTGATTACTCGGGGTGGGGGGAGGTTTTAATGGGAGCATTTTGTGGCCTAAAAATCCTGCCCACTAAATAACATTTGGTAGATAGAGATCAAGGGGAGCAGCTATTAAAGTTTGAGTATAATCCAGGAGTTGCTAGAAACAAATGGGTGAAAGCTCCTGATTCCTCCTGTTGAAGTATAGGACCTATCTGGTGGGTTAAGATTGTCTACACAAGTAAGGGTAGTCTGCATGAGGGAGGGAGATCAGTCCCTGGGCTATCAGTCTGAATGCTGCAATGTACACAGCCACCTTGATACAGTAGGCATGACCTGAGAATGAGGAATGAAAGGTCGTCTAAAGAGTTGTAGGTTAGGCCTGGCCCTCTTGGGGCTGAGGAAGTAGGATTTTCCTCCCTTGGAGAACCATTGAGGTCTGCATAAGGCAACTTTCTAACACCTCTTATTCCACCATAACCTGGCATAAAACCATTGAGAACTCCTGTTTTCAATAGTGACACCACATGGCAATAGCAAGAATTACAGGCAAAGAAAGAAAAAGGGCCCACTGGAGAACTAATGCAACTCTCCCTTCTCTCTCAATAAATCATTATGAAGTCTTGTTTAAGAAAACCTCAAGGGGGCCCTCCCCTGTGGTGCAGCGGTTGAGTGCAGCACTGTGAAGCTGTCCACAGCCTCTGCAGTGCCGGTTTGGTTCCTGGCCGGCCAGGGAGAGACCCACATGCATGGCAGACCTCTCCTCTCTCCCACTGCTCCCCTCAGCAGTGTTTTCGGTCCTTCTGCCTGTTCTGCTCCCCACTGTCTCTGGTGAATTCTCTCACCCTCCCGTGCCTCTGGCCTGTACTCCAGTGCTTGCATAAATAAAAAAAAAAAAATAAAAAAAAAAAAAAAAGAAAGAAAATCTTGAGAAGTAATAATCTAAAAGGAGAGAGGTTGGTGTCAAGAGACACACTGGACTTTTCAGAAGAGTGTGCATGTGCAACTAGGAGAGCAGTTATTCCAAACATTAAAAGAAGTGGTCAGAGTTCAAGTGGATGACATTGTCAATATATTGTTCATTCATTTATTCAATATTATTATTGAGGTTCTGTTAACTATCTCTTCAGCATGCTTGGCACTTTCAGTGCAATACTTCTTTAGTTGTTGTTGTATAGGACCTATCAGGTGGATTAAGATTGTGTCCACAAGGACTCTTTCACTCCTTCTACCTTTCTTAATGTAAACTGGTATGTTAGAGGCAACCTGTGGCTGCATCTCTTTCAATATGGTTGATGATGAAGCATTTAGTGGGGAGAGTTATCTTCCTGGGATTTAATTTTCAGTGAAGAGATATTTGCTAATTATGGAGATCAGTTGTATCACTTGTAAACTTCCTTCAGCCACCCCACTCTAGACCTCAATTCTCTAGACCTCAGTTTACCCACGTAAAGAAAAAGAGAAATTTATAGTACCAATTAATGTATGTTTCTTTATGTCTTCATTTCCTATATTGCAGAGAGATAATCTCTTTTCCTTTATTTATCTTGCCTAATTCTTTTTGATATGTCAGCCATCCATGTAAAAATGGACAATTCAGTCATTTGTCAAAAAACATTAAGATATGAATTATGTACATGAGATCTGTGCATTTTATTATATATAAATATTTATCAGTTAAATATCACTATAAGAAGATGCTAGAGAAGAACACTACCATTCATTGAGCCCTTTGGCGTGATAATATTGTTAAGCCATTAAATAGAAAGCACATCACTCCCTTTTATTGATGAATACCCTGCAGTTATGAGAGGCTAGGTAATATATCCAGGGTCAAATGGTGTCTGATTTTAACCCATCCTCATTCCAGAATCTACTGCAATGTTATAATTATATAGTTATATAGCTCCACCTTCTCCATGGTGCCAATCCTAAAAGCAATTACAACTCAGCGTTCTGAGATATCTTTGCTGCAGAAATCCTGGCATAGGCACCATCTTGTCTGTGGCTACCGCCCCCACTGTCTCTACTCAATGAATAAACTGAGACTTTCATTTCCCAAGGCTGTCAATTGACCTTATTTTATAAGTCCTAAATTTGCTGCTAAAGTGTTTTACAAGATATAACTAAACAAAAGCAAGTCTTTGAACAGAAGGTCACAGTTTTGGAAGGGAGTTTTTGGGTTTTAACACCATCTCTGGGCATTAACTTCATCTTAGGCAGAACTGGATTTTCCTCTGGGTTAGAGGGATGGGTTTGCACTGAACAGTATCATTTGGGATCCTGGAAAGCAGAGGGTGTATATTTTTTGGCATGGTGTCTGCCCAGTGCCTCATTCTTTAGTTGACTCTGGTTTCTGGGTGGAGTTTCAGTTTTGTAGTAAGGTTCTGGACCTAGGACAACAGTCTGGTCCGTTTCCCCTCAGGTCACTTTAAATGAAGGAAAAAACAAATAGGGTAACCTTTTCATAGAGTAGAGATGAAAATGAGATCCTTCAAATTCTTGTCTACATTGAACATGGAAGTCCAGTCACGGTAGAGTGGAACTCTGAGAGGAGATGCTGGAATGCTTCTCCAAAAGGGCCTGGGCATGGACATGTGCACCTCCTGTCTTTTAGTAATGCCTTGCTCTGTATAAAATCATTTTCATTCATTGTCTCATCAGTTGCTTCCAATAATCTTATAGTGTGAAGTATCATTGAACTCATTTTTCCAGATACGGAAACAGAGAGAATGAGATTTAACCCAAGTCATATGGTTATTATGAGGTTCAATCAGGACTTAACTAATAAACTAACAGGGACTCCTGCTCTTGTCCCCAGCCAGCCTACCCTTTAAGGACATGGAGTTAACATAGCCAGTCCTTTCTGCTGCACCTGGAAGTTTATGTCATTGTCCCAGTTGTATACACAGGAAAACCACAACTTGGGGATGGTGATGTGGATGGTCCAGTCACCAGTGGCATTCACCCCAGGTTGTCTAACCTCAAGTCCCTATCAGAGTCCTCTTAGTAACCCCCTACATGGAAAGAATGGCTACTCCCAAGACTGGCCTGAGGCTTGGGTGGTTTATAACTGTTTTGCTTTTTAACATTGTTGGTCGATTCTAAGAGAGCAACTCTCACTATCTCTTAATTAGTGCCTCCGGTAAACAAGCAGTTGCTGATGAATTAGCAGGATCTTTTATTTGAGGATGTATCTCTTTTCTGAACCCAAAGTCTCTGTGAAGATTTTTTTTTTTTTACCATAATGTTCTCATTCTTGAAAGCAGTCATTAATTAGACAAGCCCAAAGACTTCCTCAGAATGATCACTACCATTTACTGTATATGTCTGTCTGTCAAACACTGAATGAAGGACAGCAAATTTACCTTCTCAAATCCTTATAGCAATTTGTGTGTTATAAATTGTTATTCCCTTTTAAAAGAAGAGAAAATGGGGGGGGGTGGTAGGTGGTGGGAGATGTGGGGGTGGGTTGCAGCTCAGTCCAGAAGCCACTTGTCCAGTGCAGACCTGGAATTTGAATGAGATCTGTTAGAGTCCCTGTCCTTTCTGGTATGTCAAACTGTCTTTCAGTTACTTAAACATTGTTGATAGATGTTGGAAAATACTTTAGATATTATCCAATTCAACTTCCTACCAACTTACCTTTTAACGACGTGGAAATTAAGGCCCAGAGTAGGAAGGGATGTTTCATTAAAAGTTTTCTTCCCACATTCTACGTTAGCCTAAGCAGGTCAGTTTTAGAGACTAATACTTTCCTCTAGGATTCCTTAGACCTGGGTGTACAGGTCATCATTGATACCAGGCCAGCAGTCCTGACTCTACCTGGAGATGACCCAGGGCTTTAGAACAGTTAAGAAGAACTATTTCACCTCCGGGGCTCTCCTGAAGCTTGGACCTTGCCTCCAGCATTGTTTTGGGTGACGAGAGCACTGAGTTCCACAGCACTCAAATTTCCCTGGACAATTCCCTGTAATGAAGGACCCACCCATCCTCTGTCTGCTCCTCTCCTCCTTCCTAGACAGAATCCTAGCAACCGGGTTATGCACATTAATTTTGTTTGGAGAGGGTAAGATTTTCCCTCCTTTTAGCTGGGTGATTGAGCCTTTGTGAGCTCACAGATCTAATCTTGAGATGCAGGTGGGTTAAATGTAGTTCCTGAGACATGATAGGAAATCGTGTTTTGCAGAGTTTGGGTTAGAGAGAGTGATTGCACCGTTTTCTCAGTCAGAGGCCTCATTTGAGGGCAGACGAGTGTTTCTCCCACACAGATGGGCTCCTCTAGCTCTGGAACAGCCCATGGGTGACTCTCTCTGAGGTAAACACACAAGACAGCAGAGAGAAGCTGGGGAGCCTGCATCCGCCTCCACTCTGCACTCCTTTTCCCTGAGGCCATATATTCCTGGCCATTTCAGACGCAGGGTTTATGAATGAGTATGGTCATGCAGGAGTTCAGGATAGCAGTTTTCTGACTTCAGTTAAGCTACCAACTTTCTCTGCAGCCTTTGGAAAGCTATGTCTTCTTTCAGGGTCTGTTTCTCCATCTGAGAAAAAACAATGTTTAAGAATTGATGTCTGTACCATCTCTACCATCTCCTTTTAAGAGCAAGTCCTCAGGACCATGAAGGAGGATTCAATCTAATGGACACATGTGTCAAATGTCTACAGTGTGTTAGGAACTGGGCAAAGTGCTGGAAAGTTGTTGGTGAACCAGAATACGTTTTGCCTTCTTAAAATTTGAGGTTGAATGGGGAAGTGAGACCACCAGTAATTGACACTTAGTGACTCCTGTGGAGGGACAGCATGGCCTTCTGTGGTGGTATAGAGCAAGACGATATAACCTGGATAGCATGGAAAACCTAATTTGGAGTCAAACAATTTATTTTCAGGATCAGAGAAAGTTCTTTCTTTAGAAGCAGACATTTCTGCATGATTTGGAGGACAGAGTACAGCCTGAATCCTCAAGTCAGGGCATGGGGCCCTGCATCCCTATAGACTTACTGGACTGAAAGCATTTGGTGGGGAGGCCCTGCATCTAGAGGGGCTGGATCAGTATAAGTTTCCCAGAATACCTAATTCTATATCAGTTTGATAATTGGATTAACATCCATCAGCTCCAGGAGAGCAGGGGCTAAGTCTTTGCATTCTAGTGCAGCGGGGTGTGGTGCCTGAGTCTAGCACAGTGTCTGGCTAGACAGGGTTCAAACTTAACAAGTGCTGCTGAAATAAATGTGGTTGAGAGGAGATGGACAGGAGTCAGATCACAGAGCATTACAAAACAGGCTAAGCCCATTGCAACTTCATCCAGCAGGCAAAGGAGAATGCTTTCGAGGAGGCTAGTAAGTACCATCGGAGTAGCACTTTAGAAAGAAACTTTTCTAAACCTTCTGCCCATGGATGCTTCTTTCTTTCTTTTTTTTAAGATTTATTTATTTATTTATACAAGCACAGGATATAGTCAGAAGTGCGGGAGGGTGAGAGAATTCATCAGAGCAGGAAGCAGAACAGGCAGACTGATGAAGTACGCTGCCGAGGGGAGCAGTGGGTGCAGCAGGAGAGATCTGCGCACCATGTGGGACCCTCGCTGGTGGCCAGGGATCGAACTGGCACTGCAGAGGCTGTGGGCAGCTTTGCAGCCCAGCACTCAACTGCTGCGCCACCAGGTAGGCCCTAGATTCTTCTTTTTTTTAGCCAAACTCTGAGCTCCCTGATGGCTCTTTTCTCATGCTTTCTTGTGTCCAGCACAGTTCCATGCTCAGAGAAAGTGCTCAGGGCACATTTGTAGCATGAATAAATGGATGAATGAGCAAAGGGATAACAATGGCTGGGCAGAGAATGTTGTGTCCAACACAGCTTGGAACCAGTTGGCCTGATTTTCAAAATTTCCATTATATATTTATTAGACGTGTGGCACTGAGCATAACACTCAATGATTTTTCCTCTTATTTTATCTCTGAACTGTAGACATTGGTGAGTGGCATCTCGTGAGTGCTTGATAAATATCAGCCACTGCTATTTGTATCCTTTCTTTCACAGGGGAAGGATACATGATTTTCTAGGAAAGCTATAAAGGAGAATCCCTGCGCCCCCTCCCTCATTCTTGGCATAGTTTGTAGCAAAGTCCTGAAAACCTGAGCTGCCAGAGCCCATGGAAATCACCCAATGCAACCCCTTCATTGCAGAGATGAAAGGATCGAGCCCTAGAGAGTGGAAGTGCCTGATCCCAGGTCCTGCAGCAAGTCAGAGGCAGAACTGGGACTTGTGCCCAGTTCTCTGGTTCATTACTCTTCATTCATGTCTGGACAGTGCAGTTATCAATGAAATGGACCTTATGATTTTCAGTCTTCTAGAAATGGAGTGGAGCTATAGGTCCTTAGACATTCTCAAGGTCAAATAAAATTTTCTTTTGTGTAGCACATGGCCTTGCCCACTACATTCCTTTTGCCCAAAAGTTGTTGTGATAGGTGTTTTTGTTTTCTTGGGAGGGAGATGAGTAGTCAGAAGAAGTGAAATTGGTGAAAATAAAGACAAGGTTCACATCAGAGACTACTCTTCCTATAGCCGTATTGTCTTAATAAACTAAAACTCCAAGGCACCTCACCCCAGTCTATGAATGGACCCAGAGACTGTAATAGACTATAAGTAAGCTGAGTAAGAAGAGCAGAGCAGGTAAAAGAAGATAGTCACCACCGAGTCACATAGAACTCGGGTCAGCGCGTGCTCAGAGACCCTCTCACTCAACTTTCCTCTTTGGCACAGAGATGGGGCAAAATGGGCTCAGATCACACATTGTCGGTGCAAAGATAAAAATTAGCTGGACCTGGGCTTGGATCAAATATAGAAGGTGACCGAAAAATGAGGTCAAGGGTGATATGTACACAGATGAGGCTGTTCTCCTCTGGCAAGTGGAGAGTCCCAAGTTCAGTTTTAGATGTGTTGAACCTCTGAGGTACTTGGAACATTCAAGTAAAGATGTGGCAAGACCATTGGTGATGAGGACCAAAACCAAGGTGGGAAATGTGGCTGAGCCACACAGAGAGTTGTCAGTTGAAGGGTGAAACGATGCACGTGGACAGATCGTCTGGATAAAGTCAGTTGACTGAGAGAAGTGGACTTGAGACTGAGCCTCAAGCAACTCTGGCTCAACTGATTTCCAGATAAATGACCCCGTGCCTGCAAAAGCTACTAAGCGAGTGCAACATGATGGGGCAAGAGTGAGGCGTGAGGGGAGAGCATTGGGCAGACAGGGAAAGGGACCTTCAGGGAGTTTCAGAGAGTGGTCCATGGTTCATTCAAGAGTTGCTCAGACTCACTCTGTGGTAAATGGCAGATCCAGGTCTGTGATTCCAAAAGCCATTCTCCTTCCAACATGCTGTGCTGCGACCCAGCTGTGAGACAGACTGGATGGTAAAATGTCCTTGATTGCAAGCAGACTGTCCTCTCCCTCCCTGACTCTCTGTCTCCCTAGACCCCAAATGCCCTCAGAAAATACTGAGGTTTAACGGAAGGAAGGTCAACCAGAACTTGAAACTCACTCTGAGAACACTAAGGCCCCTTTCTGCCAAACTTTCTCCCCACCCCCCTTCCCCAGGGAAAGGAGTCCAACAAAACTTCAATTCACTTGTAATTGCTCCACTCCCAGAATTAGAAGGATTCTTTTTGTTGTTGGTCTCCTTCTAACACCCTCAACTGATGCTTTTACAAAACTGTTATTTTAGGGCTGTTTGGACTTGTTTTCTACATAGCTCTTGTTTTCTATTATTTCTCCCTTTTTCCAGGGTTCAGACTAATTAAAGGAAGTGTAAATCACACCTCGTTTGCACAAAATACCTTTCATGAGGTCTGGAAGCAATTTAGCTTCTGTTTGCCAAAGATCTTTAGGAAAGAAAAAAAAATTCCCCTTAGTTTAAAAAAGATTAATTTCTTGGTGCCAAAAAAACCCATTAAGTGCACCTCCCATTTCTGGGATCTTTTATGGTTTTCATGTGAAAATGGCAGCCAGGGAGAAAAGAGAGGGAAGACCAGGCTGGCTCTGCAATGACGTCTGGCCATCCCTGTGCCACCAGCTTTGCTGTGCGGCAGCCCAGAGAAGTTTCAGAGCAAAGCCTGGCCTCGCGGGCATCCAGGATGAATACAGGACCCACCCCTGGCTGTTTCCTGCTTCCCTTCCCCTGGCCCAAACGCCTTGTTTCTCCTTGATCTGGAATGATGCTTATCAGCAAGACTCCAGAGAAGAGGACAGAATGAATCATCCCTTTTGGCTGCCTTTTAAAGAGGGGTCTTTAAAGACCTCCCCACTTTAGTCCCTCTGGCCCCCTCTCCCCACTCTCCTCTGCCTCTTTTGCCCTGTCTGTTCACCTTCGCTGAGAAATGAAACAAGTCCCTGCATTTCCTCTGAGGTACTAATGTCCCAGAATGTGGAACCTCAGAGGGCTCCCAGTTGCCTACTGAGGTCCTCACCTTACAGATGGGGGCACTTGGGGGAGGCATCACACCTGTGGACGCACACCTGTGGTCCAGCTGAGCTCAGGTGAGTTAGCTCCACAGCAAGACTTCATCCCCAGCACCCTTTCCACTCCTCCTTAACATGGGACTCTCTGACAGTGAGGTTTCCGACAGCAAGAAGGTGAGGGAGCAGGCTGCTCCCGAATCACGCCTCAAGGATGCTCACATCGATTGCTGCTCATAAAATCTGTCATGGGAAGAGAGAAACGAGTGAGGGCGACAATGGATGAGAGGTGGTAGATGGCCATTGGGAGAGGGGAACTTTTGGGACAGGTAGATTCTGCACTTAGCTCCTTCCATTTTTACCCTGGTGACAATGGTCAAGTCACTTCATCTTTGGGGGAATTCTTACTGCTTCTATCAAGCAGGGGTGATAGTACCTGTCTCCTAGGATAGTTGGGACAATTGGAGGAGCTCGCGGGTAGAGCAGAGTAAGGGGGCAGGAAATGAGGCCTTGGTTTTTCCAGGTGCCTTCCTTCTTGAACGTGAATCAAAGCCTGTGTCTGTGGCCACTTCTTGGCCTCTCCTTCTTCCAAGTGTGGAATTTACTTCCTAAGGAAATAAGTAAATAATAATACAAAGATATTTGGAACTTGTTAAAGCATGAAATTTCCAGTCTGCTTTTCTGCTGATCCGAACCTTCTGTAATTCTTCGGAAGGGAGAAAGCGCTGTGGACAAAAATAACTTGATCCAAGGATGTATTACATACTATATTTCCTCAGTCAGTGTTTTTTCCATTTGAAAAATCCCACTTAATGTTGGTGGGAGGTAGGATGAGGGGAAGAAAAAGCAATGGTTTTTCAAGATCAGCGTGATAGAGAAGGCTTTGGATTCAAATCTTAATTCTGCTCCTTCCTATTTACATGATCATAGACAATTGTCTTCTGTTTTTCTGATTTGCTAATTTTAAAATAAAAATCATAAAAAGTATATCTGGAGAATTAACAATGTCCTCATGCTGTTAAATAACAGAAATGAGTGAGAGAGAGAATTCTAGAAGGATGATGTGAGCCGCTCCAGCAATGCTCATCAGAGTCAGAAGACAGGACTTTAATGGTTTAACAATGACCAGAACTTACTTTTCTGAGCCTCAATTTCCCAAAAATAGTTATTTTATCACTGTCGTCCCTGAGAGCACTGGCTCATCATCACTCTTCTGGGCTGTTGTGATATTTAATACTCTTCCCGCCTTGCTCTGTCCTTCCCCTGTTACCTGCCCTGTTAGCAGCTGATTTTTCACTTTGCAGGCAGAGGGAGAATCCTAAAACCCATTCTTTTGCTTTCTCTTTTGCTTTCAGAAGAAGGCCAAAGTATGGCTTCTAAGATTCTCCCAAGTCTCATCCCTCTTGTCTCTCCAGCCCCATCTCCCCCCTCCCCTGGCCCTGCCGGATCCCCTCGCCTCTGGCCACTGAACTGTAATTCCTCTGCTGACATGCCCTTGCTCATCCACTTCAACTTGAGACTATCCTAGGAGCTTGGCCAAGAATCCCCCCACCGCAATTACTGGATTTATAACTTAGGTTAAGTGACGTAGCCTCACTGAGCCCCACATTGTTCACCTGTAAGTTGGGGGTGCTAATGGTCCCTGCACAGGGTCAAAGGAGCCATTAAATAAGACAGCAAAGGGGCCTGACCTGCTTGGGCACCTGCACACACTAAGTACTTTTCATGGGGTCAGTCCTTCCTCTTGACATTCTCTTCACTTGCCTCCTGGACACCACCTCAGACTTGTTCTCACATAGGCCTTTGCTGGGTTTTCCCTCTCTGGACTGTGGGTTCCTTGAGAGTCCTGTGCTTCTGTGCTTGGGTTCTAGTTCACATGGAGCTCCCGCGCCCAGCATGTGCGCCACCGCAGATGAGCGCGTCGAGCTCAGCGCCTCACCTGTAACATGGGCTTCCTGACAAGCATCCTCCTCGTGAGACGGTGGTTAGGATTAAGTCGGAAAACGCACTTGAGCACACAGCTGGCACAGAGAAAGAACCCAAATGACGTGTGTTGTTGTTGTCTCTGTATCCCTAGTGCCTGGCCCCAAGCAGATTAAATGATCATTGAAAGGATGAAAGTGCTTTATAAGCAAGGGGAGTGTGGGATGAGTTTCCTGATGGTTTTCAAAGGACAGTTGGTAACAGATCTAGGGTGAGACTGGCTTTGTGTTATGATGGGATCAGGCCAGGGCACTCCTGTTCCCTAGAGCCCTGCTCTCACCCTCTTTTGTGTGAGACCTGGGAAGGGGATGAGAAGGGGAGAGTGCCCAGTATTCATGGAGGGACAGGCACGGGCACAGGCACACGGAGAACCCACACCATGTGAGCAGGCGGGGCTGTCCTTGCCAAGGTGCCCTAATCCTGTCCCGAAGCACTTCCTGCATTCCTGTCCCAGCCTGGCATTCTCTTCTGCTTTCCTGCTGTCATGCCAACTGGCAGGGTCTTCTCTTCCTACCCTGGTCCCCTCTGAAGCCTCCCTCAATCATCTTGCCTTTTCAGAATCTGTCTGGAAGTTCTTTTCTGGCTAAAATACCGTGGGCTTGGGTGGTAGACCATCCTGAGTTGGAATTCCAGCTTCCTTCCTTACCACATTTGTAATTTGGTCCAATGACTCAATACCCCTGAGCCCCAGTTTCCTTGCCTGTAAAACAGACATTAATCCCCTTTCACAAGGGTTATAGGAAACGAGGCTGGTAGCACACCCAGTAAGTGTCTGACGGGAGCACGTGCTTCCCAGGGGGCTAGTTCCCCCTCCTCCTTTCAGTGTCTGCACTTGCACCCTCACCAGGATTCCACTCTTCGCCAGCCTCCTAAACCTTGGAGGTTGTTAGCTTCCTGTAACTGGGAGAGTTTAAGGGGAGGCCAAATGGTGCCCAAATATGGTTACAGGAGTTGGGCTCATGACCTTTGGGCTCTTCCAAACTATGACTCTGCTCCTCTGTAAAAGGCTTCCCAGGTTGAGAATGTCAGTGTGGAGACCAGGGGGCTGCCTGTTCCTTCCTCCATCTCCTCCCATGTCCCCTCCCTCTGCCGTCCCCTGAACTTCTTTCCTTCCAGCACAGCCAAGGCTGCCTTTTACATGGATGACACGCCCTCCTGATGCCTTCAGCTATCCTTCAGCAGCTCACGGGGGAAACAATCCACTTGCATACCCTGCCTCCTTCAGCACACATGCTGGTCTAGATGGGGAGGCACTTGGTCAGTATTTTGAGGGGGAAATGATTAAGGAATAAGTTTAAGGGACCATTTGCCAGAGCGAGCTTCACTCCCTCCCAAGCTTTCTGACTCTCTCTCAATGCCTTTCCTGGATGCACATTATTAGGAAACTCAGAGGTGTTTTTTCAACCTCAGTTCCAAGACCAATCTTAACAAACAGAACAAATATTTATTGATTTCCTACTGTGTGTCAAGCTAGGTACTTCCTGGGGATATGCCAACTGCTTTTCTTGACTTTTCTCTACCAGTCTATAGGTTTCAGGAGCCATTGAGACCCATAGATGCCATAAATACTTTGTGCCCTACCTTCTCCCCAATCTGCTCTCTCTTCAACCCTTGGCAGGGACATGTAACTCAGCTACACCAAAGCAGTTGCATCCCCCAAAACTGCTGGCTTACCTTTTTCATCTACTCACACCCTACCATCCTAGTGACTTTCTTCCTTTTTCACATAGTTTCTAGACTGCTTGGTTCTTTTAAACAGGAAGTTTATGTTTATATGATCATTAAAAAGTTAGTTTCATTTTGAAAAACAAGCCCAGGAAAGTGATCCTCTCCATAAGAAATGCAGTAGCTGGGCTGTGGCAATTAGAGGAAAAACAGATTGTCTTCACCAAAGCGGGAGTTTAAGAGGAGGACTCGCATGGTAAGGGTAGGATTTGGGTGAGAGGAAGGAAGGAGGCGGGGATTCCAGGGGCAAGTGCAAAAACTTGAAAATTGGAGCTTGCAAGTCACACACAGGGACACAAATGTAGTTTAGCTGGAGTGGATGCTGAAGAGAATCCAGCTTGAGTGTTAGATTGACGTCAGATGAGCAATGCCTGAATTCCAGGGGGCACTTGCCTTATACCAAGCAGAAAACTGCTGAGTTTTAATGTGCAAGGAATACCACCAGTAGGCTCGGGCTAGAGATAGAAAAACAAATGCTTGATGTATTGCATTTGTTGAGTGCTGAGACCTCTGCAGATGTGTTACAAAAGGGGCAGTATACAGAAACAGGCAAGCATTTTCACATTGACCTTGACTTCTTGGAAGAAGAAAAGGCCAATCCCCTTTTCATGAGGGAACTAAGTCTGTTGTCCTTCTCTGCTTTCCTAGCAGACTAACTCCAGGCATGGGTTCACCAGCACCTTCTGCAGGGATCCTGAGCTATTTGTTCAGCTTATCTCAAATGCTGGCAGCTTTCTGTTTGCATAGTTGCAGTAAGCTCACCCTTGGGATTTAGAACACAATTGAAGTGGGGTTGGATGGAGTGGGAGGCGGAAAGGGGGCAGTGATGTGCAGCCTGGGACCTGGTGCAGGTGTTTGAGTGTGCCACTTGCCGCCTTTGGATAAGGGGTTCTCCTAGCCCGGAAGGGCCTCCTTCCTCTCCTCCCTCCATCTAACTCAGAGAGTGACGAACTAGGGCCCATGGACTGGCTGCCTGTTTTGCAAATAAAGTTTTATTGGCACACAACCACATCCTGTCATTCATGCATTTTCTATGCCTTTTTTCCACACCCCAAAGGCAACATTGGCAACAAGGGTCATATGACTGACGTGCAAAACATACTTACTATAACCCTTAGAAAAGTTGATACACTTGTTCTAACTAATCCTTCTCCATCTTTCCTCTCTGCTCATCTCACCTTTGCATGATAACAGCACTTACCTAGCCAGGTTCTTGCAAGATGCAAAGAGATAAATTGAAATGAACCCACAAAAGCAAAAACAAACAAGAAACATGATTGTTATAGTGAGTGGGAATTTAGTAATTGAATTCTGCCCCTCAGTCTTGCTTTCCCATTTAGGATTTCCTCCCATACAATTCAGGGAGTGAGGAAAAAAAAATTGCTAGTGTCAGTATATTAGGGAAAAACACTGTGTGTATTCTCCTAATTTCTCATAAATTCCTGAGACATTGTAATAAGGCTCGGAGGTATCTTGTGAGAAAGAAATTGCTATGGTCTTGTAAGCAGAAATGTTCTAAAAAGCACTTCAGACCATTTGGGCCAGGCGGTCCTTGGGTCCTCCCACAGCCCTCTAGTGCTGAGTTTACCGAAACAGCTACTGCTTATCAACCTCTTCTTTATCACCACCAGCAGAGGAATGTAATGAAAATACATGCCTTTGCATAAAATGATGCCTTTTAGTTCTGTTTCTTCTGAAAGTCAAGAAGTTGTAAATGTGTCTGTCTCCAGATCCCAGGGATCTTTGCTACAAAGGCTAGTAAGATTTCTGCATTGGGGGCCGAGCAGGTGACTTTGAATTGCAGGGCAGAGACATCAGCAGCCCTGCACCCATCTGCTCTTCCTTTCCTTCCACCAAACGAAACCCTTTTGCAAGAGTGTCTTTGACCTCCCGAGGTTCAACCCACTGTTCATCATGCACAGTTGACCCCTCCCTCTTTCTGGGACTGAACTCTTGGGTCTCTACCTTGGGTCCCTGTGGCAAGGGTGAAATTGCATCCTTGGGAAATTATTCTCCGGGGCGGGGAGGGGGGGGGGTAAGAGAGAAGGGAGCATGAAGTCATTTGTAAGTGTAAGTGTGGCTGGGTGTTGAGATTCTAACACGTTTGAATCTGAATTGGGAGTCACTGCCCATTTTACCAGCAGGGAAGGCACACACTTTACAGACCCATTTCTGAGGACCCAGACCTTAGGTGGTCAGAGGGCATCTACTCAGAGGGCACCTGGTGTGTACCCAGTGACTCAGTGCCCTCTGTAACATTTTTCGTTTGTTTGTTTGTTCTCAAAGCTGCTTGTGTTTTCCCCTTCTGAGGTTCTTACCAAAGAGCCTGGAATTCTCAGGGGTGAACTGGAAAGGGGAGTGTGCGCCTAGGAGACTTTCAGGTGCTTGGCCTCCATGGCCGACAGAGGGCGCTCCCACACCGCACAAGGCTGGGCCTGCTGGCTCCGGGCAGGCCCCTGGAGAAGGTGGCCAGCTGACCTTTCTCCAGGCTGTTCTCGGTTGCCAGAGCAGCGGAGGTGTCAGCTGAGAGCAGTCACAGCCCGGGGAGGAGCGGGGAGGGAGGGAGGCTGGGGCACCCGAAGGGGAGGAAGAACTGGCAGGGGAAACACAGACACACATTTCAGAAACAGGGACGCAGGGAAACCCGCGGCACGTTGTAGCCATAAACAACAACATGCAGCACAGCCCACGCAGACGCGGCGTCTGACCCAGGGGGGCGTTAAAAATCACGCAGAATGCAAAGGCACACCCCGCGACCACCCGTCCCGCAGACACTGCGACGCGGTCATCACGCCCAGCAGAGCAGCAACAAAGACAACACCCAGACTCACAGGCGTGGGGAAGCCCTCAGGGACCAAGCCACGTGCCATGTACAAAAGGCGGATAACAAAGACACCCATGGCACGTACACGGTGGGCCCGCGGCACGCACGGAGACAGCACCCCATGCACAACTCACACCCTCAGAGGCACCTCACAGACACGCAACAGAAGCACACGCGGCGCATAAACACAGCCGCCTCCCACAGGCAGGCTGGAAAGACACATGTGAGGGACCATATGCCGCGTCCACCCGCTCTGCACACGCGGGCTCACGTGACATGATGCCGCCCAGTCGCACAGCACACACCACACAGCGCTCGCACTCACTGGACGGGCACAGGTCCACGTGCATCAAAAGCACTTGGAATTCAGTAAATGTTTCTACAAAAGAAAAGAGAGGCCAGAAATGGGGTGAGCGGGGGGAGAGAGAGAGAGAGAGAGAGGGTTGAGAAAGAGGGAAAAGAGGACAGGGAAACAAAGGAGGGAGCGGAGCAGGCCCAGGGGAGCAGGGCTGGACACCGGATCTGGGACCAGGCTTGGCCTCTTCTCCACTCTCTAGGCCCCCAGTCACGGTCACTGTAGCAAAGAGCAGGCTGGTTTCGGGTGGCGCCCTTGGGGAGGCCACACAGACTTGGTGGCTACAGCCGAGGCAGATGGGGCCCCCGGGAGGGTGAGCCACCAGCTTGGGGCCAGAGCTTGGGCCTCGGTCTCAGCAGGGGCAGAGGCACAAAACCACAGCTTCCTCTCCCTGAGTCGCTACAGCTCCAGTGTGTGTCCAGGGAGACCTGTCCCGGCCCAGCCCATCACATTTAATCCTGATCTATGGGTTGCTTACGGTCCACAGTCTAACTTCCCCCAGGCAGCAAGTGTCGCAAAGAAACTGTTACCCAAATGCTCAGGATATATGCCATGCCCCTCCCCCCTCAGTATACTTTTTAAAAAAGAAAAGGGAAAACTTGAATGACCTTAGGAGGGCTCTTTTCCCTGCCCCCCCCCCCCCCCCATTGGAGACAGGATTGCTCAGGCTGGTAAAGGGCTCAGCAAAGCTTGCTTATTATGTAACCAAGCAAGTAAAACTCACTTCTTGGAGTCACAGGATTTTCAGTGAAATAGATTCAGATCGGCATATCTTCTCCAGCCACCATCGTGGTCCAGAACAATGCAGGAACCAGGGCAGAGAAATGACACCCACAGCCCACTTTGCAAAATATACAGTCTAATGAGGCTAGCACAACACACAGTACATTTTACAGACTGAAGTGCCAGGGGTCATGTAAATATATAGAATTTGGTTCATTTCACATTAATAAAGAGGGGGCCGGGGGGATGACCACTGCATGCACTTCGTGTACTGTGCTGGCCCCTGTCTATCCATTATCTTGGTCAGAGCTCAAAAACAAAGTGGAAAATAGGAATTAACAGCTCTGTGGTACAGCTGAAGAAACCCAGACGGAATATGTGAAGCCACCTGCCCAAGGCAGCAGGCCTAGGAAGTCCAGATTCAAACCAAGTCATCTGACTTCAAAGCCCCCTCCCTGTCTTTTCCACTCCATGGTAGCAATTAAGTGTTTCCTCTGGCCGTTCAAGTCTTGAGCAAGAGCCAGCCTAAAGGGAGAGAGACAGTCACAGCAGAGACTCTCAAGTTAGAGGTTGTGCAGGCAGGCTTTGGACTCTTCCACCAGTAAGAGGAAAGTTTAGGTCCAGAAGTTGCTGGTCATGTCCCTTGGGTCAGCGTCCTCCTTTTTCTGCTCCTGGGATCAAGTCTCGACTTTGGACAGATCCCAGAGATTGGGTGATGGCCTGAGTGTGATTCAGTCAGTCTTCAACTATAGCAACATGCAGGCTATTGTAGGGGTGGCATGTGGGTGTTAGGGATGGAGTGCTGCCTTCCTGGGTTTTTCTAGGTGTGGCCAGGTGGAGGGAAGAAGAAATGGCAGCGGTACCAGTAAGTCCCATTGTGGCTTGAGGCTGGAGAGATCAGAATTCTATCGTCCACTTTGCACATGCACACACATCTTTCTTTTCTGTACCACAAAGTGTTGGATGTGGGTGGTCAGTTAACAGCAGAGTTGGAAAGAACTTTTAGGATCATCTAGCCATTTACAGAAAGGAAAACTGAGATCCAGTAACATGCCTTAAAGTATTACTGCTGAGCTTTGATTAGTGAGCATAATAGCCAATAATAAGTACTCAACATCCTGCCAACACCATGGTAAGTGCTTTGCATGTGTTGTCTCATCAAATGTAGCAGCATCCTCAGAGGTAGGTGCTGTATTTGTCATTTTCACACATGCACAGACCAAGGCTTGGGGACAGGCAGTGCATGGCTTGGCCTGGCATGCAAGCCAGGCCTATCTGACTCCTAGCACTTACTCCCTGCTCTGATCTGTGGCCTCCGTGACCAACCTGGAGATGGACAGGAACAGTGATCCCCGACTTAGAGAGAAGAGGACTCAGGTCAGAGAAGAATAACATTATTTTTTTAAAGTCATGGAACCAGTGGTCAAGACTCAGAGGTCCTCACCTCTCATCTGCTTCCCTCCCTTCCGCCCTGGGGACCAGATGTGGCCCTATCACTTCTCTTTCTGGGTTGGTAAAGCAGTTGATGTCAGCAAAGGGTCAGCGATGGCCTCTTTGTCTAGAAAGGATCCTTCGGAACTTTGGAAAGTGGTATTGCCCCATGCCGGACTACTTCAGCACCAGGCACCCAGTTGTTAACTGTCTTCTTGTTGGCTCCTTTGGGGAGGGGAGGCCTCTACCCCTCAATGCCTCGAGTCTTACCTGGCTCAGTTTGGTCAAGCGTCTGCTCATCTTATGTGGTATTTGCTCTCTCTGTTTCAGGCCTGGTCCTATCAGAGGCAAGTACTCTGTGACAGATGTCTCTGAACCTCAGAGACCAGTCAATGGCCAGTGAATTAACCAGCCCAGAGCCTCCCACAAAGGCTATATGTATTAGGAATGGAGGCCTGGCTGATAAAGCCGGGAGACCGTAGTCTTGTTTATTCTGGTAGACTCTGTCTTGTACTCTGCAAGGGGATTATGCTGGAATTATCCAGCTGTGTCTGCTGAGATTTGGCTACAGACTCAGATTCCCAGGATGGGGAGGTCAATGGCTGTCTTTGTTCTCAAATATATTTAATTTTCTCCCTGGCTATTCTTGGTCTTCAGTCCACTTAGCATCGCCCAAACTCCTTCCATGTGGTGCGTTCACTGTGGGCTGGTCCATTGGTAGCGTCCTGGGCTGAAATTCTTAGCAGCCTGTTCCCAACAGGGAGGACACCTCAGGTTTTCCAACTACACAACAGATCTCAGATCATCCCTTTTTTACATTGTACATTTCCTAATCTCTGACCTCATTTAGGGAGGAGAAATGAAATAGCCTGGATCCCACATTTGGGCTGTTCATAGCGTCTAGCAGAGGATACTTAGACCTTGGTGACAAAGGGCCTGGCATGAAGTTTCAGCTCAATGCTTGGTAGCTGTTGAATTGCTTCTTTAAAATAGGGTAATAATAATGATGTGTAGGATCAACAGGAGATGTCACACACAGTAAAAGCTCCATGAATGTTAGCAACTACCTCTTTCATTATCATTATTAAAGGCACAGCCTCTCTGAGACTCAGTTTCCATATCTGTAACATGGAGACAGTAATTTTCACCTTGGCATTTGGCTGAGGGGGTATGAAATGAGAAAGTGCTTAGTATACACCTGGCAGGTAGTCACGGCTCACTAATCAATACTATGATCTTTATTTCCTCCCTCCCTTCCTTCCCTTCACTTTCCCTTCCCTTGATTGTCATGGTGAGATGGTTCCCACCACTATCAGAAGAGAACCACGTTTTATTCTGACTATACATGTCCTATTTAAACCACCTTGTATTGGTCTTGCTGTCTTTTGTCTTCTCTCATTCAGTCCATCTTTCACATCAAAAAATGTCATCCGAGGCCACACTGGTGTCACAAGCCTAATTTCTTAGCCTTGTCTAGTCTCAATTCCTCCTCCAGGGTCATCTCTCACTAATGCTGTTCTTTATCTCATGCTGAACCCATGTTGGATTTCTCACAAGCCCTTGAACCTTTCATGTGCATTCATGACTCTGGATCTTTACCTCAGGAGATTTTTCTATCTTTCCTATTCCACCCCATACCGGGCTTATTCAGGATGATCTGATCACTTATTTTATGGACTCTAGAAAAGTGAGAAACATTATAGACTCTTCATCGACTGCTTATCTTACTGCCATCACTGGCTGCAGTTTGGAGGGTGGGCTGGAAGGGTAAGATGGGGCAGGAAGTTAAGAAACGAAGGCTGGGGGTCTCCCTGATGGTGCAAGGGGTTAAGACACAATCTATGAAGCTGTCCGCAGCCACTGCAGCATGAATTTGATCCCTGGCCAGGGAGCTACCCACATGGTACAGCAGACCTCTCCTGACTCTCCTGCTGCTCCCCTCAGCAGTGTATTTCAGTCAATCTGCCTGTTCTGTTCCCCACTCTGTTTCTGGTGAATCCTCTTACCCCCGACCCCATACCTCTGGCCTATACCCCAGTTCTTGTATGCATAAATAAATCTTTAAAAAAAATGAAGGCTAAGTGGAAGGTGATGGGATAGGGAGTGTAGAGAAGGAAAGTCAAGAGGTGTAAGTGATAGCTACCACACAACTTGGTGGCTGTTTGATTTGGGAGATTATGAGAGTAGAGTGTCCACAGTGGTGGCCAGGTAGCAAGCTTACGTTATGCATACTTGTAACCAGCTGTCTCTCTAGTCCTTTACACTGTAGTTTTTGAACTCCAGTTTGTAACCCATTAGTCGATCATGAATTCATGTTAATGGATTGTGGCCAACATTTAAAAAAAATATGCATGTAATAAATCTACCCTTATCTTGTACATAGCAAGAACATTATTCATAAATCTTTGTTTCAAACAAATGTACATGCATGTGTATACTAGGTTGGGATGTAAAATATATGAATCAGTCAAAGTTTGAAAGACACTTTTCTAAGCTCTGACCACTTGTAGGGTAGAAATGTGTCTTATGCCTTTTTTTTAAAAAAACTTTTTTTTTTAAAGATTTATTTATTTATTTAGATAAGCACTGGGTACAGTCAGAAGTGCGGGAGGGTGAGAGAATTCACCAGAGCCAGAGCGGGGAGCAGAGCAGGCAGAAGGACCGAAGTACACTGCTGAGGGGAGCAGCGGGCGGCAGGAGAGGTCTGCGCGCCATGTGGGACCCTCCTCTGGTGGCCGGGGAGCAGCCGGGGATAGAACCAGCGCCACAGAGGCCGCGGGCAGCTTCGCAATCCAGCGCTCAACCGCTGCGCCACCGGGGAGGCCCAGAAATGTGTCTTATGCCTCTTAAGCCAAGGAATTTTAGAATTGTGGGAGGCCTTTGAGTCTACATGGTTTAAAAGTTTTGTGCCCTTAAGTACTCCTGCTCACACCTCTTTCTATATGAAAATGATGCTCAAAGAGGGTAAGTGATTTCTCCAAGATCAGATAATTCTCATAATAGCCTTTGCAATACCTTGTTTGATTAAGAGAATGGGTGGATCAATGTATGCCTTTATACCTGGTTGAGTATAGCTTATGAATTAATGTAGCAGCAATACATGAGTAATAAAGAGTTGAGTTCATGAATTAATGCCTAAATCATATATAACTGTATGGAAAACTGGGTGTATGAATTGACATAGGAAGGAAAGAAAGGAGGGGGGCATAAGAAAGAGGGGAAGTGAGGGGGAGAAGATGAGAAACAGGGAGAAAGGAAACTCAGATTTCCTCACAAACACTATGAATCTGTAGACTTCCAGCCAAGAAGTGAAGTATTTCTGAATGACCCCAGGCAGGGGACCACAGCTAGCTGAAATTAATCATGTGGCCAACACAGAGATCAGCCAAACTTGACCGAGTGACGATGGCCTTGCAGTAGACTTTGTTACGCACTAGTTTATAGGGTGAGCTATTAACTGGCCCAGCATGGGGGTAGTCAGGCGCCTGACATCAGAGAATGAATGAGGTGTTTGGGGTGGGGAGAGATGGGCTCTTTTCCCCAGCTCTGGTGTGCTGAATCATCCCCAGCCCCGAGGGCTGCCATGCTATTATTCATCGGTCCCATGACCAGGAACCAACCAGATCCAAGCACTCTGGGCTATCTCAGAAAGCTGGAGTTCAAGGTAGCAGGGCATTAGAGTGAAGAGCAAGAACCCAAAGAGCCACCTAAGATCACTCAAAGTTAGCCAAGCTTAAGTCATTTTAACTATTTGACAAGATCAGGCACATACAAGGTGGGATCGTCTTGTATCATTTTAGCTATTTGAATCAGCTTTAGGTTTTCATCTCCATTTCTCTGCTTCTTTGCTGTGTGATATTGGTTAAGTTGCTTTGCCTTTCTGAGCCTATTCACCTATAAAGTGAACATAATATTGGTCTTAGGATCCACGCACATTGTGAAGATTTTATGCTAAATATTTCTCTCCCCTTCCCTTCTTTCTCCTTCAAATTTCACCACCCTTTCTTTCACTTACGGATTTAACAAATACTGAATGACTTCATTCATATATAAACTACAGAGAAAACAATCAACAGAACAAAAACGAAGGAAGTGAGAAAACTCAAGCAAAATAAACCCTAGAAGTACAACTGCGGAATCAAGGCAGGGGAAGGCAAGGCTGGTAAAAATGGTAGGAGGGTAAAGGACTATGGTACCTGAATGGTGGGGGTGGGGTGGTAACATACATCAATGAAGTATGAACCTGTTCCCTAAATTATATTTGAATGTTACCTCAATAAAGGTAACTGTTGAGTGCCCACTGTATACCAGGCACTAGGTGCAGTGAGCCTGGAGGCAGAACTCCTTTCCTTCATAGAGCCAAGACCCTGGAGGGCAGGGGCTGGTCACAGCGTTACATAACTCCAAGGGCACCACTCACACATCTCTAAGGGATGAGTCTACTAAAAGGAGGAGACAGGAAATTGGGGGAAAATATATAGTTTATCAAATAGTGATAGGTAATATAGAAGAAAAGAAAACTGGGGGAAATGTTAGCAATGGGGCCACATAATCTGAAATAAGTTGGTCAGCCATTGAGCAAAGCCCTAAAGGGGAGGACAGACATGGAGGGAGAGTGTCCTTGGCAGAGGAGACAGAGCAAGTACAAAGGGCCTGTGGTGACAGCTTGCTGCTATATTTGAGGAATGACTAAAGAACCATTATTCAAAATATTCTATTTCAAAGTCCTTTCCCTTTCAGAAAGCTGAGAGCATTCTTTTTGTTTTTAAGATTTATTTATTTATGCATACAAAAACTGGGGTGCAGGCCAGAGAGGACTCACCAGAGACAGAGTGGGGAACTGAACAGGCAGATCTGTTGAAATACACTGCTGAGGGAAGCAGTGGGTGAAATAGGAGAGGTCTGCTGCACCATGTGGGTAGCTCCCTGGCCTGCTGGGGATCAAACTTGTGCTAAAGAAGCCGCGGATAGCTTCACAGTGCTGTGCCTAAGCCCCTGTGCCACCAGGGAAGCGCAGCTGCTGAGCACATTCTTAGGATGCCTCACTCCCTTTTCTTGGGCATCTGGGCAGAGGAATTGCCCTGAGATGATCTGCATATATCTGTCCTCCCCCTGCAGAATGCAAGTTCCAGGAGATACAACCTCACCCCTCTTCTGATCACCTCTGGTACCAAATAGACACTAAATGGATATCTAACACATTATTAGAGGAACACATAAACCTCTGAAATTTCCTTATCACATCTGTTTAGTCAGTGCTCCCTCATTCTTTGTCCTTCAAGTTCCTGTATAAATCTTGCATTCTCCCAGAAACATTCTTTACATCATCAAGGTCATGCTCACCTCTGTCTGACCTGATCTCTGAAGTCTACACAGAAGAACATCAGTCCTATGGGATTATAATTTGTGAGCCATAGCACATGGAAAGAGTTCTGGGATCAATTATTTTGGGAAATTGTTGGTTAATCAAATCTAAGTAGAGTTTCTTTAGTCAATGATTTTTCAAAAGCTTCAGTGAGATAGCAGGATGGTTAGGGAATGTTTCCTAAATGTACTTGACTATTTGGGTACCTTCCAAAGGAGCAGGCTAACCTATCTCAGAAAATACTGGATTAATGCATGACTGTCTCCTAACTTCTGGAATATTCTTTGATTTAACCTCAGTCAACCTCTGTCACTCTAGCTTCATGGCCCAGGGCAGCCACCTTGGTTTTGGTTTATACCTCCCTCTTGTCTGATGTGAAAAAGGCTGCTTGGGAAAGAGGAAAGACCTCAGACTTTAAATTGTTCTGGACCAGTCAGGCTCTCCAAATGAAATAGAAAGAGTCACAGTGATGAACTGGAAAAAGTCAAGGGAATGAAAGGGGGACACCTATGACCTGGGCCTGTGGGAGCAGATAGGGCTTGGGATTTTTCCTCTTTACCCTCCATAGCCACCTTTTCAAGTAGTCTCAACAATAATTGTTTGGCAGTTCAGCTCATGCTGTAAAAATCAAATTAGTGGTGGTATGTAACGGATGCAGCTTGATAGCCATAGGGACAGGATGTTTATCTCCACCCCTGGGGCTTGTGGGAGATGCCAACCAATCCCTCCAGATTTTGACAAGGAGACTCTTGTTCTTTCTCAGTCTCATTTTGTCAGTATCTCTCTCCAAGTTTTGCTGTTTGTGTTTTTCTCTTGGTGGTCTCCTTTGTCTTTTAAATTTAGAATAGCTTTCTAATCTGGAACCTGATGATCCAGCTAAACTTTAGAAGTAGAAGGTGATGCCTGGAACAGTGAAGAGACGGAAAAAGGCAACTGATCGCACCTCAACTAATTTTAGTTTACTTCAATTCAATTTAGGCCAATAAACATTTCTTGAACTTCCACCTGGGCATCGGGGAGACCAAGATGAATAAGTCATGGCCATTATTCACAGGGACGCTCCTGTTTGGGAGGGGAGACAGAGAAAGGTGACTGAATGCTTCATGATGCACACTGATTAGGGGGTGGCAGGTGAGAGGTGACCCTCCCGGGATATTTGGAGGATTTGTACTTGTGAAGTGAGTTTGTGTTTGAAGCAGGGACATACATTTTTTAAGTGTATTGGTTTTTAACCTGTGTGATGTTTCCAGACTTATTTTTCCCAGCTCTCCCAGTTTCATTTTTATAAACAGCCCAGGGTCCACCTAGCTACCTCTGTGTCAGCCCTCCTAGCACACACACATATTGTTCTTTGCCTCTGTGCTACCTCTTCCTTCTCCTCCACCTGTGAAACACCAGTTGTGATTCCTAGTTGAAATAATTTTTACTTTCTCTGAGATTTTTTTTTTTACTGTCTTCCTTTGCTGCTTCCCATTCAGGCCCAAATATGAACATGTAAGTTTTGTGCCTCGAAAACAACCCAAGTTTCCATCAGTGAGTAAATGGTTAGAAAAAAATGTTTCTCTCTCTCTCTCTCTCTCTCTTTCTCTCTCTCTTTCTCTCTCTCTCTCTCATACACACACACACACACCCCCACACACACACACAGAGACAGAGAGAGAGAGAGAAATATTTCAGCCATACAAACAAAATCCTACCATTTGTGACATCAATCAATCTTAAAGGCATTATGATAGTGAGATAAGTCAGACAGAGAAAGACATAATACAATATGTTGTCACTTACATGTGGAATACAAAAAGCACTGAACTCAAGGAGATAGAGAAGAATTTGGTGGGTGCCAGGGGCTGGAGGGGTGGGGGCTGCCATGGGGAGGTGCTGGTCAAAGATTTCAAACTTCTAGCTATAAGATGAATAAGTTGGGGATCTAATGTGTAGTGTGACAGCTGTAATTAGCAATACTGTATTATATCTGGAAAGTCGGTAAGAGGATTTTGAAAGTTACCACACACGAGAGGACGGAGTCATTACCTAACCTTATTGTGATAACCCCCTTGCAATGTATGCACGGATCAGATCATCGCCTCCCACACCATAAACTCACATATGCTGCAGGTCAACAATATCTCAATAAAGCTGAGAGAAGTGGAGAAAAATGTTTAGTAACTAGTCCCAGGAATTTTAAGTTACACAACAACAAAAAATGCATCATAATAGCACACCAGTTCACCGAGATTTCAAAAAGTTCTGTGCCTCTAGCATAGTGTCTTTATCCTGGATTATTTCAAAAACATTTATTGACTGCCTCTCAAGTCCCAGAGACACTCTGCTGGAGGATGGGCATACATGTGTCAGCAGGAAAAGGCATGGTCCTGCCCACGTGGCATTTATAGTCTACTGGGAGACAGACACGTTCACTGAATTATAAAACAAATAAATGTGTAAGGAAAAGCACTCCTGAAGAAACAACTCTCATGCACTAAGGACCTGAGGCTGGAGGGAAGCTGGAATAATGGACAAACTCATTAAAGGCTATTGTGAAGGCAGGGGGACTTTATGGGCGGGAGGGGAGGAGAGGGAAGGATGGGAGGTTCTGATCACCTGGGCCAAATGTAAAGACTTTTGACTTTACTCTAAATGTAATGGAAACATGGAGAAGAGTCTGGCTCGCCATAAGCAGCTAGACCTTGTTTTATTCACTGTTTTCTTAGAGAGTAGAAAATGCCTGGTGTGAAGGTATCACTAAATTGTGGTTGAGTGAATGAGCTAGTGACTTAGTGATCTGATCAGATTGTATTTCAGAAACATCACTGCTCCATTATGGTTTTATGACACCATGATATCCCTCCTCTCTGGGGTTCAAGACTCTGCTGTCTGTGCACCTCACAAGGTCAGTACCCATCGCTAAGGTCGGGGAGTAATAGTTCAGGGAGTAAGAAAGGCAGAAGACCATAGCAGCCAAGAATATGGGCCCTGAAGTCAGGTTCTAATCCTGATTTCCAAGGTTCAAATCCCAATTCTGTTTCTTGCTAGCTCTGTAACCTTGGACGAATTCCTTAGGTCCCCTGCAGCTCTGCTTCCTTATATGTAAAATAGAGGAACCAGCATAGTATGTCCATAGTCTTTTATCCAAACTCCTTGGTACTAGATGTGTGTTTGAATTCTGAACTGTTTGGGCAGTGGGGGCGGGGGGTTGATTTTTAAAAAGGTAATGCAGTACATGACCATTTATTTTGTAGCTTCTCACTGGCTTCTCGGACTGCACCCCACCATCAAACTGCTTTTCTTTTCAGCTCCCCATATACTTACACTAAGTGGAATGAAAAGACAAATACTACAGACAGCTCATCATGAGTTCAGAGTAGGGTTTGCCTGTAAACAAGTTGTGGGAAATAAATGCGTGTGTGCCCACCTGCCCTCAGCTCCAGGAACATACACCCCCGAGGCAGGGGGCGGGGCAGGGAGAAGTATAGTCAACACGTGTCTATTGAATTTCTTGCCCTAAATTATTTTCATGTCCATCTGGTCTGATGATAGCTCCACCCTCTGCAATGGGGTCACGGATGGAAGAAGGTGGAGGGGGGACAACACAAGCAGTTTACCTTGGGGAAGCCCCAGGCGGGAGTTCTGAGATCCTTTTGTCTGCAGCATTAGACACAAGGACAGAGGAGGGGAGGTGTTCCCCAGCCATCAGACAAGCCTTTCCAGGAGCAGGCTTCTTACTCACTGGCTGAAGGGACAAGGTCTGCCAGGTGGAGGTAGAGCCCGTTCCTGCTCCTCCACAGGTAGTCTCCACCCGGGGCGCTGTCTCTTATTTGTTATGTTTGCTGTGTTGACTAGTCTGTTATTAGTACCTGTGAGTACAAGTGGCTCACAGTAGATTCTCAGTATTTATTGCAGGCATGATGAAAATGAAGAAAAATGAGCATTTATTCAATATCTACTACATGCAGGAGACTTTCCATAGTTTCTTCAGTCCTCTCATCAATGCAGGGTGGCAGGTCATTGTCTCATCTCTGTTTTGCATATGAAGAGACGGAGGCTTAGAGGAGCTTACAGGGTCAGGACATACAAGGGGACCTCGCCAGGCTCCTCCTGTGGCTGCCATGTAGGGCACCTGAGGAAAGCGAGGCTAACTGGGTGCATCCTGTCAGCCAGAGCAGACCCTAGTGGGCCAGTTGGGCCCCAGATTGAGATGCAGCCTGAGCTGGGTGACCCGTGAGAGGACAGGCCCATCAGAACCCTTGGCTTTACCAAGTCGAGCCGATGCAATTTTTTTAGTCCTAATTCCCTGGGCTGCGTGGATCCACCCTCCTGAGCTGATGCCAAGTTCCAGCCTGTGGCTGTGGCGCTGATCCTGCTGAGAAACAGTCTGTGTCCTCCCATAAGCAACTGCATTTCATAGAGGAAGAGGAGGAGGGAACCTTATGCAATTCTGGCTTGACTCCCCATTGATTGTGTGACCTCAGGCAAGCCACATTTTGCTTTTCTTCTCAGGGTGGTCAAAAAAAGGTGACCATATTTACCTTGCAGTGGTGTAGGGACACTTGGGCAGTGAATGTGAAGGGCTTAGCAATGTTCCTCATCTATAAATGAGTCCTCTGGGGTGGTAGCTGCCATTACTGCTGCTACTTGTATTATTCCGCCTGAAGGTCTCCAGGTGGTCCCACATCACCACTGAATTGGGAACTCTGGATGAGTGGGTGTCTGCTGCCTGCAGTCTGAGACCTGGGAATGGTGCCCTTTGTCTCAGCCCCTGTCACAGAGGCCATGGCTCAGAGCGAGTGCCTGACCAGTGCTCTTTTGCTGGAAGACCCATCAACAGTGGGTAGACAGGTCACTCCACATCTGTGCTCTAGCTCCACAGTGGGCCTTCTGCAAAAGCAAATACCCCACAATGTGGAACCCGTCATAGCCTCTAGGAATGCAGACTATTTGAAGCAATACAGTTTGAAGCAAACTTCAAAGTTGTGAAGGAACCCAAGGACAAAATAAGAGTGCGTGTGTGTGTGTGTGTGTGTGTGTGTGTGTGTCTTGCAATGTTTTATTTGTCTGTGCCTCTTTCATTACAGGGTTTTGTAATTGCTCAGAGACATAGAAAATATTACATTTGTTATGTATACTTAGAAAAAAGTATGGGAAATACACACTAAGATGCCAACAGTGGTTGTTTTGAAGTGGAGTGATTGCAGGTAATTTTGTTTTTCTCTTTGCTTACATATACTTTGCACTATTCCACTAAAGGGCAAGGCATTGCTTGGGTTACTTATGTAGCAACATGAGGGGACAACCTGAGATTCTCCAAATTATAATCCTTTCACCTGTCTATCAACCTATTTGATTTTTTAAGGACAATTTGTAAGTGATGGTGCCCTGTCTGAATGGAGAGCAAGAAGGACGCATGGAAAAAATGGTGGTCTTCTATGCCTTGCCATTCAGGAAGTGGCATGAAAGGGGATTTAGATATTATTTATTAGCTTCTATTACTTGCTACCCACCATGCTGAATGCACTCTTACTTCATCTACCCAGGAACACTGCAAAGTTAGGCATTACTCTTCCTATTTCATAAAAAGAGAGACTGAGACTTAAAGATGTAAAGTAATTCCTCCTAAACAGCATATCAAGGAAGTAACAGTCATTTAGACTCAGAACATTGTGAGCAATGCCTAGTGCTGCATGTATGCATATATCTCTTCCTTTGCATCATGGTGAACATACATTGTGCACGCACTGTATGCATCACACACACTATAACTCTAATATGTGTGTGTGTGTGTGTGTATGCACTCATGACTTCAGCATCATAAATGTTTAAACCTAGAAATGCATCAAGGAAGTATAAAATTGGGCTTCCCCGGTGGCGCAGTGGTTGAGCGCTGGGTTGTGAGGGTGCCCGCAGCCTCTGCAGCGCCGGTTCCATCCCCGGCTGCTCCCCGGCCACCAGAGGAGGGTCCCACATGGCGCGCAGACCTCTCCTGCCGCCCGCTGCTCCCCTCAGCAGTGTACTTCGGTCCTTCTGCCTGTTCTGCTCCCCGCTCTGGCTCTGGTGAATTCTCTCACCCTCCTGCGCTTCTGACTGTACCCAGTGCTTGTATAAATAAACAAATAAACAAACAAACAAACAAACAAATAAATAAATCTTTAAAAAAAAAAAGACTAGGTGACCTTTAAAAAAAAAAGTAGGAAATTACTTCAGATGAATATGGTCATAGGTATAGTTTCTTATGACTCAGAGTTACTGGGGTAAATTTGTGGACATCTGTGCCCAGAATTAGGGCACAATCCCAGAGCCAAGGCTGCATGGAATCTTGGTGATTGTTGTTTATCAACCCCTTCTTTGCTCCCTCCTTCTCACCTTCTCCTGCTCTCTTCCTCTCTTCCTTTCCCCCTTCCTTCTCCCACTCTCCTTTCCTCCCTGTCTCCCTCCCTCCTCCTCAACCAGCCGTACGTTTTGTTCAAACACAATTTAGAAAAAGCCCAATGTACAAAACAAAAGCAGATGGCTGCGGGATCTAGCTTGAAGCTTCCTTCTCAGTGGCCACGGGTACCTTTAAAGACTCTAGGATTTAAAAACCATGGGTCTGGACTCCCATCCTTGTCATCCATGAGAGACTTCTCCAGGCTCAGAAAGCTCTTAGCAGAGGTGCTGTGGGACTCAAGAACTTAACCACCTAAGAGCTCTCTTCACATTTTATTGCAGCTATTTATTCCAATCTTCTATTTTTCCTGCTGGGAGGTGAAGTCCTTGGAGGACAAAGGCAATATCTGGACTGTCCTCACTTGGCCCTCAGTACCCAGCTCAGAGGCATACACCTGGCAGGTGCTGACTGCAGTATTGCTGGATGGACAAGGCATAGGGGAAGGTAGATCCTCTGAGCACAGCCAGTGCTGCTATGCTGTGAGTTTACGATGTGTCCACCTGATGGGTCGGTATACTCGTGGAGCTAGCAGCCCCAAACTCAAGATGCTCGGGGATCAGCCACCACTCCCCATCCATGCCCCCATACCGCAAGGTCTTTCTCCATTCCACAGGCAACAGCTCCTGTCATTCAGCTGTCATGTCCGAGGTTGGGAGTGTAAAACATAATCTGCATTTCCCATTTATTGTTCAGTGAATGTTAAATCCATGAAGACATTCATCTCTCCCCTCCTTCCCCTTCCAGAAGAGGGGAAACTCCTTTCTGCTCTCCCTCCTTCTCCTCTACTTCTGTTTCTCCTCATTCTCCTTTTCCCTCCTCCTCTTCCTTCTACTCCTCCTACTTCTATCCCTTCTCACCACCTTCTCCTCCCCTTCTTCTTCATCCCCTTTCTCCCTTCCTCCTCCCCCTCCAGTGCCTTCAGAGTAATGTGCAATAGCTTTCTCTGAGGTCAGCTTCAGCTAGAGGTCTTCATGAGTTCTGATGACCTGGGGTGAGGGTGAGAGCTGGAGTGCACTGAGAGGGAAGGGAAAGCCCCTCCTCTCCCCCCTGCTTAGCCCCATCTCTGTAGTTAGTGGCTGTCCTGGTTTCACCCTCTGCTTTGCTGTATTTCAAGTGGGTGTGGGGGGCAGGAGCAGGGGCCTGCATCCGGGCCCCTGCCTAGCTTTGGCTCAGACGTCCCAGCTGCGTGCAAGTAGGCCGGCCCATGCAGCTGGCCTCGCCTCTCTTCTTGGCTGGAGAGCAGGGAGGCCCTGACTGGGGAACTCTGAGAAATCACAGGGCCTCAGCCTCTTGCTGGGGTGGCCTGTGAGCAGTTGTGGACCTGTTTCTGTAGCCTCTGAAGTTCAAGGGCACTTCTCTCTTGCAAAGCCTCTGTACGCCTGCTTCTCTCCCTTAAGGACACCTGGTAAGGACAGATGGTCCCAAATTAAGTTGTATCACTGTTACAAACTAGTTCCCTCCAAAACTGAAACTTGACTTTCCTGTAAACCAGAGTTCATCTGATTACCACTAGAATGTTCTGTCTGACAGTTGCAGGGTTTGAAAAGTACAGGTAATATCAGTTTCTTTTCTTGAGGACCCTGGAAAATCAAGCATTGTTTCTCCAACCTCTCGTTTGAGTATTGCCGTCCCAATTTTGTCATACGTGGGATATTATTAACTTAATGTGTTCTTCTTGAAATTGACTCTTTTTTTATTGTTTTTATTTTTGGTCAAATCAATGATTTCAAAATGGAAGTTTATGTCACTACCAGTAAATAGGAAACCATGCATTACATGCCTTAAATAGACTCTAAAAATCAATACCATGAAAACAAAACAGTTTTGAATAATTGTAGACAGACTGTTGCCCCTGGAAGGTTCTGAGATGGAGCCTTATCTATTTTTTTTTTTTTTAAGAGGACGGATTGGCAGTTGTTACAGACCTGTCAAGAAATTATCCGCACCAAACCTAGCCATGCTCCATGATGGTATTGGAAGGGCCGAAAGAAAATTAGAATGTTCTTTTTTTTTTTTTCTTTTTTTCTCATTAAGCGGTTTAATTCTGATGTGTCCCACACTTTGGTAAATAGCAAGTAACCTGATGCAATGGCTTCTCTCATGGAAGGTACTAGAGTCCAGTTGCATAGTAAATCTGTGACAGTTGGGCCAGACCCAGGATACTAGGCTCTGGAATGGTTCCCAAAATGGTTCCCCAGGCCCATTTAAACACACACCATGTTGCCTCTTTGGAGACAATGATTCACTTTTCAGGAATAAGTGTAAAGGTAAGAGTTGTGTTAAAAAAAAAAAAAGAAAGAAAGAAAGAAAGAAAGAAAGAGAGAGAGAGAGAGAGAGAGAGAGAGAGAGAGAGAGAGAGAGAGAGAGAAGAAAGAAAGAAAGAAAGAAAGAAAGAAAGAAAGAAAGAAAGAAAGAAAGAAAGAAAGAAAGAAAGAAAGAAAGAAAGAAAGAAAGAAAGAAAGAAAGAAAGAAAGAAAGAAGCTACATTCATTCTTTCCACCACAACATTCTGTGTTTGTGAATTGTTAGATAGATGTTAGGTCTACAGTATTCTGCTTACCACTTCAGAATTTTTTTTACCCTGCTTAAAAAGTCCATGTGAGGGTCTCCTTGGTGGTGCAAGCAGTTGAGTGCCACACTGTGAACGTGTCCGCAGCCTTTGCAGAGCGGGTTCAATCCTGGCCGGCCGGCGAGAGTCCCACATGGCGCTGCAGACCTCTCCTGTCTCGCCCGCTGCTCCCCTAAGCAGTGTATTTTGTCAGTCTGCCTGTTCTGTCCCCACTGTGTCTCTGGTGAATCCTCTCACCCTCCTGCACCTCTGGCCTGTACCCAGGTTCTTGTATAAATAAATCAATGTTTAAAAAAAAAAAAAAAAAACTTAAAAAAAAAGTCCATGTGAATTAAGTGACTATAATAGTCATAAGGTGATGTGTGCTAAATTATGAAACCTAAAAAGTAAACCAGTCATAAAGATGCTAAACTTTGACTATTACTATTTTAAACATTCAGTCATTCATTTATTCATCCAGTGCTCACTGAGCAACACACACCTTAGACATAGCCATCTGCAGCCAGTAGGGGTCCTTTGGCGTTTGATGGCCTGCTCTTCCCTGGTGATTTTCTAACCTCCAGCTTTTGTTCCAAGTCAAAGAGTCAAGAGACAAGTTCACCCCAAGCTGGACCTCCCGTGATTTTCTAAGACATGGGAGAGAGATGTTACATCCCCCGGTCGCGGTGTGCTCAGGGCTGTGCTGTGCAGGTGCTATTATCCCAAACTTAGTGGGGACCCAGCTGGAGCCCTCAGCCTCACTTAGCCTGGGCAGGTAGAAATTTGCTATGGTCTTTCTGGTTCTGAAGCCAGCACCATTTCCACTGCATTGTAGAGCTACATGCTTTCAGCATTTTGAGAGCAGCTTGTCTCCAAGACGTTTTCCTTATATCATAGGGTCAAACCCTGTGGCCTGTACTGAGCTTCTGCTAAGGACAGTGATGACAGAGCAGACAGGGGCAGCTGAGGGCCGAAGAGAAAAGTGAGGGAAAATCAGCCCCCAGCCTTGGCCCAGGGCTCAGCCTTCCCTCACCTCATCTAAGGCTTCTTGGAGGTGAAACTGCATACAGCTACCATTGTGTCTTTGTATTTATTTTTAATTTGGAAACTGAAATTAAGTGAGGTAAGACTGGTTATTGATCTGTCTTGTTTTAGAGTCAAAGGTAGACTCTCTGGTTTCTTCCCTGGCATGTTCTGTGGATTCACAGAATCTTCTTCAAGCCAACCATTTTTTAAAAAAGGCAGGAAGAGGAAAAGAAAAATGAAACATAAAAGCCAAGAGAGGGAGAGAGAACCTACTCTTGTAGAGATTTGCCTGAACTGGACTCACATCTCTCCGGACTCCCAGCCAGGGACTGCCCTCCAAGCGCTCTCTTACCTGGTTTCCTCCTCAGATGCCACCTCCTTCTTCTCTGTACCGGGCCATTGCCTTTAGTCCTCCTGGGCTGACCTGGACCTCACTCAGCCTGGCCCCAAGTGTTGCTGAGTTTCAGGGCACCAGATCTTGGATCTTCTTCTTTAACTGGACTCCTGAGTGGAATTATTAGCCCAGCACACAAGGCCAAGCGAAGCTGGAGGAGCAAGAGTTGGGATCTAAGTTCAAATCGTGGCTCCACTGTGCCTTTGTGAGCAAGCTCAGCCAGGCTTCACCCCCTACCCCTCGTTCTCAAAATAAGGACTTGGGACTACGTGGATGGTTCCCAAACTATGTAATTAGAACCCAAGAGATACTTTGAAGCACCCCAAGAGTCAAGGGAGGAAAAGGAGTGTAGCCTGGAGCTTCTCCCCACTCACCTAGTGGAGTGCCTTACATTTGGCTGTTGGGTTTTCTCTAAGCACTGATTTTCAAGTAAGCATTTACTTTCAGTTAAAAGCTGGTACTGCAATAAGCACTTACAGATAAAATAGCCTTCACCCCCAACACACACGCAACAATACCCTCAGAGAAAATAAATATCCTCAGAGAAAATTAAAAAAAAGGAAAAACATTATTGTCCTAGAATATGCCTATTTTAGATGACAGGTTAACAGGCATGGGGAACAAGTTAACTAAGAAAATGCTTTGTTCAAACACTCGTGCCTTCGCACATCCCACGAGGGGAATCTGAGGATTTTTGTGCTTAGCAGAGCCTAGTGGGCCAGTATTGGCCTCTGGGAACTCTAGAATAGGACAGCAAAATCTTCATGGGTATCTTTGCTTTCCTGAATTGTATCACAATCAGTAATTTATATGCATGCCCGCTACATACATAGATATAGTAGATGTACATATACATTATATACATGTGTATATGTCTGTATCTGTACATCCTATGTCTGTGTACATGTATATCACAGGCTATTTCAAAACCTGTTGGCCATCTCATTTTGTTTTGTTTTGCTTTGTTTAAAGATTTATTTATTATTTATGAATACAAGAACTGGAGTAAAAGCCAGAGGTGTGGGGGGTGAGAGGATTCACCAGAGAGAGTGGGGAGCAGAACAGGCAGATTGACTGAAATACACTGCTAAAGGGAGCAGTGGGCAAGACAGGAGAATTCTGCTGCAACATGTGGGTCAGTTTACTGGCTGACCGGGGATCGAACTCATGCTGCAGTGGTTGGCAATAGCTTCATAGAGCTGTGTCTTTAGCCCCTGCGCCATGTGGGAGGCCCCAGCCATCTCATTTTGGATAGAGGTACAAACTTGAGTAGATATTCCCTTCCTTTGTGTCCACATTCTCTGCAGCTCCTCCTATTCCTAAGAATCTGAGGCCAGAAGGCCCTGCTCCCTTACTCTCCAGCCTACTTCCCACCCCTCATACTGTGCTATCCAGACACACTCACTGCAGTGTTTTTTTTTTTTCACATTTTATTTAAATTTTATTTTTTATATTCCCCATACAATTACAACCCCTTATTTTAACCCCAAGCCCTCCTTTCCCTGCCCCCCATCTGCCATAGAGTGTCTCTGGTTCATAGTTGTTTGTTGATTTTGATTTTCACTTTCTTATAGTTATTCATTTTCCTGGTCCCTTATTTAAGTTTTCTAGATTCCTGCTATGAGTGAGACCATCCAGTATTTTTCTTTTTCTTTCTGGCTTATTTCGCTGAGCATGATCCCTTCCAGCACCATCCATGTTGCTGCAAATCGCATGTGTTTATCTTTTTTGAATGCTGAGTAATATTCCATGGTGCATATGTACCACATCTTTTTGATCCAGTCATCTATTTTTGGACATTTGGGCTGTTTCCAAAGCTTAGCTATTGTAAACAGTGCTGCTATAAACATAGGGGTGCAGGTGTTCTTTGGAATTGATGTTTCTGTGTCCTTTGGGTAAATACCTACAATTAGGTACCATCTTCCACCAGTGAGAATGGCACATATTAAAAAAAAAACTAGCAACAACAAATGTTGGTGAGGTTGTGGAGAAAAAGGAACTTTCCTGCACTGTTGGTGGGAGTGCAAACTGGTCCAACCACCATGGAAAGCTGTGTGGAGATTTCTTGACCTACTAAACATAGAGCTTCCGTATGATCCAGCAATTCCACTCCTAGGTATTTACCCAAAGGTCACTGCAGTGTTTTATGAAGGAATGAGGACTGAAGTAGCCATGGCCGTGAAGAAGGAGGCAGGATGCTGAGAGGGAGAGTCCATACACCAGACAGTGGAAGTCGCGGTGGTGGTGATGGGTGTGTGTGTGTGTGTGTGTGTGTGTGTGTGTGTGCGCGTGTGTGTTGGTAGAAACAACTAAATGGTCAGAGTATAAAGTCTCTGAGGGTTAGGTCCAGTATCCCAAATGGAAAGCAATGCTGGAGAAAAAGCAATTTTGGAGGAAAGGAAATACAGTAATTGATAGAACAAAGTCCCAAAAGGGTCAAGGAGGGGACCAGAGGCTGGCCTGGCAGAGGTGGGAGGATGCTGTTGCTCTCTGAGATAGCCCTGTCCTGGTCGAGGGCTCAGACAGAACAGGAAGGTGGGGATGATTGAGGGTAGAAGAAAGGGAAGTTGGTGTGCATGTTGATCACTCACTGTTCTCAGTAAAACAGAATTGCAAGAGGGGAGAGTAGGCTGGGCTGGGAGAAGAGAGACACAATTTTGATCAGGGAACGGGCCAAAGTGTCATTGCAGTGTGTTAGAATCACGTGGGAGAATGTGTTTGTTAATAATGCCAGTTACAGAGTTGACCCCAAAATGACTGAATCAGAATTTCTGGGAATTTTTCTTTTTCACACACTCCCCAAGTGGTTCCTATCTCCTAATGTGTGAGAGTCACCATGATTGAGACTCTCCTTGGGATGATGAAACGGAGTATCCTCCCAAAGAGTTCTGCAGCCCTTGGCAAGCTCTGTTTCTTCTCCCCACTCCACTTCCTGGCTTCCTGTGAAAGGTACCACAGGCAAAGGGCACCTCAGCTTCCTTTAGGCCCTTGCTTGGGTCCCCTGGGGCCCAAAGACTGAATCTGCTGGTGCTGGGGCCGTGCCTGCTCCTCCTCTGGCAGGCAGCAGAGCTGCAGCACAGACCAGACATCTTCGAGGCCAGGAGGCTCTGAGTTCTAGTGTGGCCTTGGCCTGGTGCCAAGCTTCTCTACATCGGGTAGGTCTTTTTCCATTTTTAGGAATGGAAGGCCCTTCCATCTCATAGTATCATTAGGAGAATGGAGTGAGGTCTTGAATATAAAGTTGTTTTCCATCTTCCAGATTCAGTCTCTTCATCACTGGGGGTGCCCTGCAGCCCCCTGTGACTGTGGCCCCATGGGGCATCCTATTTCCTCTTCCTCATTCTCTCTAGTTCCCCCTTGTTCATACCCCTGATGGCTGCAAACATGCCAGGAAGTAAGACTTGGCATCCTTGTTTGCTAGGTGAAGGTGCCGTGCTCCAGGCACGTGGGGAGCAGGTGAATGGCCTAGATTAAAACCTAGGTCTGTCCAAGCCCACAGCACATGCTCTGAGAGACAGCACACCGACATAATTCTGGTCACCTAGGAATTTTCAATTTGTGGTCAGTGCAAAAGCTGAGAGTGCTAAGTACTGGTCACATGACACGGCGTTCTAGAAGAAGGGGGAATGATGCTGACTGTGGAGATCTGAGAGGGCCATCTGGAAGGAGTGGGATTAAAACGGGGTCATTCCATGTGAGTTTTTTGCCGTGGGATTTTAAAGGATGCCTGTGGGTTCAATCGGATGGGCGAAGCCACACATTTTAAGTCAAGGGGCAGAGTAAAGAAAACTTGCACTCAGGTTGGGGAAGTAAGTGGTCTGATGACAGTGTAGCAAAGCATGGGGGTGGATGGTGAATAAAGAGATAAGAGGGGACCAGATGTGGGAGATCTTGAATGCCAGGCTCGGCAGGGTGTCTGTGAGGAAGGGCAGCCAAACAAGACCTTGGGGCAGGAGAGGGAAAGTTTCGGTTGCCTCGCTGTTCAGCAGGACAGGAGCTCAGGGTCTTTTGCCTGCCTGTTCCCTTCCCTCCCTGGGGTCCTTTCTGAAAGGTTGCAGGGCCCTCTCTGCTGGGATCACCTTGCAAAAGAGCATCCGTCCCGCCTGTTGCCTGGGTTGAGCAAGAGGCTGGACGCAGGGTGAGGAAGCAGCAGCTGTGAGTCAGACCGCCCCCACACAGGCTGCAGGCTCCAGCCTGGGCCTGAGGCCCCAGCTGGGACAGAGCTCTCGCCGGGTTGCATGAGCCGATACGCGCTGTACAGCCAAACGCGGCTCAGAGCTGCCCTGACTCACTGGAAGCTACCCGAGCTGCTCGTGCCCCTGTCCTGACTTTGATTTCTCTTTTTCCTCGTCCCCTGCACACCCCCTTTCTCTCCCGTGCTGCCTGTTAACATTTTTACTTCCTTCTCTTCCATTCCTCATTTGCCCCTCTCTGCCGTTCTCTTCTGCCTTTCAGCCTCACCGTCTCCCAGCTTCAAATGCTTTTATTGTCTGCACTGTGTTCTTTGCAGCATGACTCAGGAGACCCAGGCTTAGACAGGCGACCTGTGACTCACACAGGCTTTAGACTCACCCGTTCTCTCTGGACCTCAACTTGTCCATCTGTGCAATGAGGCAGTTTGATTAGATGCTGGTTTGGAGGCAAAAAGCCATCAGGATTTCGCCTTATCTGCTTTGGCTCCTTGCCCTCTTTCATCACATCCTATAATGACAGAGCTCTTGGGACTCTCAGGATTCAGCTAGAACCATGGACCCAGCCCCCTTGCTTACCTACTGGAATCATCTATTGAGCTACTAAGACACTGTTGCCCATATCATACTATACCGGGTCAATTCAGTGAGAGTGTCAGGGGTGGATCTCGGGCATTCACGGTGTAAAATTTCCCTGGGCCTTCACTTGCACGGCTGGCTGGGGAAATGCTCTTGTCAAAGAAGCTGTCTTTCGGGAAAGGGAGAGAAGCTGAGGTGCAAAGTGGGGAAAGGGCCTGGGAGGGTCACATGGTGGGTCAGTGCAGACAGAACCAGAGCCAAGGCCCCTGTCACCTCCACCCCCTTGGCCTTGACTTTGCATCACCTTAAGCAAATGCCACCGCCCGCAGTGGGGCCAGGCAGGAGAGCAGCCTATTGCTCTGCCAGAGCCTGGCTTAGAGGCAAGGCCCAGACACAGCCCCATTAAGCCAGGCATGCCTTACGGGAATGGCTCCTGGCTCCAGCTTAGAAAACAAACAGAGTGCTTTGGTTTTCTTTGGCTGTATCCTGTGGTGGGGGAACTGGGAGAAGAGCACCTGAGGACGCAGGTTTGCTGCTCTTCTCCCAGGCAAAATGGGGCTGCCAGGTACAAGGGCTGGAGGCAGGTGGGCAAGACCCCCGGGAGGGGTGCACTAGGGTGTCCTTGCCTCCCACAGCTCCCAGAATGTACCCCACAAAGGGGCTGATGTCTGAAGGGGAGAGGAAGGGGGGCACAGGATCTCAGCTTGGCTGGTAACTGCAGGTAAACCCCACATCTTGAGCTATCTCCAGACAGACCCTCTCAGGCACCTGTAAGCTCCACACCTCCTCATCCACCCTCCTCCCACCCCCGCCACACACACGCACACTGGTTACAGTGGAAAGAAACCTCAACTAGGGTCTTTGTTATTGCTGCTGTTTATTAAGAGCTCCCCACATGGCAGGCAGTTTGTTTTTATTACATCTACTCTCTCTCTCTCTCTCCCTCTCTCTCTCTCTCTCTCTCTCTCTCTCTCTCTCTCTCTCTCTCTCTCTCTCATCAAGTAGATTCTTCAGAGTCACAAGTAGCAATGATTAGTTTGCCCACTGCACAGATGAAGAAATGGGATTGGAGAGGTGAAGTCCCTGTTCCAGGCACACAGCTCTGAAGGTCCATAGTGGATGCAGAATTCAAGTAGGTGCACATGATTCCACGTGCACTCACTGTGCATCCCCACTTTTATAGGAAGCAGCAGATCTGAATGTCAATCTCCACGCCTCTCATGATAGACTCTGTGTCCCTGGACAAACTAATTGACCTCTCTAGGCTTCAGTTTTCCTTTCTGTAACTTGACACTGGCTTTGCCCATTTCACATGACTGGTGTGAGGATCAAATGAAAGTTGGATGTGAAAGAGGTTAGTAAACAACAGACAGAGACAAACGTAAGAGATTATTGCTATTATCGCCAAACACAGCTGTGTCCACATGCAGGGACCCACCATCACACACACACCTGTCCACACTTGTGACCTTGACCATCCTGGCAACCTTTTTGGTTCCCAAGGACCCAGGTGGAGGAGAGGAAAGGGAGAGAAGCAATCATAAGAACCTGTTTATAAAACACTTCACATCTCTCAGATGAAAGCTTCTAGATAAATATCACAGCACCACATAAATAAAACATAAATGAAATAATATTATTCCCAACCCCTCCCAGCGGCATTCCTGCAGATGCTTTTATTGAAACTGGGGGCAGCTGGGTGAAGTCCAAAGAGCAAGGGCTTTGGAGTCAGTGGCTGACGTTCAACCCTATTCCTTCTATGACAGTTTGTATGACTTGAGGCTGGGTCACTTAGCCTCTCTGAGCCTCAGTTTCCTCATCAGAGAGTTGAGAGTAAATCCATTTGTCACCTGAGTGCTACACTTAAGTAGGACCCTATATCTGTCTTCCTCGGACTGTCTGTCTAGGACTCCTCACAGTAGATGCTGTTTTCTTCTTGGCTCGCTCGTCTTCCCCATTCTACTGTAAAGTCCTAAAAGGTAGTAACTGCTTCCTTTTGGTGTGATGGTATAGACTCAGGAAGTGTCAGTTCATTTCTTTAACCCTTTCAAAATCAGTCCATTTCCACAGTCCCAGGTCAAAGTTCATACCCCTACCTATCTCTAATGGAATGTATTTCCTGACTGGGACAGTAGATATGGAGCTTGAGGCTCTCGGCTTGTTGAGATGTCCAGCCTCATGTGCTTCTAAGTTATCTGGCCTTGGGGACATCAGCTCACATCTCTGAGATTCCGTGTCTCCATCTCTGAAATAGGGACAGTGTCCCTTTTACCTGACCCCTTGTTAGGAGGGTTGATACAATGCTAGAAGGGAAAATGCTTTGCAAATTGTAAAGCATTTGGAAAGTAGAAGGAATGTTACCTGTGCTGGGCACTCCTTTTCTATCAGGCTGACATAATGGATTTGACTCTCATATTTCTGCTTAGCTCTGGGTATCTCACCTCTGAGTCCTTTCACAACATCGTCGAAGACTCAGTGTCTTCAGCTCTTCTCCTTTGGGTGGGAAGACTCAGACGCCAGCCCTGGTATCCCCAAGTCATTTGTATCCACTTCTCCCTTCCTGTAAGTCAGGGAAACTGAAATACTGCTCAGCTGGAAGAAACTAGGAGTAAGAGACCAGAATTTGACTCTGGGCCTTCAGTCTGATGTCCCAGTCTAGAATTCAACTGCTTTTAGTGGGAAATGAAGAGATTCCAGATGACAGTAGTCATCAGCTCTCACATCATTAGCACATTTACTTCACAAGGACATAAAACAACAGGGACTCAGAGAAAGGCAAGTGGCTTTCCTCAGGCAGCTCGACAATGAGGTCTATTTGTTGTTAGGATCGTGTCTTATTTATCACTTCATCCCCACTGCCTAGCACAGTGCCTGGCCTGTACCCTTATTCAGAAAATGTTGAACATCTTCTGACACCAGCTACATATGGATTTGCTTGGGGGGTAAAAAATGTTTCCTGCGAAAAATCAGCAACTTTGAAATTGGATTTTAAGACAGATTTAAGTTGTTTATAAAAATCCTTAAAGCATGGTTTTCAAATATGTTTCTCAGCACTTAAGAGATCTGCGGCTAGACCTCAGGGGACAAGCTGTGCAATGGAACAGCTGATTGTGTGTGGGGGAAGTTGCCTCCAATCCAATGGCCCAAGTCTCATCTGTTGTCAGATGCACATGGAAGGTTTGAAAGGCACATCCTATTGCTTTGAAATGTTTGAACAATGAATGAAGATAAGGAGAAGGAATTAGGATATCCCAAGTGATTTGCAAGAAGAAGGGTGTTTGTGAAGACTCCAGCCCACCATTCGGCCTCTGATTTGGGGAACAGCACTTTCTAGATCAATTTCTAGGGCACTAATGCAAGGATGTGTGTTAAAATTATGAAAACTCACTGGCTTCTAGCTGCAGTTCAGAGCTAAAACTCCAGGCCTTTCACATTCTGTTTTATGAAGACAGGCCATGGCCCCAGGCGGGCGGCCCCTGATGCCAGATCCGGCATCCCTGGCTGTGTGTTGGCACATCTGGAAGTTTGGCCTAACTTAGAGCCAGGAGCAGCTGGTACAGTCCAAGAACACGGCTGGGGAGCCCAGCGGCCACAGAGGCACAGGGCCGACCATGTTTTCTCAGGCGTACGGGGTGCAGGTAGCTGCCCAGAAGCAGGCCCTTGGCATTCTCAGCCTGGGTCTTCTGGCTTTGAGTCCAGGAGCTTGGGAGAATGTTTCTGCAGCTGGTGAATGTGATGGGGGAATCCCTCTGAGGCCTTTTTATGCTTCATGACTTTTTATGTCCTTAAGACAGCCACAAAAATGTGTCTCCGCTTCATCTTCTTTGCCTTATTTCCCACTGATTTGGCTCCTGGAAAATTGCTGTTTTGTTTGTTACTGTGGGCCTGGGGCCTGGGCCCCAGCACCTCATCCAAAATATGACCTTTTGGTGTCTAAAGTATAAGGTCAGTGTGTCCTTGCTGTGTTCCAGTGTAAACCTCTGATACCTCCTCAAAGCGGATCAGCTAAATAACTGGGAACAAAAGTGTCTGTCAGAGTGTGATAGAACTGTCAGAAGTACATGGAATTTATTAGCAGAACCCTTCATCACTCTCTCCTCCTTTTCTGGGAGGATGAGCCATTTCAGGGACCTACACTATCACGTCTATGTCCTTTCTCAATGGCAATTTTTGTTGATAAACATTTTTGGTGGGTGGTCATAGGTGAGGAGCTTAAGCAGACATAAAGGGTTTCTGGGATTGCCTCCTGTGTTGTCCTCCTAAGCATCTGGGGACTCTCCATTTTTCATGCAAGTATTCCACTTCTCCCTCAGATGCTACATACTCCTTAGTGTGGCCCTCTCAGTGCTAATTTCAGGGTTGATTCCTCATCCATAAAGTGCCCGTGGAGCATTTTGACTGCAATCCCCTGAGTTTACATAAGAGGTCCTTTTGGGCAGCTGCTTCCTGAGTGTGGGAATACCCATTGGTGGGGAATCTGGTCTTGCTGGCCCACTCCCCAGTCTCTGCTGGAACTAGACTGTCACAACGCAGAGGAGGAAATGACAGAGGATTCAGGCATGCTCTCCAGGTCTCGTGGGCTCTGTGAGGAACAGTAATGAGGTCTGAACTCCATGTCCTCATCAGTTCTTGTCCACTGTGCCCGGGGCTCGGCAGAAGTTTCCTATGGGAACCTCACAAGCATCATTCAGACGTCACATATAGTTCCGAGGCCATTGGGTTTGTCAGCAGGTCCCAGCAAGGAGCTGAGAAGCTTCTATCAGCTCCAAATTCACATGAGAGAAAAACAAAATTCCATCATAATGTTGACCATCTGTGGATGAGGATGATTTTTCAAGAAAGGCCACTAGAGAGGGGGATGAGGAAAATAAAGGCTATTGTCTTAAGGGAACAGGCTTTAAAAGGAATTACTGGTGCAGCTAAGCAACATAGGCTACAGCATTGCAGTACCTTACTGTACCTTGCCAAGCTTCTGTTTTTAAAATAATTTAACTTAAAAAATCATTTTGTTGTACTAAGAACACTTAACATGAGCTCTGACCTCTTAAGCAGTTTTTAAGTGTACGTACGGTACAGCATGGTTAATGATAGGTAAAATATTGCACAGCAGATCTCCAGAACTTATTTATGCAAAATTGAAACCTTAGGCCAGGTCATTAGCAACTCCCCATGTCCCCCTCCCCCCTAGATCTGGAAACCACCATTTGCTCTCTGATTCTATGAGTCTGACTGTTTGATATAGCTCATGTAGTGCAGTCAGGCAGCACTTGTCCTTCTGTGGCTGACTCATTTCACTTAGCATAATGTCTAATGTCCTCAAGGTTCACCTAAGTTATCACATACTGCAGTTTCCTTTTTGAAGATTGAATAATATCCATTCTCTTCATTCATCATCTGGTGATGAACATTGAGGTTGTTTCAGTATCTTGACTATTGTGGGTCAAAACCACAGTGAAATGTAACGTCACACCTCTTAGCATGGTTGTTATCAAACAAACTAAGCTAGTGCAGAGAAACTGGAAGTCTTATACACTGTTGATGAAAATGTGGAAATGGTACAGCCACTGTGGAATGTAGTATGGGAGTTCCTGAAAAATTAACAACAGAACTACCATATTATCCCACAATCTCACTTCTGGGTATATATCCAAAATAATTTAAATTGGAATCTCAAAGAGGTATTAATTAACACCCCTGTATTCACTATTTTTTTAATAAAGATACTACATTTTAAATTTATGTCATAGTCCACAAAAGGATGTATCAGTCCCTTCTTGTGCTATAATCCTGAAGCCTCTGCTTGTGAAGGACTCTCCTATTTCCTTTGATTCTTTTCTTCGTGTCAAAGGCACACCAGATGGTTCTTAGAGACATATTTAAAGAGCTAATATTCAACTTAAAATAGTTCCCCAAAAGTTAGATCACTTTGCAACACACATGTTATATGATTTTTTATGACTGGAGGATGCAAGAGATGAACAGTAAGATTATGCCAAAATTATATTCTTGTTTAAAAATTAGTTTTTTTTTAATTAAGGCAGGATTGGTTTACAACCCTCTGTGTGATTCAAAGACACAGGGTCCCACCTCCTCAGAGGCATGACAGCCTACCCACCCACCACCAAAGCATCCTCAGCCCCAAAATAATATTCTTAGAACAACACTTTGATGAATGGGAATGATGTTGATCTTCAAAACCCCCAAATGTTGTCTATTTTTCACAGAATCTGTAACTTGTTTGTTCAATTGTTCTAAGTTATTTTTAAAGTTCATACTTAACATTATTTTTGGACACACCTGCAATGTTATCTTTGACCAAACATAACAAACATATTGAATTGATCTGATTTTATAAGTAATTCAATTGAAGTGTGGTGATTTATGGAGCCCCCTTCCAGATCTCAGATGATCTTATAAACCACCAAAAGTTTGCATTGCTTTTTTATTTCGTTAAAATCATGTAATAATGTTTACTAGACACTATGTTTGCAGATTATAATGTAAATTAATAAAGCTTTCTTAAAGGCAAATTGTCAATATGTAGCTAAAGATAAGTTACTCTAGGAAAAAATGTTCAAAAAAGATTTACATGGAAGGATGTTCTACCACCACGTTCAATGTAAAGGAAACAAAAGAAAATCATCACCAATTACCATTGAAGAAAGTCCATTAGAAAATGACCTATGGGATGTCACGATCAAAGCAACTCTGGATAGAGGGTTATCTTTATTGAGAACTGAAGGGGATAGTTCATCCGTTAAGTTACAGAAATTAGGGTGTTAATAGGAACCATGGGTGCTATTCTCGTCATCCTTCAAAGACAATGGCTTCTGTGATCTTGCCTCTGCTCACAGAGTCACTGTCTCAGTCCAGTATCTGGCCAGCTACTTAGCTTGCTAGTACCTTGGTATTGTCAACTTTAATTCCCTGAAGAAAATATGATTATATAACCTTGGGTTATGGTTTAACTGTTGGTCCAGTCAACTATGTTTAATGGGACAGTGGCTCATACTACTGTGCATAGTATATATGTGTAGATGTGTTTGTTTAAGCAAAAGTGACTGATAGATCACATGCCAAAATGCTATCATAGTGTAAATTGTTTTATTTGTTAGGTCTATCAGATTTACATTTTCCTCTCTTTCCCTAAGTGTGCTATAATGAACTTTTTTTATAATAAGAAAAAAATGTTTAAAGTTACATAGAACTAATCTTTATTATGGAAGATTATTACATGTTAATTATAGACTACAGAAAAGAAACAAGTCACTCAGAGCTTTACTCGTCGGAGATGGTCACAATTTTGGCGTATTTCCTTCCCAGTTAATATACATTCGTTATATAGTGGAGAACATAATGTATTTTTAATTTCCTTCTACTTTTTCATTAGATGGTAGAATTTAAACCTTACCTTTTGCAGACATCTTAGTATCTGTACTATCTGTACATTTCTCCAGTGTTGGGCATTTAGGCATTTCCATTTTCTCACTTATTTTGGTGACTGTTCAAATGAGTGCATATTTTTGCATTTTATATAAAAAATAATCTTTTATGATGTCTGGCAACTAAAGTGAATCTCAAACCTAGTTTTTAAAAAACACTTCTCTGAGTACGAAGGAAAAAGAATGAAGAAAGACTTCGGGAACTATCTGACTCCATGAGGAAAGGAAATATAAGAGTTATAGGAATACCAGAAGGAGAGGAGAGAGAAGTAGGAACAGAGAAAATATTCAAAGAGATAATTGAAGAGAACTTCCCAAATGTGAAGAAGGAGCTGAAAATTGATATACAAGAAGCAAGAAGAACACCAAACTTCCACGACGAAAGAAAAAATACAGCAAGACACATAATAGTAAAGCTCCCAAGAATCCAGGACAAGGAAAAAATAATGAAGCTGGCAAGAGGGAAGAAACAGATAACATTCAAAGGAAAGCCAATCAGGCTGACATCAGACTTCTCCGAAGAAACACTACGGGCAAGGAGAGAGTGGAGGGACATAGTCAACAGACTCCAAGAAAACAGATGCCAACCAAGAATACTCTATCCCGCAAAGCTCTCCTTCCTCTTTGAAGAAAGAATATGGACCTTCCCAGACAAAGAGAAACTCCGGAATTTCATTGCAACTAAACCCCCACTCCAAAAAATACTACAAGGAATCCTAAAGCCAGAACCTCAGAGGGACGAATAACAATGAAAAAAGGCCAAAAAAAAAGAAAGTTATTAAAAGAATAAATAAATAAAATCAAAGGAAAGACAAACACAATGGCAAATACAGATGTTAACATATCAATATTAACTCTAAATGTAAATGGACTAAACTCTTCAATAAAAAGACACAGAGTTGCAGCCTGGATTAAGAAACAAAACCCAACCTTTTGCTGTCTCCAGGAAACACATTTAGCTACAAAAGATAAAAATAGGCTCAAAGTCAAAGGATGGAAAACAATCCTACAAGCAAATGGGCCAAAAAAGAAAGCAGGAACAGCTATACTTATATCAGATAAAACAGATTTCAAACTCAAAAAGATAAAAAGAGACCCCAATGGTCACTACATTATGATCAAGGGGACAATACTTCAAGAAGAAATAACACTCATTAACATATACTCACCAAACGAAGGAGCACCAAAATATATCAGACAACTGTTGTCTTCTCTGAAAACAGACATCAGAGAAAACACATACGTAGTGGGAGACTTCAACACACCACTATCCACAATGGATAGATCAACAAGACAAAAAATAAGTAAAGAAACCAAAGCTCTAAATAAGGACCTAGAGCAATTGGGCTTAACAGACATCTATAGAACACTAAAACCCAAAAAAACGGAGTACACATTTTTCTCAAGCGCACACGGATCATTCTCCAGGATCGATCACATACTGGGGCACAAGACAAACATCAACAGATACACCAAGATTGAAATCATACCAACCATCTTTTCTGACCATGAAGGCATCAAACTAGAACTAAACCATAAAAATAAGGCAAGGAACTTTCCTACCTCATGGAGATTAAAAACCACACTACTGGAAGACCACTGGACTAATGAGGAGATCAAAGAAGAAATTAAAAAATTTTTTGAATTGAACGACAAGGAGGACACCAATATCCTAAATGTATGGGATGCAGCAAAAGCAGTAATAAGAGGAAAATATATAGCAATAGAAGCTCACATCAAGAAACAAGAAAGAACTCAAAGAAACAACCTAATCTCGAAGCTCAAAGATCTAGAAAAAGAACAACAAAAAAACCCCAAAACCAGTAGAAGAAAAGAAATAATAAAAACCAAAGCAGAAATAAATGAAATTGAAACTAAAAAAACAATCCAAAAGATCAATGAAACCAAGAGCTGGTTCTTTGAAAAAATCAATAAAATAGACAAACCCCTAGCCAGGCTCACAAAGGAAAAAAGGGAGAAAGCACAAATAAACAGGATCATCAATGAAAGAGGAGAAATCACAACAGACACAGCAGAAATCAAAAGAATAATCAGTAACTACTATGAACAGTTATATGGAAATAAGTTTAATAATCTAGAGGAGATGGACAAATTCCTACAACTCTACAATCACCCAAAGCTAGATAAAGAAGAAATAGAACACCTAAACAGACCAATTACAATTAGCGAAATTGAAATGGTAATCAAAAACCTCCCCAAAAACAAAAGCCCAGGACCTGATGGATTTACAAATGAATTCTACCAAACATTCAGAGACGAATTAGTGCCTATCCTTCACAAACTCTTCCAAAAATTGAGAAGGAAGGGACAATACCAAACACGTTCTATGAAGCCAATATTACACTAATACCAAAACCGAACAAGGACAACACTAAAAAGGAAAACTATAGGCCAATCTCCCTAATGAACACTGATGCAAAAATCCTCAATAAAATTTTAGCCATCAGAATCCAACAATGTATCCATAAGATAATTCACCACGACCAAGTAGGATTCATTCCAGGGGCACAAGGATGGTTTAACATCCGAAAATCAATCAACGTTATCCAACACATCAACAAAAAGAAATATAAAAACCATATGATAATATCAATAGATGCTGAGAAAGCTTTCGACAAAGTGCAACACCCATTCATGATAAAAGCCCTTGAAATTCTTGGGATACAAGGAACATACCTCAACATCATAAAGGCCATCTATGACAAGCCAACAGCCAGCATCATTCTCAATGGTGAAAAGCTGAAAGCAATTTCATTAAGATCTGGAACAAGACAAGGATGTCCACTCTCACCACTGCTTTTCAATATAATACTGGAAGTCCTAGCCAGGGCAATAAGACAAGAGAAAGACATCCAAGGAATCCAAATAGGAAAAGAAGAAGTCAAACTATCACTATTTGCAGACGATATGATATTATACATAGAGAACCCCAAAAACTCCACAGAAAAGCTAGTTCAACTCATCAAACAGTTCAGTAAAGTGGCAGGATACAAAATCAACATGCAAAAGTCAGTAGCCTTCCTATACACAAACAATAAATCTGAAGAAGAAGAAATCAAAAAAACCATCCCTTTTGTTATTGAAACAAAAAAAATCAAATATTTGGGAATAAATCTAACAAAAGAGATAAAGGACCTATACAAAGAAAACTATAAAACACTGTTAAAAGAAATAGAAGAAGACACAAAGAAATGGAGAGACATCCCCTGCTCGTGGATTGGAAGAATAAACATTATTAAAATGGCCATCCTTCCAAAAGCAATATACAGATTCAATGCTATTCCAATCAAAATTTCAATGTCATTCTTCAAAGAAATAGAACAATTATTGATGAAATTCATATGGAATCACAAAAAACCCCGAATAGCCAAAGCTCTCCTGAAAAAAAAGAAGGGAATGGAGGCATTACACTCCCAGACTTCAAACTATACTACAAAGCCATAATCATCAAAACTGCATGGTATTGGAACAAGAACAGACATATAGACCAATGGAATCGAATAGAAAATCCAGAAATAAATCCACAGATTTATGGTCAACTAATCTTTGACAAAGGAGCAAAGACTATGCATTGGAGCAAAGAAAGTTTGTTCAATAAATGGTGCTGGGAAAACTGGGTTGCTACATGCAAAAGAATGAAGCTTGACCACTACCTCACACCATACACAAAAATCAACTCAAAATGGATTAAAGAACTAGACATAAGACCTGAAACCATAAAATACATAGAAGGAAATATAGGCGAAACACTACGTGATCTGCACATCAAAGACATCTTTACAGACACATCACCCAAAGCAGTGATAGTGAAGGCAAAGATAAACAGCTGGGACTACATCAAATTAAAGAGCTTCTGCACAGCAAAAGAGACAATAACAAAAACAAAGAGAAACCCACCAACTGGGAGAACATTTTTGCACCCAACACTAATGATAAAGGACTGATCACAAAAATCTGCAAAGAGCTGATGAGACTCAGCAACAACAAAGAAAATAATCCAGTCAAAAAATGGGCAGAAGAGCTAAAAAGAAACTTCTCTGAAGAGGAAATGCAAATGGCCAACAGGCATATGAAAAAATGCTCAACATCACTTCTAATCAGGGAAATGCAAATCAAAACTACCATGAGATACCATCTTACACCAGTGAGAATGGCACATATTAAAAAAACTAGCAACAACAAATGCTGGCGAGGGTGTGGAGAAAAAGGAACTCTTCTGCACTGTTGGTGGGAGTGCAAACTGGTCCAACCACTGTGGAGAGCTGTGTGGAGATTTCTGGACCTACTAAACATAGAGCTTCCATATGATCCAGCAATTCCACTCCTAGGTATTTACCCAAAGGACACAGAAACATCAATTCCAAAGAACACCTGCACCCCTATGTTTATAGCAGCACTGTTTACAATAGCTAAGCTTTGGAAACAACCCAAATGCCCAAAAATAGATGACTGGATCAAGAAGATGTGGTACATATATACCATGGAATATTACTCAGCATTCAAAAAAGATAAACACATGCAATTTGCAGCAACATGGATGGCGCTGGAAGGGATCATGCTCAGCGAAATAAGCCAAAAAGAAAAAGAAAAATACCGGATGGTCTCACTCATAGCAGGAATCTAGAAAACTTAAATAAGGGACCAGGAAAATGAATAACTATAAGAAAGTGAAAATCAAAATCAACAAAAAACTATGAACCAGAGACACTTTTAGGCGGGCGGGGGCGGGAGGGGAGGGATTGGGGTCAGAATGGGGGGCTGCAATTGTATGGGGAATATAACAATAAAATTTATAAAAAAAAAAAAAAACACTTCTCTGATGAAATATACAAACCATTGTCTTCTTTCATTGTTTTTTTGTTTTGTTTTGTTTTGTTTTGAAAATTCTGTCCTTGGGAACTCCCCCCCTGGGAAAGTGTTTTAGATGTTCTGGTTGGTACCCTCCACACAGATCATCAGGAAGTCACCAATAGCCTGGACAGTTACATGCTGAGGACTCATCCGGGGGCAAACACTAATGCCTGGGACATATTTTGACCACAGGTTCAGAATCTTTCCTATTCATGTGTTATCCCATTTACCATGAGCTCTCTGGGGATCTGAAATGCAGAAGATTAAGAAATGAAATTCTGCAAATAGTCAAGGGCAAAGTGCAATCTGTTTACTTTTCCTCTTCCAGCATTTTTCTTTCAGTAGATGATATATTTAAACAAATGTGATGTTTTCCTCATTACCTGATTTTTCAAGCCTGCGATCTGTTGAAGCATCTAATCAATGATTAGTGTCCCACCAGACATGAGTATATGTTCAAATCAGAACTAGAACCTCTCAAAGCCAGGAGGATCCTTAGACATATATCCTGTCTAAAAACTTAGGAATAGGAACAGTAAGAATATGTCCAGTATTTTACAGTCATTGACAAAAACAGCAGCCTCTAGACTCAAATACTGTATTTCATTGCATTGAGATGCCATTGATTTTAAGAGCCACTTTGTTTTAGGTGCCATTAAGAAAGAAAAGACAATGCTGCCAACTGAATTATAAGCCCATGCTTTCTTAGCTACCAAATTGTTAGACTTAACCAAAAGCTCATCACTTTTGTGATTTAAAAGTAAGAGGAGTTTTCAGCTATTCATAAAACTTCAAATTCATTATCTGCCTTTTCTGAATCACTTTTTGACTCCAGATTGTTGATTGCTGGATCCTTCCATATGTGATTGGCCTCTTTGCAAGCCAGAGCATTAGTTATACTGCTTTTCTTCCCTTTCCCCTTCATAGTCTGTTTTTTAACAGCTTCACTGAGATTTAATATATTTTCCATACAATCTGCCCATGGAAAGTGAATAATTGAGTAGTACTTACTATATTCACAATTTCTTAACTATCACCGCAATTAATTCTAGCACCCGAAATAAATATGGGGGTGCTCCCTACATTGCTCTCACTTCCTCAGTCCTACACAACCACTGACCTACATTCTATCTCAGTGGATGTCCCTATTCTGGAAGTTTCATATGGAAACTTACAGTATAATCTTTTGTGACTTTCTCTGTTAGCATGATATGTTCAAGATAACATATTGCATGGATTGTGTTGCATGCATTGGGGCACCACTCCCTTTAATCACAGCATTTCTTACAAAAAGATTCCATTTTCATCTCTGGGGTTTTCCTTCATGTTTCAGTGTTAGTGCTTTCTGGATCTTCCCTGTAGTTGTCAGTGAAGGCTGTCAGAAAACAGCCTTCAGGATTTGTGTTGTCTCCACAATTAGTTCTTAAGTGCCCAGGGTTGTCCCTATCCAAAGGTACCACTGGGAACGACAACCAAGTGCACACAGGTATCTGCAGAGACATCTGTGCCCAGCCGATGGAATCTCTTCCTGCATCACTATTATTTGTAGGACACATCTCAATTTCAGATATAGAGAGACAAGAGACATGTGTTCTAGAATTAATAAAGCATGGATTATATCTTTAGACTTCTCCTTAGATCAATATGAAGAGATGTTGTCCTGACATCAACAGAGAGCCTTGAAAAACATGGCCCAGGAACTTGAAGGGACATGAGAAGTCACAAGTCACATACCCTAGGTGGAGCAGGTGTCCCCTGCAGATCCCAGGGTCTCTGCTTTTGAATATGAGAATCACCTAGAATATTTTAAAATATGAAGCCACAGGTGACAACTGTGAAGACCCTTTTTCAGTTGGATTGGCAAAGAACTATGGCCTTGCCTTCCCCTTCTTTATTCCCTCTACCCTTCACTCCCTCCCTTCCTTTCCTCTCTTCTCTGCTCTCCTCTTTCCTTCCTCTTCCATGTCTTCCTCCCTTTTCTCTTAGGAGCTAATCCAGAACTGGAATCAGCTCCGGCTTAGTCCTGACATATTAGCAGAGGCAGCCTAAGCATCCACCAACATGTAGCACTGTAGTGTGTGGTCATTAGTGAATGGAAAACATAGAGATAAACAGCTTCCAGTCCTGACATGGCCATGTAGGAAGACTGTGACCTTAGAGCTCTCTGAGCCTCAGTTCTACCCTCTAAAAGACAATAGCAGTAGGAGGGTTGCAGTGATAACTCCGTGAAGTCACACACCAGCATGCCTTGAGTTTACCAATTGTATATCTCCAGCCCCAGCTGCCTTGACTCAGGTCTTCGTCAGCACCAGCATTACCACTACCCCTCGGTACCTGACATTTGACATTTTGATTCTATACTAGTATCCCGTCCCCCATGCGGCAGCTATACCAGCTCAGTGACGTCCTCTGAGTTTACCCATTTGAGGTGAAAGTTCCTTTTTTTTAATTATTATTTTTTAAGAATTATTTATTTATTTTATGCAAGAACTGGGGTATAGGTCAGAAGAGCAGGAGGGTGAGAGAATTCACCAGAGCGGGGAGCAGAACAGGCGGACAGAGCGAAGACACTGCTGAGGGGAGCAGTGGGCAAGGCAGGAGAGGTCTGCTGCGCCATGTGAGGTTCTCCCTGGCAGGTGGGGAATCGAACCGGTGCTGCAGAGGCTGTGGAAAGCTTCGCAGTGTGGCGCTCAACCGCTGTGCCACCAGGGAGGCCCATGCGGTGAAAGTTCTTTCAAAGTCTGAACTGTCTTTTAAATCTCTTCTCTAAGGACTTCTGTAGGTTTTCTATCTCAGCACACTGAGGGCAATCAGGGTATTCACCCCCAGGGTGTCCTCCCTTTGCGTTTGCAGTTCCCAATGCCCCCACCACACATGCACATTATGCAGGCCACTTCACTTGTTTGATGTCTATAGATCCCAGAAAGAGAGAAAATCTGCAATTGTCAGAAATATGATAGAACTGTCAAATGAACATGAAGTTACCATTGTAAATTGTGAAACCAAAATTTCAGTGCTGTGTGTTCTACTATTCTGTAAACATGGAGAAATTTTGGTGAACCAAGAGGCCAAAAAAGAAGGCATCTAGCGACACCAGCAAGTAATGGGACTTCGGATCACATGTCATACAGAACGTCACATATGGCTGCTCCATTCCCGTGTCTCAGCACCCACACCGGTGGACTGAGAACATAAAGACCAATGAAAAGTGGTTCCATTTTAGAAATCATAGTCTAGTAGAGAAGCAGAAAAGGACACGGACTCAAACAAGGCAGCCTGAGATGTGTTTCCATGGAGGAGAGTGGTATTGGTCATGGGAACGAAGACTGCCTCTGACCCACACTGGGGCCTGGCATGGGGACAAGAAGGTGTCTCTGTTCGTGTTACTAAGCAGTTATTGAGTAACTGGCTACACTTTGATTTTTCTTTTCATTTGGGCATGTTTTATGTTTCTCTAAGTAGGAATATCTGTGCATTCATTCATTTTAGAGGTATTTATTTGATCCTCTTACATGCCACACACTATCCCAGGTGCTGTGTATTCAATGGATAAGTGAGAAATGCCTTCCCTCCTTGGGATATTTGTCAAACGCAGCTGAGAGATCTTAAACCAACATATATATAAATAGTGCACTTTTAGTGGATACTATGAGGGGGATAATTAGGCTCCATGTAAAGAAATATCAGGAGAACCCTGACTAAAGTGATAGGGAGGGGTCATCTCATGTCCAAAGGAGTCTTTCCTGGTCCTTGCCTTTTGTGTTCATGTTCTCATTCATCAGATTTCTAATCATTCACACTGGATCAGAACTGGCTCTGAGCACCTGCGAAATAGGTCTCCCACTGGGGTCACTCAGAAATTAAAAACTCAGCCAGAAAATTACCCAAAAGATGACAAAGGCAGATTTATCATATTTCCAAAATTAAAATTTACCTTGATGCCCCTTGCCATATCAGTGGCCACCGCCCCCGTGAGGCATATATGATGGTCATCCCCATGTTACAGATGAGAAGGGAGGCTTTTGTAGTTTCCCAGCATCTGGCACATGTGCAGGTGGGAGACGCTGGAGCAGGTACATGAACCTGAGACTTCTGATGTCTTGTCTTCTGTGTAAATGAGACTCACACCAAATAATAGAGATCAACTTTGGAGAGCAGAGGGGATGAAGAAGAGTTTGGGACAAGAGGTTAGAGAAGATGCTTTTGAGTTGAATCTTGGAAATGGGTAGGTTTTCATTAAGAGAGACTATGCTGGCCACAGGCAAGGGGGTGGGGTGAAGGGACCTGACAAGTTGAGGGCACAGCTCAGGTAACAGTGCGGAGGTGTGCAATGGTGAGCTGTTGACAATGAATTCAGAAGGCATGATTTGTGCTAAGAGAGGGTCTGGAACGGGGTTGGGAATATGTTTAGGGTGACTGTAAAGAGCTTTGGCCTTTTTTTCTAAGGCCCATGGTGAATAATTAAGGATCTTTCCACCGGGAAACTGTGTGTAATAAGCACTTTGCTGAGGGCTGGCAAATACAGGATGGAGGAGTCAAAACCTTCCTGTGACACATTGGGGATTCTCACTTCACTTGACCATTGTACAATGTAGGGGTTCAGTGCACACCCCTGAATAATCCACATATAACTTTTGACTATCCTGTAATTTTATTATAGTCCTCCCTTGGAGCTGCAGAAATTGATTTCAGGAAGACACTCTCTCTCCCCATGGATATACCCAAATCTGAAGATGCTCAAGTCCCTAGTGTCAGCCCCTCATATCCAGCCTCCCCACCCATTCCTGAAGATTTAGCATCTGTGGATTCAGTCAACATCCATGGTTAGTCGAACCCACAAATGCAGGACCTGCAGATAGAAAAAAAAAATCACATAAAAGTAGATCCATGCAATTCAAAGCTGTGCTGTTCAATGGTCAACTGTACTTCCTCCTGCTACTGCTTTGAATACACGTGGCTGGCTTTAACAGTTCTCCCCATGCTTACTGAACTGGACTAACATTAGCATGGAAATGCAAGGGCCAACAGCAGATAAGAGAGGAATAACTTTTAGATACAGGTTTTAATCTGATACTTGATTTACTGAAATGTCTCAGCAGTCCTAGAGGGCAGAAGCCAATGATGGTTCACCTGGTGGGAGAGAAGAGGTCTGGAAATTCCTCCCACTGCACTGGGAAGTAACCTGCTCCTTCTCTGGTATCTCCTTCTATGACATGACTTCTACTCTCTACCCCCTGCTCCGTCAGGAGAGCCCCCAGGCAAGGAGCCTGGCTACCCCATATACTGTCCATGTGTGTTGCACTCATTGCTCCTTTAGTTCTCTTTATCTTGGAGGTTGTACATTTTGGAAGCTGAAGATTTTGAGCAGAGACACCAGACAATTTAGAAGCAGCAGAAGGCACATCTCCAGAGAGGATTGGGACTTTGGCCAGGTAGCCCTGCAAACCCCCACTTTCAAGTACAAGAGTTGTCTAGCAGGGTTCACATCCAGACAGATTGCAGCAAAACAGAAGCTTTGCAGTTTTCAAAGTGATTTTGCAAACGTTCTCTTCCTTTAGCTCAGAAAATCCCCAAGCAGCAGGAGACTGCCTGCCTGTTTGACAGATCAAGAACCTGAGACTCAGAGTCTAGGGTCATTCTCTGAATAGAGCAGAAAAACTGGGACTGGAACTCATGACATCTTGCTCTAAATATAGAGATCTTTCCATTACACTGCTGCCTCACAGAAATTGGTGAAAGGCTGCAAGGGAAAGGTGTTTCTGGCATCTCAGCAAGGAAGGCAACTCTGACCACATTTTCCCATGGAAACATTTTTACTCGTGGTGGTTAAGAGCTGCCTCAAATAGTAAAGCACTGTGTTTCAGCCATTCACTTGCCTTTCAGTCAATTTCATTATGTTTCACCTAGCACCTACTAGGTAAGCCTACAACAAAATAAAATAAGACATTTTTCCTACTCTGGTGAAGAATGCAGACATTTGCAGCAGCCACACAAAAATAGGAACCTTAATCTTTCTCTCCGAGAATCACTTTTCCTTTCAACAGGGTTGAAGTCCATGTAGGAAATACCCTGTCAGTGCGGCAGCGTAGAAGCCTTCATCATGGTTAGAGGTGTAGCGTGTGACAGACCTCAGTCCAGATCTAAGCATCTAAGCTATGTGATTTTTTTTTTTTTAATTTGGCCTTTCTCTACTCTCTAAAAGTCCAGTTAGCACTCGCCAAAAAATACATTCCTCGTGTCTGCTGCCTCTGAGACATGGCTTTCCTGGTGGAACTCTGCTCTGACCCTCTGCCTGCCTTGTGGAGCACTGGTTCTTGTTATGGAGGCTTTTGAAAGAGCACAGTTATAATTTGTGAAGTAAGGCCTGTGCACTAGTTGGTTTACCAAATTAAGACTTTGAAAATAATATTTGAAACTGTCATGAGCCCGGTAAATGGAAGTGCTCATGTCAGCCCAAGCCAAACCTCAAACCATCCACTCAGGGCCTCCTCCTTGCACCCTGCTTCCTCTATGGTCATTGGAAAAGGCTCCTGGGGTGGCCATCGGCATATCACAGGGCCTCCTACTCTTAGGGCCTACACTTGGCCAATGATTGTTACCATCCTATGTAACATCTCAAGCGTTCACAATTCTGTAAGGAAGGAATTATGATCTTGGGCTTTATGAGCTTGGCTTTTAAAGCCCAGGAGATGGATGCTGACAGAGATTTTGTAGCCCACCCCAAATCAAATCACCACACACTCTTTTCTATACCATAGCATTCTAATAGGCTGAGTCCACTCTGCAGGTGACCAAATGCTTTGGGTTTACTCAGGAAAATAGACATATTCTCTCCTCTTCCTCATTGTCTTTTGATCAAAATCTTCATCTCAAAGTGTTTAAATCATCTTGAGAGCAAGTCTGAGTTCCTAAGTTGCCTTTTGATTGTGTCTGCCTCTTCCTTTGCCGCCACCCTGCTTTCTGTCACTTGGTACAACTGTCATTTAAGAGAAAAATAGGTCTCTGAATTGTACATGGGCTTAAACATCAGAAAGTCAATCCTATTAAAACTGAATCTTAAATAATAGTTTAAATAATAGCTTATGACTCTCAGGTGAGGTGATGAGATTCTCTTACAACTTCATGATAGTTATTCTGACTTCCTCTAGATTTTTCTGCCTTTGTTTTGTCTTTGTTGTTTCTGGATGAACAAACATGCTTGATGGCACTATTAGAGCACATGAGGTGTTTCTGAAGCAAGAGATTAACCTGCTTTTGGAAGGTGAGATAGCACTGGAAGTCTTGGATTTGTGCTGAATCACCAAAAGTTTCATGGTTTTGTGGAGAGGATACAGAATTTAAATGTCAGACAGTTGTAGGCCTGAGCCTTATTCAGAAATCCCCTTGTATGTCTGGGCCAAGTGGTTCAACCTCAGTTTCTGCATCTGTACAATGGGAGTTAGCCCTTCTTCTTCCTCCTCCTGTACTCCTTCTCCCCCTTCACCTGATCATGTTTATAATCATAATGATGATTTTTACAGCTCTGTTATAAAGATTGTATGAGATGATGGATGTGGAAAGGATTTGAGAAGTCTAAGTGATGACAACAGATGACATTGATAGTGTCATCACTTAGCACCTTTTTGATTTCACATGCTAGGCTCTGTCTCCAGGCAGGGAATAAAAATACAAACTTCTTGACACACATTTAGGGAATACACTCCCCTAAATGTTTCCGGGTGTGTGCTTACTAGCTATAATTCCAGTTTTTCTTCTGCCCAAGAAAGCATATTTACATGCAACTAAGTATGAGGGGCATTATTATAAAGCTGTCTGAAACACTTATGTTCAAAATGTAGCCCTCAAATCATCTGTATCTGAGAAATTGTTAGAAATTTAAATTCTCAGCCTCTCCTGGTGGCACAGGCAGTTGAACACCATGCTGTGAAGCTGTCTGCAGCCTCTGCAGCACCGGTTAGATCCTGGCTGGCCGGTAAGGGTCCCACATGGCGCAGCAAACCACTCCTATCTTGCCCGCTGCTCCCCTCAGCAGTGTATTTCAGTCAGTCTGCCTGTTCTGTTCCCTGCTCTGTCTCTGGTGAATCCTCTCACACATCTGGCCTGTACCCCTGTTCTTGTATAAATATATATAAATCTTAAAAAAAAAAGAAATTTAAATTCTCAATCCCCACCACAGACATACTGAATTAGTAAAATGTGTGGGTAGGGCCCAACGATATGTATTTTAGTAAGAACCTCCACTGGGTAATGTTGATGCAGGGTAGAATCTGAGTTTCATTGGCCTAGATTATCTAAAAAAAACAAATGTTCTTACATATTTTATCCTTATTATTTGTGACTAATCACTTCTGACTCCCTGACTCAATGGGTCTAATGCTCTTAGTGAGAAATGTACTGACTGATACATGTAAGAGCAGGAGGAATCAGTGGTCTCTGACTACAAGGGAAAGCAGATTCAACTTAAATCCATGTAAACAATAAGGAAATGTATCATCTCAGGTGCAGAAGTCCAAAGGTAGGGTGAATCCCAGTGTGATGTGCCAGAGACCCAACTCTGGTTTTCTATATGCCCTCGTTTCTGTCCCCAACTGTGTGCTGATTCCTCCCTCAGGCTGGTGGCAAGATGGCTATTGGCATTGATCACAAGATGGCTGCCAAGCATGATTTTAAACCATGCTTAAAGAAGCAATGAAACCTTTCCTGGAAGCCATTCAGCACACTTTCCCTCACCAGGCCGTGTGCCCACCACTAAAGCAACCATGGTCAAGCAAGGGTCAGGTTGTGATAGAGACTTTGTTGTTTCCTCATGGGTCATAAGAATCAGGATTCTGTCACCAGAAGAAAAAGAGAAAATCAAAAGTCACATAGCCCTGTGACTGATAGCAGATGGAAATTCAGCTTACCAGGGGATTCATTTTAAGAATCAGGATTAGAGGGCAGGTATAGGGTGGAAGGGTGCTGTGGAGACTGTGCCCCATACTCACTGCCACCTGGAAAACAACACCTGTGGGAGCTCTTCTCAACAATGTCTTGCCCAGTGGTCTCAAGAGTTACCACTCTGAGGATGTCAGGTGACATTACCCTAACTTTGCATTTGAGAGGGATAAATTATTTTTTTATTAATTTGTTTATATAATCACTGGGTACAGTCAGAAGTTCTGGAGGGTGAGAGAATTCACCAGAGCCAGAGTGGGGAGCAGAATAGGCAGACTGACGAAATACACTGCTGAAGGGAGCAGCGGGCGTGGCAGGAGAGGTCTGTTGCACCATGTGGGACCCTTGCTGGCGGCCGGGGATCAAACCGGTGCTGCAGAGGCTGTGGACAGCTTCGCAGCCCAGCACTCAACCGCTGCACCACCAGGGGAGGGCCGAGAGGGATAAATTATCAAGAGACTGGATTGCTCCTGGTTCTGACCCCATCGCTGTATTCGTCAGTATATGAGTTTGGACATGATCATGGATCCTGCACCCCTTTCTTTGGTGACAACACAAATCTGATCATGCCAACTTATGTTTCTGTCTGTGAGGATTAAAATAATTTGGTATGTAGAACATCCAGCACAGTGTCTGGTCTCCAGCATGTGCACATGCTATGGCCCATGTTTTTCTCAACACCACATCTCCCAAACCGACCCCAAATTCCTCTAGGTCTAAGAATGCTTTAATGCACAAGAGAATTGATATCCAGAGAAGGCAGGTAAGTCAGAAAGGAAGTTAGAGCATAGCCCAAGCCCAAGTCCAGGTTCTTTTCCTCCTTAGGGAACCAAAGAGTCAGCAAGCATGTCCCTCCCTCCCCTGCAGAACTTGGCCATCCCCAGGAAGCCACTGGAAACCTTGGGGCAATGAAGTAAGTCATCACTTCTTTATAGAAGGGAAATTGCTCTGAAAGGGTAATTGGACTTCTCCTGTCTGGCTCCACCATGACTGCAGAATCGCTTCCTGTCCTCTTCCCACACCCTCCCAACTTGATACCCATTCCTCCCTCTTCTTGGCTGCTGGTAGCTGGTGTGGAACATGGCTGTTCTACTGCCTCCTCCCAGCCAAGGGCCAGTGTTTGTTTGTCTGTGGGATGGTCCTGGCCACAATGGAGAATACATGGGATACTGTCATTCCCTGTGGCTTCTCACCTCAGCAGTGGAATCCCTGGTAGTGCCCATTCCAAGTATATACATGGAGGTAAAGGAGAACAATCATAGGGTATACAATTAGGTGAAATGGAAAGAACTTTAGAAATGAGCTCAGTTTGTTGGTCCCACCTCTGTCCCTTACCAGCCGAAGGGCCTTGAAGAGAAGTTTCTTTGTCTCTCCAGGGCTCAGTTTATTCATGTGTAATAATCAGAATCAGAATGTCAGCTTGGCCAGGCCTTTGGTATTTTGTGCAGAACTATGACTTCAGCTCCTCAACAATTATTGAACCAAATAGCTTTCTAGAAGCTGAAAATACAACACTGAACAAAACAGATGCCTCCTATCGTGGAGCTTATGTTACTTGAGGGGTGGTAGTGATGCTAAAATAATAGATGTGCAGCTCAAAAAGTAACACAAACTTGATAGAAAGGCAGGATGTATGCACAGAGGTTGGTGGATGGATTCAAGTGAGGGTGGTCAAGGAATACCTTTCCGATGGTGTGACTTCAGCTGCATTGACGTCAAGTCAGCGAGGCGAGAGCAGTGAGGGTCTAGATCACTTAGACTTCATAGATGTTGGTAAGGAGCTGATGGACATAAAATGCCATGCATACTGCAAAGCTCTAGCCCAGTTCAAGTGCCCCTGGCCAATAGCCACCTTTCCTTGCCTGGGAAATATATCCTATGCCTCAAGGGCAAGCATTGGGTCAGACACTACATCACATTAAATCCTTAAAACATTCCATCAATGGTGGAGAACTTATTTCCATTTACACATGAAGATGCTGAAGGCAGGAAGCCCAGTTCTGTTGGTTTCCAAAGACTGTGCTTTGCCTGCTATAGCAGACTCCTGGCTTGGGTTTGGTTTTGCATTGCCTGTTTTTCTTCACATTTCTGAAGACTATCCATGTCTATTTGCATGAGCTTCCAGTGGGGGAGAGATGGAAACGAGGAGGGAAGCTGGATACCAGGGTAAAGCTGGGCCGGAACCACCACTGTGTCACCAGAGCAGAATGAGTGTGTCATCCAGATGGCTCTGTTCATCAACAGCCTCAGTGTGACTACAGGGCCTCAGGAAACACACAGCATGAGAAGTCAGAGATCTGACCAGTGCATTGGTGTCTAGTGCTTCTTGTAATGGGACTGTAGGAAACCACTTCCTTTTGCTGGATGTCAATGCGCTAGATACAAGCAGGGTATGATGTGACAGTATGGTCAGTATTGATTGCACATGTAAAGTGTTTCAGTCATCTCCAGGGGCTGTGGAGGCATCTCTGGCCTCTACCCTTGCCATACACATGTCAGGTCTCAACCATGCAGTCTGATGTGTGACCTTGGGCAAGCTGCTTCCCCTGTGAGTCCTCAAATCTTAATCTGTAATTGTACGCAAATAGCTCTTAGGCTCCTTGTGAAACTCAAATGAGATGAAGGACATGAGATCGTAGGCATAGTAGCTAACAGATTGCGGACTTTCATGTTATTAATATTATTAGTTGAGAAGGGAAGGCAGAGACACATTCGTTAGAGACATGCCCTGCACTCAAGGGTTTCTGTAAACATCAGATATAATTATGGCTTAATAAATGCTGGCGGTTGTTATTCTTTCATTCATACTTGGAGATGACTTGCTGCTTGGACCCCAGTAATCCAGGTCGGCCTCTCATCTGACCTTTGCTAACCTCTTTCTTGCCCTCCACTCTACCCTGAACCTGGCCAGACCTTCTCTATGGCCCAGAGAGGACATGTACTAACACTCAGGTTCTGGAGTTCAGAAGGCCACCACATCCCAAAGCTCACCACTGCAATTGGAAATGTCTTGGACGCCTATCAACCACTGATCAAAATGTCTTGCTCCCATAAATCAGAATGTTAAAAATTTCAGTTTCCAGATATACAGAAGCAAAGTATCTTTGTGAAGGCCTGCTTTGTTTGCTTCGTGCTTTACACAGAACTACTGGCTAGGCTACCACAAGTCTCCAAGCTTCAAGCTGTCAGTAAAGTCAAGTCAAACAGAGGTTGCCTCAAGCTGCCCTTGGCTTTGCTCTTTGCAGGTCTAGGCATGTCCACTCCTGGCCTGTGAAGGCAGTCTGTTGGCCATGGGGAGGGAAGTGTGACCCCTCAGGGACCTGTGGTCCCAGGGCCTCAGACTCAGGTGCCTGCACTGGGGTGATGATTCTGTTGGGGAGAGAGAGACTGAGAGAGAAAGAGAGACAGAGAGAGAAAGAGCGAGCTTCGTAAATCCTAATGAGCTGCACAAATCTGAGATTAGTTACATACACACATATATGTGTGCATTTATAAATATGTTATATATGTACTTACACATGTATGTGCATTATACATATATACTTATATGCATTATATATGTAGCCCTATATGTATGTATAATCATATATACAGGTTTTAAAGACAATTGTGAAATAAAATCTTTTTGCCTAAAAAAAAAAAAATATATATATATATAGAGAGAGATATATATATATATATATCCATACACACATCACACATATGTGAAGCTGTAAATTTGCAGGGCTAGGCATGAATTAGAAGCTTATAAACCATGTTTACTCATTCAGTGTAACCTAAGGCATGTATTAAACAGTAGGAAAAACTGACCAGCCAAATTTTCCAAGCTTAAAAACCCTTTTATAGCTCTCATTGTGGATTGAAGAGAGAACTTGTTTCCCCTTCTCTATTTAAAGGAAAATTTTAATATAAATGGGGAAGCAAGGGAGTCATTTTAATGGAGTAAAAAAAAAATGTGTATGAGTGGGAGGGACAGCTGAGGGGATGTGGATGAAAATGACCGTCACCTCTCGTTCTTCCCTTTTTGCCTCCCGGGTCACTGGCCCCTGGGGTAGACGAGGCCAGAGGTCACAAAAATTGTCCTGGTCAGATGCTCAAGCATGTCCATTTCTGGCCTCTGAGCATCTCCAAAACGTCACCTTTCCTTGAGGGATGTGAGTGAGCCCCCAAGGCTCTCCTCCAAGCAGGCTGTGAGGGGAAAAGGCCCTTGGGTCTCCTGGAGCAAGGTTGAAGGGGAAGAGGGCACAGTACCCACACTCAGGCCCAGGGCCGTCTCCCCTATCAAGGGGATTGCACACAGTCGTGGAGAAGGGGGCGAGGGGTCAGCTCCGCAGAGCTAGGCCAGTGGTGCTCCCCGCTGCTCCTCCACTCTTCATCCTTCAGGAGGCTCTCAGCGCCCAGCTCCCATGCTCTCTACCTCTTCTCTGCGCTGCCTCTCCCATTCCTTATTGTCTTGATTTTCTCTTATTGGAAAGTTGCTAGAGATCCCTGCCTCCCTTCTTCCTTCCTTCCTTCGTCTTGGCCTCTGCTCCTCCCTCCTTTCCTCTCCCTTCTTTCCTCTCCTCTCCTCTTCCTCCCCACCAGCTCCTCCCGTATCCTTTCTGTCTCTGTCTCTCACTTGTTAATCTCCCCCTCTCTGCTGCCCCCTGGGTCCCCTCTCTTCTCCATCTTCTCAGTGCTTCACCTGACCCTCTGGAATGGTGCTGCCTGCAGGAGTTGGAACCTTACTCCTCGGTGCTAGTCTTCTTCCACTTTCCCAGAGGTTCTCTGCTCTTGGGTGGACCTGGGCATGGGGCATGTGCATTTGTATGTGTGCCAGGTATGGTGGGGAAAGGGCTGGAGGAAGGGAAGGGCTCAGCATCTTACTCAGTCCTGCTTGGTGCCATGATGGGGTCTCCCGTGGCTCCCTTTGTAGGGTCCTGATCAGATCTGGGTTTTGAAGCTTGGTCCCACCCCAAGGCCAGAGAAGCCAAACAGAGTCCAAACAGAGATTCCTTATCTACTGAAGATATCCCAGCTACTCTGCTAACTGCTTGCTTTGAGGTTTATATTTAGAAATGGGAGGGAAGCTTTGGGCATTCAGCAGTTTTTAATCTCTGGGCACATAGTTTGGACAGTTCTGGATCAGGAGGAGCAAGAGGTGCTAAATTCATGAGGATGATTGATTTTTCCTGAATTGTTGAATTTCTTCTCTTACTTTCCTTCGTATGAAATTTTTCATGAATTGGTATTTTTCACAATACCAGGAATAATACCAATGATGCTGCCGTTTACTGTCTACCAGGTGTCTCTCCTACATTGTCTAAATTCATTCTTAACATGACTCCATTGATTCTATCTAGGAAGGCACTTTTCACATCTGTTTTATAAATGAAAAAAAAAATGAGGTTAAAAAAAAGTAAGTAACGTGCTTAGAAGAGTCATTTAGCAAAGCCAGAATTCAAATGCAGGACCTTGCATGCTGTTACTTTTCTCATTTGAAGGGGGATTTGATGCTGGTGTCTTTGTTAAAATAATGGTCCAAATCAATGGGTGGGTGCTGTAAAGGCAAGTGCCCCTTTAGCCACCTCATGACATGGACATAAAGCTGCCATTATTCATGCTTCATCTCACAGTCTGGATGAAGAGACAAGAGCACATAATGTAACCGCTAAGACACTAGTACATGAGTTGGGCATCAGGAGAGGTGTGATCCAGCCCCAGTGTCGCCTCAGGCAGACACATTCACTTCCCCAGCTTCAGTTTCCCCTCAATACAAGGGGAATTTTCACTTCAGTCTCATCTTGCTCACCTTGCTGAGCTCTTGTGAGGCTTAACTGTGAAGAGGAGGTGGGGACTTGCATTATAGACTGTAAAGGACCTTACAAAAGGAGCCAACTGTAGGAAAAGCAAGCTGATTTCCACTGTAAAGAGAGACAAGAACCAAATGGTTCATGGACAGCCAGTTTGGATGGCTGAGGTGGTGTAGCAGAGATGCCAGGGTCAGGCAGAGGTCAAGAGAAATTTCCTGGCATGAGCTGTGGGGGTCTGGCAGCTAGCCTTAGCCGGGGAGGCTAAGGCTGAGGAAGCAAAGTGATAGGCATATAAAGAGGTGTCACAATGTTAGGATTAGCTGGAAGATACAGTCCCACAAAGGTCAGGAGAGCGCTTGATGCACTTTCTTTGGTGGCCTTAGCAAAATGAGGAGGACTGATCTGTGCGGAGGCTTGTAGGGAGCCAGGGATGCCCCTTGTATCCTTGACGATGGACATGGGGCTCTTTCATTCCAGATCTGCTGGCCTGGTGGGATTGCTCTTGCCACACAATTCAAAGGTTAGTGCACAAGGATTAGTGTCCTCACTCATTCATCCTGTGGGCCTTCTTCCAGCTGGGAAGGAAGCCATGCTTGATCATTGGCCTGCTGTTCCCCCACACCCAGGCACAAGGCTCACATGTGAACACAACAAATCAGGTCTCTTTCCCCAAATCCTCCCAGGCTGCACGGGAGGGGACCCTCTATCAGTGCTTGCAGGACAATGGGTTGAGGTCCACAGTGGTGGAAAGCAGGGGCACTGCAGGAACCCAGAGGAGGGGTTTGGGGTCACCAAGGAAAGATACGGATATGAGTAAAACTTAAAGGATGAGCAACACTTGTCTCAACATGTTTACAAAGCCTTGGCTGAGTCATTAGAGGCTCACCTCTCCAGCCTCACCCCTCCCCTGATTTACTCAATGGGTCTTTAGTGAACAGCTACTGTCCACAGACAAGATGGAACAAGATGGGTGGACAAGGCTGCTGAACTCATGGAGCAAACCTTTTTGTATTCAGGTAAAGTAAAGAGGCCGACAAACAACTATCATTCCTGCAGGTTGTCTCTTGCGCTCGGAAGAAAATCCAGAGTTCTGTGATGAGGAATAGCTGGGAGCAAGCAGCAAGGGGGTACTTTCTATGGTCCCACATCTGAAGAGGTGGAACTTTGAGGCTGAACTTAACTCCAGAACTGAGGAGAGTTCTGGAAGCTCCCACTGCAGGAAGCCAGCCCTCCATTCCCCTGAATTAAAGCATCTTCATTCCCCAAACAACTGTCTCTTTCCCCATGACAGATCCATCCCTCTGTGTTATTGGTGGATGTGATGTATGTTTCCAGGTTGGTGGAGGCCCTTCCTCATCTTGCTTTGTGTACCCAGGGACAGCTATCATGCTTCCCTGATGGTCGCCTTTCCCTCCTAACCCCAAAGAAACCCACCTGGCATTTTCATCCTCCTCCCTGTCACCTCATGACCCCCTGGTGGAGCAGATACCGGTTTCCTCCTCACCCTCACTGCAGAGACAAGGAGACTGGGACCACAGAGACAGAACAATTAGGGAGTGCGTGTGGCGATGGAAAAACCACAGGCCTTGGAACAGTATCAACCTGGGTTTGGCCCTAGCTCCGCCAAGCAGCAGTTGTGTCGCTGGGCAGCCTGCCCCGACTCGGAGCCTCTTCTCTTGACGAGATGAGAATAATAACCTCGGCTCAGCCAGATCCTAGGCCGTGTCATCACATGCAGTCAGAGGGGCTCTGAGTACCCACCAGCAGCGCACTGGGTTTCTGCCCTTTTGCAGGGAGGGAGATGTTGAATGTCGGGTCCGGCGACAGCTGAAAGTGTGAGGGGATCCGAGCTGCTGATGAGAAGCACATTTTGTGCCTTTGGTTCTTTCCACTTCACAATAGGGGGATGCTTAGGAATGCGATTTAAAAAAGGAAAGAAAGGAAAGAAAGCTCTCTGCGGATGAGCGCTTCGGTGGCAGCGAATGTGCCCTGTGGGCCTTCAAGAGTGATGGGGTCGGGGGAGACTTGGCTTTCTTTCACCCTCCCTCCTCCTCCTGAGTCCAGTCCCCAGTCCGGTTCTGCTCACACATGTTAGCAATACTCACTCCAGCCAAATGTATTAGCATCATTTGTCCTCGAGACGGTGGGATGACGAGGGCTTTCATGGCCCTAATTAATCCAACTGTAGAAAAGGGCAGGCTCTATTAGCCAAGTGCATATTAATGCTGAGGTTAATGTTATTAAATTCTGGATTAATAATAAGTTGCAGGACTCTCTGGCGGGTCACTTGCAAAAGCCACCATCGCAGTTGTCCCTTGCTAAGCTGGGAGCACCACTGGGCTGGGCTTTGTCCTTGTGTCTCTGTGCTCTGGGGTAGTCCTTTCCCTGGCACCCAGTGGGTGTTCAGGGACTGTTTGTGGACCATTTCAACAGTTGGGTTCACAGGTCTGTCCTAGACCTCCATGAGGCAGGCACCGTAACCTTTTGACCCATGGTTATTTCAACTGTCGTTGCAGTGGGCAGTACTATCCACACCCAGCCTCAGCTTGTGCTGCAAGTGACCACAGACACGCACCTCCACGTCCTGCCCCATGAACAAGACCGAGGGGACTCCCTGGAGCTGCAGGCAAGCACGGCCACAAAGTGCAGGGAAAGTCAGACTCTCATGGGTGGGGATCAAGAGTCAGGGCAGAGTTGCTCCATTTCCCCCACTTTCCACCAGGTAATTCTGGAAGACATCCTCCTTGCTTGTCAGATGGTCCCTGTAGTAGAATCCCCGTACTTACAGCAGCAAACCTATGGTCACACCTTTAAGTTAACTACTTCTCATCCCCACTTCATTCTTTACTTTCCCCCATGGCTGCTTTCTGGGTTCACCTGAAATAAACCACATGACTCCAGACCTTCTCTCCAGCTCTGCTTTCCAGGGAAGGCAAACACCAAGACATTCTTTTTCATGGTGTGTTCCCAGCCACCAGCATGGTTGGCAGTGCCCAGTAAATGCATTCACTCCCTCAACAAGTATTTAGAGAGAACCTGCTGTGTATAGACACTGTACTAAGTTAACAAAGTCCCTTCCTTCTGGGGTTTACAGAAAATATAGTAATACATCAATATATGAGGGAGTTTGAGAATCAGTTTCGAGAAGTAGAGACAGGGAATAAAGGAGATTGGATTGGATTGATTGGATTGGATTGGATTGGATTAGTTTGCATAGCTGGGGAAGTTTTTTTTGAGGAAATGGCATTTTAAGCAGCCAAACTAGGTTGGGCAGAGGAAGTGAGCCAGGCTGAGATATAAGGAAGAGCACAGCAGGTTCTTCCTACTGTGGAGACCACAGGTGCAAAGGTCCTGTGGCATATTAGAAAAGGAGGGTGTATGCCAGCCTGGCTGGAGTGAGTGAGTGAGGAAGGGAGCAGAAATGATGAGGTCAGAAGGCAGGACCAGAGGAAGCAGGACGTTGGAAATACTCAGTGAATTCTTCTTGAATAATAGAATCTTTGTATCCTTTGCCCTAGGCAGTGTTTTATGATGGGAAAGGCTCAGGTTTTAGAGTCTGACAGCTCTGGATTTGAATTCCAGTCTTGTTATTTAGACAGTGTGATCTTGGGCAACTTGCTTAAGATCTGTGAACATTTTTTTTTTCACTTATAAAATGGCAACTATAAAGTCTACCTCATAGGATTTGTATCTGGTAGGACTCCTGGTTGCAAGTAACAGAAAACAAATAGAGACTAGCTCTGGCAGAAAAGGGAAAATACTGACTCATGTATTTGAAATATCCCAGGGTCTGTCTCATTTCAGACACAGCAGATCCAAGGCTTCAAATGACGTCATCAGGACTTGGTCTCTGTCCCAGGAGTTGGTCTGATTGATCAGGCCTGGGTCACTTGCCCATCTGAATTTGGCCTGTGACAGGTCATGGATTAGAGACCCATCTCTGGAGGAGGGAGGAGGCTTTAGCTCCTCCTAAATTATATAGACTGGATTAGGAGAAAGCCAGCTTTCCAATGGAAAATAAGGGTGTTGTTGGCAGAGGAAGGAGACATGGGTTTAGAGCACACCTAACCAATAAATGTCCACTCAAGGGGCTGGCATGAGGATGAACCAAAGTCCCTTAGCATGATGCCTGACACCTACCAGCTCTCAGTAGATAGTTGCTAAACCATCCTGGCCTTTTTGGAACCCTTGTTATATTTTTTGGCAATCCCCTCTCTCCTGTGCCATGGGGGTCCTACTCACTCCTGGGAGGTCCCAAGCAGCCCACTTCTCCTTTGAGAGAGTTCCAGTGGCAGGCGCCGGAATCGGGGAGGGGAGATGGGAGTGGATCTAGCGTCAACGACTGAAGTTCAGTTTCACAGATTTCTGTAAATAACCGCATGGTCATTCCTTCACTGGGCACTGCTGACACAGAGGGACAAAGCACAGCTCCTGCTGTAAGCATCCGGCAGCCTGCAGACACGTGGGTATCGGAAAAACACATTTGGATCCCAAATGTCCTGGTTCCAGGCTGGGGTGCTGGTGGCTCAGGGGTAGAATTCTCATCTGCTGAATGTCCGGATTCTTGCCCTTGCTCTCCTGTTCCTAAGTGGGTCTGCTTAGGTAAGTCATTTTATCTTCCTCGCGCTTGTTCCTTCATCTGTAAAGGCACAATTAAGCCAGTGCATTAGGTTGTGTAGACTGTGAATCAAGACGGGTTGTTTTGAATGTTTCATCAAGACAATATAAGTGAAAGTGTCTCACCTTATCGACGCCATAGAATACCCCCTGAGTGGACATCTCCCTGCCTCCCTCTCTCCACCCACCCTTCCTTACCTCCATTCTTCCCCATACCACCCTTCCTTCTTTTTAAAATTACTTCCTTTTACCACCCCCCAAAAAAAAACAAGAAGGTTCTAGGGAGTTTGGTATTACGTAATGTAGATCTAAAAGTAGAAGAATTTGTCTGCTGGAAATTTTGCCTTCAGATAAGTGACAAGACCTAACGGGAGGGAGGTCTCAGAGGCAGGGAGCACAGCACGGACCTTGCTAATCCAGGCACAGGAATACGAGCAGCATCTCATCTGCCCTTTGCCCCATCCTCTGCCCAGCCTCCACTCTCCAGGTGAAGGCAGTCTCTGCGTTTAATCATTCATCCCTGGATGAAGCTCCTAAAGGGGGGAGCCCGGCTTCAAAAGCAGGTCTTGCCTCCCTATCCCCCTCACCCCCATTCTCTTCCCCCTACCTCAAGCTGCCAGGATGAGAAAGGTGGTCATGCTTTAGGAGAAATGAACCAATGACTGCTGTAGGCAGGAGGCCCCCAGAGATGCATTTTGTCACTGTGAGGGCACTGCGTGAACTCCACACGTGTCCGGGTGACAGCGCCTCTTCCCCCCGGACACCCAGCAAGAGCTCCTGCAGGTTAGCAAGGCTTGGCCTCCAGAGGCCTCTCCATCCCCTTGGGGTTTCCTGAAAAGAGTGTGGAGCCCTGAGCTGTGCAGGGGACCTTTCTCCCCACCTGGGCTAAATAACTGGCTCTCCCGCCCCTTCCATTTTGGAATTTCTTTGCTGCTTTTCTCCCAACCTGTTTTCAATTTGCTCTTGTGGCCGGCTTTGACTGTGACCTCAAGTCAATCAGGAGTGAGAGGGAGCGGGGAGAAAAGAGAGGGAGAGGGGAAAGGAGGAGGAACAGGATTGAGGGAGCGATGAAAGGAGAGGGAGAGAGAAGGGAGGCAGGGGGTGGGACCTGGAGAAAAATTGCTCTGTGCTTTGTTAGGTTGGTTCTGAAGCTTCAGCAGAATCATGATTGACCTTTTTTGGGGATCGAAATGAGAGTGAGGCTGCAGTCTGAGGGATAAAGAAATGTGTGGGGGTCTGGCCCGAGCCCACTCGGGTTACAGCCCAGAAGAGCCATAATGGGGAACAGGCACATTCCTGTACAGCAACTCTCAACTCCCTATCTGTTTTCAAGGAAAGGAAAACACAAAAAGAATGTTAGAGTCTTGGACCAGCATGGGTGAGGCGGCGGCCGTGGTGGCAGCCTGGCTCCGAGGGGGGTTCTGCCACGTGGCCATGACAACGTGTGGGGACGAGGGACAGAGGCAGCCTGTGCAGAGTAGCCTCATGGAAGGCACATGGGACTCAGAGGCAAGGGACTGAACTTGTCTCTCGACTCTATCCTGGAGTGGCTGCAAAGCCTTGAATGGGGGCACAACATTCCCAAGCCTCTGTGTCTCCAACAGGGGTCGTGGCAGTGCTTTCAGATTCAAACATTTTAAGCAATGAAATTTTTAAACCAAGACTTTGAAAAACAGGGCTTTCTTTCAAACCAAATAAATGTGGACTATCAGTATACAGAATAGATCAAGTGAAAGTTGATGGAGTTGAAGGTCAGTGGGAAGTATAGGGGAGGCAGACCCCAGCCTTTTCACCTCTCCTGGTCCTCCTTACCCCTGGAGTCCTATGTGTTCTTATTTGAGAACTACTGTTAGGCTTGATTGCTTGGTGGGATCTGTTGAACAACTCCTGTTTCTCCTGGGCTTTTTCTCTTTCTTGGAGATTCTAAGTTCAAGGTGGCAAGGTAGACCTGTGTGTCTAGCACATCATAAATGCCCAAGCAACAGAACTCACCTTCATGTTGAATGAGGGGTGGGGGTCAGAAATTGAGAAGCAAGGGCTGCTGGGGTGGCTTTGTGAGCTCTTTTCCTCCCAGCAGTTTTATCTCATAGACCAACTGATATGAATTATCTCATAGGTTGTAAGGATCTAGAGATCAAGCCTTTGTTCGAGATCTATATCCCAGAGTTTCCATTCTCCAGTGTTCAGTTTTATCACCAGGAAAAGGAGCAGGTGGAATAAACAATCTCTAGAGGCCCTATCTCCCTCCTTAGTTAGGATGACAGCAAAAATTTAAAAAAGAATAATGAGAGTTGATAAATTTTTTGAGTCCTTAGTATATGCCAGATGTTGTGCTAGTGGGTTTGTAAACAATATGCACATAACTCTGTGGGATATTCACACCAGCATTGTAAGTTAGGGATTATTCTATTCCTTTTACATATGATTAAATAGATGTGGAGAGTCAGGGAGCCTGTCGGGGCACTCTGTCTGGGGGGTGTGCCAGGACTTCATGACCAATGTCGTTCAGCGTCCAACTTCTTATTGCTGTTCATTCCATCACTTTGCTGCCAGAGAGAACTCAGCCTGTTGTGGGTCCATAATGCATGTGTTTGCATTTGTGCACCAAGATGCCCCCAGGCCTTTCTTAGTGCGCCTGCCGCCCCCCCACCGCCCACCCCCACTAAGTGAGGAAAGACAGTCTGGGTCGCCTCATCCACCTGTCTCCATCTAAGTTGCATTTAAACTTTCTGGAATAGTTTTCCAAAAAAAGCAATCTTACAATGTACTTTATGGGTCTGTTTTTGTATTTAACAACCCTGCCTGTTGTCAGATTACAAGCTGTAGATGGTCAGGGACCATTTCTTTTATTGTCTCATCCCCCAGGCCTATGGAGTTAAGAGTAGCATGAATCCAATGGCAAAAAAAAAAAAAAAAGAATAGACTTGAGAAAGCTTGCTTTCTAACTATTTTTTAAAACTTTCTCTAGGAGGCAGCATAACATAAAAAAGATAAAGCTTTGGAGTTAGCTCTGGGTTCAAATCTCAGTCCTGTCCTTTCCTAAGTTTGTAAGCTTAGCTTCAGCTTTACCACCAGGATGGTAGTATTTAACTCATTAAGATTAAATGTGGTGACAATTGAATGGAAAAATGGAACATAGGTAGTAAATGTGAGGATATTTCTTTTTAAAAAAAAAAAAAAGATTTATTTATACAAGAACTGGGGTACAGGCCAGATGCGCAGGAGGGTGAGAGGATTCACCAGAGACAGAGCGGAGAACAGAACAGGCAGACTGATGAAATACACTGCTGAGGGGAGCAGCAGGTGAGACAGGAGAGGTCTGCTGCACCATGTGGGATTCTCACAGGCCAGCCGGGATCGAATCCGTGCTGCAGAGGCTGTGGACAGCTTCACAGTGCGGCGCTCAACCGTCTGCACCACCAGGGAGGCCCAGAGGATCCTTCTTTATAACTCTTTCCATTTGAAGGTCATTAGGTATGTATAGTCCCAGATAAGATTGGACACTGAATAGCCTTCTGATGTCCTCGAGATGACAAGTCATATACTCCACATTATCCAGGTTCTTCCCTTGAACTAATAAATCTGTTACACCTTAACAACGGGTGCTAATCTTACTGACTTGACAAAGGGATGGGGCTTTTAGCCATGGTCTGAGTTAAAATGCATGGAAATATCTTCAAAGTTATGCCCACTGGAAAATGAACATCAGCCATCTTTTGGCTGGTGGACAATTCATTAATACTGGCCACAAGCATAACTAAATTCCCTCATGAAGGGCCAACTCTTTCAATGGCTATCTGGAAACAAATTGAAAAGCAGACAGACATGGATCCAAACTCAAAGAAAACAAATGTAAGCAGCCAGACTTGGAATCCTGAGAAACCAAGTGAAACAAAGGCCTGATTCCCATCCTGGGAATAATCTCTTGCTTCATGCTCGGTTCCTCACTTCTCCCCACCCCCCGCCCCTATCCTTTGCTTTGCTAAGTACTGGAAAAGAGATATTGTCAGTTTATGATTTTATCATGGAAGAAGCTGACATAGGTCTGCAGAAGAAATAGGGGTGGGGTGCCACAATCTATAATAAAAAATACTTCATCTACCTCTTCATTTTCCAGCAAAACTTCTGGTTCTAGACCTCAATTTCTTTGTAGAGTCAGTCTCTTTCTTTCTAAACTCCAAAGCCATTAAAGAGGTATTTGCCTCTTGTCACAGAAAGGAAAACCAGGACTTTGAGAGGTCAAGAGACTTGCCCAAGTGGTGGAAACAGAGTCCAGTGCTCAGCCTGGCTGGCAACACGGCTGAAATGGCACGTGGTTGACGTGAGCCCAACTGGGCCACTGGCTCTGGCTTCTGTGCATCGAGTCTAGGAACTGTACATTGTCTTTGTGAAAAGTGGAAGACAACCTACACTATCAGAGCTGCTGGGTTGGACCCAAAGGACAGACACCTTGTAGGCCTGCTGCTCACCTCAGTCCCACAGTCATCGGGCAGACAGTTAGACAAGCCGACATGAATCACTGATGAGGGAAGAACAAAACTGTCATTTGGAAGACCAACAGAAGTGACCTGCATGTTCTGCCGCCCAGCTGCCTGGGAGAGAAGCACACAGCAGCATTTCTGGGCTCCGTTTTTGCAGACACCTGGCAGGCGTGACTGGCCATGATGGTGCTGCTACGCTGGATTGCTCAGTCCCAGGCAGAGACAGGCATTTTTAATAGTTGAAGGGACATTTTTTTTTTCTTGTTTATTACTAAGAGAATAAGTAAGTAGGGAGTATGAGGGCTGAAGGAGGTGGACAAGGAATCAGCAGTCGGTGGCCTCATACCATTTCATATTGTGTGGTATAAAATACCTCACATGCCTATTTTGCTTCTAAATCATCCAATTTTAGAATTGGAAGGGAGCTTAGAAACCATGTAGTCTGGCTCATTTGCTTGATCTATTTTTAAGTAATTTTTATTGATTTTTTTCTTTGTTTGAAAAGCAATACGTGTTCACTGTAGATAACTTAAAAATAGAGCTCAGCAAAAATAAGGGAGAAAAAGTACCCATTATGTCACTCTCTAGACAAAACCACTATTAGGCATTAGCTGTGTTTTCTTCCTTCTCCTTCTAAACAGGCATACAGGTAAAATTTCCACCCCAAATTAGACTATTCTGTAATGGTGTATCCTGCTTTTTAACCTAGTATGTCATGAAAATCCTTCCTATAGCTCCTTCAGTATAGCTTCATATTCTTCCTCAATTTTGTTTGTAATGGCTGTAAAATATTCCATTGCATCATTGAACTATAATTGATATTGCTATTTCTATATTGAATATTTGGTTGTTTCTACATTCTTGCTAGTTTAAATAACACTGCAGTGTTTATCCTAATAACCCTGTTTGGGCATATCTATGCTTTTATTTTTTTCAAAAATCTTAGTAAGGATTCTAGCCCTTTCACTTTATAGAGGCGAAAACTCAGGCACAGGTATGAGAACTTAGATGCCCAAAGCTCTATAGTTATTCTTTTTTTTTTTTTATTTTACTAAAGATGTTTAATCAGGATAGAACATTATTTGATTTTCCCATGTGATATTGAATTTTATAAATTAAAAATGCAATTCTAATTTTATTATTATTATTACTATTATTATTTTGCATAGAAGAACTGGGGCATAGGCCAGAGATGCCAGGGGGTGAGAGGATTCACCAGAGACAGAGTGGGGAGCAGATTTACTGAATTACACTGCTAAGCAGAGCAGCAGGTAAGGCAGGAGAGGTCTGCTGAGCCATACACGAGTTAGCTCCCTGGACAGGAATCGAACTTAGGCCGTAGAGGTGATAGTGCTGAGACTTAAGCCCTTGGTCATCAGGGAGGCCCAAAAATACAATTCTAAAGGGCACTATAGACAGTATTTTATGGATCTAATAGTGAAATAAGGCATACATGAAATTGCACCTTAAAATTTTTAAGGTAATTATCCTCATAGAATTATAGTTGAAGAAAGAATTAGAGGTTCCTATTAGAGCAGCACTATTTACAATAGCTAAGCTATGGAAACAACCCAAATGCCCAAAAATAGATGACTGGATCAAGAAGATGTGGTACATATACACAATGGAATATTATTCAGCAATCAAGAAAGATAAACTCATGCCATTTGCAGCAACATGGATGGAGCTGGAAGGGATCATGCTCAGCGAAATAAGCCAGAAAGAAAAAGAAAAATACTCGATGGTCTCACTCATAGCAGGAATTTAGAAAACCTAAAAAAGGGACCAGGAAAAAGACTAATTATAATAAAGTAAAAATCAAAATCAACAAGCAACTATAAATCAGAGACACACTATGGGGTGAGGAGGAGGAATTAGGGTCAGAATAAGGGGGGTGGAAATTGTGTGGGGAATATAACCAAGATGAAAATGCATACATTGTGCAAAATTGAAAAATGATGTAAAAAATATATAAGATAAAATAAAAAATTAAAAAAAATAGTTACAGATGTTTCTACCTAGCAGGGAGTGTATAACATATAACTTGAAGGTTGGTAAAAAGCAAGATCAAATATTGGTACTAGAAGAGGTAGAAATGGAAAAGGAGAGATTGATAATTCAAATGTTTCCTTATAGTCATTCTTAACAAAGCAAGACTAGATTCCTAGATTCCAGATACTCAGTTAGTCCTTCTAGACTTCCTCTTATCTTCCTCATCAGTCCTGTTTCTAGTAAACGTCATTGGCTTGCTAGAACTAAGTGACTGGATTTAGTGTGTTTTTAGAAAATGCAATTCCTGGAATTCTGGACATTCGTTCTTCCACTGGCCCTACCTGTCCTATACCCTATGCCCGATGTCAGTCCTGGAGCTCTTTCCCTTTTGATGGGACTGCATGTCCTTCAAAACTGAACACTGCACAGACCTGGTGCATCAGAGTGACCTTAAAACAGGATACCAATTTGACAGCCATATCCCACTTTCTTCATTATACAAGGAAGAAAAAATGCTATTCTGGGAAAGAAGGGCTTTGCTCATAGAGGTAAGGGAAATTTAATGGCAGGGATCAGGCCAGCATGGTTACTTGGGACAGAAAATACCACCTCCTTGTTGCCTTTTTGTAATACAGTATTTCACCTCATTTGAGCTTTGGCTACAAGCTCATGAAGGTAGATATCAATAGTCCCATTTTTTTTAAGTGGGAACATTAAGGCACACAATTTAGTAATCATCATGGCTAGATATTAATTAGTGTTATTTTCCTTTCCTGTGCTTGTTCTGTGCACTAATCCTCCTGATAATAGTATCCAGACATATTGATGGGTTTGGATGATAGCAAGAATGTCTGCTCACCAAGGTCTGAGCTGGGGAGCTCATCTTTCTTTGTCTCTCTCCAGGAGAATTCCTGAGTTTTGCTGATGACTTACTCTCTGGCCTGGGCACATCGTGTGTAGCAGCTGGTCGAAGCCACGGAGAGGTCCCTGAAGTCAGCATCTACTCCGTCATCTTCAAGTGTCTGGAACCCGATGGTCTCTACAAGTAAGGCATGCTGGGTGCATGGGGAGTATGAAGCAGACAAGACAATCGTAAGCCTGGGAAGGAAGGCATGAGTAATCTGTCTAGGCCAGCCAAATGTTTTATTGGCCAGCCTGTGTGTGCACCTTGAGATGCTAAGGTTGAGCAGTCCATTGGAGGAGTGTGGCCATGATGAGTCACTAAGTCATATAAAGTTAAAGCTGAATGGCTCAGGGTAGCCAGAAACTCAAAACCACTTTCCTGCTGATGAATCTGCAGCCCAGGGAGAAAATGGCAAGTTGGCAAGTAGGAATCTCTGTCTGGTGTTCATTTGCCAATTCCATGATCACTCTTGTGAATACATGAAGTATATACATGCATATATATGTACAGTATGTAGACACAGAATTTTTTTATTACTAGATCTAGCCAGTCTCTTAGAAATAGAACCATAACCACTCCTTCATCAAATATGTTAAAGTCACTGCATCCAGACTTCTGAGGGTGCAAAAGGAAGTCATTCTCAGATTCATCCATTGATCTCAGAGGCAAAAGAAGCTTATTTTTCTTTTGCTTCCCATGTCAATGAGTGTTTTTACATATGGATGCAGCTGCCATAAGTTACAGAGTTTTAGAGAACAGCTCTCTTCATGTGCCCTAACTATGAAAAATTATAGGTTGAGTCTCTATGAACCTAGCAAGGCACAGCTGTTAACAAGGTAAGCATTATTCACCAGTTATTTCACACATTTATTTTTTCTTTTATTCACTCACCAATTTATTAACTTACCCATTTTTCTATCTAATTATTAATCCATTCCTTTATCCTTCCCACCTCTCTCCTTCTTTCCTTTATCCACCATCCAGCTACCCATCCAACTGCCCATCAATCCATCCTTCCATCCATGTATTCATCCACTCTCATATACTATCGTTCATTTACTTTATGGGCTGTCTGACAGTGACCGTGTTTCTTAATCTTCTGAGCCCTTCTGTTCCTCCTCTGTAAAAGTGTGGATAAAATAAGGTGTTGGGTTCACTTGAGGTTCACAAGAGGCTTGGGTGAGATCGTCATAAACGGTGGTGAGCTTCCTTAGGAGACTGAGACGTGTAGCAATAGCCCCTTTGCTTTAATTGCCCTTGTTGTGATGATCATTCCTTTGAGCTCCCCACACACCTCTGCTCTCCAGTGTTAGAGCATGTAGGAGAAGGCCAGAGCCCTCAGGCGCTTCACATTCACTGAGAGACCAGGAGGAAGCCAGTCTGTGGGTGACACTGTGGGAACTTGGTGTTAGCCAGGCTGGTATCCTACAGGTCCATTTTGTAGAGAGCCAAGAAATGTTTTATGGAACCCCAAAAGCAATGAATACCAAGAGCTGATGTATCCTCTGCCATCCCTTCAAAATGCAGGTTTCCCCTCCGTTCTTCTTTGCCTCCCAGCCTACCTGAAACCCTACCCCCTTCCCTCCTCTTGAGGTAAGAAACATCCTTTCATGTTTCCTGGAAATGTGCTTCTTGTTCCTTGTCATCCCTAACTCTGAACACTTCTTTATTGCATTTTTGAACCTGATTTTACTCGTGCCCTGGGGTCTCTGGTAAGGAGTCAGGGTGCCATATGGGCTAGCGTCTCACCCCACTGGCGGCTCTCCTCCTATGAAGTATCACCGAATCAGTCTCATGTTTTAAAATAGTCCCAGTGTCAGTGCTTGGGGTTTCTCATTTTCTGCTTGCTCCTTCCTGCCCCAAATTAGTTTTCTCCCTCGTGAGCCAAAAAGGTCATGCATGGCAGTGGAAAGAGCTTCCGGCTTTGGGGACAGTCTGAACTGGGTGTGAATCCGGATTCTGCCTGGCACTTATAACCTGACCTGGGGAATGTCATTTCTCACTGCTCTGGAAAGAAGGCTAGTAATCCTACCTCAGAGGGTTCCAAGGAAGAAGCTTGAATAAGGTACTCTACAAACAGGGCTTGCCAGATTGCTGGCATCCAGGAGGCCTGCAGGAAACATCAGTTACTTTCTCTTTCCTGTTTTGGTCTTTTTGACTCAGACCCTGGTTATCAGTGTCTCCTGTTGCAAGGGCAGAGCTACTGGAGAACTACTCCATGAGCCAGTTTAACTTCCCACCAGCCCTGGGAAGAATGGTTAATCAGGGTCTGTTGGGGAGAAAGGATGCAAAGAGAGGATGGGTCTAGTCCCTAGTTTAATGAAGTTCAGTCACCTCCCAAATGCCCCCTGCCACGTTGCCAGCAGGCTTGATGGAAGGATTTAGGGGGCACAGGTGTAGAGGAGCTGCCTCTGAGGCAAAAAGTTGGGGTTTGGATCCTGCTACCATCGCTTCTGCCTCCGGGACTGCAGACTCCAGGCACTTGTCCCCTCTTCTCCTTTTTATGCAATTTCAGCATCTTCAAAACGAAGGTGCTTTAGGTGTATCCCAGCTTGAGAGTTCTGCCTTGGGATTTCTTCTTCTCTCTTCCTCCCAGGCTCCTGCCCTTCCAGCTTTCCCACCTCTCTCACTTGGCTTTTGCCCTCCCATGTCAATCTGCATCTCTATCCCATCTCTTCATCCTCTTCCTCCCTCTCTGTTACATATTTTCTGTGTAACTCACTGTCTGCCATATTCCCTTTCAGTCCTTTGCCTTTCGATGTGTTCTCTTAATTTTTGTTTCTGCAGTTGTATCTCAGTCTTTTTTCTTATTTGAGTTTTAGTTCCCCCACCCTGTCTCTGAATCTGGCCCCCCACCATTCCCCCTCCCTCTCTCCACCCCACCTACACAGGCAAATTGCTTTTGCAACCCCTCCATGCATGTAATTTTACACAGTGCCACAGGGTTGAGACCAATTGGAGGAGTGAAAGTCAAGGCTGATTTTCTGTCCTAAGCTCACCCTGGTGTAACAAAACAGAAACATCAGCACCCGGGCACTGTTTAAATTGAATTTCCTTGTTTGTTTCATTTGTTTTGCTTTTGAATGAAAACAAACAGAGCAGTGGAGAGAGAGGGTCCCCTGAAGGCCTGACAGTGTGGCCAGTCTGGCACCTTTGGATTGTTGGAGTCCCAGGGTAACCCCTGGGCAGGAATCTCCACTCAGGTTGGATGGGTGAAGCCAGGCTGGGCATCCTTAGTCCTGCCCCTTGCCTGGCCAGAAGCCTGGACACCCTTCTTGTTGCCGCTCCCCAATTTCCTATTACCCAGGGTAATTAGCCTCTGTCTTGTCTTGGCCGCCTTGCCTTTCTCGAATCATGGATGACTGCCAATGAGTCCTGAGCAAACATGCAGTGGCAGCCAGGCCCGATTCCTGGGGTGGGGGGCTCATTCCCACACATTCAGAGGCTTGCCCCAGGCCCGCCCTCACCTCCCTGGCCTCAGCTCTATGAAAGGAATGCCAGCGGAGCTCGGGCATGACAACCACGCGCCAACATCCCTGGTGGGACCAGAGACTTGGGCGAAGGCCCCTTCTTAGTTCGAGTGGGTGGAGTTGGAGCAGAGGAGTAGAGGAAAAACCGAGGCCCTGGAGAAGGGCAGGCATTGTGAAGAAAGAGTCCAAGGTCAGGAGTCGGACGGCAGTTCCCACACTTGGATTCTTGACTTGTATCAGTGAGACCTGGGGCCAGGGCCTCCCCCTCCTTCAGCCTTGATAATCTCATTTGTGAAATGGCAGCCTCTATCGCTTGCCCATGAGGGAAGGGTGGACACTCCCACCAACTCCTGATCAGCACTGCTGCTGGTACTTCCAGGCAATGGCAGCACTGGTGCTAACGGTAGTTACGGAGCATGGAGCGTGTGCCTTGTACCATGCCGAGGGGGTCACAAGTGCTGCCTTTTTTAATTCTCACTATAACCCTGTGGCTATATGATGACTATCATGATCACCACCCTCTGCATCATCATCATCTCCCATTTCATAGATTGGGAAGCGGAGGCTTAAGTGGGTGAACATTTCACCCAAAATCACTTGACAAGAGGAGATAAAACTGAGATTCAGACCCAAGATGACTCCAACCCCTCCCTGTCTTTTCCCTGCCCCACATGCTGTGCTTGTCCTTATTCACAGGCTCCTTCAGATCTTTCTGGTGAGGGTATGAGTGAAAGGGTAGAAAGCAGCCCTGCTTAGGGCTGACAAGGCCCAGATTGCCGCCTGTAGGTCCCCAGGGAAGGTGCTTCACAACTCATCTTGTCATCTACAAAATGGAGCTAATGAATGGCACCCATAAAACAAAGATAACTAGCCTGCCTCCCAGAATCGCTGCCAAGATGAAACGGGACAAAAGATGAGAAAGAGCTTTGCAATTTTTCATAAGGTCATTGCACAAGGAGGGTATCAGGACCCCTCTGTGTTTGGCTGAGATCACGAATGAGTAGGGCAGTAGACTCTTTGAGTCCACACTCTCCTCCCCACTCTTGACCATGCAGGCAATATTTTAAAACAAGGCCTTTGACATCAGACAGGGGCCACTTTGGGGCCTTGGGTCAATTTCTTTATTTCTCTGAGACTTAGATTTTTCATCTGTAAGACAGAATCATCGTAAGACCTATGCCATAGGCTTGCAAGGATACAATGAGCTGTGAGGATACAAACATCAGGAGCATAAGAGAGGGCCCAGCTCTTTGCGGGTGCTTGATAATGTCAGGAGGCTGTTACTAAGATTACTCCTGCAGACTTGACCCAAACAATGTGCCTGGTGTCACCCTGTTGATGCCCTTGTGCTCATAGCACCCCAGTGAGAGAGCAAGTTAATTGCTGCCCTGGTCCCTTCCACCTAGCACTCCCCAGCCACTCTTGCTAGAATCACCCAGTCTCTTCTTTCCTCAAGGTCTGCTTCTACTGTTCTCTTTCCCGGGGATGGCCTTCTCCTGCCTCTCCCCATGATAATTCCTTATTCTCCTGCAGGCCCCTGCTTAAGTGGATCCCCTCAGGTGGACTTTGACCACCTTACTGACCATGGATCTTACCTGCCACACAAAGCCGTGGTGCTTGCTGAAGTTGTGATGAGTTAGTGTCTATTTCTGTATTGTCCATCCTTTCTCAGAGAGTGAGCACAGAGCAGCTTCTGTGTCTGCCTGCTTCATCCTGTATCTGTGGAGCCTAGAATGGTACCTGATGCCAGTAAATAAGCCAAATAGCTATAAATGATTTGAACAAGTTTCCAAGTCAATGCAGAAATCTGGAGAGATGACTTCTCTCCTTTACTCAGTCCTTTAACTCACTTTTCACCAGTGCTATGCTGTAGCCTAGTTCTCTCCTCTTGTCTTGTCTTCTCTAATCTTCTCCCCCTCTCTTTCTCTCATAAATCTTCTCCAATCTAATCCTCAAAGCAACTCACTAAGGCAGTTAATACTATTGACATCCAACAGATGAAATTTACTAACTCAGAGAGGTTAGCTAACTTGACCAGACCCAGGGAGCTGGTAAGTAGAGAAGCCAAGATTCGAGGTCAGCCAATTTCTTTCCAGAGCCTGACCTTGAAATGATCCCATTAGATTACGAGAACTGGATATGTAGAAATGGCAGGGGTCAGGGGGGTGAAAGCTGTTTGAAGGGATCTCTCATGTAAAGGTCTGTTCCAGATAAGTTTGTAACAACATGGAAAACAATCTTCAGTCTTCATACCAAAGCTACCTGGTTACCACTGACCTCCAGACTTCATCTTGCTCCTGTGATCTTGGCAGTGACACCCACAAACTGCTCAACTGCAGTCTGTCGGAGGACCCCACTCCACCCTAAGGATGGGCTCTCAACTACCATTTTTGAGATACCCTGGCCTCCCAGCTCTCACTTGCTGAGCTGTTTCCCAGCCTCTTTGCAGACTGCCATGTGTTTCTAAAAACAGACTCGGGATCCTGGTCCAAAGATGCTCCTCCAGAAGCCCAGGGGGCTTGAATCCTTGGGTGGAGCATTAACTAGGCTCTCCGGTGCCCTGGGGACACCCCCCCCCTACCCTGGGCACAGCCTGGCAGCACATTGTAAGAGCAGCCAGGGCCACTGCCATGGATACTATAATTATATATTAGATGAAATCTCGACGTTTCCCTTTATTTACATTCCCACTCTACCCTCTTCATTTCCTCTCTTCGTGCCAAGAATCAGCACAGAATTTACTGGAAACAGCATAAAAGTCATCAGGAGTCCTCTAGGGCTGGCTCTCAAAAATGTTTGCCCAATGATGGGAGAAAAGAGACCTGCGGGTCACCCTGCCTCTGGCCCTGAGCAGCTCTGAAGCCGGAGCAGGGATTTTCCACTGCTGAGGCCTCAGTTTCCCCATTTGTAGCAGAGTGATTATACTGCTAGTTCATGCATTCGGAGGCTGTGCCTGTCAGCGAGGGAGGCAAGAAGAGGGATGCAGGCCCCTGGTAACTGGAGAGGGAAGGGTTTGGGTCCAGGTGGAAGGCCTTCATTCAGCCAGTGTCAGGCTGAATTCTTCTCTTTCGGTTTCAGTGACCCAGTCTGTTCAGTGGGTCTCCTGAGCCAAGGCCTTGACATGACAGGCCAGTTTCTGAGGGGACTTTCAGCTCCTAGGAGAAAGGAGATATGCACAGAGGAAGCCTCTATGCTGACCAGGGGCTTGGGCTCCGGCCTCTGGGCCAGTGTGAGCTGAGACTCGGGCCTGAGGTTGATCCAGGACACACCAGGGAAAGAAGCCAGGAGGGGCCTGACAATTCCTCTCCTGCTTGGGACTGGCTTTTTCTTTTCTCTGTGAACCATTCTCAGAACAATTTTGTCTTCCTCCCTCCCTCCCTCCCTTATTCCTTCTATCCTTTCCACTCTCCCTCCCTCCTGCCTCCTCTGCTTTCCCCTCCTGTATATTTCTTTATCATTTCTCTCCTATCTTTTCTTCTTTTTCCCTCCCTTTCTGCTCTTTTGCCTCTTACTCTCTCATTATCACAGTTGCCGCCTCTGTGTGTCACCCTCACATCCTCTCTGTCTCTCTGTCTTTTCGACTGTGTGTACGTCTCTTACACTTGCTTTCTTGGTGTCTGTATCTCCTGTCTCTTTCTCCTTTACCTATCACTCCCCAATCCCTTTCGTGCTGGGGCCCATCTTCTGTCCTCCTTGTATCTGCTGCTCCCCTCCTCACCTGACCTGAGCACAAGGGCCTGGGCCTGCAAGTGACTCTGGGGTGCGCAGGTACCTGGGTGTGGCCCAGGGTCCCAGGGCTCAGCAGGGACTGGAACCGCTACTGTCCCCAATCCCTGGGAAGGTGAACTTGTCCTGGTTGTGGTGTCCTGTTGGTCAAGGGGTTGGGGTACAGGGCCAGTCTGGAATCCAGACTCTATTCTGTCCAGCACCAGGTCACTCTGACCGCTCCACAGTGTACAGTTGGGGCCCCAGAGAGGGGAAGCGCTGTCTTCCAGCCAGGAGCAAATAAGCATACATCCCAAGCCAAGAGAGACTCGTAGGGGAAAGAGAACACTGTTTTCAATCCACAGACAGCGAGGCTCCTAAAACCTGCTGGGGACTCTCAGGCCGGTTGTTGTTCTCCTCAAACCATGTCAGGATTTCACCCAGGGTTCCGCCAGGGTTCTGCAGGAGCAGGGCACAGGCTGTGTGTGTGAACTCGTGAGGGTGAAGGATGTGGGGGCAAGGCCTTGGATGCCAGCGGTGGAGCTGGACTTGCTGCTGCTGGCAGCTGGGAGCCAGGGATGGCTGTGTCAGAACCTGAGCTCGGTGGCAATACTGACCATGGTATATAGGGAGAGCAGGCTGGGTTGAGAGGCAGGATGGCTGTTTGGTGCAAGCAGACAAGGAGACTGGGGTCTTCACACGTTGGGAAACCCATGAGCATGTCCTGAGAGGCACAAGTGCTGGGCTACAGTGGCACAGCAGGGCAGCTCAGCTCTGGTCTGCAAGCATCCAGAAGCAGCGTTTCCTATTCATAATAGCTGACTATCTTGCTGGGTACTCAGGGAAAGGACGAGTTTATTCAGCATCTCCCCTGGGCCTCCCACTAAGGTCAGCACTCAGGATACAGAACAAGTGAAGCCAAACTAGGTCTGTACCCTCACAGAGCTCACAGTCTGATGGTGAGACAGAGGGACTAGGCAGTTTGCTGATGCTTGACTTGGTGTTGCAGGAAAGCCCTGAAGCTGTGGGAACACAGAGGAAGGGCCGCTAACCCAGCCAGGTAGAGTTCAGGTCTATTTTGTAGCTCTGCTACAAAGTTCTCCTGAGGTTGTAGCAAGAGGAGTTCAACAGTCCCCCTCATTTCAAATCCATGGCTACCTATAACCTCAGAATGAGACCTTATCTGGAAATAGTCTGTGCAAGTGTATTGAGTTCAGGATCAAGATGAGATCATACTGGGTTAGGTTGGTCCCTATCCAATGACAGGTGTCACAATAAGAAGAGGCAAGGACGCAGAAAGACTAAGAAAAGATGGCCATGTGGGGATTGTAGTGATACTGCTGCAGCCCAAGGAATGCCTGGGGCTACCAGAAGCTGGAAGAGGCAAGGAACTTTTCTTCCTGAGAGCCTTTGGAAGGTGAATGGCTCTCTGACATCCTGATTTCAGACTTCAGGCTCCAGTTCTGTGACACAACACATTTCTATTCCTTCAAGCTTCTGTATCTACCATGGCAGCCCTTGGAAACTAATGTGGGGTGAAGGAGGTTTTAGGCAGAGGACAGACTGAGAAAGATTGGAAAGGAAAGATAGCATGATACAGCAAAAGTCTGGCTGGAGTGTGTAGGGCAAGGGCGACAGAGGAGAAGTGGGGCTACAGAGGAACACCAAGCCCTCATCAGCCCTGTTAAGGGCCTGTCAGCCATGTTGGGGTATCAGGAGAAGCATGTGACGTCTATGATGGGGAATGCTTTGGTCTTTGTGGCTGGAGGGAAGAATTGATTTGCAAAGGGAAACTCAAGCATCTAAACAATGTCCAGAAGAGAGAAAGTGGTCATGGAAGACCCTAGAAGTGATGCCCCTGAGAAACATTTAGGTGACCTTGTCTGTTTATTCCAAAGAGAAAACAGGGGGAACACTCTCCTATTTTCAACCCTCTGTGAGACCATGGAGGGGTTAGAAGGCACAAATGTGTTCACTCTGAGCCCAAACGGAAGGACATGGTGAACAGCTGCAAGGGAAGCAGGGTAGGAAACATTTCAGTGTCAGCCCTTGGTGGGCTGGTTAATCTTGGGGGCTGTGAGAGCCCATGGAAAGAGTAGAAGGGAGATGAAGGAGGTGAGGCAAACCCTCAGCCAGGCTTTGTGAGGAAAGACTTGCAAGTGATTTCAAAGGTCCAACATGGCCAGATGCTTGACAATAGAGAGCGGTGGGAGTGTGACAAACTAAAATTGAGCAGAGAATACTTTGTTCCAGGCAGTACTATCGGGTTCTCTTCAGATCATGTAAACATTTCATCGTTTACTTTGTTCCAACAAATCATTACTGTGTGAGAAGGTAGCCCTCGTGATGAAAGAGCTCTCAAATCATAAATCTGGGTGTTTCAGTCAATCTCTTAATTAGTACATACTGGTAACTCATTTAAAATTAGCCACATAAACCAGTTTCTAGGCCACAATTAAACTAAAGGTCATTAATTTGAAATCTCTAATCTAGGTCAACTTTCTCAATGTCCAGATGAGGAAGGTGAGGCCAGAGAGATCCAGAGGCTTACAGTCAAGGAAGAGCCAGGGTCTTAACTACCCATCCAGTTCCCTTAGCAGAGTTTGACCCCACCTCTATCTAAGAGAAGCATAGAAAATCAGGGTGGGGAGAGGCTTTGGAAGTTGGTTACAGTCTCACTAGGCTCCATGCCCTGCTTTGCTGCCCACCCACCAGACCCCTAAGACAAGGAAACGTGTTTCTTCCTCATTATGTCCAAGGGGAGGGTTGCAGAAGTCCCTTCCTGCTCTGATTCTAGGGTTCTAGGAACTCCTGGAGATTGCAGTAGACCCAGGCTGCGGGCCAGGCTTCCTCACTTTCCTTTGCTCCTATTGTCTCGGTGCTGGGTCCTTTACCGCACACCCCTGTTCGATCCCCACTTGTGAGGAAGGTTGTTGCTGTGAGCATTCTGGAAAGCATCATTGGAGCATTTTTGGCAGACTGCAAGGGTGCACTGTGAGGCGAGAGGGAATCCATTCTTCTGGATTCTTCTGGCATTCTTTCCTTTCTGTTCTCTTTTCCCCCAAGGACAGACCACACCATATACCAACAACCCCGTTCTACTTTGACATTTTAATCAGAGCATGATTGAGATGGAGGCCTTAGACATTGGCTTAAATCTGCTGTCTTTATAGGAGAAGCTGAACCTACACTTTCCTACATTAGAGTTTTGTTGTGAAATAAATATGGAGTAGTTGACACATGTAAAACCCCCAGGCTTAGCATGTCCAGCACACAGTAGGTGCTCAATACCAGGTACCACATGAAGTAGAGACAAGACCTTCTTAGTATGTCTTCATCAAGTGTGACATAAAGAGGACTGGTGATTGGCTAATTGTCTTGCCCGCTGTGAAGTTCTCTGTTCTCTTTGAGCATCTCCAGGACCCTTTTGGATATGAGATATCTCAATCTTGGGGTGTTTTTCCCAAACATTTGATGTAACAAGCAGTGTCTTCCCTCCTTTTATTTTTCTTCCACTCTTCCTTGAACCCATCCCAAATATAGTTCTCATAATCACAGAGAACTGAGATTGTCATTTATCCCAAAGGAGGATAGGTTTTAAACATCATGTTTTAGGAATCTGTGAATACTTTAACATATGGCCTGGCACATAGTAGATACCCAAGTTAGAGAAGAGTGAAGGCCAGTAATTGGTATTCCAAGTTGAATGAATGGAGTTAGTCCTTCATGTATACATCAGTAGCCATTGGCCAGGCAATGACATGGCCCTTGCCTGCCAATCACTATTGTCATTGACCATTATTAAACTTTTGCAATATGTCTTGCATTGTGCTCAGATCATTATGTCTACTAAGTCTTACCTTTATAAAAGGGTATACTATTTAAGGTAGGTTCTATAATATATCTATTTTATACCTAAGGGAAGTAAGACAGAAAGACCAATTGACTCATCAAGGCGTCCCATTAATAAAGGGCAGATCCATGAGCCTAGCACAGCATATCTGGCTCCAGAGTCCACACGGATGCCTTCCTCTTGTAGGCAGTGGTGCAACTGACCTTTGAAATCCTACTGTTTAGACTAAAAGAGCTGTACCCAATGTTGGGGAAAAACTTGCAAGCAAAAATTTATTTTGGAAAAAAAAAAAATTGTTTTGGTATAGAAGGTGATTTGCCCTGTAGTAAAGGCATGGGAATTCTGAGGCTAATGTTGAGAGGTGATCTCTCAGAGCCATGTGCCTTCGGAGACATGTGTTTGAGCTAGTGATGAAAGACTGAAGAGCACGGGCCATTTAGAATTGGGGAGGTTGCTGCATCACAGGCAGAGGGAACAGCTGAAATAAAGACAAAGAGGTGAGAAAGCGAATGGACACATAAGAGCAATGCAGAAGGTTTACAATTGCCGTGGTATATATGTGTGCATGTGTATATGTGCATGTGGTTGGAGGGGGAACATGTAGGGCTTTGTGGTGCAGACTGGGGAACTATGGATGGGTTTGTGAGATGGCCATCTTTGGGTTTGAAAATGATCTCTGTGCAGAACAGGTTGGATTAGGAGAGATGATAGAGAGGGAGACTTTGGCAAGGGGGCTGGCAAGAGAATGAATCTGGAATTGGAACAATGGCAGAAGTAGATGGAAAGTCAGGGGACAAGGGTTGTGCTCAGTTTTCTTTGGGAATCTATCAAAGGACAACCAGTATGCCAGCCTCACAGAGAAGACATAGCTCAGGATCTGAAATTCAGAACCATGGTTTCAAATCCTGGCACTACTGTTTTGTAGCTGGGTGACATTTTGAAAAAATGCCCAACTTTTGAGAACAAACCTATCCCTGCATCCAAAAAGTGGAAGTAATAATTCTCCTTCCAAATTTATAAAGTCCAGGTGTCAACCTCTGCCACCTTGCAGGCCCTTCATTATTATTAATTTCCTCCATCCTCTCCATTTGCTTCCCTCTTGTTGCACGCGTGAGCATTCTCTCCCTTCCTCCCACCCGCTAACTGCCCAGCTTCCCTTTCTCTGTCCCTCTTTCCCCAGGATGCCAGAAATGAAATAACATTCTTTGCATGTTTGTTCTAAAACTCCTGGCAGTCTTCCCAGAGACCCCTGGCTGGGTCAGGACTCATTTGCATTAGTTTGTGGGAGGCCAGCATGAAGGGGAAGGAGAGGCCCTGTTTCAGGGAGTTTCATCAGGCGTTCCTGCCAGAAAAAGGAGAAGTTACTATTTCTTTCTGGGAAACATTCACAGATTCAAACAAGCAAGGAAGGTCGGGGGGCTGTCTCACTTGTGGAGGTGGGGGGAACTGCCCAACTCCCATGACTGTGTCCAGCTCCCCACATCCACCCTTATCATAGGCCTGTCCCCAGACAGCGCTCCTCTGCCATGTGCAGTGACTTAATGCCATTACATACTTGTTCTCAACCACATCTATGACATGTAGCAGGGAGCGGGGAGAGAACACAGAGGCAAGGAAGATGCATAGAAGCTACAGGATAAACAAACAGCAGTTTTGCTGGCTTCTAGATAGAGATGAAATCAACCAATGCATCTTTAAAAAAAAAATCAGAGGTAATCCTTGGAGATTTTTTTGTTTATTTTTGCTCTAATCCTGTGAATTTTTAAATATTATGTTGTCTTGAAGTTACACTTTCTTCCAAGAATCTCAACACCCTTGTCCAAATCTTGATAACCAATGGAAGGCAAAAGGGAGCCCCCTCAGCCAACTCCAGAGTGCCATTGGCACTGTGCAATACACTGACCTCCGAGGAGTGGGTTCTACCACTTACAGAGACGCAGTGTGAGTTTCTGGTATTTTATTGGCCAAGCTTTCTTCATTTCCCAGCATGCTTTTTCAGTTTGTAGACTGGTTATGTCTTCTTTCCGCAAGATTTTTCCTCCAGTTTTTCTGACGGTATCCTTGTAAATAATTTAAAGATAAAAGGATCATTGATATGAATGACTATTTCTTTTCTAAGTTAACTTATCCAATCTTCTCATTAACCCAATGAGAGCAGTAATTCCGTCATCCCCATTTTATAGATGAGATAAGCAAAATCCAGAGAAAGTGACATTTATTTGAGCTTTAAAGAATGAATAGCATCTGTGTGATGAAATGGGGAGAGAAGGGAAAAGGAATCGTAGGCGCAAAGGGGATGACAGCATGGTGAGTTTACAAACTCAAATCATCATGGTACAATGGAGCACATTTGGGTGATGAGGCTAAAGGGGCTGATGGGACTCAGAAAATAAAAAGAATTGTTGCCTGCCTAAGAGGGATGGGCTTCATCTTGAGGGTAAGGGGACCCACTAAAACTTTTGAGCCAGCTGCTCCATAGACATTGTCAGCAGTGGGCAGTAGGTTGGAGATGGAACAGAACTGTAAGAAGCAAATTAGACAGCTATTCCCAAGGCTTGGATGAAAGGCAGTGAGGTCTAGTGTAGGCTAGGATTGGAATAAAGGATGAGGGATGAACTAGAGAAAACTCATCAGCATGCACCAATTTATCCTGCCTGCTTGTTGATAAGAACTCTGCCTTAGCCTCTAGTCTCTACAGAACTGGGGACAACCAGAAAGCATTTTCCAAGTGCCTACACTAGGCTAGAACTGTCCTCTGGAAGATAAAAAGTATAATTGAGTTGGCAAAAGTTTTCATTATTCCCTTTCTGATATTTAAGAGTCCTCCAGTCTCATCTGTGTCTGTAACAGAAAGAAATTCTCTGGGTGTGTCATTACTGTGGGAGGGGCTCTCTCTTTCTCTCCTCAGCTTTGCTATGGTGTGAGCTCATCCTGAGGTGGATTTTCCTTACAGGGGTAGAGATGGACCCCAGCAGTAATGCGAGCCTTGACCATCCTTCAGGCCTGTCATGTCACAGAGAGAGTCTGTCACCCTCATCTATACCCAGGAAAGGGAATCTGGTCTCCTTGCTTTGGTGATGTCATCACCACTTCTATGGTGGGAGACAGGGACATGAGATGGAAAGTCCCATCCAAATCGCGCTGAGAGACAGAGACATGGTTCTGGAGTGGAGGTGGGGATCGTGCTTTCAGGGGCCAAGGAGTCATAAAGGCTCGACAAACAAAAGTGAAAGCAGCCACTGTTGTCCTCAGAGTCTTATTATCCCTGTTATACAGATGGGAAAAGAGAGGCTGGTGGAAGAGGAGCACAGAGCAGTGTCCATATCGAGATCTTCTTATGCCAACAGCCTGGATCCTTGACCACTGCCCTGGCTTGCCTCACACGCAGTATCCATTTGAGGAAGGTGGCGAGGAGAAAACCCCACTCAGCTCCAGCAACCAAACTGACAGATAGGGAGTAAGTGAGGAGGGTCACAGATAAAGGGCCGGGTGAAGGGGAAGCTGGGCCTTGGAGGGAACCACGCCGAAGTCCTACCCTCAGCTCTGGGAAACATAAGCTGAGCCAAGGACGTCAGGGCTCATTGTTGGAGTCACATGAAGGCGGGTGGCCGGCCCAGAAGCTGGAGATCAGCAATGTCTTAGTGCCATTTCAGTCCTTGGACCCATCCAAACCTCACAGAGCTTTTTCTGCAAGAGGGAACAGTTTTGTCTTCCGAGTCAAGGTGAAAGCCGCTGAGGAACCCTCACCCAGCAGTTGATTAAGTGCCTGCTCTATCACTCTGCCACTGTGTCCTTGATTAAAAAGCCCCCTCCCTACCCTCCCAGCAAACATCAAATTCTCTGAATGGAAAATGTGGGCAATAAACCCTGCTTTGTCTTGCTTTCAAGGTTATTTACGTAATAAGCTTTGTGAAGGGTAAATTGATAGGTGTCAGGGATACATGCATTTGCTTTAATCATGGAGACGAAAATAAAATGCAGAAAGTCTGGAGATGGGACAATGAAGCTCTGTGTGCCCACCAGGCAGGATGAATAGGTGTCAGGACTCCGGCCCATCTGCCTCTGAGCGCTTTCTTTTCTTCTAAAAGAAATTAAAATGAAAGATACACCGGAAGATGGTTTTATCTCCCCTTCCCTCCTAAGACGCAGCCACTGTCCTGAATTCATCAGTCTAGGCCAAACAGCAAAGTGAGTTTGTATAGGATTATTTGCTGGCATGCTTTCTTGCTTTTTCACTTCCACCATCATCCCCAGTTTCAGATTAGCACACTGAAACTGCAGCTGCTTCCAGCTAACACTTGCAGCTCTACAGTTATTATTATTAATATTCATTTCATTTCTGGAACAACCATATATTCAAAGCCAAGGCACAGAAAGTCCCCCTGGGTCTTATCTCTCTTGGGAACTTCCCTGTCCCCCCCCCCTCCCCACCCCACTTTTATGTCAATACCTGTAAGAAAATAAATATTTTAATAATGTATTCTTCTAATCTCGTGCTTACGCAAAGCCTTACGTCTCTAAATGCTTGTCCAGCCGTGGCGGAGTCTTATCAGGGCCGGATGCCCCAACCATGCCCAGCCAGCCCATTGCCCTCATTCTGGTAGCTCAAGGTTCCTAAGGCTGATGTGTCCAGTCGACCAGAGAGGCTTATCTTCATAGGGCAAAGGGAGCCGGATGGTGGCTGGGGTTCTGAGATATGAGTCGAAGGCTGTGGGGTTGCCTGAGTTCAAAGCAGTGGGCTACAGGAAAGGGACTGCGTGCAGTGTGGCGGGAAGCATGCAGCCCAGGTGGTGGAGGCAGAGGGACCCGGGTCTGAATCCCATCTTCTACCACATCGCAGGCTATTTATTTGTAAAATAGATAAATATATGATCTACTTAAGATTGTTGTAGATGTATATTAAATAATACGTAGTTAGTTATTGGCAAAGACTGAATATATATATATATATATATCTAATCTGTATCTTATTCTGTATCTCTATCTTATTGAGCCAATAAATTGGAAGCTCTTGAGGAGCAGGGGTGGTTTCTCTATTATTTTTTAATCTCTTGCCACATAGTGTCCACTGGTGCATTGGATTGCTGGGCTGCACTCATTAGAGGCTTATTTGAGCGTGCCATACACTAATTGCTTCTATGGACAGACACATGCCCACACTCACATGTATCCACACACACACACACACACACACACACACACACAGACACACAAGCCTAGGAGGATAAAGCCTGTTGAGATAAAAATCTAGAACCTTCCTGTAACCCAAAGAGGAGAATATCCCATTGTCTCTGTATTATATGTCCCTATCTTGTAGCTAAGCCTACAGACCTCCTAAGAGGGAGTTGATAAGTCCAAAGTCAGGCAGACAATGTTAAATTGACATTGTCACAAAACATCAGACTTTCATTCCAGCTACTTTGTATTCCACAGTAGCCATTTCCCAACACCACCCCTCTCAAGGCAAGACATTGTCCTTTTCAGGAAGGGGGTGAGCTAAGGAATCTCAGTCATTGAGAAGTGAGGTGGCAGAGGGTTAAGACCCCTGGCTCTGACATCAGACTGCCTGGGTTTGAATCCCAGCTCTGCCACTTTCTAGTTCCCTGACCTCTCTGTGCTTCCATTTCTTCCTTTGTAAAAACAGGACAATAAAACCTACTTCATGACATGTGATAAAGTAAAATGGGCATGCTGCACATTATATACGAGCTTCATTGTCCAAAAGCAGTTGCCTCTGAGGTGTGATTATGATCCTTAAGTGTCCCTTGGAAACATCAAGTTGTAGCAACAAAGAGAGAGTCTTTAGAATCAGACAGCCTTGGGTTCAAACCCTTATTTACCAATTCTGGTTGAGTGAACATGAAAAAAATCACATCAAATCCTAGCTTTTCATTTTAAATGCAAAATAGTGAAAATGTCCATTATTTAGTAGGACAATGGGAGACTTACAGGCAATTCACGTGAAGTTCCTAGCAAGATGCTTGACCTAAAAGGTGTACAAAGTACATGGCTCTAGGGTCTAAAGTCTTTCAATAAGTTTCTCCATATTGTCACTTATCTGTAAGTGAGGTCCGTGTAAGTCAGGAGAGCCTGGCCTGTGCTGAGCTGTATTCACCAGAATTTAGTACATGACGTAGTAGGGACTCAATTCTCCCTCGCTGAACACATTCCATGCAGTTGGCAGGGGCCTGTATCCCACCAGCTACTCACAGATCCTTCACCTTATCAGTATAACTCTTTGAATACTTCTGTGGGTCCCCTTGGAAAGGAAAGAGAAGGATGGAGAACACACTCCAGGCTTAGAAGTGACCCACACACTCTCACTAACAGTCAATTGTAGAGAAAAAGTCACATGGGCCCAGGTGAAGAGAGAAGACGAGATATTCTGAGGCTGGGATACCATGGGTTGTGTTTGTGTGTGTGTGTGTGTGTGTGTGTGTGTGTGTGTGTTTATCTCCAACACACATTTATTGAAGGTCTACCAAGTGATACAGAACGTTCTTTTTGGTGCTGTAATTAAATCAAACTAAATCCTCATTGTTATTAATTTTATATTGGGTGAGGTAACAAATAGATATAACAAACAAGGAACATATATTAGAAGTGCATAAATATTAGGAAGAAAAATATAGAGCAGGCTACATGTTATTCTGATACACTTCTAGGTGTAGCGATTGGAGTATATTTAAAACTTAAAAAGGGAATCTCCTTCAACAGGAGGCTCTGACACAAAAATTTGCTGGAGGCAAGGGAAGGAAATGGAAGAGAATATCCTAGGCAGAGAGGAGCCAGAACAGGGTTTCGGAGCTTGACAGAGGTTCAAGGTGCAGGCCCACCGTATTGAAAACAGCTGTTTATTTCTACTTAGCAAAGAAATAAAGGCAAGTAAGGATCCTTAAGAATAGTCATTCTACCATTTGAACTGCTACCACCAGTCGAGAGTTGGGCTGAGGGTGTCTTATCTACCTGCAGAATCACAACAACCCTGAGGCAGGTGGAGCTTTGATTATTTCATTGACAAGAAGACCTGAGACCAGGCAAGAAGTACTTGACCCCTCTCACACAGCCAGTAAGCAGCAGATCTCATACTGCAACAGAACTTTTCCCAGTGCAAAGTCCTTACCCCTAAACTCTACATCATTGTGAGAACTTGAACATTTCTGAAAGACTCCTGCCTTTACAAGTAAACCCCTAACTACCCATGTAAGTTTTTATGGAAGGTCCCCGGATTTTTCTTAAGTAAGCTTTTTTTTTTTTACTTATATGAGAAATACAGGACATCTGCTCAAACTCAGAGATCAGAAAGCTAAAAATGAGAGGATCCATACCCCACATTCCTACCATGGCCCCCATTGTGAGGCAAGATCCTAGGATCCTTCTGGACTGACCCCATTTTCTTTGATTTTAAAGCTTTTTTTTTTTTTTAGATCTAATTCACATACTATGAAACCCTTTTTTTTTTTTTACAACTTTTTTTTTAAATAATAAATTTTATTTTTATATTCCCCATACAATTGCAACCCCCCATTTTGACCCCAATCACTCCCCTCCCACCCCCCACCCCCCAAAAAGTGTCTCTGGTTCATAGTTTTTTGTTGATTTTGATTTTCACTTTCTTATAGTTATTCATTTTCCTGGTCCCTTATTTAAGTTTTCTAAATTCCTGCTATGAGTGAGACCATCCAGTATTTTTCTTTTTCTTTCTGGCTTATTTCGCTGAGCATGATCCCTTCCAGCGCCATCCATGTTGCTGCAAATTGCATGTGTTTATCTTTTTTGAATGCTGAGTAATATTCCATGGTGTATATGTACCACATCTTCTTGATCCAGTCATCTATTTTGGGGCATTTGGGCTGTTTCCAAAGCTTAGCTATTGTAAACAGTGCTGCTATAAACATAGGGGTGCAGGTGTTCTTTGGAATTGATGTTTCTGTGTCCTTTGGGTAAATACCTAGGAGTGGAATTGCTGGATCATATGGAAGCTCTATGTTTAGTAGGTCCAGAAATCTCCACACAGCTCTCCATAGTGGTTGGACCAGTTTGCACTCTCACCAGCAGTGCAGGAGAGTTCCTTTTTCTCCACACCCTCGCCAACATTTGTTGTTGCTAGTTTTTTTAATATGTGCCATTCTCACTGGTGTAAGATGGTATCTCATGGTAGTTTTGATTTGCATTTCCCTGATTACAAGTGATGTTGAACATTTTTTCATATGCCTGTTCTCCATTTGCATTTCCTCTTCAGAGAAGTTTCTTTTTAGCTCTTCTGCCCATTTTTTGACTGTATTATTTTCTTTGTTGTTGTTGAGTCTCATCAGCTCTTTGCAGATTTTTGTGATCAGTCCTTTATCATTAGTGTTGTGTGCAAAAATATTCTCCCAGTTGGTGGGGTTTCTCTTTGTTTTTGTTATTGTCTCTTTTGCTGTGCAGAAGCTCTTTAATTTGAGGTAGTCCCAGCTGTTTATCTTTGCCTTCACTATCACTGCTTTGGGTGATGTGTCTGTAAAGATGTCTTTGATGTGCAAATCACATAGTGTTTCGCCTATATTTCCTTCTATGTATTTTATGGTTTCAGGTCTTATGTCTAGTTCTTTAATCCATTTTGAGTTGATTTTTGTGTATGGTGTGAGGTAGTGGTCAAGCTTCATTCTTTTGCATGTAGCGACCCAGTTTTCCCAGCACCATTTATTGAACAAACTTTCTTTGCTCCAATGCATAGTCTTTGCTCCTTTGTCAAAGATTAGTTGACCATAAATCTGTGGGTTTATTTCTGGATTTTCTATTCAATTCCATTGGTCTGTGTGTCTGTTCTTGTTCCAATACCATGCAGTTTTGATGATTATGGCTTTGTAGTAGAGTTTGAAGTCTGGGAGTGTAATGCCTCCATTCCTTTCTTTTTTTTTTTCAGGAGAGCTTTGGCTATTCGGGGTTTTTTGTGATTCCATATGAATTTCATCAATAATTGTTCTATTTCTTTGAAGAATGACATTGAAATTTTGATTGGAATAGCATTGAATCTGTATATTGCTTTTGGTAGGATGGCCATTTTAATAATGTTTATTCTTCCAATTCATGAGCAGGGGATGTCTTTCCATTTCTTTGTGTCTTCTTCTATTTCTTTTAACAGTGTTTTATAGTTTTTTTGTGTAGGTCCTTTACCTCTTTTGTTAGATTTATTCCCAAATATTTGATTTTTTTTTGTTTCAATAATAAAAGGGATGTTTTTTTTTTATTTCTTCTTCAGATTTATTGTTTGTGTATAGGAAGGCTACTGACTTTTGCGTGTTGATTTTGTATCCTGCCACTTTGCTGAACTGATTGATGAGTTGAATTAGTTTTTCTGTGGAGTTTTTGGGGTTCTCTATGTATATTATCATATCATCTACAAATAGTGATAGTTTGACTTCTTCTTTTCCTATTTGGATTCCTTGTATGTCTTTCTCTTATCTTATTGCTCTGGCTAGGTCTTCCAGTATTATATTGAAAAGCAGTGGTGAGAGTGGACATCCTTGTCATGTTCCAGATCTTAATGGAATTGCTTTCAGCTTTTCACCATTGAGAATGATACTGGCTGTTGGCTTGTCATAGATGGCCTTTATTATGTTGAGGTATGTTCCTTGTATCCCAAGAATTTCAAGGGCTTTTATCATAAATGGGTGTTGCACTTTGTCGAAAGCTTTCTCAGCATCTATTGATATTATCATATGGTTTTTATATTTCTTTTTGTTGATGTGTTGGATAACGTTGATTGACTTACTATGAAACCCTTTTAAAGCCTACAATTCAGTGACTTTTAGAGTATTTACAAAGTTTTGCCACTAACACAACTAGTCCCTAAGCATTTTCATTATCTAAAAAGAATCTCCATACCCATTAGAAGTCACCCCGTTTGCCCCCTCCAGACAGTCCTGACAATCTTAAATCTGCTTTCTGTCTCTAGGAATTTGCCTATTGTGGACATTTCATAGAAATGGGATTCTACAATGTGAGGGTCTTCAGTCTGGATTTTTTTCACTTAGCATAATGTCTTTGAAGTTTAATGTGAATATTCCTTTTTAGGGTCAAATAATATTCACTTGTGTGAGTACCCAGTGTTTTGTTTATCCATTCATCAGATGATTGACATTTGAGTTGTTTTCCTCCTTTTGGCTGTTATGCATAATGCAGCTGTGACAATTTGTGTCCATGCTTTCATGAAGACATGGTCACAATTCCATTGAGTATATACCTTGGAAGAGAAGTGCTAGGTCATGCGTTAACTCTGTGTTTAAAATTTGAGAGGAACAGCCAAATGGTTTCCCAGTAAGGCTGCACCATTGTACATTCCTGCCAGCAATATATGAGGCTTACAATTTCTCCTATCCCTGCCAACACTTGTTATTTTGCATCTTTTTTATTATAGCCATCTTTGTAAGAGATGGTGTCTAATTATGGTTTTGATTTACATGTCCCTAATGACTAATGAGGTTGCGCAAATTTTCATGTGTTTATTGGTGATTTGTATACCTTCTTTGGAAAAATGTTCAAATCCTTTGCCCATTTTCAAATTGCACTACTTGTCTTTTTCTTACTGGGTTGCATGCTATAGTCTGAATATTAGACCCATAGCAATGATTTTCAAATGTTTTCTTCTGTGGATTGTCTTTCGATGAAGTTCAGTTGATCCATTTTGTCTTTGTTTGCTTGTGCTTTTGGCGTCATATCAAAGAAACCATTGCCCAATCCATGTTCATGAAGATTTATTCCTCAGGTTTATCTAAAAGTTTTATAGTTTTTGCTTTTACATATAGATCTTTGATCCACTTTGAGTTATTTTTTAATATGATGTGAGATAGGATCCAACTCCGTTCTCTCACATGAGGCTTTCCAATTCACCCAGCATCGTTTGCTGAAGAGACTATTGTTAAAAAGACTATTTTTTACCCATTGAATTGTCTTGGCACCCTTGTTGAAAATCAATTGACCACAAATGTATGAGTTTATTTCCAGACTCTCAATTTTATCCCATTGATCTATATCTATCTTTCTACTAGTATCAGACAGTCTTGATTGCTGTCATTTTGTAGTAAATTTTAAAATTGGGATGTGTGAGTCTTTCAACTTTGTTTTATTTTTTCAAGATTATTTTGGCTATTCTGGGTACCTTGCATTTCCATATGAATTTTAGGAATAGCTTTCCAATTTCTATGAAAGGAAAAAAAATAGCTTGGATTTTGAGAGACATTGTGTTGAATCTATAGATAAATTTGGAGAGCATTTCCATCTTAGTATTAATTCTTCCAGTCCATAAACACAGGGTGTCTTTCTACTTACTTGTGTATTCTTTAGTTTCAATTTATAGTTTGCAATATGCAAGTCTTGCATTCCTTTTGTTGAATTCATCCCTAACTGTTTTATTCTTTTGGGGTCTACTATAAAGAGCAAAATTGTCCTAATTTTATTTCTGGTTGTTTGTTGCTTGTATATAGAAATAAAATTGATTTTGTATATTAATATTGTAACTTGTTACCTTAATGAACTTATTTGTCCTTTAAGTTCATTTTTTGTAGATTGTGTTTGATTTTCCATATACAAGATCATGTTATCTACAAATAGAGATAGTTTCACATTTTGTTGTACTATCTGGATGAACTTTATTTCTTGTTCTTGCCTAATTGCCCTATCTGGAACTTACAGTGAAATGTTGAATAGAAATGGAGAAAGCAGACATCCTTGTCTTGTTTCTGATCTTAGGGGTAGAATTTTCAGACTGTTACTCTTATGTATGATGCTAGCTATAGATATTGTATAGATGCCCTTTTTCAGGTTGGGGAAGTTCTCTTCTATTCATAGTTTCTTGAGTGCTTTTCTACCATGAAAGGACACTACTAGGTTTTGTGTCTATTGAGATGATCATGTGATGTTTGTCCTTTTTTCTATGAATACAATATATTACAGCAATTGATTTTAATATGCTAAATCAATCTTGCTTTCATAGGGTAGCTCTCACTTGGCCATAGTGGATAATTCTTTTTATATGTGGCTGGATTTTGTTAGTATTTTGTTGGGTCTATATTTATGTGGGATATTAGGCTTTAGTTTTCTCTCGTGGTGCCTTTGTTTTTGTATCAGGGTACTACTGGCCTCATACAATTAGTTGGCAGTGTTCCTAACTCCGTTATTTTGTTTGGAAGAGCTTGTGAAGGATTGGCATTAATTGGTGTTGATATATGGTAGAAGTCACCAGTGAAGATATCTGGTGACTCACTGTTTTATACAGGAAGTAAAAAATGCAGGGTTCTGTGGGGAAGGATCTCACTCAAGTTCACACTGTCAATCAAAAGCAAAGCCAGGGCAGCCCCAGGTTCATACCCAGTAGCTGAATGTCTTTCATTCTTATTGTTACTGAAGCAGGTATTATTGTCACTGTGTAACCCGAGGAAACAAGCTCGCAGATGCTATGCCTCTTGCCTTCACACCCAGTGCTGAGCTGGAGATCTAACCCAACCTTAGGAAAAACAATGGTAGATACTGTATTCTAGATGTTATGTGTGGCATTTCATTCTTCCATCAATCTTGTGAGGCAAAAACTGGTGACTCCATTTGGCAGATAAGCAAACTGAAGCTCTCAGAGGAAAACAGGAACCGAACAGAGCCATGACACAAACTCAGTCCTTCAGACTCCAAGTGCAGGTCTTGTTCCTACTCCCCACCCCACTCTTCACCCGTGGGAAAGCACAGCTCACATATGAGGTGAAGACTGAGCTCAGTTCAAGTAGATAAGAACCATCCTGCCCATAGTGTTTCTTCATTTAATGCCCAAGGGTAATTCCAAGTTGGCGATCTCTGTTTGGCTTCCTCTTCTCTCAACTTGGCTTTGGCAAAATGCAATCTCAAAAGGCACCGTGAAAGAAGAGAAAGAATTTAGGGTCAGACATGGAGAGAGAAGCAACGTCAGTGTTGGAAGAGGCTGATGGGCGATGGTGTTCCTATACTAAGATCTTGTGCTTGTCAAAAGTTGGGAACATGGAGTTCATCCTCCTAATAAAATCTAATCTCCTCTGAACTGTGACTCAAGACCCAGTTGGGACCAATGAACACCCAATAATTCTATCTATTTGGAAACAGCCCTGGACTTTGAGTTAGGAGACTTATACTGGGGTCTGGCTGAACTACCTATCTGTACAGCCTTGGGAAAGTCAATTCAAATTTCCATGGCTCACTTACCTCCTTGTAAAAATGGATTAATAACACATACCCCTTAGGCAATTGTGCAGAGAATAGAAGACAACAGCATAAAACCACCAAGTCTGGGGCAGAGTTGGTGGCCAGGAAATGTGTGTGGAATCTCTCAATATCTGTCATGACCACTCAGTCCTCACAGCATCCCTGTGGGATTATCCAAAGATACCTGGGGCCCAAAGAGCTCAAATAATCTCACCATAGCCACATAGCTAGTTAATGGCAAACCATGTTCTCTCAATTCAACATGCTTCCAAGTTCTGTCTTCCTACAAAAACATTCCTATGATTGAGGTCATTCAAAAATTACTGTTCTTATCTGGATTTCAGAGACACTGCTCAGTATACAATAAGGATGTGAGAAAAAGGCCACAATTTGCTTTAACATATTCAGGAATACAAGATGAAGTGGAATAAATGGGCATGGCAAGGCTAATTCATTCCTTGACATGAAACCATAAACTTAATCTGGATCTGCTTTACCTTGGATATTCTCCAACTAAGAACTATGGTCAGCCTGCCCCCTGGAAAAAAAAAAAAAAAAAAGAAGAAGAAGAGGAAAAAAAGGAGGATGAGAAAGGGAAGGGACACAGAAAATGGAGAAAGAGAACTATTGTCAAAGCCAACTCAAGGCTAACCTGCATTTTTCTCTCAAGAGGAGTCAGTTTCTGCTTGATAGACAAATGAATAAGCTCACACAGGCCATTGACATCATATTTGTATATTAAAATCCCTTGGCCTCTTCACTTCTTTAGGGCTTTCCAGAAGAGAGGGCAATGATTGTCCCATTGTTTCAAAGGAGAAAATGAGATTCTGGTAGGTGATGCATACCTCAGTTTGCAGGTGGCCCTTCATTGCAAGATCAAGGCATAGTCCACTGTTTTGTAAGAAGAAAGGACACACCTGAAGCAGATATAGGGACAAGAGGAAGTCTTACTGGAGTTCTCGTGGCACTGTATCCATTTCTTGTTCACTGGGCCATCTCCCAGTCCTTGTGAGCTCTTAGAGAGCAAAGACCACACTGCCCTGCATGTGTTTATCTCTTGCTAGGCAGTGCCAGGCACCTAGTTGGTAGCCCACTGGTGGCAGACACTCAGAATGGAGTGACTGTGATCATAATACTCATGACTCACTCAAGTACTAGAGATACACTCAATACGATTGCTTTGTAAAGCAAGTTATATTGATTTAATTTTAAACGTCAGTCCTCTCATCATCCATTTCTGAGTTCTGCTCTTCTTGGCACTATGAATTTTGGGGTAATGCTCACATCCCATTGAATTTGGGAGAGGGTGCTTGGCTAGGCAGAACAGTGGATGTCTAGCACAGATTCCAGATTGTCGTTGCCTCTGCCTGAGGTTAGTACCACCGTTGGTTTCCAGACTTGGCCTGCCCCCAGAGTTCGCTTTGCTGGCTCTCCCTTCCCCTGATTCTTTACCTGTTAGCTCATGCAGCTGGAGGGGTTGAAGGGAGTGCAAGTGGGGGGAGCTGTTTGGAGTCTAACCACACACTGCCTCCCTCACCTTTGTCCGAGGCAGGGCCTCCCAATCACACCTCAGACTGGGTTGTTTTGAAAGCAGAAACCAGAACCGGAGTCCTTAATACCATGACCCTCTCTCTGTGCTGGGCACAGGAATTAAATATTTATGTTGGCAGAAAGCATGGGTTGTCAGTCCGAGTCGGGAGATAAGTAGGTTGGTTTTGGTGCTGGGGAGCGGGTGGGCTGCATGAGGAACAGAGGAGGTTCCATGGCAGCCCCCAGCTGCTCATTTTCAAGTCTGAATGTGATGCTCCTGGTGGATAAGAGAACCGAGATATTTGCCCAGTAGACCTGCACCTTGCTGAGGAAACTCTGGACATCTGAATTGTGACAGACAGTTGAGACCCCTCTTGCCCAATGCCCTCAGGCTGGCACCCTCCCCCCAGGGTAGAGCATGGTTGGACTTGCCCAGAGTCACACACTGCTCATTCTGGAGTTGCCCCAGATCTTCAGCAGGCAGTTGTGACATTTAGACCTGGGATCAACAGAGCTGTGTGACCTTGACCAAGTCGTCTGAATTCACTGCATCTATTTGTAAAATGGGAGTGATGTCTAACTGTGGGATAAAACAAAATAAAGTAGGCCAATGATTTTATGCTAGGTACTGTCATAGCTATAGATCAGGGTCAGCAAACTTTTCTCTAGAGGCCCAGCTAGTAAATATTTTAAGCTTTGTGGGCCATGTGGTCTCTGTTGCAGTGACTTAACTGCAGGACTGTCATGTGAAAGTATCCCCAGAAGATACATTTTAAGAAAAGGAGTGTGACCATGTTCCATTAAAACTTTATTTATGAAAACATGCAGCAGACCAGACTTGACTGATGGGCTGGAGTTTGCTGACCCGCTCCCAGAGCCTTGGAAGTTGTTCCAGTTGCTATTGATGACATAGCAAATGACCCCATAATTTAGTGGCTTCAAACAACCATTAGATTATGCTCATGGATTCTGTGGGTTGGAGCCTGGGCTGGTATCACAGGAACACCAGGACTGCTGAAATGCCTAACATGTCCTCTCTTTGTGGTCTGGCTGCTTTATACCAGGGTGGCCTCCAAGTAGTCAGATATCTCATGTGGATCCTCAAGGCGCCAAGTGACAACATTTCTATGAGCACCATGGATGCTGTGTTGCCTTTTATGACCCAAACTCAAAAATCGTATTGCGTTCTTCCACTACACTCCATTAGTCAAAGTACTTATGGACCCACCCACATTCAAGGTGAAGGGACATAGACTCCCTGCTGGTCAATGGGAGCAATGTCAAAGCACTGGAGGGAGGGGGCTTATTTTGAAGCCATTGTAGAAGAGATTCATAATTTAAATACACACGTACAACACACACAGCGAATAATAGCGAATGCTTACTTAGCATGTGCCAGGTCCTGTTGTGACAGCTTTGTTCCTCCACCATCCCTTTGGTGGACTAGGAACACTGAAGAACAGAAAGATCATAAAGAGAGTAAGTTGTGGAACCAACATTTGAACTCAGGTAATTGCAATCCAAAGTCCCTTCTAACCACAACACATCCTGTTCATTGTGGCGAGGAGACCAGGCATGTGCTTTCTGCTGCTGGAGCAGAACTGGACCAGGAACCCAGGTCTTTGGACTGCCAGTTGTCTAGTGGTTATCCAGCCAACACCCAATTACAGACATCATCACACACCTTCTCTGGGTCCAGAATGTTCTGGGTGTCTTGGATAGTCCAAGGCTACAGGCAGGGATTTCTCAATTGATTCAGAAGATTCCTCACATCTGGATGGGGAGGTTGAATTCTCGTTAGATTTTTCACAAGCTCATGAGATGGAATCTTTGTTCCCGTTGACAGATCAGGAGACCATATCTCAGCAGTTAAGCCACTGCCTGCCCCCTAGCTGGCGGGGTCCAGAATTAAAGCCAGAGCAGTCGGGGGTGCAGGCCCATGCTCTTGGCATAGACCCCAGCATAGGGTGATTGGGCATGGATATCAGCAACTTCTCCAGTCCGAAGATTCTTCAGTGCCTAGGATTTCAGATCAAGCCTGACCCTCAGAGGTTTCGCTGGTCTAATTCCCTGGCTGTGCAGACAGGTGACTGAGGCCCAGAGTGGGGCCATCCCACTGATCAGACCCAGCTTCAGCTGTGGCTGGTGTTTTTCCCACCACCCCCAACTGCCACACTATGCTGGGAATGGCAGGGAGGGAGTGATGGTAGTTGGGGGTGAATTAACGGGAAGTTGTTTGCCAAAGCTGTGTGGGGGAAGGAACATTTTACAAGACCAGGGCCTCTGGCCTGGAAACATCTGTTTCCCTTCAAATCAGCGAGGAGACTTTTGCCTCCCCAGAATGCCTAAATCATGCGGCGGCTGGGGAAGAGCAGGCGTTGGCCTGGAGACTTCAAACACATTCTCCCGTACTCTCGGGGACCTGGCCCTGACGCGCCTCTGGAGCTCTGTCCCTGCTCTTACCCCCTGTCAGACCCGTGACAAGCTCTCACCGCCAATTAACTTCTCTGTTTCATTCTCTCACCCCTGCTGGGAGGGGGCTTGGGGGTCTTGGATGAGACCAGCATCAGCTTCCTCTCCACCCATCCCCCTTTGATCTCCACTGGTAGGAGGGGAAGTGGGAGCCAGGCATGGCATCATGATACTGCTACTTACGTGATAATGCCAACAACTGTTCTCCCCCGGCGCTGGCCCGGACCAGGCCTTACAGTGTACACTTGTCCATCATACCTCATTTTAGTCTAACAACTACCCTGGGTTGTGATATTGTGACTCGAGTTTATAGGCAAGTGCACTGAAAGCAAGGCCTTACACAGTCAATAAATGGGAAACCAGAATTTCAAACCAAATGGCCTAATTCCAGAGCCAGGCTTTTAACCATTCTGCTACTCTACTTCCTCGAATGACTTTAATCACCTTTTATTTACTGTATCTTTTTATTAATTTTTGAGTTGAGGTGCCATTGGTTGACAATGCTTTATCAATTTCAGGAGTACAGCTACAAACCTTGCTAAATATATATACCACCCCACCCCCCACTGTCCTTCCAATTGACCCCCCTCCTTGTTCCTCCCACCCCTCTCCCCTCCCCGTCTGGTAACCACCATCATCTTTTCAGTGTCTTAGGGTGTGCTTTTTGTTTTGTTTTGATTTTTGTTTGCTTTGTTGCTTTATATTGCACATGAGAGTGAAATCATCCAGAATTGTTTTTCTCTTTTTCGTTAGCATAGTTCCATCCATGTTGTTGCAAGCAGCAAGATTTCCTTTGATTTTTAATAGCCAAATAGTATTCCATCATGTATAGGTCTCGCATCTTTGTTCACTCAGCCACAACCAGCACTTGGGCTGTTTCCATATCTGCGCTTGTTATTTCTAGTGCTCCAGTAAACATAGGGGCCCATCTATCTTTTCAAATTAGTGTTTTTATATTCTTCAGACGCATACCCAGAGGTGGGATGGCTGGATCATATGAGGTTTCCATTCTTAATTTCTGGGGGAGCCTCCATGCTGTTTTCCCTAGTGGCTGCACCAGTTTACATTCCCACTAACCGTGCATGAGGATTTCTTTTTCTCCACACCCTCATCAAACGCTGTTGTTTCTCATCTTTTCTTTGCTTTACAGAGAAGGAAACTGATTTCTAGATAAGCGCTCTACTGCCTCATAGCTGATAGAGTCATTCATTCTGTATTTTGGGCCCTTCATTCTGAAAAGTGCTGGGCACTTCATGGTTTGGGTGTTTGAGCAGTAGATGTAGATGGAGAGAGTCACGTTCCACCCTGAAGATCCTTCCATGCAGGCGGGTGAGAGAGAAGTGAGTGGGCACTGACCCCGTCGTGCCATGTGTCCTGTGACCAGGCACTAAGCAGGGAGACTGTTCAGGGGTCAGAACAGTCTCGGCAGAGCAGATGTGTTTGATTGATACTCCAAGGATGAGGTGGAGAGGGTCACCACGTGGAGAAGGGGAGGAATTACCCAGCCAGAGGAGGCAGCGTTTGCAAAGGCAAAGAGGTGGATTCTATGTTCTGGAATCATTAGTGATTGGCTGTGGGTGTGCGATGAAACTAAATAGGAAATGAAAATCAGTGAACGAGGCTGGATCTGTGGACAGAGGCACAATGACATAGTCTTGTTAAAGAATGAGCACCAAAGGGCCACACTGGGGGTTCCAAGTTCAGGATTTTGGGCTTTGTCTTGAGGATGACAAAGAGACATTGAAAATTACTATGCATTTGAGTAGTCACTCCCAAGGCAACTTCTCATACATCAGAATCCCGGAGGATTCCAGAATGATGTTCAGTGTGGTGCCTGGGCCATACTGCAGTGAACCGGCAAGAGCTCTTAACTCTTAGCAATTAGTCTTTGGCAAAGCTTAGACTCGAACTCAAGTTCTGGGCCACCTGGGCCCATGTGCTTTCCTTTGCAGCTAGGTTTGGATCAAGGGTTTGAGCCTGGAGCTTCAGGTTCCTAACAGCCCACTTCATCCTTGGAACCACCACTTTGATATCTGTACCCCTGGGTACAGTTGAACCTAAGTCAGCTTGTTGTGCAAGAAGCAGGATGGTGTACAAAGGAACATTGCAGGAGGGGCCAGAAACGACAGTGTCTTTGCTCTGAACTTGGCAATAGGTCCTCGTGCAAGTCTCTTCCTCCTCTGGACCTCAGTTTCCCTGCCTGAAAAATGAGGATGTGGAATTTGGTAATGGATCAAATTATCAATGGACCTCAACAGGTGAAGAGATGGAAGATCCCTTCGTGATTCCTCAATAAGCCCCATTCTGACTGTTCACTCTCTACCCGTCTCCCTCATTTTCACTCTGCCCTGTGGTTGTCCATGTGTGTTTCAGTCTCCCTTGCCCTCCCTCCCTTTTCTATATTAGGGGCCTCCATTTTCTTCCCCTCACAACTAGCCCCTCCAGGTCCTGCCTGGTCCCCTTAACAACTTGCAGATGTGTCTCTGGAACAGTTCTACAATTACAGCTGAGACAGGCAGAAAGCGCATGGCCTTGTGACTTTTGACCCAGGCCTGTGAGGTTGACATCTTCCTTTTTCTCCACCACTCTGCCCCCACCAGCAGGGTGGCCTGAGGCTTCCTCCATACAAGGTCTCCACTGACACATTGGGTTACTCAATGCCACAAATTGAAGCTGCCTTTTAGGGAGCAAAGATTGAATGAGGCCTCATATCACTGAGTCTTGATCCCCCAACTTGTGAGTAATTACGGATATAGATAATTTCTCCCTGTTTTACAGGTGTGGAGACTGAATTATGGAAAAGGTGAAATGACTTAATATTCAATCAGCAATTGAAGAAAGCAAAGATTCTAACTATATTTTATCACTTGAAAACTAAGATCTCTCTTTTTTTATTTCAAATTTTTATTCTTATTCCCCCCCCCTTATTTTTGTACCAACCTGGTTGTTTTTTTCCAAATTATGTTTATTGAGGCACAGTAGGTTTGCATCTTTGTATCTGCTAAGGGGCTTACACATTCAAACCTCTGCAAATGTATACCTTAACACCCTGCCCACCACCAGTGCCCCCACAATCCTCTACCATGTGCCTTTGGGCCCCTTTGCTTCCCCAGTGCCACTGTACCACTCTCCCACTCTCCCACTCGCCTAACTTTTGCAGCTAGATGTCAAGAATTTATTATTGGTTTGCTTTTGACTCACTTTTTGTTATGTTTCTCTATACTCGACATATAAGTGAGACTGTCTTGTATTTGTTTTTCTCCTTCTGACTTATTTCACTTAGCATTGTCCTTTCAATTCCATGCATGTTGTTGCAAATGACAGGAGCTCATCCTTTTTTATAGCTGAGTAATACTCCATTGTGTGTGTGTGAGAGTGCATGCACATATACCAAACTTTACTGATCTATTCCTCTGTTCTTAGGCATTTAGGCTGTTCCTAGAACTTAACTATTGTAAATAGGGTTGCAATGAATATAGGAGTGCATATATCCACCTGATTGGATGTTTTTGCATTTTTCAGTTAGATACCTAGGAGTATAATTGCTGGGCCATATGGTAGATCCATTTTTAAAATATTGAGATATCTAGATACTATTTCCATGGGCCGTGACCTGTGTACTTATACCACCAACACATAGAGTTCCTTTTTCTTCACATCCTCACCAACACTTGTTATTTCTGGACTTTTTGATGTGGGTTTCTTCCCCAGGAAGCCATTATTCGTGTTGCTCGGCTAAGCGGAGAGGTGTCTCTGGACTCGGCTGGTGGAAGAAATGTATTGCAGAGCACCATGGAAACACAAATGGGAAAGTAGTGCAGTGTTACAAAATAATCCAATTTTTTGTGTTCTGAAGCTCATTCACATAGTCCATTGTAACCTTCCCTATTTCCCTCAATTGAAATGCATCTCCTCTTCTACTCCAAGCATTTTTTCAATGCTCCAATGTGTGCTCTGTATATGGTCTATATCAAAATCTGCAATTTGCAAGCCACCACTCATGCATCCTCCCCATGATCCTTGAGCCAGCCATGCTCAGTCTCTACAATAATCCCCATTTCATGGATGCAGAAACTGAGGTTGAGAGATGAAATGTGATGTGCTCAAGAGCATTCATGTACTCAAATATTTACCGAGTGCCTACCTTAAACCTAGTTTGTGGTAAGTGCCAGGGATATAACTACTCCAGCTGAGCCACAGGTTAGGGTCTGGCTCTACCTCTGCCACTTTCTAAATGAGCTGTGGTGTGGGTCGTGTGTACCTACATGATGGTCCCCAATACTGTCCTGACCTCTCTGCTTTACTGCTTGCTTAGTCTCACTTCATAGACTTTCTTTGTGAATTGGCTTCAAGTTCCTCTGCATAACCTCCCAATCATAACTCTCCATGCACAGTACTGATATTTCACACTGACCTGTGAATGAGGCAGCAGCTTCCCTCTCACAGATACTGACAGGTGATGTGACTTGAACAAGGACAGAAAGAAAAGCAGTAGAACGATAGTGTGAAACCAGCCCTGCTCCCTCCTCTGTCACCCACTCCTTCCCTTGACCAGGATATAGGAAGCTGTAGCCCTGGGATCCACTCCCAGTGCTGAGATCTGTCGGGAGAGGAACCATCAGAGCTGCTGTTCTTACATCACAGGAAGAAGCAAAATGTCTCAGCAAGCAGATGAGTTGATTGGTTTCTGTGTGGAGATGGCACCAAAGTACCCCACATTTGGCTTCTGATGACACATGTTAGGTAGAGCAAGGGCCACACTTCCCAATACTTCCCATCACTCCAAGCCAGTGAGTGAAAAATAAAAGTTGCGATTAGATTTGACAATATTGTATAGTGTGTGATTAAGAACATAATCTTTGGATTCAGGCAGACTTAAATTCTTGTCCTTGTTGTTACTTATTTAATTTGTAGTAATAGCTCAGCTGCTTGACCTCCTTGGAATCAATGTCCTTATCGATAAAATGCAAACTGTAGTATCCAATTTATGTGGCATTAGGAGTATTTGGAATAACTCATGTAAAGGACCCAATACATATGAACACATTAGATGGTGGCCATGCCTGTCATTGCTCCCAGGCAGTGCACTGGGGCATTATCACACTGGAACTAACAATTCTGCAAGGAGGCTCTTTTTATCCCCTGTCATATATGGGGAGACTGAGGATCAGAGAGAATAATATACTAGCCCAAGGTCATACAGCCTGAGAACAGCAGTGCCAAGATTTGAACGATACCCTTTAGACCACAAGGTTCCTTCTGCCTCCCCATATCATGCCCCTGGGGCTCTGGGTGACCTGATCCCTGCTTGGCCCCTCACCATAGCACCCTTTTCAGCAGGCTGGTGGGAAAATTCAGTACTGACATCCCCACAGTGCAAGAGGTGTGCCCATGGTCTGTCATGGGTCTAGTGGCTGTGTTCCCAAGAGAGGCAAAGAATATGGGGTATATATGCTCATAGGGCTTAATGCCAGCCTGGCTCATGACATGATAAACACAGACCTGGCATGATCTATTGGTGAATTCTTTTGTGCCACAAGAATACCACCTACCTACTTCTTGCTATTTCAACTGGGGAAGGAAAGGCAGGGTATTGATGATGTGCTACCTTAGCTACAAGGGAACTTGGGGTCTCTATCAAGGAATGAGCTGGAAGCATATTAGAGTGGCATGAATACTTTTCACATTTCTAGAAAGAGAAAATGTATTGTTTTAAGGAGATTTTTCACATATGGAGACACAGCTGGTCTTTTCTCCAGAAAGTTACTGGCTTCTGATTACTGTGACCTTCTACCAAGAAGTTCTGATATATGGTACTTATTATGAAAACAACCTTTGAGGCATTAGGTCATGAGATATAAAGCTGGGAAGGCCCATGTAGGAATTACCGTGTTCAGATGCTCTAATCTAGTGAGTGGTAGAAACCAGAGCAGCAATGCAGCATCTGAGAGCAGACTAGGGGCCTTAAAGGAACTGTGGCACATGCCATGGCTCTTTTATTTTCTAATTGTGACTTTGAACAAATTGCCTAATTTCTTCCTCTCCTGAAAGATGAAGATCATGAGAGGTGATTGTAGCAGGTTTTTATAAGATTAGGATAGTATGTGAAATAGTACTCTCTCAACATAGAGTCAGGCAAGTAGCTACTAGAATTTTATTTGTACAGAGTTGATATCCATATACCTTCCACCAGAAGAAAGTAGCCAACAGTGATTGAGGCCATGCGCTTTGGATTCAAGTAAACCTAGGCTTAAATCGGCATGCCCAGCGATTGCTGTGTGATCCTGGGCAAGCAACTTCCCTTCTCTGAGCCTCATGTATAAAATAAAAAGTAAAAGTAATTATCTTCTAGGATTGTTTGGGAGAATTAATGGCTACAACACAGGGGGAATGATTTAGCTTCAGTGCTTAATACACCTTAGAACCTTCGCATATACTAATTAATTTGTCCAACCAACTTACGTTTATTAGGTGGCCGATATCTATGGTTCATCAGTGCTCACCATTCTACATCTTGGGAATCATAGTATCCTGCCTGTTGTGTAACTTGAGGTCAGTTAAGATGTTGGGGAAGGAGGAAAGGAAACAGAACCCCTGGGACCACTGTCTTTTCTTGACACAGAGAAACTTCTTCCCACACCATGTTATTGCCTCTTCCCTAGAAGTCTGGTAAAAGAGGATGGTATGACAGACAGGAATTCGGATGTTCAGCCTATCTTTTCAGACTGTTCCTGGCCTCCAAGTCTCACCTCTTGAGAATATACTCATTCCTTACACTTTCTCCAAACCACAGAACTTGGAGATCTGCAGACTTGAAGGGTCAGTGATTCCCCTGAAGATCAGCCAGACAACAAGACTGGTCTAGTAAGAACCATGTGCCCTGAATTGGACCTGAGGCCAACAGGTCTGTGGTTTACCAGTTCTCCTTTCCTAATGTTTCACAGGCTGTCTACTCTCCCCCTCTCCTCCTCCCCCCGGTACAGCCTGGATCTTCAGGTGACATCACAGAAAGGTGGACCTATGCTTTGTCCTTGGAATAAACTCCCAGCCCTCTTCCTGCTATGGCCCTTGAGGGTCCCCCTGACTTTTCACCTCTTCTCACATTACTACAGCTACACAGCTATCTGTTCTTCAACAGTCTGGGATCCTTCTCTCTCCAGGGCCTTTGCACTTATTGTGCTACCTGCCTGGAAGGTTTGCCCTAGGTCTTCCACCCATTATCTGGTTCCTTCTCATCATTTAGGTCTCAACTCAAGCCTCTCCATAGGAAGAACTTTGTGGACAAACCTTTCTAACACACCCACACATCTTCTCTACGTTCATCTTTTGCATAATATCCTGTTAGCCCCTCCTTCACATTTACCATTATCTAATTTTCGGTTCACCTTTTGGTTAGCTTTAGGTAAGCGGAGACCTTGATTTTCTTATTCCTCTTTATTACCTTAGCATCTAACATCATGTCTGACCTATAGCTAATGCTGTATAAGCATGTATGAAATGAATGAAGGCAGGAACATATAAATAAGTGCATGCAGTCATGCAAGATACCATTAGGATTCATTTCTCAAACCCTGGACTCAGATGACTGTTCCATAGTAACTCTGAAACCACAAAGTCTCAGACTCCTGAGTGGTGAAATACAGGTGCTAGAGCTCCCTGCCTTCTAGGCTTGCTAACTTGTAAATGAAGAGATTAAGCGCAAGATGTTTAGCAGGCAGTCAATGGTGGGTAAATGATTTGTGATTCTTGTTCTTTGTTTCCAAGTCATTTCTTCTGCAGCCTAACCATCCCAGAGTTTTTTTGACCACTACTCCTGTGCTATGATTTTCTGTTCCTCCTTGCAGTGCCAGGCATTATGGAAGTCACAGGTGGGCACTCTGTTTTCTTGCTGTGTTCCAGGTTCACTCTGTATGCTGTGGATACACGAGGGAGGCACTCAGAGATCAGCACAGTGACCCTGAGGACGGCCTGTCCGCTGGTCGATGACAACAAGGCAGAAGGTGGGTGACCTATTTCTTCTCTTCCCAGGTAACTATCTCTGCTCCCTAAATTCTGCATCCAGGAGTCACTAACCACCACCCCCTCCCCACCCCTCACAGAAGAAAGTGAAGGAACTAAGGAAGCAGGAGGAACATGGGCTAAAATCATGAAAGCCTTGAAGAAAACTGAGATGGATAAGCAATACCTTGTCTAGAGTTTGTGTATGTGCTTACCCAGAGGCATGAAATAGTGGAGGGGGCATGCCACAGACCCATCAATACTGAACCTTAGCCCAAGCTTCGGAGAGACCACTCGTCCTCTGCATCTGTCCTGGAGTTGGCAGGCTGGGAGCCCTCAAAAACCACTTCACCTTGTTGCACCCATGAAAGACATCATTAGCTGATCACAGCATACTCCCCTCTAGCTCAGAGGTGTCTTCAGAATCCTACTGAGAGAACTACAGTCAGAGTTAGTGTGTAAGAGTAAAGCTTTGTTGCTCCTTTCCATGGATCATAACCATCAGGCAGAACACTTGGGAAAAAGGACCAATCCACAAGAATCACCATATACTTAGCTCTTGGGCAAGGTATTGATGCAATTTCTGGTGAAAATGGATGATAGCTCCTAAGTTCTGTTGGTTCCATTCAAGCTTAACAAATATTTTCTAACATCGTTGGTACAAGCAACGTAAAAGAGACATGGTCTTCATCTTTTGGGAGCTCATGTTCCAGGGAAAGAGGGAGGCTCTTCTACAAATGGCTCAACAGGAAGCTTGATGATACATGTTTTATGTGCTACCAGATAAGAGATGATGGTGAGCTACTGAGTCTCAAAAATGAGGGGGTTTCAGATATTCCCCTAAAAGTTTTCATTGATTATTTTAAAATAGCACATGTTCATGGTTTGGAAAAATAAAAAGCAGTAGAAAGCAGTGCAAAGGAAACACTCCTCCCATGTTTCCCTCAAGTCTCCAGACTCTCCTAGAGGCACTATTATTAGCAGTGACTTGGGGACATGTATAGATTTTGCTCAGTCTTCAAAGATGAAAGGATGTGCCTTAGACTCAGGAGAGCAGCCTGTGAGAAGTTTCAGTCCATTAGTTAGTGGGAATGGCCAAAGGGACAGGAAGGACAATCAGAGAAGTGAATTTTCTTTGCAAGAATTGTGAATGGAGGGCCTCCCCTGGTGGTGCAGGTGGTTGAGCGCAGTGCTGTGAAGCTGTCTGCAGCCTCCGCAGCGCGGTTCCATCACGGCCAGCCAGCGAGAATCCCACATTGCGCAGCAGACCTCTCCTCTTTCGTCCGCTGCTCCCCTCAACAGTGTATTTCAGTCAGTCTGCTTATTCTGCTCCCTGCTCTGTCTCTGGTGAATCCTCTCACCCTCCTGCACATCTGGCCTGTACACCAGTTCTTGCATGCATGAATAAATAAATCTTTAAAAGTAAAAAAGAATTGTGAATGGAGACCTATCAGCTGATTGCAGAAACATGTTGGAAATATTGTGGAGGGGAAATGGTAGAGGACCACTGAGATGAGCCTGAGACAGTTTACTTAAGCCTCTGTACTTGTTTGGAATTTTCTGTTAAGTCATGGACACAATAATCAGGTTAATAATTAAGCTTGCAATGACGAGGCCTCGTATTGAGTACTTTATGTTCACTTTTTATTTTTTTTAAAGACATATTTATTTATGCATACAAGAGCTGGGATACAGGCCAGAGGTGTGGGGGGGCGAGAGGATTTACCAGAGACAGAGTGGGGAACAGAACAGGCAGATTGACTGAAACACACTGCTGAGGGGAGCAGCGGGTGAGACAGGAGAGGTCTGCTGTTCCATGTGGGTAGCTCCCTGGCCAGGGATCAAACTCATGCTGCAGTGGCTGCGGATCACCTCATAGGCTGTGTCCTAACCCCTTGCGCCACCAGGGAGACCCCTATGTTCTCTCTTTAATTTAGTTCTCCCAGTGCACCTTCACATGAGACATTGTTCTTTTCAGTTGGTAAACAGGAAAACCGAACACAACTAATCAGCATCATCTTCACGATGGAATTCAGGTTTGTCTAATTCCAGAAACCAAGAACGTGAACTCCTGTATGAATACACCTTCTTTATTGCAAGACATGCTTTCTGTCTTTTTCCTACCACCCACTGACCGAGGCCTGTACTTCTTCCCCCTCAGAGATAGCTGACAAGATCTACAATCTGTACAATGGGTACACGAGTGGGAAGGAGCAGCAGACGGCCTACAACACGCTGATGGAGGTCTCAGCTTCCATGCTCTTCCGAGTCCAGCACCACTATAACTCCCACTACGAGAAGTTTGGCGACTTTGTCTGGAGGAGCGAAGATGAGCTGGGACCCAGGTAGGGGGGGTGTGTGAGTGTGAGTGGAACAGCAAATTCTTTTTGCTTCCATCTGACTTACTAAACCCTGTCCCGAGAACCTTTGATCAATAACGAGGGCTGGTGCTCACCAGTGTCAGGACTTGGGATGGGAAATGGGCGGGAAGAACACAAGATTCGTGGCCTCCTGGAATGTCAGGGAAGTGAGATGCCCGTGCTTTTTTGAACAATTGCTCCCATTGCCGACCTTCCACCTTCAATTTTAGAGATGGGAATTTAAGCTTCTTGAAGGGATGTGTCCTGATCAGATTCACAGAGGGTGTGTCATGATGGTGGGGTCATGGCCCCTAATCTAGTCCATAACAAACTGGAGATTTTCTGCAATGAAGTCCATTGGTGGCCATGACCAAATACATTCACAAATTCAACATGTACAAAGGCCTGATTTTTGTCACCAGCAGTGATCATGGCAGCCACTGGGCTAGGTGCCGTGCAGATGTAGTCACTGTCTTCTGAAGTTCCATAAAGCAGCACTTGAAATCCTGGCTGCCTTTCATGCCTCACACCTAACAATAACACCATTCATTCACTCAGCACATCCTCAACAGTCTTTCTTACCTGATGGTTGCTGATTTGACAATGGAAAAAAGGTAGACGGGCCATCCCTACCCACACACTGGATACTATTGCAGGTAGTGAAACAAGGACTTGCAAAGAATATGAGTAATATGTGTCATGAGAGCAAAAGAATAGGGCCAAAAGGGCGCAGACCCTGACACCTAAAGCCTCAGTAGGGGACAGAGAAGTATAGGGAGAGGAGTCCTGGGGGGTTTGGGGCAGGACTAGCCTGGGAGACGCCCAGAGTAGCTATGTTCCATGGGAGCAGGGCTTTCCTCTCACCTCTTGACCTCCCGCCTTTATGCTACTGGCCATACCACATGCACTTTATTTATTTGATGTCTCTTCCTGTGATTCTCTTCTTGTTGAAAATATATTTGAAAGAAAACACTGTGTCATCTTGTCAAGAAGAGAACTAGCACTCCCTCCCCTTAACAAAGAATTAAACCTAAACACTTAATACAATGGAAGAAAAAAAAGCAAACAATCTTGATCTCCTCCAGCAGAGCTTCCAAAGACAGATAAGCGAGTGTTAGAGACGTGTGGATGACACAGTCCAAAACCCAAACCTGCCTTCTTTATTTTTTTAAGATTTATTTATTTATGCCTATAAGAACTGGAGTACAGCCCAGAAGTGTAGGGGGTGGGTGAGAGGATTCACCAGAGGCAGAGTGGGGTGCAGAGCAGAACAGGCAGATCTACTGAAATACACTGCTGAGGGGAGCAGTGAGCAAGACAGGAGAGGTCTGCTGCATCATGTGGGTCACTTCCCTGGCCAGCTGGGGAATCGACTTGTGCTGCAGTGGCTGGTGATAGCTTGATAGTGCTGTATTTAACCCCTGAGCGACCAGGGAGGCCCCATCAAACCTGCCTTTTTTTAAAATGATCTGCAGGAAGGAAGAGCATGAACAGGTGACACTAACTGCTTTTCCAAATGTAATCTATTATTGTTTAACACTGGGTCTGTGATCATCTTGACAACCACCGAAAATCCTCTCTCCGGCCCCAGGAATGCCTTTTACACTGTGGTAAACACTGTATGTGGAGGAACAGAAGGCATTTCCAGGTAGTTGGGAAAGCATGTGATAGCAGGGATGGCAAGAGATCAGCAGGGGTCAGTCCTGGATCCCCCATAGATAGTGTTAGAGAATTTGCATCACCACCCACCCTCCAGGGTAACAGGAAACTTTTCAAGTGTTTTTCATGGGGGTAGGAAGTGATATTATCAGGTTTTCAAGGGAGAAATATTACTCTGTTGGAAGCTTGAACTAACAGGTTCAAGACAAGACAAAGTTCTTGAGCTCATAATCTAGAGGAGATAGTGTGGTGTACTGGGCAGGGGTCATATCAGTGGCATTGGGAAACTGCATGACTTCCTGAAATACTTAGTAGGTAGCATGTCATACTTTTAGACTTCAGTAAGACCTTGTAAGCCAGGCAAAGTTGCATATCCCCAATGTGATAAGGGGTTGGAGGTCCTATCGGATTAAATGAGCTGCTCAGAGTTGTGGCGTTTGATCCAAAGGCTGGTTCTGCCCTGGGTTCTCACTGTGAGCCCTTACAACTCTTGCAATAACCCTCCAAGAATTTGAGGCCCTCAAGGGAGGAGATGAGAACTTGGTCAAGGGATAAAAGGGATCTCTCTCTGGGCTGTGCCTTATCTGCTCTGCTGGGTCCTGGATTGTAAGTTTCTCCCTTTCACATGAAAGGAAGTTTCTTTAGATAAAAGCCTAAAGAGGACCGACAGGCATACAGAAGCACAGAGCCCCAAGATGAAAGCCACTGTGTGAGTCATCTTGACCACCATCTTGCCCATGGACGGGGGCAGGCATTCCACTTTATTGGGCTTTCCCACAGGGCTGAGGGAGTTTGGGTAGAAGCTAAACCAGAGCCCCACTCCTGACTTTGTCTTTACAGCCTTCTGGGATCCTTTACAACCCTCCAGGTCATAAATCTTTTGAAAAGGCTGTCTTGCCGCCCACAGAGGCAAGACAACCCATTCAGGAATGGACTGTGATAACCTGCTAACCTTTGGTCAGCCATCATGTATCTGCCAACCCCCTCTGTGTCACCCAGCTTCCTTTACCATTGGTCTTTCTAGTTTCTGGAGAAGGAAATCTGAAATTCCCCCAACAGCCCATATAGGCATATCAGCAGGAATCAAGGCAGCTGCTTCCTAATCCATCCTGGCACTGCTAATGAACTCTCTCAACGTCGGGCTGGCCCTCAGTCTCCTCATCTATAAAATGACCATGATGAACTGGACTTTTCTTTCCTAAATAAATATTTTTCCCCTATATAGTTCTTACATGAGATCCCAGGTCTTAGCTAGAATGCCCTCTTCTCAGAGAATCCACTAAAATTTCTACCCATTCATTCTGTCACTCTCTCATGATTTAATTCTCTGTGTTCAAACTATAATTTTAGTGTCTTGTTCTGCAAATGGGTTTACTTATGTCTTATCACCCTTTCCCAATATAATGTCAGTTTATATATAGCTAGTGATCCTGTATGTCCTAGTCATTCTTACATATAAGAGATGACTACTTACTCACTGGATAATTGGATAATGGGGTGAATGAGTATATAGTGTATAGACTAGTGATTATATAGTTTTTATGGTAGAATCTAGAGTGGTGGCGTGGAACCTCATCTCTGGGTCTCCTCTTCTCCTATTCCATGCTCTCTCTGAAATAGCAAGGATCTGTAGCTCACATTTGAAAGCAGGTGAATTCTATGAACTCTTAGGTCTCTTCAGCTCAAAATAACATTCTAAAAAATGCATCATCTAATATTGAAAAAGTTAAGACCTCATTTCATTAATTTATTGATTCCTTGATCCATTGAGCATGCTTACTGTGATGTGGGCTTGAAATACACAAGTGAAGAAGACAGATCCTGCCTTTACTAGAGCAGCACCTAGTTAGAAGACAGTTCAGCAGGCAGGTGCAATGAAACATGTCATAAGCATACTGTGAAGAGGAGGGTGGGGCATGGTTTAGAGCAGTGTTTCTCAAATCTCTATGTGCATTAGAATCACTGGGCTTCCGGGGAGCGGTGCTGGTAAAAAATCACATTGACTCATTGGTCCAGGATGGGCCTGAGAGTCTGCATTTCTGACAAGCTCTTAGGGGATGACACAAAGCACACTTTGGGTGACAAGGTTCTGGATGCAGATGGCTGGCACAGCTAATCCAGATCTGGATGTCAAGGAGGAATCCCTAGAGAAGAAAATGGACATTATGCTTAGACTCAAGAATCAACTGGAGTCCTCCAGGTAGAACAGGGTGGGTTTTCTTTCACAAAGAACTACAGTGTAAAGATGAGAGAAGCAGGAAGATACCTCTCTGGGAAGGACAAATCCTTCTAGAGCAGAGTTCAAGGTAAGAGGATTTAGGAAAAGCACAAGACTTGAGTTCAGCAGAGGCCAGATCATGGTGGCTCTTTCTCCCAAAAGCCAGCTAGGACTTTAAACAGAGGAGCATTGTGGTTCAGTGTACCTGCCCTTCCTGGGCTAGAAAGCGTGCAGAATTCAAAGTGTAAAGGAGAGAGAGCAAGACACAGCCTGGAGCCAGGCGCCTTGGGTCCATGTCCTGGATTTGCCACCAGCTTTGTGTGTGACCTTAGACAAGTTCCTTCCCCTATTCGGGGCCTCATCTGTAACATAAAAGGACTAGAAGCCAAAATCCTGTCCCTCAGTTATGACACCAAGGAACCAGCCAGTCCTGAACGCATTGTGAATGTCCTCTCACCTGCAGCGCAGCACATCCCAGGGACCAGGGGTGACTAGGGTGATAAGGGCTTTCCCCCTCGGGCACCTGCAGACTACTATCATGGGAGGAACTCTATTATGATTCTCTTGGTCTATAACTACCAAACACTAAAATGTCTACTCCTCCCTAGCTCTGTGGCCACATACCCTCCATAAAATTTAGTGACAAAGGGATGTCTCTTACCTCTGCCTAATAAAGCTATCAGGCCAGTGTCCTCCAGAGCCTGGTTCCCATGACAACCACAGGTTACGGCAAACAGCTGCTCATAGAAGACCTGCTGACACCCAGCTGGCCAGCCATACGGTTCCTATTAGGGCACTTGCAAAAATTAAGCTCATAGGTGACCAGGGACCAGAATCTGCTCATCAGAGCATCCTTGACCATCCTCAGGCTTCTCAGACCTCTTGCTTATTTTTGACTAAAATGATAGGGTCAAGAGAAGAAAACACATGTTGGAAGAGATTTTGTTTCTCTAAAAGAGGAAAGGTATTTTTATGATGCCAGCCCTTCTTGCTTCCATGGCAGACATTTCTAGTAGATCACAGAAATCATCACAAGCTTGGTTCAGCCTGGAATCTTTTCTTTTTCCCCACTTAGAAAATATTTTATTCATGGGCTTTGTTCTAAATCACTTTCTTTGTGCTGACTAGAAAACTGGAAGAAACAAATACCTTCTTTTCTTTTTGAAAATCTAAATGCACTTTTATAGAATGATTTGTAATATGTAAGTTTCAGGTGTATAGCATTAGGTTCTTTTTAAATAGAGCAAGACAATAAACCTTTCCCATCAGAAAAGAATCATAGTTTACTGTGTCCTAGTAAAAACAAGCAAGGCTGGGCTGCCTCTGTATTCTTTCAGTCCAGGATTATACTAGCTCCTTCCTTACATAGCATGGATAAATCCTCTTGGAATTTCTAAGACATTGGAAATAAGGACAGATGTAGGACCATATTCCTATAATCTCAGACACACTTTTACTTTATTTTCTGCATATTGACACATCTGAAATCAATATGCATTGTCTACAGTGGATACACTTTACATGAATTGTGTTCTCTCTTCGATTCTTGAAAACCCACTATTGCAGCAGTGGTAACTCTTATCACTGAAGATGCCTGAGACTAGATAGAGGCAGCCAAGCTCACTATGTCCCACAGACCAGTTTCCATCGATCATATAACAAGGTTGGTTATTATCTTTAGGTCTCTATCACTTTCAAACTAGAGTAGTTTGGGGTTAGTTGGGAGTCAGTCATTCTTACCATCAGCTCAGTAATGAATTTTTGGGAAGGGTTCCTGGTTTCTTGTGAGAGAATGAGGAAGGGACAAAGTAAATAAACATCTTCACTAGTCATCTTACAAATCATATTTCAAACCTGGTGTTGAATATATATTCAGGTAGTAGTATGGAGTTTCTGACTTTCTGTCTAGTGGGTGTTATTTGAGGCTAAATTTGATGTAAATTTATTCTGAAAGTAACTCTGGTGAACAACTGGGAAGCCATAAACCCACGCATGGCTTCATCGCAAAAATGCATCAAACCAGCCTTAATATACATTGCGTGTGTATGCATTTTTTCAAGGTGGATATATTCTTATTACATTTTCTTATAAAGGTATTTCTTGTTCATTCTAGAATGTCCAGATGATAAAGCTGTATATAAAATAAGTGAAAAATTTGCACCTCTGAACCCCTTCATCCCAGCCTAGAAGAAAATCATTAACGGTGTTCACATAGCTTTGCAGATATGAATATGGATAGGACATAGATACACATTTGAATAGGGAAAACAGTACAGGCTTACAGATATGTCTGTTTCTACAACCACAGCTCTATTTCCGTCCACTCTGGAGTCTAACAAATGCATACACCATATTCTGTTATCTGCCTGTTTACACTTAACAAGTCTTTTCCCATAAATGCATATGTAAATATGTTGTCTTTTTAAAGGTCCTATAGTCAAGCAATTATATGAATATATTATGCATTCATTTAGTCCTCTATTACAGACCAACTAGATTTCTTCCAACTTCTTTGTAGCTGTCTGTAAATAAATCTGTTTAATAAACATTCTGCCTGCTTGCCAGATTATTGCCTTAGGTCCACATCATGCTATTGTGTCATTTCATTCTTTTTATCAACACTTGCAAGAGCATTCTGTATTTTGAATGCTAAGGGCTGAGGATTTCCCCCCTTCAAGTTAATTTAGTGTCATTAATCTCTTCATCTTACACAATCAGAAGCTAGACACTAGGGGAATTGTATATTTTCCAAGAAGCAGATGGGAAATACTAGTTGAACATCTATTAAGGGCACAGTAATATCTGAGTTATATCTCATTTTGTGTCCTGAACAATTGATTTTTTGAACATAAAGGAAAAGAGAATCAGTGGAGTTAAGTAAATCATTCAAGGTCACACAGCTAATAAGTGTCAAAACTCCAATTCAAATAATTGTCTTCTGTTGTCAAGTCAGTGTCTTATCCATTAGAGTGCATGGCACCCCAAGATTTACACACAGCTAAGGGAGAATGCAGTGCAAATCTCAGTAAAGAAATACACAAAATACTTTGGCAGTAAAGAGAAAAACATGGCTTACTATGGCTGGGAAGACCTGGAAGACATCCCAAAGGTGAATTTTCAGCATGATTTTGAAGCATAAATGGAACTCATGAATGTGGTCCTCTCATCTCAGGAACTCAATACTTTGGCAACTGTGTCACCTCAGGGTCTACTGTGAACTACTCATCAGATACGTGAATCAAGCCACTATTTCCTTAAAAACAAACAAGCAATACCAAGAAATTCCTACTCCAATTCCTACTACCATTAGTTTCTGCTGTGTAGTGGATGTTTGTGTCCCCTCTCAACATCATACGTTGCAAACGTTATGCCTAAGGCGATAGGACTAAAAGGTAGGGATTAGGGAGGTGAATCAGCCCTGAGGTTGGAGCCCTCATGAATGGGATTAGCGCTCTTAAAAAAGGGTCTCCAAAGTGATCTTTTGCCCCTTCGACCATATAAAGTCACCAACCACCACATGGGATCTGCCAGTGTCACTATCCTGGATTTCCCAGTGTCCAGAACTATAACAAATTTCTGTTGTTTATAAGCTACCCAGTCTGTAGTATTTTGTTAGGGCAGTCTGAACATATTCCTTTCTAAAACATTATTGATTTGATCACCACCAATGGCGGGCAAGAGAGGCTCCTGGAGACATGGAAGGACCCATTCTATAGTTAAAGGAATCTAATTTTAAGTGTTTTTAAATTGTATTGACTCAAAAAGTGCCTTCTGTTTATTTCTGAGTGGCTTCAGAAATAATGCTTGGGTACCTTGTAACAGAGATCTGAGATGCTATTCTTACATTCTGTTAATCTTGGTCAAATCATGTGATCAGTCTGAGTCTCACTTTTGCCACCTGAGTGAAGACTTGCATTAAATTCTGAACTCTAGTACTATGATGATGATTGTATTTAGGTAGATGTTGCATGGGTTTCTGGCACATAGTCGTGCTCAATCAATTATAATCTTTATCATCCCTGACTCTCTATCCCTCTTCATCCTTTGTCTTCAATTACGGGAATAATACAGCTGTTTGCTTAAATCTCCCCTTCAGTGGATACATGCCATTTCTGCTTTCAACATTTCCTCAGAAGACTCTTGAGACAACCTTCAGCATCAGGATGTGGCTGCGATTTGCATACACCCCTCTTACCCGAAGTGATGGGGTTCTCCAGATGTGGCCTGACCAGGGCAGCATCATTGAAGACATGACTTCCCTTAATCTGCCCTCTCTGGAGATTGTGTTCCAATTTTTTGTAACCATCTCTTGCCCTTGACTCTCATTAAGCTTGAGGTCATCTGACACGGAGACATTTAAGCTCAACTCCAGGAGTTAGGGAGGAGGGAGAGAGGCCGAGGGAAATATGTCCTTGCCTCTCTTCCTTTTCTCCATTACATGGCCCCATCAAAAATTAGGTCTCTATCCGATAACTGTGTCAGCAGCTGATTGGGTAATTGTGCTGGGAATAGAGGTTCCACAATTCCCGGACAAGTGGCATCAGAGCCCATGCCTGATGCCTTCACAAGTCATCCCTGCCCAGTATAGCCTGCTGATAAGATGATAAATTATGTGTGGTGTCCCTCCTCCACCTCTTGCTTCCTATCCCAGTGGGCTGGGTCCTGTCTCCAATGCAGAAGATTTCATTTCCAGTATTTGAGAAAAGTGGTCACTCTGACCTATGATTTCCCCTCTAGGGAAAGCTCGGCATATCCTGGCCATTGATTTATGGATCTCCATTGCCTATAATTTATTACCCACCACTCTCGCCTTTGGACTCTTTCCCCCCTCCTCTTCTCTAGCAGTTGAGCTCCTCCAGCCCTTCTCTCCATGGCCTCACTTTCTGAGTTTTCCTTTGCTGTCTAGATGCAAACCAAAGTGCGGGGAATTGTGTATGGTGCAGAAAGAGCCAGGACGGTAGAGCAAACTGATATTAGTTTAGTTCCTGTTATGTGAAAATCCTATGCTGGATGCCCATGGCAGCCTCTTCATGTCAGACTGAAAACAGCCCTACAAAATAAGCATTTCTAGTAACATTTCTACATGAGTAAATTGAGACACACAGAGGAGACATGACTTATCCTAACAAGCACTGAAGCTATGTCCTTTCTACTCTGGCATGCTACTTTGAATCTTGGCTACACTGACAGCTAAGCAAATTACCCTCCCAAAACACAGCCTCCCCAAGTCTCTGTTGTTATTTGATTTCATGATGCTTTACCTGAGCTAGTGGCATTGAAGAACTTGCTCGTGCTCCACATAGCTGTTAAGAGCCAGAGCTGGGTTTTGAATTTGGAAACCCAGGGTCATTTCATCTCAACTCTATATGATCAGGTGTCCCGGGTCTAACTTGGCCTTAGTTTAACTAACTGGAAATGTTCCTGTAGGTAGTTTTTTGTTCTCACTCCAAACCTCAGTTTCCCCATTTAGACAAAGGAAGGTTTGGTCCAGTTACATTCCAAGATTCCCTCTAAGGAGGTAGCTGTACCTTTGGAGACAAAGCATTTAAGCATGTTGGAGGAATTGCCTTTTCCAATCTCCTTTCGTATTTGTGGCTTATTTTTATGACTGTCTGGATCAGACAATGATTCTCCATTGCCCCAAAAATAAAATACTTCACCAGGCTCAGAACTGTCTGGATATTCTGATCTCTGCCAAACTGACTGGGCTCTCACCCATTCTTTGCACTGACTGTTTCAAACAACGGGTGGTTTATGCACTCTAGTCAGACATTGGATGAGCTGTTTCCTTGGCCTCTCCATCTGCCTGAAAAATTTGCTTTCTCATTGAAAGCAAAGACCTCACTCAGAGCTCCATTCCCTAGGACTACCCCCTAAGACCCCAAAACTAATGAGTAGGTGTTCACTTTCTGTACTCCCATAGCACCTACATGCTCTGCACCCCAGCAGTCTGCCCCTAAATTAGAGGCTGTCACTATTTCCATCTGTCATATTAGTCTGCTGAGACTTACGAGGTTTAAACCTGTAGAAAAACAAGGAAGGCGGAAAGAAGGAAGGAGGAGAAGAAGAGAGAGAATGGAGGAGGGGGGAGAAGAAAGGTGTTGTTTGTGGTAGTGGAGGTAATAATACATTCTTCTAAGAGTATTATTACCTCCACCACCACTATATACCTCCACCACCTCACTATAACCCAGGAGGTGGCAAATAGGTTATTCTCTTTTTATAGATGAGGAAGCAGAAAGAGTTAGATTATTTTTAAAAGCCTGCAGAGAAAAAGCAAACCAGCAGCCCTAGGAATGCCAATGGAAAATACTTCACACCTGGATGTGCCCTCTGCCTGGTTTCTTGATGCCAGTCTTGCCTTCCCCTAATTCAAGTCTCCTCTAGGTAGCCAGAAATGTTTTTAAACAATCCAGCTCTAAAACTGTTACTTTGCTGCTTGAAACCCTCCAATACTTCCCCCACTTAGTCTCAAAACAATAATCAGATAAAATGATTATTGAGGGCATATTATAGATTAATTTGTGCTTTTTGATTTTTTTTAAAGATTTATTTATTTATATAAGCACTGGGTACAGTCAGAAGCGCTGGAGGGTGAGAGAACTCACCAGAGCCAGAGTGGGGAACAGAACAGGCAGAAGGACCGAAGTACACTGCTGAGGGGAGCAGCGGGCAGCAGGAGAGGTCTGCGCGCCATGTGGGACCCTCACTGGCAGCCGGGGATCGGACCGGCGCTGCAGAGGCTGTGGGCAGCTTTACAGCCAGTGCTCAACTGCTGCACCACCAGGGGAGACCCTGCTTTTTGATTTTTAAAACAACTCTTTGTGGTAGATACCGTTATTATTCCCATTTTTATGGGTAAGACTATGGAAGCCCAACTAGCTGAACTACTCACTCCGTCTCACAGAGGTTGTATGTGCCTGAGGTGGGATTTGAACCCCAGTATCAAGGTTCTAGGACTTGAGGATGCACCATTACTCCATGGCCCAATGCCCCCGGTTCGGTTCTAAACTCCAGAGGCCTGGCTACTTCACTTCTCCAGGTTCCCCTTGCACATTGTATTCTGGCACGAATTCACAGAGCTTTCCCGCAATCTCTGCTCTACACTTTTGTCTGTACTGTTAGGCCTTTGCCCTCTTTACCTAATCTCTGCTCATTTACGAGATGCAACATAAGTTCCCCTTTGAGCAGCAAGCCTCCCTGGATCTCGCCAGTCCCTCCTGAGAGCCGTCCTCTGTTTCCCCACAGCTTTCATGCCTCCTATCACCCCTCACCCCACCTGTGTTCTAACTGTCCCTGCCGGGCTTTCCAGCTGAGTCGTGACCCGCACCGCCCAAGAAATAAGAAACGGACAATCGATGTCTTTCTCTCCTTTAACTTCACATCAGCCCCCATTTCTCCAGTGAAGAAAAGAGCTTAGAGACATCCAGTGCATTTCCCAGGGACACCAAGCTGTTACCGGGCAGAGCTGGAGCTCGAGAAGGGGTGAGAAGTAAACTCCGAGGGGAGAGAGGACTGTGAGTAGAGCAGCGACGCGAGTGTGATTACAAAGCTATGAATTCTTGGCACCTCAGGAAATATTCCACCCAAGTGGTAAACTATACAAAGAGGACTTTTTGAAAGGCACCTCATAAATCATGCCCACAAAATGTACACACATAAGCCCAGCCCTTTTCCAGCCACCACGCAGGTGCCTAACACAGTCTCCCATTTGTGGGGTCTGTTGTTGTAAACCCCCTCCCTGCCAGGGTCTCAGAGGGCCATGGAGAGGACAGCAGGGGAGAGGCTCTAGGGAGTCCTGGGCATTGGAAGATACTAGGATGTAGCGTAATGTGGGTCCCATGTGGTGACTGACACCTTCACATTGAAACTGCCTGGTGTGACCTGGGGAAAGGGTGTTTCTTCCCTTCTTGAGGCCTTAGTTTCCACATCTTTAATGAGAGTAGGTCAGACTAGGTCAGTGGTTCTCCACTGGGGTGGTTTTGTTCTCCAGAGGACATTTAGCAATGTCTGGAAGTAATTTTATTGTCATGATTGGGGCGGGGAATGCTATTGGCATCTGGTAGGCAGAGGCCCGGGGATGCTGCTAAACTTCTTACGAGACAATCCTCACAACAAAGAATCATCTGGCTCAAATGTCAGTAGCTCCGCAGTTAAGAAATCAGGAACTAGGTGATCTCAAAAAATCTAGCTAGCATTAATTTTCTACGCAGGCATCCCCTGGAGTCCCTCAATGCTGGATAAAGGGCATAGATATGTTCCTCATGAAGACACACAGCACCATGGCTCTTGCTTAGACAAGTGTTCGGCGTGACCTTGATCCTGAGCCCTCATCTTAGCCATTCTTTATCAGAGTAGATTCTGAGTTGATCATTTCTTGGGAACTACTCTGTTCTCAGCTTTGGTCTGTTCCTGTAGTTAACCTATAACCAACTCATGAGGGTAAGACCACCCTCCCTCTTTTGGAGATGAGAAAAAAGAGATGGAAATTCTGATTTGGGGACATATTAGTGCTTTGACGAAAGAGAAGCCCAGAGGGAGAGACTGCTGACTGTGAGAAGCATACAAAAAAATTAAAGCAGCAGGAAAGCAGACAGGGAGGGAGTCTGTGGGTGTTCATACCAGGATCTGACTGTCCAACTCCAGTGATTGACTTGCTCTTTGACTTTGGTCAAGTCAAGTCACTTCTCTGAGGATTGGACCACATAGCCATTAAATGTGAGTGTAAAAATATATGTATGTTCTCCACCGTAACAAATAAAAACTTCAGCATATGGTATATCAATAAATTTGAATTGAGTCTGTATATCATCAGAAACATTACTATCTTGTTCAACTGGTGACCTTCCAGCTTCAATATCTTGGAAGAAAAGATGCAAGACTATAGCTCTGTCATTTTTTGCATATTGCATGATTGAAGAGAACAGGGTTTAAGGTAGCTTTTGCACAGGTGTTTGAAACACCACCCTCAGTCATGAATGTCCTCGTTTGTCCACCTACATTCACCACCGCCAAGGTCTCACCCTTGCCCTGGGTTCCCCCCTGCCTCACTGTCTCCTCCTGCCTTTCAGGAAGGCCCACCTTATCCTGCGGCGCCTGGAGAGGGTGAGCAGCCACTGCTCCAGCCTCCTGCGAAGCGCCTACATCCAGAGCCGCGTGGACACCGTGCCCTACCTTTTCTGCCGCAGCGAGGAGGTCCGGCCAGCGGGTATGGTGTGGTACAGCATCCTCAAGGACACCAAAATCACGTGTGAGGAGAAGATGGTGTCCATGGCCCGAAACACGTATGGGGAGTCCAAGGGCCGGTGAGGGGGGGTGCCGCCCTCCATGAGCACAGAGACTCTCCGTGGGAGGGGGAGCAGTACTCTCACAGATTCTGGGGCCTGGGTGGGCTGGGGGACGGCTGAGGATGGGCCTGGCAGAGGAGGCCTGCCAGCAAGGCCAAAGCAAACTCTTTCTCTTGTGGATAGCCGACAGAGAACTTTGTAACCACTGGAATTCTTCATTTTTCTCTATCTTTTATTTTTTCTAAGATATTATTTGGCGCTATCAAAGTCTCTCCTTTTTAAACTTTTTCTTATGGATGGTGGTGGATCCCAAGGCAGGAGCTTTCAGGTGGAGACCAAGCGGCCTTTCCTTTTCTCCCTTGCCACACTCCCTCCCTTCCTGCCATGGAGCCCTGGAGGAGACCCTCGGAGAGACATTCGGACCTCTTCCGCATCAGGAAGGAGGCCCTCAGGAATGCTGCAGTGAGGAAGCCTGGGTCTTTGGGACTTCTTTTTTTCCCCAGACATCATTGAGTTTGCAGGACCCCACCTCTTCCTGCCACCTGTGGGAGTGCCCACAGCCCCCGCAGGACTTTCCACGCATTAAAAGTTCCTATTGTCTCTCTCTCTGTTTGGGTACTGTTTCTTACCAACAGGGACCTCTGTTTATCTACTCAGCAAGTTTTTTATTGATTTTCTGCTCTGTGCCAAGCACGGGCCATATCGCTAAAGGCAGAGACACTCCCTTTTCTCAGTGAACTTGACTGTTCAGTAGAAATTAAAGGGGTATGATTCAGTGATTTCACGCTGTGATAGTAGGATACAGGTTCTTTCAGCTCCTGAGACCAACTGGAGGGGCCTCCTGAAATCCTTTCTTGATAAGAATGATGCCCAGAAGACAGGATGGGGAAGAGCGGGATTTGCTCCAGGCAGATGGGACAGGATAAGCAAAAAGCCCAGAGATAAAAGAAAGGGTGACTCATTCAAGGGCTAAAGCACTTTCATAGAGATTAGAGATCAAGGCAGAAAGAGAAAGCCTGGGAGCTCAGTAGGGTCTTGGGAGCCTTGGACAAAAAAATTTGACATATAAGAAGTAACCAGTGCAGAACATTAATGAAGAGCCAGTGTAGAACATTAATGAAGAGTGAAATAGGCAAATTTGTCTCTGAGAAAAATAATTCCAGTTTCAGGCTGAAAGTTGTACTAGAGAACCCCAAAAAGAGAGTTGCTATGATTGGTTTTCAGGCTAGAAGAGATGATAGTTTGTATCCTATGTTCGTAGGTGAGACATTCCACCCTTGAATTCTTTTAATTGGCAACTACACTGCTTCCAGTGTGTTACCTGGGGGAGTAATGTGTATGAAGGGGCATTTTATTTATTTATTTATTTTTATTTTATTTTATTTTTTTGTGGGACCCTCACCGGTGGCCGGGGATCAAACTGGCACTGCAGAGGCTGTGGGCAGCCTCACAACCTAGCGCTCAAACTCCGCGCCACCAGGGGAGGCCCTGAAGGGGCATTTTAGATTTTTAATATCCTGCAGTAACTCAGGCTAGCTTTCTGAGCAAGTGGGATGTAGGACAAGTATTTCACAATGCAAGGATGACACCTTTTAAAGAGAAGAGAACAAGTTGTGAGGTCTCAGAGAGGAAAAGCTACTGTATATTAGTAAATTATAAGCAACTAAAAGCATGCGTACTTCTTAAAATTTGGTTAACGCCAATGACTTAAGCAATCCCCTTCCTGAAAAGTTATGTTCCTGTCCCAGGACAGGACAGGGTTCCTGTCCCAACCACCACTCCCCTAGAATACAATTCTACCTGGAGAAACACAACAGGAGGTTCTTCCAAAGACTTAGATGTCCTGAATCTGCTCAACTTCCAGCAATCTAAGCTTCAAAGTGTTCTTTCAAGAAGTTGTATTATTGTTGGATTTACACTTCTGCAAGTATGTAGGTGGAGTTTAGATGAATAAATTCCTGCTACAGTTCACTGACTTTTCCTCCTAAGGAGAGGAGTATATCCAGAGAGAAACAAGCATCTTCTCAAACTAACAAAAGGAATAGTTACCCTTCCTTGAGTACTTGCCTGTATTTACCAGTTACCTATCTTAGTAAGTCATAATACCATACACTAGGTGACTTGATTAATACAAATTTGTTTCTCACAGTTCTGCAAGTTGGAAAGTCCAAGATCAAGATGTCTGGTAAGAGTGCTCTTCTTGGCTCAGGTGGTGGTCTTTTCCCAGTGTCACATGTCCGAAAGGGAGTGAGAAACTCTCTGGGTTTCCTTTATAAGGGCACTAATCCAATTCACATGGACCCCACCCTCATTACTTAGATAATTAATCACACCCCCCAAAGTTTCCATCTTTAAATACCATCACAATAGGTGTTAAGTTTCAACATATGAGTTTTGGGAGAACACAAGCACCCAGTTTACTGCCATGTGGGAACCCTGTTCTAAATGCCTCCCCATAAACCCTTTACTGAACCAAGTTCCCAGACTTTGTCAAGTCACCCTATTACTGAACATTTCCATTATCTTGATCCAACCTGAAGAATGATTTCGCTCAAGAGTTGCAGAAAATTAAACTCCCTAGTGTGACAAGATTGTGGTATGAAGCTGATTAAGTTTGAATCCGATGCTACTGCCATTCACCAGATATTGCCCTTGGGTGAGTAACCTGACATCTGAACCCTAGTTTCCTCACCAGTAAAATTATGTCAGTGATAGTGAATAGTTGTACAGCCTGAGTGTGGTTGCAACTATACTGTACCCAGCATGGTACACAGTAGGCATCTTGCTCCTTCTGAAGCAGTTGGCATAGTGATGTCAATCTTGAGAAGATGACTAGGAAATTTTGACTGGGATAGATCTAGAGAATTCTGATCAAGAGAAGGAATTAATGACTAGCAATCTTGTGAGGAATATGGATGATAAAAAACATAAAAAATTTTACTTCAAGAGAGAGAGCCGTGATAGTGAAACTTAACACAGTAGTAAGATCCAGGGCTCCTGCAGACAGCTGTGGCCTCTGGATAGCTGCCCGGTTTGCCAGTTAGCTCACCCCTGGGAATATCTACCATCAGGTTCTCCCCAACTTACTCCCCATCTGTGTTCCTCTCTGGTTTCCACCCCCTTTTCCTGGCACTGTGGTGTCTTTTACCCTTTTCAGCCACCATAAAGCTCTCCAGAGTGGGATTCCAGAAGCCTGGCGAAACAGGTGTGTGTCTGCCCTGCCATGGCAGGAAAAGAGGTTAGACCAATATTTGTTAAGATGTTTTACTGGAAAAAGAAGAAAAATTCTTGAAGTGCAAATGAGCCTGCTGGTCCAGCACCCTGGCCTCTCCGTGTCCAGTTTGACTCATGTGCTGCCATGGAAAATGCCAGGGGAGCTCATGCCCCTCTGTGCTGGCAGAAATGAAACTTTTCATGTGGTCTCCACTGGTGAATGCAGAACTTGTAAACATACAAGGTGTGTGTTAGGGGTACACAGGAAATTGCCCCTGGACGACTTCTTCCTTCTGTCCAGGCAAGAAGTGTCTTCCCTAGGCAGGTTTCATTAAAAAGAGTGGGTTACACAGAAAGATGCTGGTAAATACCTTTTAGGGGCTCCTTCTCACATCAGTGGCTCTAAGTGCTTACCCCCTTTAACTCCATATGCAAACAGTCACATGCTGCTTTGATTACCAGTAGCAATTTACAGTTTACAATGAAAGAAGCTGAGGCTTAGGCAGTCTGATGAACTGGCTCCAAATATTATAACTGTAAGTGGTGATGTTTAGCTACTGAGACATAAACTTGGGGAGGCCAAGTAATTCAAGCTGGTGAGCACCACACTTACTGTGTCCTTGGCCAAAGGGGTGTGATGCCCCCTTTCTCCATCTCAAGTCAAAAGCTTAGTTCTTTTAACTTCCAACCTGTCTGGGTACAGGTTTCCAGGTTTGGGGTACTCAGAGAACCCAGAGATGAACAGGACTCAATTCCTACCCGCGAGGAACTCCGAAAACTTAGCTAACTAAATACATTGTGATAAAATCAAAAATTTTGGACTTAAGCCAGCCTGGGTTTAAATATTGGCTGTGCAATTTACCGTGGGAGCTGGACCCTGAGAGAAATTTATAGGGCTAACTCAACAGGGCTTGCTAATTAAGAGGTTCAGGCTAGTTGACATTAACTTAACCCCCACTAAGCCTCACTTTCTTCATCTATAAAGGGGCTAAATACACAACCTCAAAGGACTGTTGGGAAGATTAAATTTGATAATGTATGTAAGGCCATTGGGTACTTGAAAACAAAAGCTCTCAAGTAGTTACCACATGACTTATTTACACAAGAAAAGATGAGTGTAATCGACTATGCCACTGGAAAGCAGACGTCAGGAAATCTTCTCTGTCCACAGGCATATACGAGTGCAGTCAGTACAGGTGAAGAAGGAGCATTATAGGCAGGGAGATCAGGGTATCAGTGAAAGAATGTGCCATGTTTGAGGAGTGGTGAACAACTGGAGTAAGCTGAGAGAGAGAGGGCATGTTTAGAGAGTTTGGCAGAACCAGGACACTTTGGCATTTGGAAGGTATTGGACTGAGAGCAGGAGTAATGTGGCAGGTTAAGCATTTTGAAAGACCTTTGGCTGCAGAGTAGGAGAGTGGAGAGACTGGAGAAAGCCAGTGGCATAGAGTCCAGATAGGAGATAGGATGGTATGGTATGGCATGGCATGAGATGGGATGATAGATAAGTTGCTCAGGAAGAAGATGAAGATGTCTGAGCTAGGTCCATTGCAATAGTGAGGCTGGATCTAAGTAATTAAGGAAGGTGACCCAACAGGACTTGCCAACATTGAGGCCTGGGTACACGGGACTTCCCTTTTCCCTCTAGTCAGTGTTAGACCAGGCAGAACTAGTTGGTGGGGGGGGATGAATTGGATGAGAAACCACATAAGCTTAGTGGACAGTGCATGGATCAGATATGTTTGACATCATGAAGATATAGTAATTGGAACACAAGAGAGCCAAGACTACCATCTAGCATTATAAAAAGAAAAAAAACATGCAGGGCCCTGTGTGTATTTCATGGATATGTTACGGCTTCCAAATGCAAGTGCACCTCCATAGTGAGGGCCTGGGTAAGTCAGGGTAGAATCTTATGGGTTAGTAAAGGACTTATGGAAAGACTGCTAGATTCTTCTCCTTTCTCTCCCCCTTTTCTTCTTCCTTTTTTCCACCCTTTCCTCTTCTTCCACCTCCTCCTATTGCTCTTCTTCATCATTATCCTCCTCCCCATTATAATTTAACTGATTTGCTCCTGTATACCCTGGATGGATGGATGGATGGATGGATGGATGGATGGATGGATGGACGGATAGGTTTAATTTTATCAGCTGTTCATAAAGGCACCTGACTTTATAGTTGAGGGAATTGAACATCATAGAGACTACTTGGTCTTAGATGGCAAGTAAGTAGCAGAACTGAAATTTTAATCTAGGTCTCATCTGACCTCAGAATCTAGACTGTTATACTATGCTGCCTCCTAGGAGGTAAGGAGCTCTGGTTCTGGTCCTGATTCTATAGTAGAGTGGCTGTGTGACATCTGCATGCCTTTCACCCTTCATGGGCGCCTTGGGTTCTCCATATGGCCCCACTCAGTGGAGAGGCATGTGCCTTAGCCATGAGGAGTTCCATCAGGTGATGACTCATGCACAAAGAACATTTTTGACCACTCTCTTTTGTTCCATCACCTGTCTTTGAGGTTGATAAAGGCAGAATGAAAGGCCACTCTAGAGAGAGTTAAGGTCTTAGCCAAGATTGCCAATCACCTCCTCTACCCCTGCAACAATCCCAGTCCCTCCCAGTGTCATCCAAGTCACTGGTAGCTAAGGGTCCATCAGCCATGAGCAAGCGACAACTTCTCCATGTCTTGGCTTTCTCCCCTGTCAAGAAAAACAGTAGCACCCATCATAAGGTCTTAGTAAGATTAAATGGGTTGATATATATCAGCTACTGAGGACAGAACCTGGCATGTAACATGTGCTAGATAAGCATTAGTTGTCATTCTTCTATGCAACACCCTATGCTGCAGCCACGCTCAGAAAAATCAATCTCAAAAATGCCCCCTCCTGCCTTCCTTCCAGCCTTTGCATTCACTGCTCCCTCTGCTGGGAATCCCCTTCCAGCTCAGACCTATCCAGCCAAAATGCCTCACACTTGCTCCCTGGGACCTTTTGCCTCTCCCAGAAGGAGTTGGGAGCTTGCTTCTTGGAGGTCTTATAGTGGGGATTTCCTGTCTTCATTCCAGCATTTTCGTCACTCAGGGTCATTCTCCCCCACAGGAGTAGGGATGATGTAAGGGCATAGACTGGGTCAGACTCAGTACCCTCAGGCCTTGCACTGGACTAGCTCATGCTAACATCCAGGGACATTGAACTTGATGCCTAGAAAGAGAGAATCGTGAGGGCAGATCTCCGGGCAGCACTTGAATGCCCAGGATCCCTTGAGAACAGTGGCCCTTCCAATTTGCGCCATCAATGCAGCGTTCAAGTGGCCTGAAGAGAAAGCAGCAGCCAAACAAAACCCGCGGGCTTTGTGTGGGGGTGTGCTTTTTAATTGGCCTCTGCCCATAAAACTGCCAGACCCTGAAAGGCACTCACTGTCTGCCTCCCTTTGGAAACTTTGCTGCATGTGTTTGTACATGTTACAGCTGAAGCCAAACTGCTCTGTTTTCCTGTTTTACAGGAGTTGGCAGCAGGGGAGGGCGAGGGGCCACAGGTGTGCTTTGCTGGACAAGCGTGTGTGTGTATATAAGAGGAGTCTGGGGTGGCAGTTGTCAGGTCAGGTAGTAGTGAGCACCCCAAATGGGATTGGACCCAGCTTTGACACTAACTGGCTAAGGGACCTAGACCAGGTTCTCCCCAGTTTTGCCCTTAGTGTCTTTATGAATGTTTGATTGGACTAGAATTTATCTAAAGAATTCCTCAACTCTAATATCCCAGGGTTCTCAAGCCCTAGGGACCTCTTCACTGGAAATAAAGGAAGAAAACAACCCTCTATATTTGTAGAGGACCTTGCTCTTTTTAGACAAACCACCCAAGAAGCAACCTTTCTTGTCTTGCCTTCTCTGACTGCATGCCCCAAGCTCGGGATAGGGGCCCTTCCTTTGGGTTCTCAATCCCCACCCTTCTGGCATGTTCCTGCTTAGCCCACTGAATTCTAGTGACCCTGTTTTCCCTTAAAATGTGAGCTCCTGGGTGGGACCATGTTTTATGTCCCCCATATACAGATAGGTTGAACCAGTGGTGGGTGCTCAGGAAATCTGCAGGTACAGTTGCACAGAATCTCAAAACCACATCTTCAGATGTTTCTATTTTGCATTCTTGAACATGGTGGGGCAAGGACTTAAGATAAAGTTTGGGGTGGCCAAGTTTGGTGTTGAGAGTACCCAAGTGGTTTATGCTTAAAGCTGGAGAATTCAGGGACAGTGGAGTCAGGTCAGAGGCCATGGTAGTGGATGATTCAAGTACTTCAGTGGGGGCAGCCAGGGCATGTGTGTGGCTTCCTGTCCCTATTGTGTGCCTGGTGGTAAGCAGCTGAGTCCTCAGCCAACAGACCACATGTCTGCTTGAGCCACAGAGGCATAGCAGTGGTCCCTGGTGACTGCCAGTATCAGAGTGGAAGATGGAAACAAAATATAAAAAGTTTTCCCCTAGAAGGTAGACATTTTTAAAATGGGACACATAAGCTTCATTTAAAAATAATGGGAGGTACGATTAAAAAATACAAAGGATAAAGACATCCACTTCCAGGACAGGGCTTGTGGTTGTACTTTGTAGAGGAAGAAACAGAGGCTGGATGTGTTCAGAGGTTCTCCAGGACAGAGCAAGACTTCGGGCTTCTTTCTTCAGACCCCCAGAGCAATGTCCTTTGGGTAGGCTAAGAGGTACAATCGCAGGATTGCTAGGAGCCCTGGGGAGCTGAAGACACCATCTAACATGAACTGGAAAAATCTGATCAATTATCAGGCCTCAGTACTCTGCCCCTTGTTTGGAGAGGCTGGTCTCCTGGGGATTCAGGTTAGAATGACAAATTTCCATAACAACAAGAGCCATAATTCCCAATTGTTGAGCACTTTCCATAACCAGGCTCTGTGCTGAGCACAGGAGTGGTGATGTCTCACTTAACTGTCCCTCCCCCCTCAGGTATGTCCCCTTCAACATCCTTCCACAGAGCAAGTCCAGTTGCCTGCAGTCACAGTCTTTCTAAGGAGCCTTTCTATGGGAGGCAGTTCTCATGTGAGATGTGCTGATTCTATAGCTCTGGACTCAGACCGGCACCAAGAGGTCTACACTGCACTTCAGAAGTGGGAAGACTGAGGCCAGAAAGGAACATTTACCTGTTCCAGGTCACACAGCTGGAAGAAACGGAGTGGAATATTCCCTGATTCTATCTCCTGTGCTTTCCTGACCCCTCGCTAACCCCGGCCCATCCCCTTCCCTGACGTCTTCGCAGGTAGGGAGGGGCTGCGAAGAAAGCCTTCCCTCTGCTCGGAAAGCACAGCCAGTGCCAAGGCGATCAGCCCCTCCAGGCCGTGCTGCAGCACAAATACCAGCCTGGTTGCGGTTCACCAGGTTTTACGATCCCGGATGACGAAGTTTCTTCACTCACTTGCAAGCTAGTCAACACCGCTGTCGATGAGTGGCCTTCCTAGGCCAGAGCCAGAGGCGTGTGTTTAGAGGGTGTCTGCTCGCCTTGCAAGGCTGGCCTTGCCTTATCAGAAAATGAAAATATAAACCATGGGCTGCATGGCCTTGTGTAGATTTCTTCTTCTCTTGGTATCTTGATCTCGCAGGCAATGTAATGTGGAGAACTGAATCACACATCCAAATGGCCTCGGAACCTGGGAGACCTAGATTCCAGGCCCTTTTCCCTGAGATCCATTTGAGTGAATCTTGGGAGAGACCTGGGAATATGTATTCTAGCATGTTTCCCAGGGGGTTCTGATGCCTGCCATGTTTAAGAAACACAGATCTAGATAATTTTGGAGAACTTTTCCAACTAGAGCACTGAGGGTTTGTAATTTACATGGCGACTGTACAAGGTGTCATCTCATCTTTGGAAATGGCAGCAGTAGACTTGCAGCGCAAGGCAGAGAGTAGAGTGAGAACAAGAAAATAGTCCAGGAAGGCCAGTTTCATCTCCAATTAAAGGGCTGCTTTGTGTGTGCTGGTCAGCTTTTCATACCTAGAGAGGCGCAGAGAATCAATCAAGCTGAGATTCAGATCTCAAACTAACTACAGAAAGAACTGTTGGAGGGATAGAGCAATTCTGAAGAATGGAAATTGGTTTTGGAGTCAAACTTAAATTCCATCTTTCCCAAACCTAGGAACTTTAAGGGCATGGACCTCACCTTTCCCCTCAGAAAAACAGGAATCACCAGATTCATCACCTCACTGTGATGTTGTAGGGAAGGCATAATAAATAATAAGACATAGCCTGGTTCAGAGCCGGGCATAGATGAAGCTTGGATTTAGCTGCTTCTTTAGTTTTCATTTGCCTATTCCCTTGGCTTCGATATTTGTTCCAGGAAAATCTTAACTTCAAGGAGAAAGAGCTTCTCACCCAACCACATGTTCTGTTACGTAAGACACTGGAGCTGGTGCTAAAAACAAAATCAACAAACAAAAACAGAACAAAGGATGATTATTGGGCAGCAGAGGTTTCTGTGCTTGGCTGGGGGCATGGGGCATGGGCTGCAGATGAGAAATTGTTGCCCTTGTTCCTTTTAAGTCTCCAAGTGCAACTCCCAGTTGGGAATGGGCCAAGCTCAGGGCCTGCTCAGCACAACTGTAATTGGGCGAATGGTATTTGGACTTGTTGAACCTATTTATGCCAGTATCAGTGGGATGTAGCAGCCACAGAACGTGCTGCAGCCCTTGACACTGGGCAAAAATAGCACAATATTTCTATGCAGCGGTGACACAGGCAAGGTGGGGCCAGGTTCTGTAGCCTCTTTCATTAGCCCCTTACTCCACAGTGCACATTTCAAGTTGAAGCATCTCCGAGTGGTGCCCCAATTCAGACCCAGATACTTTGTCTCTTGCTTTACACCCAAGTGCTGCCAAGTTGCTTGAAATTCTCTGCCCATTCTTGATTTTTTTTTTTTTTGAGGTGTCCATACTTTTGCTCATGCTGCTTGCATGAGTGTGCATAACCTTGCTGTTTTTTTCTGTCTGCATAGCTGCAGTGTCTTTTGGGTGGTTCAGCAGTACCCTAATTTTTTGGAGAGTGGAGAGTCACCTCTGCTCCATTGGTTATGGTTTTGGAGGAACTTCGGAGTGTTATGTTCTCCGACTCCAGCTGAGTCTTCCCATTAATCTAGGCAAGCGACCTGGGCTCACTCCCCAGGCCCTGAATCTTCAGCAGAGGGATTCAAGAAAAGATCAGTTGGGGATTGTTTAGCAATAGTCTGCATGAGATTCTTGTAGCTCTGCCGAGTGCCTGAAACTATGTCCATCTGGCTCTTTTAAATCTTGTTCTCTAGCCTTCCCTCACAGGCTGAGACCTGTGGACTAAGCACCCCCAAAAGCTCACAGTAAATTCCTTTTATCCAAATTCTGCCTCTGCTGAGCAACCTGTGACCCTGGCACAGACATTCACCATGACCCAAGAGTGTTTTGGGGGGAAGCCTCCTTTGACCTCTCAGATAGAGTGTACATTTAGCTGTTCACGATATTCCCCTGGAAGACATACCATGTGCTTGGTTCTGTGTAACACAAAGGCTGGTCACCTGCCCCCTCCTCTGAGCTCCCCAAGTACTGAGGGTACATCTGTGATAACCCACCATAACACGTCAGAAGATTCTGGATGTTATGACGTTCTCTGCTAAAGACAGATTTCCAACAACAGTGCCATGTTCCACTCACCTCTGGGCCAGTGGCAATGGTGCCTGCCTGGCACAAGCCTGATGCTCCATAACTGTGTGTTGAACAGAATTGAATTACTTTTGGGGACTCCCTATAAAGCAGTCTCAGCCTTAAATCTAGAACTGCTTTAAGGACTAACCCAGACAGTGTTGTGTTTAGGAAAGCAAAAGGGAAAAAAATGGTTGGGGGAAAAACTGAAATGGTTGTGTGCTTGATTCAATGAAGCATTCGTTTACTTTTGGACTAATGAAAAATACCTGCTTCTAGCGGTGGCCACGACCCACTGAGGGCTTTGGTGGCTGGGTGGAAAGATTTTGTCTAGGGGTGTTTGTAGAAGTCCCAGTGAAAGGGATTCCCATTCCTTCTCTCCACACCCTCCTCTCTCCTCATAGGAAGCCTTAATGGACCCTCAGTGCAGCTCTGACATGATGGAAACTGCAAGGAGATGGAATTTCCACACTGGACAGAGAACAGAAGAATGTTATTCTTCTCACTGCAGGCCTGGAGCTGAGCGCCTACCCTGGGTGGGAGGCGGGCCTGAGTGAGGAAAGAGCCAGAGCAGCCGAGGAAAGGGCAGCAGAGGTGGAAAGGATGGAATGCTAGGTCTCCAGATATTTGTTCCTTGTAGGTGTGTTGACTGTGGCTTGGCCTACACAGCTGGCAGTTAATCCTCACAGTGGCTCACCTCCGGAGAGCACTTGACAGGTTAGGAAATCCTCTCATTAATGTCTCTGGTAGGATCCCCACAGCAAGGTGACCACAACAGATAGGATGGGTCCCCACTTGGCCAATGAGGGTCCTAAAGTTTGCGCATGCCCTGACTTGGGCAATGATAACAACAGTGATGATGATGACAATGAGAGCCAACACTTAGGAAGCACCCGCTGCAGGCCAGCACTTGTCTGTGCGTGTGCCTTGCATGTAGCGTATTGATAGTTCTGCAAGATGGCTGTCCATACCCACACTTCACAGATCAGGAGGACACAAGGGTCTACAGTTTGCCCACAAGCACAGTGAACCAGTGGCAGAGTTTGATGGATGCCCAGGTATGTTGTTTCTGAAATCTGTATTCTTCACCCTCACTTCCTGACTTGCCTGCCTCGCATAGCCAGGAACAGAAAAAGAGCTGACTCCTAATTTCATGTCACTGCATAGACGTGTGAATCAGGTTGAAGATTTTATTTCATTCACTCAAATGTGTGCTGGGAACTGCGACCTGCCTGCAAGGGGTGGACATGGGGACACAGTTGGGGCAGCGTGACCTTGCTGCTACCTCACTGCTCCATTCCTTTAGGCACAGTGCCCTGTGCCTGGGGGCTGTTCTGCCCTAAACACTACTCCACTCATCGTGGGCACTTAATGAGTATGTGTGGAATGAACAAGTTGTCCCTGCTCTGGTACAGTTTACAGTCTAGAGGAGGAAGACTTATTACAGAGTATGTGTTTATTTTAATTATTGATTATCCAATTCTCCTTGCATATTGTGGATACTAAGAGTATAGAGAGCTATGGTGTGGTCTGGAGATGGAATAGATGGGCATGAATGGCCATGGTGGTTTGCCAGCACATATGAAACAGAGAGGTATTGTAGGTGAAGTGCCATCAGATAAGCTGAACAGGTAAGCAGCAACCTGTCCTGAAGTGTTAGCTGCTAGCACAGGAACCAGCAAACTTTTTGTTGAAGAGTCTTAGGTGCCGCTGACTAAGCTAGCTGAGCTAGCAAACTCTCTATAAATCTGTAATAAAGACTTTAGCATTTATGGGCAACATGGTCTCCACTGCAACTGCTCCCCTCTGCTTCACTGAAGAAGCTGTAGATGGTTTGTAAATGAATAAACATAAGTGTATTCCAATAAAATGTGATTTATAGCAGTGGCTGAGAGGCATGTGGAAGGTAGTTTACCGATCCTGGTCGTAGGGTGCTGGGAGCTGCCGGTGTGGTACAATCAGACTGGGTTTCTTGCTTCATTCACTCCTTAACTATTAAACATTTACTATGTACCATGAATAATAGCAATTCCTTCACTCTTGTGGCTTATGGTCTGGAGGGATGGACAATGTCAATTACAGCAGAACACTGACAAGTGTTCTGAAGTGTAGAAGCAGAAGGGCCAAGCAGTCACAGGCAAGAACACCTAAAGCAAATTTGCAAGGCTGAGCACATACCACAGTACTCCAGGGAAGTCACATCTGAACTCTGGACCAAATGAGTAAGAGTAAATGAAAAAATGTTCAGGATAAATAAGGCCTGGGTAGTGATCAAGGACGTGCAAGGTGAGAAGGCCTGCAGGGGATTGAGTGTGCAGAGATTGTGATTGGATGAGGGGCAGGAGTCAAGGCTGAACTTGAGTATCTGTTAGATCAATGCTGAGCCACAGAATCACTTGGAATTTTAAATTTCCTAGTGTCACCATATTCAAAAAATTAAAAAGAAATGACTGAAGTTAAATTTCATGATCCATTTTATTAACCCAAAATATTGAGTATATTATCATTTCAACATTGGAGCAATTTAAATGATTGTTAATGAAATTTTACACTGTGCTTGGAAACCCAGGGTGTATTTTTCCATTGGCAGCACATCTCCACTAAGACTAGCAGGGTTTCATGGGCTCAATGGCCACGGAGCACTGGACAGTGCTGGGCAGACAGTTCAGAGGCCAGCAAGCTGTTGATGGACCTGGGGTTTAGCACAAGTGCAGAGGGAATTTTGTGTCTCATTCTAGTAGTAGGATTCCCTGTTATCTCTAAGTTTGTTGTTTGCTTTTGGTCATTTGCAATGGGATTGGAAGCTCAAAGAAGAGAGACAGGAAGCAGAGACAGGAAGAAGGGAGACTGACCACTTAGGACAGGAAAGACAGGAAGGCATATTACTTTACCAGAAAACCTGCAAAGATGGGGCATAATGGATCTGAACGTCTAAATGACCTAGACAGGTGATGGTTGAGAGGTCAGATGTCTAGGTGGTGATTAGATCAAGACAGCTAAGCCTAGGAGATTGATAAGCATCAGCTCTGTGAACTAACTAGTAACCAACAACCTTTTCATTCAGAATCTAAGGGTGTCCCCCAAAAGGATTGCAGGTCAATACAGAAAGCCAACCCATTTCCTGCCACCAGTTGGAAGCTCTGTTTGCAGTCTCCCAGCCTGAGGCAGGATGTTGCTGTATGTCAAATAGGCATCAATGAAGTCTGACCTGTCTTCTAACTAAAATCCATTAGGCCTCCTGGTTTCTGGGCTATTCTTGGTTTGGCCAACCCCATCTCAGGTGCCCAGATGTCCTTCTGTATGCCCAACTCCCCACCTGGCATCAAAATTTTAAAGGTAACTTTCTACTCCATCAAAGCTCCTATATTTGACTGTTATCCAAACACAGGAATGTACCCTGTGTTGAAATTACTGATTTATTTTTTTATGAGGCTTTCTATCTTTAATCACATGCCCAACTTTGGAAGCTTAGCAATTAGAAGTGGTTGGGGGTAACTTTTTTAATGAACAAATGAAAAAGACTGGTAGTTGGTATATGATATTTATGTTAGTACACACTACCAAAGTGTTGAAAACTGGGTTCTCTTAATTGGTTTAGTTGCAGCCTGGAGTTTATGTCGCTAATTGGATTAGCATGTGTTTTTTCAAGGCTGGTACTTAACACAGGCTCTGTCTAAATTTATGTGGATCTTCCTCAATCAATCACAGAAGACCTACGATTTGTCACGGGATACAGGTTGAATGAGAAGCGGCTTCTGTGTGTCTTTGAGGATGGAAGAAGTAAACAGACAATGAGTGCAGTATGAGTAAAAGAACTTTAGAGGAAATAGGGACTGTGGGAACTGACGGGTGGGAACTAGCTTGGTAGAGATTGGAC